>NC_056475.1:19534253-20179731 GCF_008729295.1 Plectropomus leopardus
TACAATTACTTGTAAAGACATGTCATAGTATACATGTGTCGAAAAAAAGGTTTAAAATGTCATAATATAGCATGTTAAGAAAATGGCTGAAAATGACGTAGTATAGAAAGGTAAAAAAATCTCACATATTGACATGTCAATATGTGAGATTTTTTTACCTTTCTATACTACGTCGTTTTCAGCCATTTTCTTAACATGCTATATTATGACGTTTTAAACCTTTTTTTCGACACGTGTACTATGACATGTCTTTACAAGTAATTGTATGTCGTTGTCAGCTATTTTTCAACATGTCAAAATTTGCTGTTTAATGACATACTGTACTATGTTGTTTTCCGACATTTTTTCGACATGCTATATTATGATGTTTTGGGCCTTTTTTTTCAACATGGTATATTATGAAGTGTCTCTACAAGCTATAATGTGCAGTTTTTAGCCATTTTTTCAACATGTCAAAATTTGCTGTTTTTTGACAAACTATACTACGTCATTTTCAGCCATTTTTTTGACATGCTATACTATGATGTCTACAAGCTATCATATGCAGTTATCAGTCATTCTTTCAACATGACAAAATTTGAGATTTTTCGACATAATATTCTGTCATTTTCAGCAATTTTTTCGGCATGCTATATTTTGAAATTTTTTGCCTTTTTTTTCAACATGCTATACTATGATGCGTCTACAAGCTATCATAAGCGGTTATCAGACATTTTTTGAACATGTCAAAATGTGAGGTTTTTTGACATACTATACTATGTTGTTTTCAGTCAGTTTTTAACATGCTATATTTTGTTGTTTTGGGGCTTTTTTCCAACATGGTATACTATGAAGTGTCTCAAGCTATAATATTTTGTTTCAGCCATTTTTTCGAAATACTATACTATGTCGTTTTCAGCCTTTTTTTGACATGTTTATACTATTAGGTGTCTCTACAAGCTATAATATGCAGTTTTCAGCCATTTTTACATGTCACAATGTGTAAGAGTTTTTCAACATACTACAGGTATACTATGTAGTTTTTAGCCATTTCTTTAAAATGCTATATCATGACATTTTCAGCCTTTTTTTTCAACATGGTATACTGTGAAGTGCTCTACAAGCTATAATATTTTGTTCCAGACATTTTTTCGACATGCTATATTATGATGTTTTGGCCTTTTTTTTCCAACATGGTATACTTTGAAGTGTCTCTATTAGCTATAATATTTCGTTTTCAGCCATTTTTTTGACATGTCAAAATGTGAGATAAAAATGTCATACTACAGTATGTCGACCAAAATATTGCCCAGACATATTATACTATGTCTGGGCAATATCTTTTTTGTCATATTTTGGACGGCATGACATTTTTGGTATCTGCACACTGTGAATGACATCACAATTGAGAATTGCTGCAGATTGGTTGGTTGTAATGTGAATCCTGGACAAACAAGTTAGTCATTGATCCAGGGAGGGACAACACTTACTTGGGGATATTAGATTGTGCGTAGCTAATCCTCTTCATAAGGAAGCTTCATATTAGACTATCTCTGCAAGAAAAGATGAAGAGACGGTGGTTTCTAATATAACAAAAATAAACAAAACATGCAAATTCTCCCATCATTATAAAATTAAAATAAAACATCATTTTACATTGTGTACATTTTTTTCTTTTTTTTAACTGAAGTCCTGTTATACAGAACAGAGTGTTCACACCATAGTTCATAGTGTAATTATTTAATATTTACAATCATACCTTTGCCATTATTACATAAATGTAGTGATAACTTTTGAAGACTGGCCTCTTTTAGAAGGCTACACAAGATGGTTGATATACTGTTTCATTTATACAGTATGCGCTTCATTTAATTCTCACAGACATGAGTGGGTAGGTGACAGTCACAGGAGACAGACAGAAAAGATAAACCATAGGAACACAGGGGTCTAATTAATGGAGGAGAAAAATCAACTAAACCTGTCATTATAAGTCATGAAGTTTTTCATTAAATGGTGTTAGCTGGTGATGTGTTCCTTGAGGAGCCACACAGAAAACCCTTCAAAACACTGAACAACCAAGCAAATGAATACAAATACTGGAAAAAACCATGATAAATGCACTTGTCAGCTACAACAAGAATCTGATTGTAATATACAGTACACTCTCTGATTATGTTAAATGATAACTATACACAGAGGCATATATTACTCTGGCAAACTATATAAATCTTATAATATTTTGTATTTTGTGCAATGTTCAACAACAACTTACAACAATACGTTTTGGCAGAAGGAAAAGTTAGTGTGTGACTGGAGGTGAGCAAAAGACAGAACGGCTTTCAGTGCTACAAGTTACAAGGCCTATGTACGGAGATGTTTGGCAAAGAGGAGACAGTTCAAATGCACCAATTAGAAAAATAATTTGTAGAAGAAATTAAGTAGAAAAAGAAAAGAAAAATAAATTAAGTCCTTTGAAAATAAAATAATACAGCAAATAATGTGTGTACAACTTTGCTCCATTGATGTTTGCAAGCCATTCAGTTGGCTTCTACTTGGCAAGACCTTCTACTGTATAAGTATATGTTCCAGTGTTGATTCATTAAGTGCTGTAATTAGTAGGCTATATAGTGAAATAACTTGGACACCAAATCCATATGTACACCTAAATATGCATACCGTATGTGCAATTACATTAGGATGTAGGTATGAACACACAAAAGTGCAAGAACAAGTGGGGTCTGATATAAGAAGTTTGTTTTGGTTAACAGAAGAAGATGTCGTCCTATTAACTGTTGTGCTTCTTGCTGCTTGTCTTTGGGTACCAAAAAAAAAAAAAACGTGCATATACTGTAGGTCAACTCATCTTATGACTTGAAAGAAAAGAAGTGTCTTTATCCATGTGTAGATAAGGTGCAAAATGAGAATACAAAACATTTCCTCTTACACATTCCTGTCTGCATGTGTTCTGTTGTGTTTACTGTTGAGAAATTGAAGGCAGCGACGACAGGGTCATTTTTTGGAGCACATCGACATGCAACAGTGTTCAAGGAAAAGGCCTGAGCATTGTTATTTCGATTACAAAGCATCATCATGAAAACAGGAAGCAGGTTCTGCTTCCATTTCTCGCTTTGTGTGCTGGTTGCAGGGAGTATTGCCCAACTGCATTGCCCCAAAAAATTGCAATGTATCACCATCTTCAGACTGGCAGGCTGTCTACTGGTGAGGTTACATTTGTGAGAAATACAGCTGCAACGTTTGGTTCCAGAAGTTAACTTCTAGTTCATTTTTCCCCTCAGGGGATTTGGTAAAAAAAAAAAAAAAACAACACTTAGGTTCAAAGTAGACTATAATTGTTTATATCAGTTAACAGGATATTTTATTCTGTTGTTGCTTGTGAAATTTGATTTCTTTTTTTAACCTTTATTTCATCAAGAAAGCCATTTGAGATTATATTGTTTGTCTTAAAAAATTTAAAATACACTTGAATTGTGGATCTTCTGGTAGTTTTTCATGCAAACATTTTTACTCAGATTTTTCTGTCGTAACTTCTGAATAGTCGTTAGTAAAAATGAAAAGGATATGCATGTGTGGAACCTGGCCACTGTCAGGTGTGCAGGTACGTTGCAGCTTTATGTCCACAAGCAGTATGTGAAGTTAACTTGTTTAAGAGGGGGTTGTACACTACTGCAGATATCTGTAAACCTTAAAGCAATGGTTGCCAGAGTCGGCAACAGCAACATGTCCATCTGAGGTGAGGGCAAGGCCCTGAGGGCCATACAGCGGGTCTGCTGAGGTGTTTATGTAAGATAAGAAGGAGCCTGTGCTGTCAAAGACCTGAAATATAAAAACAAAAAGGTAAGTATTCATTGTTTATGTTGTAACAAACTGTAGAGTTAGAATAAACAAAATACTGAATATCTTATTGTGCTTTTAATTAAAAAACATATCATTTCCTGTAAGGTTTAAAACTGAATGCAACTTTTTCTGTGTAACTTAAATACGACTTATTTTAATTAGATGAAAACCAAAGCCATATTGGAATATATTCAAATTTCAAAGATGTGAAGTTGATAGAAGACTGAAAATAGCTCGTCTCACTTGTATTCTGCTGTTGCCCCAGTCAGCAACAATAATGTTTCCGTTGGCATCCACAGCCACACCTGTTGGAGCGTTAAACTGGCCATTGCCTTCACCATGAGAGCCAAATTTGAACAAGAACTCTCCGTCCGCATTGTACACCTGTGACAGGAAATCAGTAAAACACATACATTTGCTCTAAATCTCCATCTATAATCACTACATTGAAAAAATGTCTCCTTATTAACATTAAACAATAGTATAGTGGATAGAGCAGTGGAGAAATATCACATAAGAGACTCTGGATGCACCCCAAGTACCAAAGCATTATTACACTATTATCACTGTAACCTAAAGACAAACTTACCTTCACAGAATGATTGTGAAAATCTGTCACAATGATTTCATTCTTGTTGTTCACCGCAACAAAGTGTGGACCTGGATAAAGAAAGTGAGACGCAGGTTTTTGTGGAATTTACTGTACTCGGGACAGAAACTGATTCCTACAGTGTGTCATTCCATTTAGTGTTAGTAGGCTATTTAAAGACAATTTTCATCTGGTTGTGCCTAAAGTAATTTGATGTTATATTTTTTCTGTTTTATTTAGAATGTCAGAAGTAATAAAACATTAAATTAGATTATACGGAGAGGCTCAAGGCCCTGCAATTCACCATCAACATTGATCATTCACAAAACAGTGTATTATGATGAGCAACCTATGTGAAGTGAAAAATTATTGGCTATTGGCTGAGTCACCCACTACTGAGCTCTGTAGCTCCCAAAACTGATTGTCTTGTAGTCTTGTAGAGAAACAGGGAACATCGGTTAGTTTATGGCACTGGAGTCAGAGCAGTGAAAATCATCCACACTCATCTTTTCATAGGCATTTCGACAAAAAAACAAAAACACAATGCACATGACAAAATGTCCATTATTGTAATAGTAAGTGATTATTACAATGGCATGTACTTGTGATTCTGATTATTCTTGTACAAGCACAGCTTCGGTTCGTCAACAGTCTGAGTTGTCAAGAGGGCAGACACATTATCAGGGAGTCGGGTTAGACAGAGGGCACTGCACTGTGGGATTAAGGTTGCAGCAAGGCCACACTTAGTACTTACTGAAAACTGAGCCAGATTTATTAAAGTTTGGGCCAAGTTTTTCTAGATTGAAAAACAGGAGGAAGAACAGAAAGAAAGCAACAAAAGTAGTCAGAGATAAGGATAAGCAAAGAAGAAAATAAGAGTAGGGAGTTCAGCAGAGGCGCAGTTTGTGGGGGGAGCAGGGGGCCACTGCATCACCTGGGGCCTTCAAGTGTATATACAGGCTTAAACACAGTGTAACACGAGATGCAATGTATTGATCTATGTTCAGAAAAAACAATCAGAGACATTGTTTTTTTCCAACTGGCAGTAAAAGTGTCAACTCTTATTCCTTGCAAGTTTTAATTACTGTATTTATCTCAGTTACAATCCCGAAAAAATATATGGTATTAATGCAATATTTTTTTCATAATATATGAATATGTGAAATATAATGACAGATTTACCTAATTAAACCCAGGAGGTACTACTGCCTCACTGAAGGCGCCATTGTCTGTGAGCTCCATGTCAGTGATAAAAAGTGATCTTGCATTACACACTAAGGCTCCCCTCTCACCTGCAAACTGTCTGTCAGACGTCCCCCTTCCGCCAAACTTAGTCACCAGCTTCCCATTGGACTGAAAAATGAAGACACAGCAGGCCTTGTTGTCCACAGTGATGATGTGTCCATTCTTATCCACAGCCACACCCTTAGGACCCATGAGACGACCTGCACCGATCTTATTCTGTGAAGGAGGATGACAGTATTATTTGTGTATGTGCTTTTCTAATAACATTTTGCGATGTTTCGCCTAAGAAAATAAGATGCTAAAAAGCAGTCGTAACATTTATAGGAAGTCCTTTATTCGTTTATGCATTTACTGTAACTGATTGTCCTCACAAGGGTGGCGGGGGGGCCGGAGCCAATCCCAGCTGTCATCAGGGGTACACCCTGGACAGGTCGAGGAAGCCCTTTATTCCATATGCAATTCAGGTGATTACCACAGAATAATTGTGTTAGGGAAAACTACTGTTTTATAGGATGTGCTCCCTTTTATTTATTTTTGTTTATATAATTTATTGCTCTACCTGCTGTTTGCACTATTGTATCTTGTATAATGTACATTTGTGCATTTTTAATGTTGTACGTATCTTTGCTGTATCTGAGCAAAGCCAAAGTCAAATTTCTACTGAGGTGGACAAAAAGTCTCTCTGTCTAATAAAGTCTCTCTATCTATGCTATGTGGGAGCGGTATTATAAATTGTGCATGCAGGATTTTCTTCTACTTCAGAAAACATTTTTCAATAGGGAAGAACATAAATGAATTAAAGCTGCAAGCAGCGATAACACGTATGACACGTGCACCCCCACCTATATCAGGGTACTGGTGAACTTTAGCAGTCATTCATTTCTGTGAAAGGTGGATAATGCACGCAGAGAGTTTGGACCCTGGAGTGTGATATTTCACATGGTGTAGTACTTCCAGCGGCCATAACATGGCTGTGGAGGGCACATAAATTCCATGTCATCTTGCTGTACATTATTTGTATGCAGCACTACAAAATCCATGGCTGAAATTTAACGAATGCCAGAATTGGCTAAAACTATACATATATAGCACAAGGAGACAGTTGTATCACAAACAAAATAACAAAATACCACACACTTGAATATTAAAACATGTCAGTACTCTGGTTAGTAATTTTAAAGTCAGTGGTCCAGAGCTATATTCAAGGTAAAACACAGATGAAGTGTCAGATACATTGGCTTGGTCTGTTAAAACACTTACTCATAAACCATGAGATTGCAAGTTGAAGTTCACCAGAATGTGGAAAACATGCAACATGTCTGGAGGTTTGGCTCAGTGGGTAAATCAGGTGGTTAGTGTGCCAGAGGTTGCTGGTTCAGGACTTATCTGCACAGGTGATGTTTGACTTTTATGGCATAAATAAAATAAAATATTGGCTGATATATATGTCTGCTCTGCTGAATTAAGTCATAGATGAAGTACCTTCCAACAAACACTTAAAACAGTTAAAAAACACAGCGTTTTCCCCTTGTCTCCTGAATTTTCATGTACTGAATTTTCCCTGCCAAGAACTTAGTTGATTATCGGCCTGACTCAAATATAAGTTGAGTTTTTGACAGGTGTCACCATGGATTCTGAGCTAAATTGAACATCGAAAACATGTTAAGTGTCTGGAGGTTTGGCTCAGTGGCTAAAGCAAGTGGTTAGTGTGCCAGAGGTTCCTGGTTCAAATCTTACCTCTAACAGGTGATGTTTGAATTTTATGGCATAAATAAAATAAAATATCGGCTGATACATCTGTCTGCTCTGCTGATATAAGTCATCAATGGCGTACCTTGCAATGAACACTTAAAACAATTAAAAAAACACGCAACTGTGTCCTTGTCTTCTGAATTTTCATATACTGAATACTGAATTTCCCTGCCAAGAACTTAGTTGATTATTGGCCTGACTCAAATATAAGTTGAGTTTTTCGACAGATGTCACTGCAGATATTGAGTTAAATGGAAAGTCAAAATGTCTGGAGGTTTGGCTCAGTAGGTAAAGCAGGTGGTAAGTGTTTCTGGGGTTGCTGGTTCAAGTCTTATCTGGGACAGGTGACATTTGACTTTTATGGCATAAACAAAATATTTATAATTAATAAATAAGTCAATAAGCCATAATTTATTTAATTTTGCGTTTCAACACCATATGACCCTTTAATCAGCAGAGCAGCAAGATATATCAGCCGATCATTTATTTTATTTATGCCATGAAATATAATTTGGCTGTAGATTTATACAGTTTCGATACGCATTGCGACATTGCAGAACAAATTAAGGCACGTAAAGTTGATACTGATTTTACCTGTTTTGGGACCACTCACTTGATTTAACAGCCAAAACAATATATCACTCATCTTTATGTGCCTTCAATTGTATAAACAATTGTATAATGTATGTAATTTAATATCACAGTCAGTGTCTAAACTGTATAAATCTACAGCCAAATTATATTTTTAATATAGGCTGATATATCTGTCTGCTCTGCTGATGTAAGGGTGATATGGTGTTGAAAGGCAAAATTCAGCATCCGCAGTGACGTCTGTTGAAAACTCGACTTATTTATGTGAGTCGGGCTGATATTCCTTGATTTCGACAGACGCATCAGCCAATACTGGTTTTACCTGTATCAGGATCACTTCACCTGAGTCATCGGCCAAAACGATATATCACTTAACTTTATGTGCCATAATTTGTTCTGCAATGATAAATCAGAGTCTAAACTGTATGAATCTACAGCCAAATGATATCTTATGGCATAAATTAAATAAAATATCATCTGATATATCTGTCTGCTCTACTGATAAAAGGGTCACATGGTGTTGAAAGGCAAAATTCAGTATCAGCAGTGACGTCTATTGAAAACACTGATTTATGAGCCAGGCTGATAATCATATATCACCTGTTGCAGGTAAGACTTGAACCAGCAACCTCAGGCACACTAACCACCTGATTTACCCACTGAGCTAAAGCGTCAGATGGTTTGTGTGGTTTTGATGTTCCATTTACCTCAGTATTGGCAGTGACATCTATTGAAAACTCAACTAATGACTGATAATCAACTAAGTTCTTGGCAGGGATAATCAGTATTCAGTATATGAAAATTCAGGAGACAAGGAGACAATTGTGTGTTTTTGTCTCAGATGTATCAGCTGATATTTAATTTTATTTCTGCAATAAAAGTCAAATGTCACCTGTTTCAGGCAAGATTTGAACCAGGAACTTCTGGCACACTAACCACTTGCTTTAACCACTGAGCCAAACCTCCACCTCTTTGATGTGCCATTTAGCTATCAGCAGTGACCTCTGTCAGAAATTTGACTGATATATGAGTCAGGCTGATAATTAAGTTCTTGGCAGGGAAAATCAGTATGCAGTATATGAAAATTCAGGAGACAATTGTGTGTTTTTAACGGTTTTAAGTGTTGGTTGCAAGGTACGCCATTGATGACTTAAATCAGCAGAGCATACGGATGTACCAGCTGATATTTTATTTTATTTCTGCCATAAAAGTCAAATGTCACCTGTGTCAGACAAGACTTGAACCAACAATCTCAGGCACACTAACCACATGATTTACCCACTGAACCAAACCTCCAGCCATTTTGCATGTTTTTGATGTTCCCTTTAGCTCTGTGCTAAGACAGCAGCCTTCAAAAGTCACCCATCCCAGGTAAGGCTTGAAACAGCAACCTAATGCACACTCACCACCTGATTTACCCACTGAGCCAAACTTCCTGACACTTTGCATGTGCATCGAGAAGGTCTTAAGATAATACAGACATGATTTTAACTGTGGGTTTAATTGTGTAGGACAAGTTCCTGACAGTATAAAAAAAACATTATTTCCAGTGGCCACTAGGTGACACTATTACGATAATGAATATTGTCATACAGATGTGTCTAGGGCGGGACCTTTATTAAACTTTCGTTTCAGGCAGATCGGACAATGTACACAAAAGTAACAACAATTTCTTGTTTTATGGTGAAACATTTCAATTCTATGCCGCGCCAAAGGAAAACAATAAAAGTTTTGGGCAGACCTTTAATAACCTTTCATCACCAAGTTCGCAAAAGTAAGAAGATGGACATCAGCAAAAATGAGCACAAATTCCAAAATGGCTGACTTCCTGTTGGGTTTGGGGTGTGGTTCCAAGAGGCATTTTGTGCGCTTAGGCATGATACATAAGTGTACCAAATTTTGGAATTGCAGGTGAAACTGAGCATTGGGGCTACACGTTAGGAGGCACTGTGGAGCCATTCCGCCTTGCCCGTTACGGAAACCACCAAAATACGACATTTTTGCCAGGCTGGATGAGATTACCAACTTTCATGAGTTTTTGGGTATGTTTAGGCCTCCAACACGATTCATTTGGCGGAAAAACTAATAATTCCTTGCATTCCAAGATGGTCCTTGCACCGCTAGGTGCTCGGGCTCTAATAATAAAATAATATTTAAATTTTCTTATATGTTTAATTCCCCAACAATAAAAACTGACATGTTTTCATTCCCTTAGAATGAGCTGTTTACATTAATAAAGGGAGCAGGGTTTTGCCAACGGCGTCCGCCATGTCCACCACCCCATTTTTACAGTAGCCCAGAACAGACAAAACAGGCACTGGCTCTAGATAAGGCCATTTATAATTTTAAATTTTCAGATTTTCAATTCATCCACTGTGGTTAGAAGCCCCTCTGCTGTGTAACTGCTTTATTTGGAGTTTTATACCAGTTTAAGTCACCTGGTCTGTTTTGCGGATAATTCAGCTCCCAGTAAAAACCTCCTTAATGTCTGGATCTAAAGTTTGCAGAGAAAAAAGGTGAGCACACATTAGCAGGTGCTGGGCTAGCGGTCATCTGCGACATGCCGAACAATGTCGGAGAAAAAAATAACTGGAACGCCAAACTGCTTTATTCAGTATTTTTACCAGGTTAAATCAACAGGTGTGTTTGTTTTTGAGAGGAGGATATCTCTGTGGATAATTTGGCTCCTGGTAAAACCCTCATGAACAATGAACACTGAAAGAGTCCTAATAGCGAGTGCATGCTTGGCAGATATGAGATCTTACCTTAAACTTGCCGTCAGAGGAGAAGATGCTGACCCATCGATTGTCATAGTCGGCTACCACGATGTCACCGTTCATGTCCACAGTGACTCCTGTCGGTCTCTGTAGTTGCCCTGGAGACCGACCTCTGACCCCAAAGCGCATCTTGAACTGACCGTCATTAGAGAATACCTGTAACCAGCCCCTTTTAAGTGAATCGTGCCATGATCGCAGTGCTACAACAGCATTTTGTCACCACAGAGGCATACACTGGTGCACTTACATGCATTTTCCTCTGTGTGTCTGTCTCACCTGTATGCATTGGTTGTTGCTGTCAGCCACCACCACTCTGCCATTACACGAGGCTGAGATTCCCTGCAGATTTGTGAACTCCCCTTTTTCTCTGCCCCGAGAACCTAGAAAATAAATAAAACACACTTACACATTTAGTAAATGTGCTATTTTATATTTTCACCTTTGTGTTGGTGTGTAATACTTTGCCTTAAAGGCTCATAGTTTTAGATACAAAATGGCTCTTTTTCAGAGCATAACTTAGGCTTTTGGATTCTCTACCTTCTGGACAAATGCAGGTTTCTATTTGTGTCACTACAGTTCAAAATTAACTTGTAGACTTGAAAGACCTGCTTGAGAAAGGTAATCCTTGACTGTGAAAATGATGCACACCTTGGTTTATTTATTTAAGTCATTTTTGCATGAAAAGGACACTCTGACCTGAGAGTAAACAATGTAAGTAGGCAACCACCTAATTTTCCCTACTTAATTTTTTTCCCCCTATATATATATTAGTTTTCTGCATCTGATCTTTTGATAACATACTGTAGCTTGTGAATGCAGTGGGATTTTCTGGATGTCACCTCTTCTCTCACATTACAGCAAGATGATTTGTTCTGTAGTCTGTTGGCTTAAAGTGAAAAACAAAAGCTGCCCAGAGGGGAAAATGTCAGTCTAAAAACTGGTTGTATGACTTCAAAACTATTTTCCAGTGTTGTTGAAGTGTTCCTGATTTATGATTAATAGGGTAAAATATAACCAACATGCTGCTTTATGGAGGAAAATGTATATGTGTTCTGCATAGGTCCAAATGGTAGTTTGTTTAATAGGTGGTATATGGACTTTCTGGGTCATTTATCTTACCCACTCTGTAGATGAGCTCATCCTCGATGGGATTCTCCTTTTTCTTAGTTGTGCTGTACATGCTGGAGGGCCGACGCACTGCTTTCTGCCGTATGTGGCCCCCTGTCCCACTGGGAGACTTTACCCTTCTCTTCACATCATCTGGAGACTGTGGCACGTCTGAGGGCTTGACCACCCTCAGGCGGAACGGGCTGCCCCGTATCGGCTGGCCGTACAGCATCAGAGCGAAAGAATATTCCCCCTCAGAGCGTAACGTGTAGCCCACCTCATAAGTCCCATTCTTATTGTCTGCTATCTCCGCCTCTGTGACGCAGCTCCCATCGGCAGACGTTATCTCTGCTTTTAAAACAGCATTTCCTGTTCGCACCAACTCCCCATCCTGCAGTGAAAGGTCATTGATTCAATTTCAAAACAAGAAATCACAAACTGTTTTTTGATGTGTTTTTGATAATAGTGATTCCTGCCTTGGTGGCCAGTTTAGCTACAATAAAATAAATGACTTTTTCCAAGAAAATGTCATAATGAAGACATTACTTTGTCTTTTGTTGTCACAGTAATTGTGTGGTGCTGCCCAGTCGCTGCGTGGCGGAGGCCCTCTCCTGTGGCGACGGAGGTGTGAGCCACAGCGGCTGTGGTGAGGAGAACTCCCAGGTTCTGGATGGAGCGCCGCAGACCTTCAGTCTCCACCTGGAGCAGACAGCATACAAGATACACAATATTTCCCTCTGCAGAATTCTGCATTGCTCTAAGAATTTTTTATGGTTGTTTCTGTGTGATGTGTAGTTACAGAGAACCACAAAATAATCTTATAAATATGACAATTATATGCTACCTGCCTGCCTGGTGTAAAACTGTGGCTGGTGAAAATAGCCAGCCATCTATGATCTAAAAATATGGAATATTAAAGCTGTGTTTGTGAGATTTCTTTTGGAATAAAAACATCCAAAAGAGTTTGAAAAATTGTTAAACTCAGCCTTAATGTCTGTGATCAGCAATGTAATTATTTTTACTTACAGTGACCAGCCGAGGCTAAATAGTTTAAATCACCCACATTTTTAAGTAAATACATGAAAAAAATATTTCATATTTCAACTTGAGAGTACTTGTGACAATAAGCAAAGCTAAAAAAAACAAAGCCTCATTATCAATCAGACCGACATAATGAAAATCGAGCACTGAGAAATAGTTTGAATCAGAGCAAACAGCATTCCATACCTGACAGTCCAGGTGTGCATTTTGATGTGGTCTCTCTGGGAAGTCGTGTCTGGCCAGCGCTGTTACACGCTCACTCATCTGCTTCTGAACTAGCAGCACCTGCAGGAGACACATTCTGTATTCTAATTTTTTTTTTTTTTTAAACATTTCTGCTTTCTTTTTTGTTTTGTTTTTTTTAAAAGCAAAGCTCACAACCCGTTACACTACTGCAACACATTTGCTTCCCATCTGTGTTATAACCTTTTTGTTAGACTGCTTGTACAAATTACATTCACCTCAGTAGCACTCCCGTGGCTGAGAGCCTGTTCCGTAAAGCTGCAACTGCTCTGGATATGTTCCTTCCCCTGGAGGAGAGATGAAAGCTGGGCCTGCAGGACCTGTGCTCAGGTAAGTGGAAGATAATGGAAAAAAGGGACACAAAAAAAAAGCAATTGGAGGGGAAGAGCATGTTGACAGGAATGTGAGACATGTAGCAGGTTCTGCTTGACAACATTTCTGTAAAATGCCTATCTGTGTTTGCATACAAAGTCCATCTGTATGAGTGCATGTGCTGCATATGTGATTGAAACATAACTAACCTTCTGCTTTGTGCTGCAGATGTTCTCCAGGTCTGTGATGAGGGCTGTCTTACGTTGGTGGAGCACCCGCTCCAGCTCTTCAAACGTACTGGTAATCTCTGCCACAGCCTCATTCTTCCTTTCATTTAGCTGGCGGGAGATCTCACTCACAAGCTCGATTGATGCTGTTAACTGTGGGAGCCTGCAAAATAACACAATGTGGAATTATATTTCAAGATTAAAAAAATTAATTCAATAAAAAAAACTAGCTATAAATCCACAAAAACGATGGAATTCTTCCTTACTAGAGGTTAAACAATGGAACATGGAACCTTAGGTAAGTTAAAAAATGGTACCGCCTTAGTGATGTATCTTGGAAATGAGTGGTCAGCAATGATCTGTGTTGGAGTAGACTGAGTTTAATATGCTCATTAAACTTTTATTTATTTATTTATAATCTCCTGATGCTAATGCCTCCCCTTTATGTGCTTTTCTCATTTGTGTCTTTGTAATTTTTTTTTTCATTGTTTAAATGTGTTTGTGTCTTGTATATGTATTCATGCCGAGAGAGCAGTATAAGAAATGTATGTCCTGATATGATCTGTTGTGTTCTTAAACAATAAAAAATAAAGTAAACATAAAAAAAAAACAAAACTATTCTTTAATGAAATTAAATACAGTAACATGTTTTGACATGCCAGGCGCAGCATTGCATTGGAGATTCTTTGATGAAAGATGCCAAATCTGGGCCAAACGCTTAAGCTTCCAAACACCTGATGTGAGTGAAATATTCTAAAAGCTTTATCAAGTCCCCACCTGCTCATTATGGCATCCAGCTGTGTCTTCAGTGCAGCCTTGTGCTGCTCCACGACATCCCGCAGAGGAACAGTCACATGCTCCCTGTGCTCGCCCTCTGTGCAGTCCAGACACATGGCTGTCTCACACGACTCGCAGTAGAACTCCATTACCTGCAGAGGGAGACAAACGGAGTAAAACAAAAGCTCCTTCACTGCTTTGCTCTGCTTTGCAGCAAGTATGGAATTTAAGGTTCAGTTTGTTGGTGAAGTAATGGTTGGGCTGAGGCATCACAAAAGGGCTCCACACCTTTCCCTCATGGTTTGGGCAGCAGAGGGGCTTCCCTGCTGCTGCAGCGCTGACCGACTCCAGGACACTGCAGGCCTCTGGCCGCGAGCACTCTGGGTCTCGTTGAAGGACCTGTCGCAAATGTTTTCAGCTTCATTATTCTGCTATTCAACAGTTTCAATATGGCATTCTTTTCCTTATTTGGCAGTAGACAATTGAGAGGTGATGGAAATAAATAGAGAGACTGAGAAAGAGAGAGAGAGGAGAAACAACTTGGAACAAAGGTCACTGGCTAGAATCAAATCAAATTGGGGACATAATAGTATGTCAGTTATCTTGTAACCTATAGAGGCTTGTCTGAATTTCCTTGCAGTCTATTGCTGACTTCATTCTCTTTTGGACACAAACACACCTTCTTGTTCCTATACCAATTTGAGCAATGTCCATTTAATACATCCATTCCCTATACTAGCTTTCACCTTATCATCACCCCTATATGCCTAATGGAAACTTTACACTTAAGACAAACCCTTAAAGAGCCTGCTGAAAAAGGAAAAACTGTCCAGAATGACCTCAGTCTGCAAAAATGTCCTCCCTCTCTTTAACAGAGAGTGGTTCTCACAATAACAGCCATACAGGAACACACACACACACACGCGCACACACACACACACACATACACACACACACACACAGTGTGTCTCATGTCTTTGACTACTGTCTGTAATTATGTTAAATAATCAGTGCTTTGTTGTTGACCTCATAATTAATTCCTTCAGTGTTTTGTCTTTTCTTCCATGTAATGCACTGGAAAATCCTGTTTAGCTAACACGTTTGTGCCTGACTCAAATTAAAAAAGGGATTAAGAGTCAAACCTCCATGAGATTAGTGATGAAGAAGTTGTTCTGCAGAGCGCAAACTCCTTTCTCTGGCAGGATGGACGTCTGCCGACACACTGGACACGAGAGTGTCAGAGACTCTGGGGGAATGTAGTTCTGGAGACAACTGGAGGGAGACGACAAATAAAGAAAAGCATGAATTAGCGCAGTGGTTCCCAACTGGTCCAGCCACTGAGTCAAGAATTCTCCTTAGTGATTAGATCAAGGTCTACTCATAAGAGAAATTACCACAAATTCATTTTTATTTGACAAAATGTAAATGATATGATTTGGCGTATGTTTTTCTTTTAAATCTCTGGTGGTCCCACCAGAATTAAAATGGCCAAAAGTCACCATTTATCACAGCCAGAAACTGTAAAACAGAAATTAAATTTCCAACGGTCCGTGAACACATCATGTGGGACAAACACTTAATGCATTTTCCCTGAGGCATTCAAGGAGGCTCAAGTAAAAATATTTTTAGCTTTCAAGAGGGTCAAGGAAAAACCCAACCGCACCCATCCTCTGATAAATACAGAACAGTCCCTTAGGCCTACTCTTATTTTTGAAAACAAAACAAAATAAATAAAAAATAACAAACAGGCCACATAAAACCAAGAACAGGACAATGAAATAGTTACTATTCTCAAAAAAAACCTCTCTCCCTCTCTACAGCAGGAAACCGCACTTCAAAATAAAAGCTCTGTGCTGCAAATTCACTGTACTTCAGAATAAAGTGTGTCTTTCACAAGCTTGACATGGTCGAAAGTCACATGCGGTCTATTCAGAATGGACCTGTGAACCCACTTTTGGACCACGACCCACCATTTGGGAACCACTGAATTAGAATAAAATCTAGATGAGCAATTCCAATTCCAATTAAGCAATATGGCAGAGGGAGAAGGAGAGGAAGACGCTGGAGAGAGAGCTGTCACCTTTTCTGAGTAATTGTGAGACAGTGCCTAAATAGTGCGGCTGTCACAACAAATAGGGGAAAAGTGTGAATCTGAGTCACTCCACAGAGCCAACAGCCTCAGGAGAAGACACACACACTTCCACTTTGAGTAAGCAAAGCTCGTGCAGATCAATTGGCCAAACAGAGATGCAAAGAGACAAAAGACTTTAGGGAGAATAGATGTTAGTGTGCTTGCTTTTACTTCTGCATGTTTTTCTGTGTGAAAGTGTTTTGGATACATCCCAGAGGCAATCACACATCTATCCCACCGGCCCCTGAAGGCTAAAGATGTTATGCAGGTTGAATTGCCCCTAGGAGGCAATTTATTTGACATTAGACAACCTTTGAACCAAAACCAAACCCACAGACACCAAAGTGCAATATGCAGATTACCAGACCGCACTCCTGGCCTACAGCCCGGCTGCAGTCCAGCGCATAATGTACGGTTGTTTTTCTATAGCCTCCGCTATCACTTAAATGGCGGTTGATGCTGCAAGAAACCTGAGGTCAGTGTCAAGGATAAGTCTCTCTTGTTGTACACAAGGATGTCTGGCAGCTGCTCGGGCTGCATACTAACACTGTTCTGTTTCATTTATGGCTCCACACAGGCTTGTATCAACCAAGCCTTGGGAAACTGCAGTCGTTAGCTTTTGAGGACAACAGAGAGCTTAAACAAAAGTCTATCTATCGCTTTGTCAACACACACTGTAACACTCTCTCTGAAGACTGGATAAATTGCTGTTGCTGTGTCAGACTCACAGTCACAGAGGGACGACAAGCTGCAACTGTTATGTGATGAAAAAAATCTGTACTTGGGCCACAACTCAAAACTATTTTCACTGTTGATTAATGTGTCAGACAATGGGCCCCTGAGCAAAAGGCCCCTCCACCTCTCCTACACTGGAGCAAGACGCACTTGTCTCTCATTATGTATGTCTCTCATTATGTATCTTTTGTGGTTTGTGTCACTGTGTAGTAGTGATTGTGTGTCTTTTTTGGTTACGTTTTGTCTCTTTGAGATCATTTTGTATGTTTTAGGTTGTGTTGTGTCTCTCTATATACGTTTTGTGTCTCCTTGAGGTAATTTTGTGTCTTTATTGGTTGTGTTGTGCCTCTTTATTGTTGTTTTGTGTCATATTATGTCTCTTTGTTTAGTCATTTTATGTCTCCTTTGAGTTATTTTGTGTCTTTTTTGGTTGTACCATGTCTCTTTTTAGTAATTTTATGTATTTATTTTGCCTATTTTTGTAGTAATTTTATGTCTCTGTGCAGTTTATTTGCATCTTATTTCAGTCATTTTGAGTCTCTTCCTGGTTGGTATTTGTTAATTTAAGTGACTATTTGAAGGTGGACACTTTGGGCCCCTGGGCTTGAGCCCCGTATGCCTCGTTCAGTTATCTGTTCATTGTGATTACTTATATATGGCATTGTTATAATATTATTTTACAATTGTTAGCATATTGTTGGTATATAAAATGTAAAAAAGTGAAAAATGCCCATCAATATTGCTCAAAAAAAAAGCAAATCAAAGGAAAAAAATAGTTTCATTCCCAACAAACAATTATTTAGCACTAGTGCAGCACTCATGCTTGTTGAGTAATATCCTGCATTTGTGAGTAAGAGTAAAAGTAGCCACATGCCCCCATGCAGACGTCATTTATTTTCATTTGAAAGAGTTGCACAAACCATTGCAAACTCATGATCCTGATCTCTGCATAATGAGCACACAACTTGGACGATCACAACAAGAGTAAAAAGGGGTGCGGAATTAAAAGTATTACAGTACCATACCAAACAGACAAGGCCCAGCGTGAGTGTGCCGGCTCAGCCATAAACCCCCTAAAACTACATCAACCCATCCAACATCTGTCTGGCAACATCACGTATAGCTCCAGACAAAAATCTGTTCACCTCAGCAGGGCTCCAGATCACATGCCATCCAGTTAAACCGGGGGATTAAACTTGCCCTCCGGTGGGCAAATGCCCCTCACACTGCCTGGAAAAAGGATTTACCCCATACTCTGTGTGGCTATTCAAAACTATTCCATAAATATTTGTTTGATCATAATAAGTAAACCATTCTTAAACATAATCCCAGTTATCCTCTGTACCTACCTCCCTCTTCATCCTCCATCCTCCCACCCTGACCTACAACAAGCTTCCCGAAAGCCTCCTCTGCTTTGCTCGGCACGGAAAGGCCCCAGTAAGTACCGCCTGAGGGGGTGTCATTTTTCTGAGGAATGGTAAATTGAGAAATTGTAATTGGTGCTCCCAACAATGAGCCTTTTCTCAGATGTTGACAGTCCCCGATGCTGAGGAATGCACTTATCCCAGTGAAGTCGGTGAGGAGAAGTGCTCTGAGCCATTTAATTGTGGCCAGGGATTTGCAATAGATGAGGTTCCTCTATCAGGAGACATGTAAATATGACAGGAATTCTTCAGTAATAGAATGGGAGGGTACGTACTGGCAGAGAAAAAGCTACAGCATTACACCACCTTCTTCACATGGCCAGAAAAAGCTACATGTAGCAGACGGTGTGAGCAGAGACTTGGGTTTGTGTCAGCTTTAGCTCAAGGGAAGTGTGGGTAATTAGGACTTTCGCCAGTTGTCATTGATTCAGAGAGCAGAAATGTTAGTTACCTTTCACAGAAGGTGTGAAGACAGGGCAGGACCTTGGGGTTGCGGTAGTGATCCAGACAGATGCTGCAGACCAGAAACTGCTTGTCTATCTGACGCACCACAGGGCTGGTGCTCCCAGCCTCGCGCTTCGCCATGGCAAAGGACATTCAAAGCCACGGACAATGACAGCAGTTAACCTGCAGAGGGAAATAATAAAAAAGTGTGAACATTTCCATGCATTTCTCTTTAAAAGCTTTTCTAGAGAGTGTCATTTTCAGGGTCCCTTATACTCAGCAAACTTACCGCTTGAGGTACCAGGAACTAAAGTTAACAAAGCTGCTTAATTCCTTGATTAGTACAAAATTGGTCCATTGTTGTTGGGTTATTTCTAGGTTAATACCAGACAAAAGCCCACTGAAAGAGAACTGTGTGAAATAGAAGCATGATGCAGTCCTGAGTGTAGGCAAACCAGCATGGCCGTGTACTTTGCTTTTGATTAACTCGGATAACACTAAAGCTGGAAAATAAAAGACAATAGATATTTTGGAATTGAAGTGCAGTCTGTAGGTTACAGACCATAATGTGGAGAGAAGTGTTTATTGTTGCAGTGATTGAACACTGACACAAGGCTCACACACAACTTCTATTGACTTCATGTATCCAAATGTTGGCTTTTAATGTTGTCGGCACTGATTTTAACACACTGCTACCTCGTGCCACTGTCATCATTTTAATGAATAAACAACAGACGTTGTTTGGGGTCAAGCGGGGCCTCTGAACAACGTCAGTCACACTCCGACAGCACTCACACTGCCCCCGCATGAGCGGGGTGTCATTACAACAGAAATAATCGATTTCAGGATTTTATGAATTGATATTGAATTGGTAAAAAACATATTGCAATGCACTGATATGTCGATTTTTTTTACCCAGCCCTAGAAACTATGTCATGCTGGCACTGATTTGGACTACATCTAGGAAGCATACCAACATTTTCAGTGACACACTAAATAAAAAGCCATGCAAACATATCATTTGAAAAAGTAACTAGAAGAGAGAAGCCCCCATGCCTTATGTAATCTCATCTATTATAGATGTACAGCTGCAAGATTTGGATTTTCTGCCTAGCAACACAAACCATTGCTCTTTCCAACTTGGCCCACTTTCACATTCACCAGTGCAAGCCCAAACACTTACGGCATAATAATTACGGTGGTCGGCATGTAAAAGATGCCACTGCTGCATGCTCTCATTGCTATGCACCTTGGGTGTAAATGACATGAGAAGTCTAAGTGTTAACTATGGAAAAACATCCAGTCTGAAATTTAAAAAAGTACATATGCCATTTGGAACAATGACAAGAGGCAATGACAACATTCATTTGTTAGAGAACAGCTTCACCTGACTTGACCGTGCTTAAAATTGCCACCTATGATAAATACTGTGCACTGCATGTCATTTTTATCTCTGTGTTGCCGACTGGCTGCAGCAATGTAGTCCAGTCACATTTTCTCAGTGGGTCAACATGTGTATTATTCATGTTTCAGACACAGTGTCTCAGCATGTGTTTCAAACAATCATGCCTGCCATTAAGATTAAGTAGTTATGGACATTACACACTCAATGACGAGGACTCACACACATGGGTGTACAGATTTTTTGGGGGGGTGTATGGGACATGTCCCCATCCAAATTTAGAACGTGTATTTTTCCCCATAATAAAAACATGAACGTAAGAGAGGACTTTTAGTTTTTCCAAATGAAAGCTAATTACATCATACATTGATGTAGCCAAGGCACAAATTGAAGCATTAAGATTCACCAGAATGCAGGAAAGAAAGCGTTTCATATTCAGTATTTTCTGGCAAAGGACACCCAGAGTCCCCATTTCATATGTGCCCCCCACAATGTTGAAATAAAACCTATGCCCTTTCATACACACAAACACACACACACACACACGCATGCACACACACACACACACACACACACACACACACACACATACACACACACACACACACATAATCATCATTCCCCCACCAGACTCTCCCCCTGTCTGCACATCTGTCACTGCTGGATCTAATACAGCACTCAATCCCCTATGTACCATCTAGCTCATGTCCTATTGTCAGGACACACACACACTCACAGAGGATCCAACAACAAACAATCTGTAGACTGGGAGGGCAAAAGGTTACTTCTTAAGCTGTCAACCATGATAACAACTTGTCACATTCACACTCTGGTTGGGGACAGGCAGGGCGTTTTTGACAGAAATGATTAAGTAAGTTAAGTAGCTTATGATTTGTCCAAACCTAAATATGCATTGTTCTCTATAATTCCTGTGCTTTAAACCGGCACTTCAAGAGTATCCAGTTGTCTCTGTTGGACTCTGATGAAAAGAGGCTTGAATCTCTCCAATAGAACATAGAATTAAAGAGGGTTAAAACAGAGGATGTACAATTTACTTGCGTACAGTTCTCACACTTCTCTGTCATTCTCTCTCTGTGCAAAGAACACACTGATACTAATATCTTCTGTAATGACGTATCTAAATTTAGACACATATATTAGTGGGTAGGTGAGGAGGCAATGACAGTGAAACTAAAATAAGACAGAGGGACTGCTCGAGAGTGAAGCGGCCGGTGTCTATTTGTTTACTGTTGGATTTAAAACACAGCTTTACTGGGCAGAGCAAAGGAGAATCTGGAGCTCAATAAATCCCAAATAAGAATTCTGTCGCCAAACACTGGATGAAAAAAGCACAAATGCCAAAACCATCTGTTCAGTCAGTCACAACGAATATACAAGCAGAAAGTTTCTTTTGAATTTACAGTTCAGCTGATACATGACAGGGAGGGTTCTTTTACAAAGCTTTTGTCATATGAAGTTAATGGAAATCTAAAATTCATACATGGTGCATAAACAGAGAAACATAACAATTGTGCATGCATGCACACATGATGTGCATTCAGCAGACTGTGCTTTGATACGGTCCTAACTTTATTCATGCCCACTTAAACTCCAAAGTAGGCCACGATGCTTAGATTTGATGCTCTAAAGTAACCATGACCAGTTAACTGAAAGGCTTGGGAACTTCAAAAAACTGAGTGAAGACGTGCAGATTGAAGGCTCTGCAGTTAAAGACAGCAGGGTGGGATAAAGCCAAGCCCAGGCAGGACTGCAGGAAGCTTCAAAAATATGATGCATGAGAGGACACATCCTGCAGAGAGCTGTCAACTAATTCCATCAAAATGAAATGTGTTATCATTCTCCTGGCCATTATATGAGCAGCACTGAGAGCAGTAATGTTGCCGGTGACCTTAGCCTCACTAATTCCCCAAACTCTCAGGATTACAGCTTTTGCGTGTGTAACTAATTGTTTGTTTGTGTGCGTGTGTGTTTGCTGCATGTTTGTGTGTGACAACAAGCTAACACCCGCAGAGTTAACACACAATGAGTCTATTCACTGCTGGCTTTACGGAATACAAAAGTAACAGTTTTCTTTGTCTCATTTCAGCACTGAAACCTCCGCTGTTGCTTAACTGTTACAATAGGATCCCCACAGCTCATGTGTGTCTCTCAAAAAACACATGTGTAAATGAAAAAAAGGAAGACAGGAAATTAAATGACTTCTTCCCAGTTCATCGAGAGGACAGGAAAAGAGGCAGGCGGTGTAATAAAGAAAAGAGTGAGAACAGTAAAAGTATCAGTGCGTCTGCTCACTGTCAAGCACCTGTACGCCAGAAATGAATGTGTGCTGACAGCTTGGACAAACACACGAAGGCACACACTCCTCTCTGGTAGCAGCTGAGCTCATACTGTAAAGTTATACATACACACATGCATGTACATGAGACCAAACACACACACACACACAGGGTTGACAGAAAGTCTACCTACTGTCAGTAGTGTGGAGCAGTCTAGAAGGCTCCATAGTAGCTTTGTGTTAACAATGAAGAACCAGCACACGCCCACCTCCCCCATCGGCCCCGCTGACCACTCTTCCTTTTCCCTTTTCCTTCTCTTGCTTTTCCCTTTTCCACCACACACACTGGAAAAGGCTGAACAGGGATGACAACAGAGGGTGGGACTGAAAATTTAAAGTCCCTCCTACTGTCAGTGCTGTTTACAAGCGTGAGCTGACTGGATACCCTCCTACTGCCTCGCTCTGATTGGCTGGGAAAGTTAAACTAGCAGAGACGATGGATTGCATCATAGGCCAACAATTCGTGTTGGCCAGAGGGAGTGAGAAGCAAAGATTTAAACAGACAAGAAGAAAAGAACAACTGTCAAGGCTGGATAGAAAAAAAAACAGGAACATGTTGCATTTAAAGTGGTAAGATGCTGAATAATTGTGTCTTTTGTGAAATATGCAGACTCAAAACTATGACGATGTGACACAGAGGCAGGTTAGGCTGTTGAATGCAGCTTTATAACCAACAGAAATAGTAGCTGACCGGTGACGAACATGTAAACATTTGGATCATCTGGCCTCCAGTTACAGTTATGAAGAAATACGTCATACTCAGCCAGCCAAGTATGCATGCACGCACGCACGCACACACACACACACACACACACACACACACACACACACACACACACACACACACACACACACACACACACACACACACAGCAGTAGCAGCAGCCAAGCAAAACACAGAGTTATATAATTCATGATTTCACCTTTAAAAACACTTAAAATAAGAATTTGGAACATATGCCTCTCCGCCCAGCATCATCGTATCAAATTACACATATGTAGGGATTAAGAAAAGACCCTTAACACTGAAAAGGGGATTATCATTTTTAAATTTCAAGTAAAATATCTTGCAACAGGATAAATGTTGCACCCAATCCCTTAAACGCCCCGTCCTTTTGAAGTGGTCAGAGTTTAATCTGGAGCGAGGGGTGATGAATCTCTGACAAAACATCAATCTACCATTAATCTGCGCGGATTGAGTCCACTCGTCTCTCCTCCCTCGTTTCCGGCTCTACACGCCCACGCACACCTTTCCAAAATCCCATCGTTCTAAACTCACAAGCCAGACTGCTGTGGTGGGTTTAACAGGAAGTGAAGGATAAGAGGATGAAAATATCAC
This sequence comes from Plectropomus leopardus, assembly GCF_008729295.1. Classification (NCBI taxonomy): domain Eukaryota; kingdom Metazoa; phylum Chordata; class Actinopteri; order Perciformes; family Serranidae; genus Plectropomus; species Plectropomus leopardus. The sequence continues at coordinate 19,558,580 of NC_056475.1, forward strand.
TCAGAAAATGACATATCAGTACCTGTCTGCAGCAAATATTGTTCACTCACCCATACACGCTATTGTGACGCTGTTTTTACAAGTTTTTGCTACAATGCTCACTCAACTTGATAGTAGATCTGATGCTCATTCTTTCAAAACTAAAACAACTCCCACAAACATTTTGCTGCTGGATAGAACGATCTAATAGGATGTCTTGTTCTCATGCTCCACACCAAGTAATTAGACAATGGGTCTCTGACACGACTAATATACCAAATGCAGCACTCCAGCGTGGGCAGCCCCTTTGAAAAAGCCTGTTGTCATCCCTGCAGTGAGCACTCCACAGCATTATTGGTTTGCTGCTGAGCTTTCTGCTGAAACGACAGTTTTATCAGAATATACGGCTCCTGCAGTTATTAAACGAGAGGAAGATAAACCACCAGTGGCACCCTCAATGAGTCTCCTGAAGCTAGTACACATGATGTTATGTAAAACTCACTATTACCTTTCTGTGCATACAGTTCTCTCATAAGTGTTATACACTGGGATCTCCCTATGTGCCCCTGCATGTTACACAAAGCTAGACAAAGGCGATATTTAAAACAAAGGTTAAGGAGGATTTGGGGGGAGAGTTGATGGTTCACCTTTGAGGGAGGTAATTTGAACCACGGACATGGAGTTGCAAGGGGATGAGTAGGTTTATGATGTAATTTAATTGTTTGCAATGATATGAATGTTTTTAAGTATTGTTTGCTGTTTCTACCGAGTACCACTTTAGAAATTAATGTTTTTAGTGATGTTTTTAAGTGCTATCCTGTGGGATTTTTTTTTCTGGTAAAAACACTAAATAAAGCAGTTTTGCGTCACAATTCAGTGTTTCTGACACTGTTTGGCATGTTGGAGATGGGCTGCTGGCCTGGCTCACATGTGTGCTCCTCCCCAACTGCAACAGTACTCAGTACAAATCAGTAAAAACATTGAAAAAGGCAGTTTTATATCACAAATCAGTGTTTGTCCAACCCTCTCACTGTGGAAGGGCTGCTTACTATGGTGGGCTATGCAAAAACATGAATGGCGCTATCTAGAGCCAGTAATGGCTTGTTCATTCTGAGCCACTGTACTAACATGGTGATCCAACATGATGATCTCCCCAGAAGAGGACCTACTCCCTATGTAGATATAAACAGTTCATAGAAGGTTAAAACTTTGAGAGAAACTTAACTGTGAGCTTAAAGGGAAAAACAAACCCACTGCAGCAGTTAACTCTGTGGCTTGTGCAATATCAACAACCAAAAGTAACCGTTCTGCCTCAGGGTTGGTAAGAGGCGGAACAGTGACAGTGATGATAGTGATGTTTTTCAACAAGCAAATGTACACCCAGGCAAAAAAAAAACTAACTGCATTCCCACAGAATCACCTATCTCTTTTGTTGTTTGGTGTTTCTGTATTCTGCACCTTGTGGAAATCACACAAAAAGTAGTGACAAGAAAGGTTCTGTGTATGCGAGATCAAGTAACACAAGTGCTTATTTTCAGTCAATAATGTGCCCACAGTCAGCGCTGCACACTTATGCCTTGTTATTTTTTGCTTGATCTTGTGTTTCGTGTGCTCTCCATACACGTTGTTGTGGTTTCCTACTCCCTCTGCCTGCCGCATTCTCAAACCTCACTACTAAAATGTTTAGAAAAAGTAAACTCAGGAAGATGTGGAGGAGGAGGAAGAGGAAAGGACTTAAAAAAAAAGATGAAAAGGAAAAATGATGACGAGGAGGAGGAAGAGGGGACACAGATACTGTATATAAGTACATTCACACACACATTGCATAACGAGAAGATTCTTATATAATAGAGCACGATCCTGATATCTCGGGGCAACCTCGACAGTATTGGAGATCCAGGCCTGACACTATCCCTCTCTCGCACACACGCACACACGCACGCACGCACGCATGCACACATGCACTCACTCACACATACACACACACACACACACACACACACACACACACACACACACACACACACACACACAGGCAGCTCAGTCATACTATATCCCACCTCCCTTTTTCCTCCATAGCTGCTCAAATTACACCAGTCACATACACACACACCTCACTCAATGGGATTGAACCTTAATTTGGTCCTCACAAAGACAGCAGCACATGAACACACACCCAGAGATAATAGATGGTGTGAATGGACCATCTCTGTAACCTTTGCTAGTATGCTCTGCAAGCCTCCATTCTTCTGCACAGTCCAGCCTTAAGCCTCCACATACATATACTTCTATATATAGAGCTATCAGTTCTCATCCCCTTCACACCACTGGCAGGCACGTGCTCCAAGCTGCACACACACTGCAAAAAAGCGCAGGGATCCTCAGATGACCAGCATAGTAATGACTCAGAAACACTCAAGAGGGCTGCACAAACATTTACATGAGATCAGAGATTTATTGTGCACGCTGTCACTCCTTCATGTGTGTGTACTATAGCATTAACATACCAATAGTACGATGGTTGCCAGCATGTTTGATTATATGTAAGTTAATGAAAAATCAAGATTCATAAAGGAATTATTAGCATGTGCATGGCTTTGTAGACATTTGAGACTACGCACATTCTATTGTAAGAATGAGGCTTGACATTAACAGCCCATAGTAAACATTCACGTCTGTCGTGCATACCAAGCATCGATTGATTGATGGGTTGAAAAGAAAATACTGATGCTTCCTTTCAATGCCATGGCAGCTACCCAGTTGTCTTTACACCACCGCTGGCCTCAGGGAAGGCAGGTGTGTGAGTGTAAATTGCGTGCTGAGTGCTCCACTTCACAAAAATATCCTTTACTTTACAGCAATACAAAACAGACTAGTGGAGGAGTAATCACTCATGTTCTTGAAGTAGTTAAAGTATGAAAATAACATATTTCTGCAAAATCCTAAAATGTTCTTGTTTTTATCCTTTTCCTCTCATTGAATGAGTTAAGCATATTTTGCACATAAAACCTACAGTTGTAAAGGAAGTATTTAGATAATTTACTCAAGCAAAGGTATCACACAAGTTAAAAATGTTATTTAATTTAGAGTATATAAGTATTATCAGGAAAATACACTTAAAGGTTTAGTCTGGACGATTCAGTGGCAGCTAAGGGTAAGGTTGTAGAATCTCTTCATATGTAGCAAATGGAAAATAACTAAAGCGGTCACATTAATGTATTGAAGTAAAAAGCACAATAAGGGATGTTGTTGAGTAAAGTATAAGGTAGCATGAACAGAAAAGACTCAAGTTAAGTACAAATGCAATACAAGTAATAAGCAGCTATAGCCTAAATGTAGCATAAAGCAAAAAATTAAAATGTTTTACAAAACAGAAATAACTGAGTCAAGTACTGACATTTCAGTTTCTTGCAGCTCTGAAATAAACCACAATCTGTGAGCACTGCAGTCATGAAACCATTTTATCTCGCCTCATACTGGCTCTGCTGCAAACAGAACTTCATCAAGAGATTCTTGACACGAATAACATCAAGGCAGACATCAGAACAGCAGCTCAACTCTGCTGAGCCCTGAGAAACTGATATACGAGCAGTTCAGATAGGAAAACACAGCCTCCTTTATACCTTCTGTGCCTACTCTCAAATTGTCACAACCTTGGGGTATGGGACCAAATTTGGGAAAAAGGGCAATCTCTTTTTTCTACTCTTATTTGTACTGAATAATGAATACCAAACACACCACTTAACATTCATTATTCCTGCATGTGTTTAACACTAAACATCAACAGAATTAGCATGTAAAGCCTGCACAACAACAGCAAGCATACAAAATAAACAGCTTACTTTTTATATTTCAAATTTTTAAACATTTTCAAGTCAAATACACAGAGAATATTACAGGATGCATAGATTCTTAACCCTCTTACTAATCTTAGCAAACCCTCTCCCTCTCTCCCAGCAGAGAGAATTATTTCAGTGAAAGAGGAGCATGTGCCACGGGGTAGAGGAGCTGATCCTGAAATAATTTGTTTCTTTAAATAACTAAGGGAATAGACGCCCTGAGCTAAACATATATTAACATAAACAGCTATTTCCATGTCACACGGCGAGACAGAGCTAACACCATGGTGATGGTTCAGGTAGTTTGACAGACCATCCATGTCTTATGTGATTGTTTATACAGGTATGTAGGAGTTTAGATGTTTGTCATCATCTGGGAGCTTTTGTGGAAGAAAAAGATAAAAACTGTGATTTATGAAGATCCAAATATCCAGAACACCCATCACAACAGAAGAATAAAGGCACATGGGTGTTTTGTTCACATGCCCTTCACACTGAAACAACCCTGCCATTGAAACATAAATGTGCATTACGGCTTTGAGTCCTAAATACGGTGCAAATTCATTTACTTAAGGGGATTAGAAATTCCATAATTTGTTTGTCATGCTGATAGGTCTACGGATTTATGATCCAGGAGGACTAGAAGTGTGGCCAGAAATGCACTCCTGGTGGACAAAATAACAGAAACTCCTACTATAATGCAATCTAAATGGACAAGGCATCAAAATGACCACAAAACTCTCTGACGCCATCTGGACAAAGGTAGCGCTTTCTGCAGGACTGTGTTGTATTGGATTGTAGACCAAAAGTGCTCCTTCTATCTAAAGAAATCACATACTGACCGCACATTTGTGATGCCAAATTCAACGCTGCTTGTCTCAGTCTACTTGAAACACCAGATTGCTGCTATGACAGCAGGCAGAAAAAGGGGATGCTTGTCTGCTGACTAACACGTTACAACACACACATTATCATGCATGGTCCCTCTGGCAAGGATGATGTTGTGGATGACAAAATGTTGAGGAGCGGTACCTTCCCTCTGCTGTCCACACACAGTGGGACTGACTGACTGACATAAGCGTTGCTAAAATTATCAGCTCGCCTGATCTGAGCCAAGCTGGGCAGGAATGTGTCACAGGAACCGCCTGTATCAACATATTAACACACGGGCTCACACGAGCAGCACGCAAGCACACGTGAATACACACAGACACACGCAGGTGTACACAACTATGGTTGCACAGAAGCAGGTCAACAGAAAAAAAAGATGAACACACAGAAAACAAATCAGGATTTCTGCCAAACAGATACCAACAGAATTCAGTTAAAGGGCTTCATATGTCAAATCTGTTGCTTACGCCTTACAGAATGGTGGCAGGATTTATATTTATTTTTAATCTGACATCAAGCTATTTGTTTTACTGTCACAGACTCTTATTTGTATTCTTAGGAAAGAGTGGTATACAGTAAGGAGAATCCAGTTTCATGGCTGTCACTTTTTCATACAATCAGAGGCATTCAGTGCAAATATTGACTAAACAGGCCTCCTTGACATGCACACAGTGCATATGAGAGCGAGTGTGTGTCCTTCAAGAAGTAATGAACCAACACATGACTGCTTCGACGATTACTATCAAGACAGTGGACACAGGAACATCAATCGTGCACTCTTTTACCAGATCAGCGAGTGCAACCAATGTATCCTTCAGTTGTGTTATGTAAAAACATAGCTTTATTGCTCTCCTGTCACAGATAGGGATACGACAGTGATATAAAATGCCAGTTAGTATGCTAAATATCTTCTTTGCACTTTAGGATTATAGCTTACAATGAACTGGCACATCAGATTCACAATACTATTACAACAGAAGTCAGAATTGCAAGCCTATGGAAAATAGGCAGTTGTCACTTTGATCAAGGAGTGTGTGGTGTCAAAATGACCAAAAAATGTCAATTTCATGCAAATTAGAATTCTTCTGAAGCACTAATATGAAAAAAATACATGAGAGGAGCACAGTCAAAAGCTGGTTAAAGTAAGAAAATGAAGCATGCTATAACCTTTCCAGTGAATTGAGATTTATAGTAACCGTAAAATTGGTCTCTTAAGCATTTTCACTCAAATAAATTTTTTAAGTGAATTTAGAAATGGACCAAACCGTAAAACAAGAGTGTTTATATTCCTGATGTTTTATGGAATGCTCAAGAAATGGCACAATATGGCTTGTGCTATTACTGAGCCTCCCTGAGGGATCTATCTAAATATATCCAACATGACATGACTGCATCTCTCAGCTCAGTCACTAAGCCCCCCCCCATAATACAAAGTAATAAATATGGCTAAATATGCTTTGGAAAACCTGAAAGCCCACCACCAAAGCAAATGTGCACTGACATATTTATTCCACACATTGAAAACCATGCATATGCGTACATCTATGCATATTCAGACATTTGGCATGTGTAACTCAGTTAACAAACTGAGTGATGTGATATCTGAGTCTAGCATGACATGGAAAAAAATCTATAAAAATTGAAAAAAATTAAAAAGGCGTTTAAGCCATATCAGCATTAGCGCATCTACAGCAGAGGGTAATTACAATTAACCTGAACAGACTCTCAAAATTCCCAACTGAAGCTCTCAAAGGAACTCCTCTAGCTTTACTAAGACTTTCTCTTCTTCACACTTAACACATTTAAAACTTAAAATTAATGAGTTTGAGCTGTTTGGCACTGCACCAAAGTGCAGCTTTGACATGAACACCTTTCCCCCCCTAAAGCAGCATAAAAAATAATACATAAACTTGCTTGACCATGCAGAGTGGAGCAGGGATTCTGTTGCTGTTACCCATGGCAACACGATCACCTCAGAGCTGAAGGAGTCTGAGCGGACGACGAAGAGAGTGGCACACCTTCACACACACAAACACACAGGTTACAACTGCAACGATTACCGTTATTAATTTGTCACATCATTTGTGACTGTACTATATGCCATTGTAAAGTACCCTCTTATCACTCATTAAGTTTTTAATTGAACTAAAATTGTAAATTAAACACCAAATTGTTTGTTTGTGGATACCTGATTCAGCATGGTTATCAAGTGAGCAGATAATCCAAGCATAGTGACATCTCTGACAATGACAAGAGCAACACCTTAACAGAAACAAGCCTGAGAGGTGACACTCACCAATGAGGCAGAAATCTAGCAGTTACAGTATTGACAACCAGTCAGTCAGTTATTCTTTCCGTGGGTGGTTAAGTCTACATGTCTCCTCGTCTGACTCTCATCCGTCCTATGCAGCTCTGGTGACATTCCTCCCATGCCAGCTGGACATTCCAGTCTCCACTTACCCCCACAGCGACCAGAGGTGCCCCTGGATCACTATTTCAACCTTTTTAAAAATATTCAATATCCCAGCCTGCCTGCACACACATGTGCAGGAGTGCATACTTCTGTTGTGAGTCACTCATTGTTTTGTCATGTTGGAGTGCTATTCAAATCATATGCTTAAGGACAAAGTAAGGTTCTGTTGACAACATCATCAACTGTATTGTTAGATTAACCTTTTACAGTTTTCAGTTTTCTTGTACTGACTTCTGATGCCTCTCTGAACCTGTTTAACCCTTTGAAACCTGAACAAATTGATTTGATTTCTTTCAAAAACGTGGGGAAAAATGTTGTGACCAACTTCACAAAAAAAGTCACACAAATTGCAAGAAACTAGTTAAAAGTAATGAAGAAAAAGACCTGGAAATTATCAGAAAACAATGGAAAAAATGTCCAGAAAACAGTATTTAAATTCATTATAATTATATGTTTAAAGTTATGTTAAAGAAACAAAAACATATTTTCTAAACATATTTTCTGTCCTTTTTCAGGTCATTTTCTTGTTTGTTTTCGTTTTTACTTTTCTTTTTGTTGCTTGTTTTCCAGTAATTTCCTTTTAACTTTTTACTAATTTTTTGCATTATTTTATATCATCATATCAATTTGCACAAAATACGATGCTCTCTCAAAAAAGGTTGTTTTTTTTATTTCATGTCAACAAGCTCTCATCTCACTTAATACATACTCAATGCTTACAGTACAAGCTTTAAAAAAAATCATCACTTAAGAGCGCACCCTAATCTGCATTCACTCCAAAATATCACGAAACCCCAAATTCAGCGTAGCTAACTGCAGTCTGTCTGCCCACTCATCTATAATTAGTCAGGTCAGCCTCTCAGGGGGTGTCTCACAAACACAAGCAGGTAGATATTTTCAGGTTATGCTGCACCATGCAAACCCATCACAGGCCAGCAAATGTCCTGCGGCATTAGTTTGCATACAGACAACATTGGGTGTATGCTTCCACCAGTGGGAGGGAGGGAGGGGATGGAGTGGAGAGAGGAGACGTGATAGGAGGGAAAACGCTTGCACCCTCTGACAAGGGGAGAAGACTGTGAGATGGAAAATAGCGGAGGATGAAAGAATGACACACAGTGGGGATGGCATGAAAGATTTACTTACAGCAGGTTCCTGACAGATGATGGAGAGGTACAAGGAAGTTTCAGCGCGCTCTCCTCCACAGGGAGCGATATCCTTCCACAAAACCCATCATCCCAAAGCAAAAAAGCACCTCACACAGATAGGGAGGCAGGAAAAGGGTGTGTATGTGCGGTATGATCAGGATCTGGCCTTAACACATGTATGTGTGAGCTGGCGGGAGGGAAAGAGACTGAGAGAGAGAGAGAGAGACAGAGAGCGGCTCTTAGGAGGCAAGAGATGCAGAGAGATTGTACGAGCTGACTGGCTGGAGTGAAAATGGGAGGGGGCTGGATTGACCAATGGTGGAAGAGATGAGCAGAGTGAAGGAGAGATGGCAACAAAGAGACAGAATTTTTTTAATTTCTGTCCTCACTCCCTGTTACCTCTACTGTCTCTCTTTTTTTTGGGATTGCATGTGTAAGGAAAATGAGAAAATTGGCTAATGCTTCATATGAGAGAATAAGAGAGTCAGTGTGACAAACAGAAATATCACTCTTTCTCTCTTCCTTACACACACAGAATGTAGGTGCAAGGTAGGAGGAATAAGAGGGATAAATCACCAAATGCTGCTGGGAACAATAACTGATGGATGTGCAGATAAATGTGTAGCTTAGCCTAAAAGGGAGATGCAATGAGGAAGAAAAAGTGAGCGAATTAATCAAGAAACTAAAAGGGTGTTTTGGGACACAGGGTTTAACTTCTACCCAAGGACAACCAATAGTGTTTTTTAGTGTGCCTGTCTTTTATAGCTGGGGTCACTAGACAAAACACAATGCAAAATATGTAACAGTCAATTGTACGGACAGGGTAATTGTGATTGTAGGGTTTGTAATATCTGTGTGTATGGCCAGCGGAGGCATGAGCACCGTCCTCCTTGCAAGTGTGCCTATGTGCATGCGCAAGGGGGTGGGGACCAAACCATCTTCCCAGGATTTTTGCTGCGGGAGCACCATGTTGCCATGGAGACTGCATCCAGTGCAGCAGAACACGCAGATGGCTGCTCACTCTCTCTCTGAAACAGTCCAGTTAGCTTCTCATCCCTGGCCAGCAAATCATAAAAGCTGGTCTCTGTGCAGGTTTAGAAAACCCTCCAGGTATAGACAAGCTTTTGACTCAGCATGCAGACAACTATTTTTCGACATGAGAGAAACAGCCCAAATACTGTAAGAGGATTTGTCACGAAAATGTATCATCTAATATATTTTAACATGCATGTGTAAAGCAAAAAAAAAAAAAACCCTGTTATATCAGTTTAAATAAAAAGGTGTATTCCACTGATGGTGTATAGACGTATCCTAACATGCTTCTTTATTGTGATTACAGCCCATGTTAAGTGTACATGGTCTGCATTTGAATGTGGACTGTGGGCAATATTATAATATGACAGCTGGAGCTGAAAACAGTGATGTAATGGTAATAGGTGGTTATTAAATATATTTATACTATACTGGTGATTCTGTTGGCCATATCCCAAAACATACCATTCTCAGATTAACCTCCAGGCAGTTTCAGTTCATATCAAATATTGTGAAAATAGAAAGAGTTTTAAAAATGTCTCTGACAATTTTTTCACGATCTATAAACATAAATGTTAAATCTGTGAGATATTGTTTGAAAACTCCACATCAGCACTAGCAGCTGGCTTTTCTCTACAAAATATATACGAATTTAGCTATATTACTATAGAAAAAAATGAAATCAGTGTATTCATAAATAGACAAACTAACTGGCAGACTCCAGAGGTAAGGAATCCATCTAAGTGAACATTTAGCGCAGTGATTTTGACACATTTTATGACAAGGATTTGAGAATTAACTGCATGTCATTGCATTCTTTCACCAAAAATTTAAAACTGACTGACTGTAGAAAAATAGTCTTGCATAAAAACTTTAAATGTACTTTGACATTTATAGACTCAAAGAAGGTAAATGTTTACTGTGATTGTTTATTTGTTTAAGAAAGTCTGCATATGTTGACTGTTACCCTGACCTAAAATGGAAAAAATATGTGGATCTCGGGGGTGGGTAGTTAAAAATGTCTGGCATGGTTTGGGAAAATGTTAAGCTGCAATGTGAAGTAGATAACTTACAGGTTACTGATGTACTAATACAAATACACAGGCATGGTCCTTGAAACATATGAAAACAGCTTGATACCTTTAAAAAACATGAGAAGAGGACAATGAGCAATAAAAGAGAATATGATTCCAAAAAATAGCAAGAAATTAGGAAAAAGTACAAGAAAATAAATAAATAAATAAAAATTAAAAATTTAAAAATTAAATTAAATTAAAAAGAAGAACAGAAAAGTTAAACAACAATAAAGAAATGACCTGCAATTTTTTAACATAATTGTGAATATTAATTTTTTCCAAAAATAATTTTCCAAATTACTAATTTCTTGAAATTTGTAGAATCTTTCTTACAAAGCTGCTCACTCTTTCCCCCCCACGTGTCTAAAAAAAAAACTGCACTTGTTTGCTCAGTCTTCTGAAAGGAGTCTGAAAGCAGCACAAGAAAAGTGATGTTACTCCATTTTTCAAAGGGTTAACTACAGAGGTCCCAGTCCTCATGCTCAGGAGCAAGAATTTATGTTAACTTCTATTCTTTAAGAGTGATGTAAATGGTTTACCCTCTCAAATATGATGGCAGTGACAGGTTGGTTTCTGTCACAAAATCTCCACTCAAAAATCTTCTCAGTAGCTGTAAGACAGCGGACGTTCAGCTGAGTGCTAGATCATGTCTAAGATGGGTTTTAAAATCCAGCTAAACCCTTGTGAATGTGGTCAGATGGGTATTAGTTGTGGGAGAGTAGCCTGAGAATCAAGCAGCAGTGAAGCTTTGGCTGCCACAGCAGTGAGGTGTGTATGTGTAAGCTGGATATATTAGACTTCTTATTCTGTTTCCAAAAAGCAAGAATGAGAACTGTGACTAATTTAAAATGAGACGCTAAATACACACAGATTGTGGTCACAAGCTCAATAAAAACCACAAGCACACTTCTTTTTTTTTTTGCAACGCCATGTTCTTGTTAAATCTGGTCTTTCTTGTGTTTTCCAGTTAAAACACAAAAGCACTGACAGGCACACACATCATCCTGCTCAGTTAAAACATTACTGCCAAACCTCTATGAACTTAAACAACTGACTTGACCAAACCAACCCCAGATGATAAACCACAAACATTACAGTCTGACCCCTGTAAACTTAATTAGATTGCCTCCTGCAAAAGAGAAAGCAAGACATACAGAACCCCACACAAAAAAAAAACCTGAATGGAAAAGACTTAACTATTGACAGCCATCTCCATCCGTTAACCTTGCTGGCAACAATATGACATTTACCCAGCTAATCAATGCATCCTGTGCTGCTCCAACTCCCTGACGTTTAAGCCCATCTCATCAGTGTAGACAGAAAACAGCATGCATCCTAATCAGAGCAGCTACAGCTGAAGCAAGAAGGACATTATTATCAGCACCCTATTTTAAGGTGAAAATAATTACGGTTTTGTTGATGACAACAAACCCTGTGAGAGAACTAAGGAATATTGTAAGCTAAGTTAAGGTTACCTTTTTATGGCCATTGTCAAACAGACAATGCAAAATGTGTGCAAACATATTTTACATCTTTTGTGTTCACTCACCCATCCATTCTGCTATGAACAGGCTGGTCACCAATGAAGGTTGGCTGGTTAAGTGTCCTAGATTCTCCAGATGCTCCTCTTGACCTCCTGTGCAGAAAACAGCTGAAAATAACAGACATGAAAGCATCTGAATACAAAAAAGTACATACAACACTACAAGAAACACACAAGGATTTTGGAGGTTGCTTTTTGTTTTTCTTTATTACTGCAAATTAATTTATATCTAATTCTTTTTGGATTGTATAGTTGGATTATTTGTAAATTGCATTATTTAAGTACAGAATGAAAACACGTTACTTCATGTTTAAATATCATTTTTTAATATTATATTTAAATACATACTGATTAAATATTTGGGAGTAGCAGCTATATTTTTGTGCATGGCTCTGTGCTGGATGTATGCGGATGTGCCACAACAGAAAGCAACTCACCTCTGTTGAATTGCACCATCTAGTGATTGACTGGGGACCACATTACTGGCTGGAGCTTGAGGGACACGTAGACTTCAATATCATGCATATAAAATATTGTGTGCTGTGTGTAGTAATGCTGTGATCTCACCTTTTGCCTGAAAATTGGGAGACGCACTCAATATGGTGCATGCCTAAAAGCCAAATTACATAACTGCCGTGCGAAAAACACTTTCCATCGACTTAGACTTTATGCAGCAGCTGAGATGCGCATTATTGTGTATGTTTAGGCAAAACCTTACAATATCGGCGCAAATATCCAAAATAACACACCGGAATGGACTCAAATACATACCACCGTGCCGGAATGGTCAGGTGCTCCAATTTAGATAACAAGTGACCTCGTGGCGCAACGGTAGCGCGTCTGACTCCAGATCAGAAGGTTGCGTGTTCAAATCACGTCGGGGTCAATTCTTTATCACAACTGCACAGCTGGGGACTATCTGTCATTAAACACAAAAGCACATAATGCAGAAATTGTCCTCTAATTCAGACCATGCTTTGCTGCATGAGCTTTCAAAATAAAGCTAACATTTTAATAAATGGGCTGTAAGACTTAAGAGGTAGGCAAGTGTGACACATGACTTATACTTCACACAAGTCATTAAAAATGACAATTTCGTGAAACCCGATATAGATTTCCCATGTTCAGTCAGTCCCAATTTGTGTAAGTTCAAATCAATTGTGTTGGGGTAACATTTCAAAATACATTGTATTTATGAGAAGCACAGGGGTCTAGAAATGGCTTTCAATCAAAAACAGAGTGGCCTCTTTTCTCAAGGCTGGACAGGAGGTTTGAGAAGTAGCTGACACTTTGTTGTACCACACAACAGTAACAGGTCAACATTCATGTATAGAGGGGGTACGCTTTAATGCAGTGGTTCCCAACTAGTCCAGCCACAGGGTCAAGATTTCTCTTTAGGGCCACACAATAGATAAACTACCACAAATTTAACTTTGTTTCACAAAATTTCAACACATTAGGGTCAGAACACAGAGAAATTAAGCCTATTGCAAGAACAAACATTAACGGTACTTCAAAATAAAAGCTCTGTGCTGGAAATTCACTGTTACTTCAAAAACAGTGTTTTTTTTTATTATTTTTTTTTATTTTTACAAATTTCACATTCTCACAAGTCACTTGTAGTCAATTCAGTATGGATCCATGACCCACCAGTTGGGAACCACTGCTTTAATGCAGTGTCAGCTACAAACCTAAAAATGTGATTTAAAACGCAACACTGGAAACACTTCTCAGTGCATCACGAGTGAATTCATCAGTTTTCCTTTCCAACCTCAAATCAGATTATAACATTTGTAAACAGTTTAATGCCCATAGCTGCTGCTGTGGTGGATTAAGTTCCCACACAGTGTGATCTTCTGTCATGTTACCAAACTGTTTTAGGCTTACACAATAAAAACAGAGAAATATTCCACTTGGAGCAATGTTTGTTCTTGACAACATATCAGCTGATTTGTTGTGTATCTTCAAAAACATGTTCAGCATGAATCTACCTTTTTGGTCCAGTTGCCAGTTCCCACATTTAAAAAGTGTCCAGGATTGTCACTATACATGCTCTTCCTTTCAGCTGTCAGTCCTGTTGACCTTCTTGTTTCTGTGCATTTCCCTTTCGTGTTTTCTCTGTCTTTAAGATACTGGCTTCCTCTCTCCCCTTACATGCTCTTCTCTGCATAAATGCTTTCTCACAACACAACTTGCACGTCTCCCTCCCTCTCTCACACGGTCCAAGTTTACCCCCCCTCCACCCCACCTCTTTTCTCTTCTCTATTCACGCGTTTCTCATCTTTCACTGCGACACACATACTCTGAGCGCACAGTTGATTAGCACGACTCTGGTGAGAGCCCACGGGTCACCTCGAGTCCTCAGGGGTTGACTCACATGAGACGGTCCTTAGAAGCACTCAACATTTTATCACAATGGCCTAATTGTACTCTGGAGCTCTAATTTGACACTGAACAGGTCAGTGGCTGCTGACGTAGCTCTGAGCTCCAGACTGTTATCTCTGCTTGGGTACAAGGCAATGCTTTGAGCTAACAACAGATCTCCAGTCTTAAAGGAGAGCTTGCATATAGCTAAGTGAAAAAACTTAACTTTCATTTTCACAGAAACTGCAATTGTGTTTCAGATTTTAATCTATTCATTGTACCCGTTGATTTGAAATGCCAGGCGACGAAAAATGTCCCCATTGAGTGCTCGCCAGTGGGAGGGATGGACGTGGGAGGACAACAGAACAGTCAGAAAGGAGCCTGTATTGAGCAGTTTGTTCAAGAGAGTATTATTACACTGAGATAGCCCAAATGAAATGGCTGTAAACAAACCCTGTTGCCCAAGTAACACAGCTGAATGTCTCTTTCTTCTCTTTCTGTACAAAAACTCAGCCACTGCTGAGCAGAGACACCAGGGTGGCACAGTGGTGGTATAACAGATCCTCTGGAAACCAGCGTGGGTTCACCAGCAACAATGTGTTCTATTCAGATTTTTTTTGTCAGTTGTGATGACAGCATGAGCTGGGAGTTTGACATTTAAATGAATATATATCTATGGTCTGAATTTCCAATCTGCTTTGTGTTTGTCTCAGTTTTAAGATCCTACATGTGTTAAAAGCCTTAAAGTTCAAATCAAATGCTCCTCTGCTGCCTGAACTACTGCCTCTGAGCCAGACTGACAGAGAGAAGAAATAATAGATGAAGTGAAAGGCAAGTACTGGAAACTGAGCAGGCATCACTAAGGAGACATTAGCACCTGTCAGACTTAAGGATTTCATAAAAAGCATGGAAGAGGACAATTCAACCTGAGAGCCAGTAAACAATAAATGTTGCAGAGTGCATAATCCATATACTAGTTAAATTTGATAGGTAGAATGACACCATTTATTGTGCACAAAAAGACAAAAAAGATCTTTGGACGGGGACTGACTCCCACAAAATCAAAACCTTCACAGTTCAAAGCAAGTCGTCATTTACTTTGGGTCTACTGAAGGGTAAAACCATACCAATAAAAAGGACAAACAAACACAAAAAAATGACAAAGTTTAGTCTTTGTCTCTATATAAAATTTTGGATCAAGTATTAGATCCTTTAAAGTTTTGTTCGCCCACATCAGCAGATTTATTTCTGCCTCCGATGCGTCTGAAGAAGGATATGAACCCAGAGGTGCTCACTTGACCTTCTACATGATTTCCTGCCTTCCTGCCAAGCAACGAGCCGACTCCTGCTCCTTCCCCTCTCATAGTTTCTGTCGTTGATCCAGAGGAGTATGACCTTTGAGACGTGCCTCTCTGGAACAAGTCTCCCAGCCGGAAGCCAGGTGCTGGAGATCGCCCGGTTTCATCCAGAGAAGCTGACCTGAGCATTGGAACCTGCGACACAGCTCTCTGACTGCGGCACTCAGGCAGAGACACAGGAGCAGCAGGTGGAGATTTTGGATTGTCCTGAGTGGAGGATGTGGGTAGATGATTGCCTCCGTGCCAGACTCCATCAAAAAGGTCATCTCCACCCGGCATAGAGGAAAGTCTGCGTACGTGTGCTCGTCTGTTTCGGTGGGATGTATTTCTTGGGGAGCAAGTAAAAGGGCTCAGGATAGTCCATGGGGAGCCCACTTCCCCATCGTTGGTAAATAAGAAGTCTCTGCTTGTGGACCGAGGGGTACCTGGGGTAGCTGGTGTGTCTTGAACTCTCTCGAACTGACGAGGAGTCTCTGACACTCTGTCAGCATCGAGGCCGCTTTTGCTGTTTTGGTAGCGGAGCACCTTACGTGTTATCTCACGCATCCTCTCAGCTTCTTCATGGTTTTCTGCATCTGTCATTTTCTTGTCCTCTCTCTGAAGTTTGGGTTGTTTCTTTCCAGGTGTCTCTTTTCCAGCACAAGGCGCAGACTCATTTTTTTCTACTGATGGGACAGTCTTAGAGCTGAGCTCAGAGGGGGGTCCTGTGATTGCCAGAAGTTCTTTCTTTCTGAATCTGGATAATCCCTCTGGAGCGGTGGAGAGAAAGCTGTGTAAGATGGACTCCAAGCTGGAGGAGTCCTGATCAGATTCAGGTCCTGAGCGGGACACTGTGGAGCGGCGTTTGGCTGCAATGCGGATGCTCTCCTTCCGCTTGCGCCTCTGCTCCGCTGCCTCTCGCTCGCGGTTCTCCTACAGCCATATCAAGGGAGAATATATTCAAGTAAAACACAACACGGTGCAAAAATAATGACGTAAGGGGACAGGAGGACATCGCTTTCATAAAACTGAAAAGTACTCAACATTTAACTATCACAGGGTAATTTAAATTTCCCCTTGAAAGAATACTTCAACCCCAAATCATAATTTTTATATCAATTACTCATCCGATGTGACAATAAATTCATGAAGAAAACTTTCTTACATCCCACCACAGTCAACGAAGAATCCAAAAACTGAGAAATTTTTGATGAACTGAAGTAATAGGGGACTGCGTTTAACAACAGCGAAACTATATAAAAACGTCTGTTTACAAACTTTCAAACAACTTGTGCAGTGTAACCTGAGGCTCAATTATCCAGTCATATGCTCAGTACTTCCCACACACATGCATTTTCAATGAAACCTCACTGTTCAAAACACTTCCTCATAAAAACACCTTGGAGGCATGTGAGAAAAAGTTTTCTTCACAAATTTACAACACTGGGTGAGTTATCATTATAAAAATGATTATTTGGGGGTCAAGAATTCCTTTATAAAACAAAGCAAAGCAATAACATATTTTTTACCTGTGATGTAGTTTATATACATGCTCATTTCAATATTATTGTAAGTCCTTTTACTTCTTACTTGTACAGCTGTGTCAAACCGCTTGCAAAATGAATGAAAGATGGAGCAGCACTCCTCCAGTTTGAAGGTAGCTGGGTCTTCACAGAAGTACTCGGCGACAGCATCGCTCACAGCCTTTAGCTCCTGAAGAGAGGACTCTACTTCAGCCAGCTTTGCCTCAGCCCTCTGAGAAATTAGAAACATAAAAGGATATATAGCAGAGGGATCCAGACTGAAGTACTCACAAGCTCAGTTTGTAGTTTTGCTGTGGTGCCTCAGCATAATATATGCTAAACAACAAGGGGAAAATTTACCATGAGGAACATCTCCATTTGTTGTAAGAGGCCAGGCTGTCTGCTGCTGTACAATTTCACTTCCTCGATTTTCTTGACTTCCCTCTCAAAGTCTGCGATGACGTCTTCTTTACAAATTCTGTGTTGAATTGAAGTATATGACATGGTACTCCAGGCAATATACAATTTTGCATTATACTAACCATATTTTATAGCAGATTGAAACAGATATGACAACATTTAAAGCTACTGGGAACAAACCATGTTCAGTTAAATCATCAAATAGATACCAATAATAGGCACCTTGATCCCATCCCAATGTGTTCAAGCTGGGTGTGAAAAGTCAGCAGCTCAGCATCGATGTCCTCTGCTTGCTGAGGGTTGAGGATAAAGCAGGGAGAAAAGTAGTGAGTAAAGAGATGGAGCAGCAGTTTAAATGAGTTACATAACTGTTTAGGGACAAAGCATGATAGCAGGGTTTTTTTATGATTTCACTGATATTTTCTTCATCCGTACATCCCAGAGCTCCTCCTCACCTTGGCAACATAGTGCATGAGGTTCATGCCAGGCTTGTTGGCCTTTGTGTCTGCCAGATTGAGCAGCGAGGTCATCCTGAAGCCAATGGCATTGGCACTGTAACCACCCTGAATAATAAATTATTTTAATGGTCTATTTGTCAGTATAATAAATGCTCAGTAAAAAGCACACAGGGCAGCTTAAATGTTTTTAGTGTACCTTTTACAATAAGTATGGAAGCCCATTTCTGCCAGTGTGATTAAAAACAAAGTTTAGTATCTCAAAATAATGAGCAATTTTCAAAAAAAGAAAAAAAAGACTTATTTTAAAACAATGAAAAACATTCCCAAAATATTGATTAACTCTCTCAAAATAATTTTAGTATCTCAAAATAAGGACCCCCCTCCCCCAAAAAATTATTAAATTTTTTGTTTCCCATTATTTTAAATTAATGGGAAACTTTCTCACAATTTCCTTGTATCACAAAATGAGTAACTTTCAAAAAGATAATGATAAATGATATTTAATCATATTTAATCATCATTTTTGAGAAAGCTTCTCATTATTTTGAGACACTCAGTCATTAGTCTGAGAAGGGTTCTCATTATAATGACTTAAAGTGTCTTTTTTTTCATCAAAGTGGCAGAAATGGGCTTTCTTAAAAAAAAGTACTTAAAAACAAGTCTTAAAAGAAAAATACCAACAGCATTCATGTAATTCCCAGCTTTTAATACCAGCCGAATGACCGAGTGGAGGTCATCGCAGTCCAACAGCTCTAAGGGGGGAGAAGAAAAAGAGACTGATACAAAAAATCTTCATATAAACCTCAGATGAGATCAGAGTGGTGTGAAACAGACATTGAAGTTGGGATCGTTTAGCAGCTTTAGTTGACGTGTGTGAAGTGTTACCATTAGCTGCTTTGATCATGACAGCAACTGAGTTCTTCACCTCCTCCATAAGAGGAAAGAATTCTTCCCTCAGCACCATTGTTTTCAGGCGTTCCTCATAGCTGAAAAAGAGACGCATCAACATAACTGCTAATTACTGTATTATCACTCTTACTACCTGTTATTGAGCAAAGAGATATCTGGATGAGGCCAAAAATTATAGCAGAGGTTTCCTCAATAAGTGCAAATGGTTTGTTGTGTAGTAAAAAAAAAAAAATACATATATATTATTATTTTTTTAAACTCCAGACTCACCCCGGCACTTTGACCAGCTGCACCATAAACTGGTCAGCCTCAGGTAACACAGACAGGTTCCCACTGAAGGACAGCAGCTGCTTCACCTGCACACACATTTTAACCAACAAAATGTAATGACAGTTGTGTTGTCTTACAAGACACTTAAATGTTTTGTTATTCATTCTGTTTTAACTGTCATTTCATCATCAGGGTTACCCGATAACTTCCTAGCGCTATATAGGTGAGACCATCTCTATGATGCATATGTTTTTAAAGTCCCGATGAAGACCGGTAGTGGTCGGAACATGTTGGCTTTTTAAATGATTTAGCCACTACAATAAAGGCAGTTTACTGTAATTACTCATTGGATTTTTTATGTTTTTCAAACCTTTGGCGTGCCTGGATATCCTTCCTGTTTATCCTGTTGGTTTCCATTTTCCATGAGCACCCGCTACAAGTTTTTGACTTACATTTGATTATAGTCTACAAGCAACCAGTCATCTCTTCTTCTACACTTAAATGTGAAATGATGAGAAGAGTGGAGCTGGTGTTACCTCACTTTCTTCTGGCAGCAGTTTACAAAGCTCTTTTAGTTTGCCTGTTCCAAATCTGAGCCAGTTCCCTTGACGAATGTCCTGCACCACTTCTGACACTGGCCTGCAGAGGGAGACACAAGACAACAGTAATGCAAGTGTGCTTTTTCTGCCTATGGTGCTGCCTATGGTGCTGCCCAAAGTCCTGCAATAATCAACACAACTTATCAAACACAATTAGGCATAAAAACTGTTTGATTCAGGTATGCAACAAATAAGGATCATCGTTTTATGTTGCTGCTACATGACATTGCTACTGTAAACTACTTGCTAATTTGAGTTAACCCCCAATTAGTGTTACATGGAAGTGCTCGTGGGAAGGACAAGAGAGCTGGATAGGACACAGCAGGACAGTCAAAAAGTCAAACCCTGAAGACAAACAATGACCAACATGGCTGTCATGAAAATAACGATGTAGCTGATTTAGAAAGTTGATGTTCAGCGGCTGATTTCAGATATTTGATGTTCCAGCTTCCTAGGTGACCTCTGCTGCCACCAGATATAAACCACATGCAACCATATCTACAAAGTCACCTGTATCTCTACTAACAGGATAAACTTAAATGTCTGTTCAGATATTCAGTCAACACAAGATGTCAGACTTTACAGTTAACACTGGTATTTTTTTTCAGTTTCCAGCAAATGCATTCAAAAAGTATCATAAAGTGCCTTTTCGTCATTAGTGCAGTTTCGTCATTAACACATGGAGGCAGGAACAATTTGAATTTGACGGTCATGCTGATGCAGATAACATCACAGTATTAAGCTGATGACAGGCTTTAAAAGTTTGGTTTGGTATTCAAAGTGAGAGCTGAGTGAACCTTGGACTGAAAGTGACATCATATTGATGAGGTTCAGACAGAGTCAGGCTCCATGCTGAGGAGACTATATAAACTGATCAAATGTTTACGCAATTTGATATTATCCACTTTATTTTGTAGTATTGTAATTGGATGCCAAAACCCAAACTAATTTGAAACAATTTAAACATCAGTCAAAAATGTAAAATGTTTTTGTTCTAAAAATGTAAAAACAATATCTATTATTAATCAGATATCAGTATCATGGGCGTAAATATAATTCAAAATAAGTCACATGCATTAATACAAAAGGAACACATAAAAATTGAAGAAATAGCATTTTTTAAACATTTCTGTTAAAAGCCAATAAAGACATTTTTTTGGTTTAACTAATCATTATGAAGTATGTTGATTAAACAATTTAATAGCTATAGCATAATGACACGTCATGCCACCAGGTACGATCTCCTGGGAAAATGAAAGCTCCATTAATGACACAAGGTAAGTGCATTAGCCATTGCACAACTTAGACAAGAGGAAGACAGCGCTTTGTTTTACCCTGGTAGGTATCAGAAGCTATCCCCAGTATATGTAAATTATTTGCAGTAACTACCCCAATAACAAAATGGGCGATGGCAGAAAAACCAAAGTAACTGTGGAGACTTTGGTAGTTGCTAGGCTCTGAGGAACACAGACAGCAATCAGGTTCATTGTGATGGCAGCACCAGCAATAATCATAATTAAAAAACGCTGGGGTGGGCAAAGTTGTCTATTCCACCTTAAGAGTCTCTTGACTGTATTCTGAAATCAGTCCTACATACTTGTACACATAACAAAGTGCAAGCAGTGCTAATGCTGAAATTCACCTGTTACAGTACGATAACAACAGTTCACAAAAATCGGTCGTATTTTCCACGTCCAAAATCATTAGACTCTGGGTCCCTGACCCTCTACATTAAAATAATCCAGCCATAAATTCAGGGACCAAACTAAAAGGAGGTGTAAAGGTAACTCTCACTCGTCACTGCCATGAGGGCCCCGAGGGCCCCAATGAGTGTTAGTCATGGATGCAGTCCTGAACAGCCCTACTGGGCAAGTGTAAGGGCCCCCCTTGGCCTTCATCTGAAAAGTGTCATCCATATTACTATAGCATGTTCTAAACAGAAGAAGACTCAAAATGACCACAAAGTAATGGTCTGCAAAACAAAACATAACTATAGAGACACAAAACAAACAAAAATGACACAAAATTACTTCCAAGAGACCCAACACCAAAAAACATGCATAATAACTATAAAGTAGGGCTGGGTGATACGGCTTTAAATATTTTAACAATATTTTAAAGCCATATATGGATACAAAATATATTGCGATATTTTTAAATGCCCTATAAACTAATGTAAACAACTAAAATAAAGAAAAAAATAGTAAATGAACTGCAGTTAAAATAAAGTTAAATAAAGTAGCTGTCAAATAATAAAGTTGAATACAATACTGTTACAATAACATTTAATATAGGGTAGTAAATAAAGTACTTTTGTTATTAAATTTTTAAAAGTATTGTTAAAATTAAATATGTATTTATTTATTGATTTTTTAGAGATTATTTCTTGGGGCTTTCATTGCCTTTTATGAAGGGGACATTTTAAGCTTGAAAGGGGGAGAGAGAGAGGAGTTGAACTCACAGTCGCTGCGGTGAGGATACAACCTCTGCATATGGGGCGCTGCTCTATCCACAGAGCCACCAGGCACCCCGTTATAATTAAATAAATCAGAGCAGGGCCCATGGTGCTTTTATTTTGAAGGACCTGGCTCGTCTCAGGCCGGAAGTTTCGATGTTTTTGCTGTGGACTTGAAGCTTCCAGTCAACAGTTGGTTGTTAGTGGTAACAATTTTAACCATGAGTATTAATTCGCTGTGAGCGGGCAACAAACAAACAGCTCTCCAGTCCATATATTAAACTATGATTCAACAGTCGCGATTGGAGCTCTGCAAACACACGCCTCACCTGCTCACACTACCACCACTAGCAATCATAAAGTTCACTGTAAGCTCAAAACAAACTAACAGCTCTCCAGTTAATATATTAATGGTAATGGTAATGGTTTCCATGGTCTATGTGACTAAACAGTCACGGTCTGGAGCTCTGCAAAAGCCCTGCTATGTGTGTGTGTGTGAGTGTGTGTCTGTAAGAGGCAGAGAGCCATAGGGGAGAGCAAGAAAACTGAAATGCCGGTGGGTTGTAAATTTGATGTGACAATTTATACTCGATATTATAGTTATTTCATACATTGCATGTGAAACAAGCCACAAGCATTGAGTACATTCAACATATCACCCACCCCTACTACAAAGAGATGTAAAACAACAACAAAAAAGAGGCAAAATCACAAAGTCTGTGTGCCTTGGTCCTATGCATGAGAGATGGTGGGGCCGTTTGCATATCTGTGCCCAGGGACCGACTGTTGCACCCCTGGTGTTTTTAGGTAAGAAGGGACTCAACAAGCACTTATGTCCCAGTTGCCACACCAGAAACTGCATTTTATAAAGAAACAATTACAGTGAAGGAGTTGCATATGCAGCTATATTACACTAGTAATCCCGCTTGGAAGCTGTGTGTATCCTCCTTTTCCCCCCTCTCTGCTCAGCCTCACCCACTGGGTCAGCACTGTTTTCCCATAATGGAAGTATTAAAGTGAGTCATAACTGTTCTCCATGTTGATACTGAATACTCTTAAATGATGTTTAAAAGGGCATTTCCATTTATTTGAATATGGTCCGCTCAGATAAAGAGCCTGTTGGTTGGGTAATGATTAACACATTGGAAGTGACCTGAATGCCTGACTATTTTGGTTAACTATTTGACATGAAAGCAGCCGCTCTGTCCGCAGCTTACTGTAGTTCTTCCACTTTAAGTTCCTTTAGTCTTGTTATGTGCATTTTATGGCTTCTTAACTGAATGATACTCCTTTTTTCTTTATTAGACAATCATTCCCACCGATATCGCTTTTAATTATAACTTTAACAGCCCTTACCTCTTGAAATGTCTCAGGAAGATTCCAATATTCATGCTCTTTTTAGAGTCAAGGATTGTGACCTAAGTAAAAAGGAGACAAAATGATCAGTACCGATTAAAAAAAGTTTCATCTCTATACAGCCCCTTTCAGAAGACAAATCTATAATCAGCATCATAGTTCACATTATCTTTGCGGAAGCAAAAAACACTCCCAAACATTTGTTTTACTTTAGCAGTTCCTCGTTGATGTGAAAATTAGTGTGGAACTTTTAAAAAGTAGTTCCTATTTGGGTGTGAATTACTTCCCTAGCTTGTGGATTTTGTGTGAGTTTACGTGACCATAAAAAGTATAGAGTCTCCATCAGAAATCAACCTTTGTTACGTCTAACAAAATCTAAAAAATGAATACTCTGACTACTTACCTGTGGAAAGACGTCATTGCCCTCACTCGCCTTCACACTCGTGGCCCTTGAATTGTGCAGCGAGGCCCGTTTGTCTACATGACTGAACAACTCCTCCATGCTCCGAAAGTCCAGCACGAGGTCCCTCTGAGGCCGTTTAGACGTCCAGACATTCAGTTTGCCCAGGACGCGCTGGCTGGGGATGGTGTCCCAGTTAAGCTTTTTCATGGAACGTCGCTGGACATTACGAGAGCCAAAAGAAGGGGGAGAAAGGAGAGGTGGAGGAGGAGGAGGGGGAGGAAGAGGAGGAGGAGGAGGTGGCGGTGGGGGTGCAGCTGTAACACACACGGAGAGAGGCATGGGAGAAGACGACTGGAGATCTGAATCCTCCTGAGCATCCAGTGAAAGAGGAGACGAGTTTTGAGAGGAACAGCTGGGAGAAGAGGCAGATTTTAAAATCAGCACTCCCTCCATCTGCATCTCTCAAGTTCAAAGATGATGGAAGGAGGAAGTGTCCTGCTGTTAGCCACTCAGATCTGTGGAGATATAAAGATTTAAGTCCATCAGAACTGCAGTATTTTAGACAAAAAGTGGATTAGTCAAGCAACTTTACGAAAATCCTTGAAGTTTCATTTATCTTATTTGGTTTCAACTGTTTTGTCCTGTGTGATACCCAAAAGCAAACACTATGCTTTGTCAACAACATTGTGCCATCACTTCCTTTTCATTACTGTTTTACCTCCTACTTCTCTTTCTTGAACTATGCAATAGCATAAACTACCTACAACAGCATAACATCACCTCCATTAATAAAATGTCCACCCCCATTTATAGTTCCTTAGTAGGCGAGTATTACACAAAACATCATTGGGGAAACTCGGCTTTTTAATGCATCCTTATTCACAGCAAATGTAAATACCTCACATAACATGAATTATACTTAACATTACTTATTAGAACGCAGTGGTGTGTTCGGCATACATGGCATCCATCAAAAGACAAAGCCACCTGGAAATGTAACTTTAAAATCAGGCTTTCCGTCAGATTGCTGCCCATATCCCCGAGGAGGGAAGCTGCTGAAAATAACAGCGAAGCACCGAGCATAAAGTAAAAACACACTGAAACGTATCCTATTTGGTGGGATATTTGTATGCCGAATATAAACGCTGACAAAAGGAACTCCGGAGGTGTTGTTAAAACATGCCTATGCATTTTCAACAAACAAGGAACCAGTAATTTGTCAATTTCTTATCAGAGTTTCGCTGTCAGTTCTTTCCACTCAAAGAAGGACTCACATCTCGGCAGAGCAGGTTCCCTAACTAGACACATCAACCAGTAAACACAATGACACGTACGTTTACTTAACATTTTCACCTAAACATCGTTATAGATTCATTTTACTCACCGTGTGCTTTTAAAATGAAGCCGTCAGGTAAATCCCGGCTCACTCTCCCGCCTCGCCAGAGTCTGCCTCACAGACTGCAGCCGCAGGTGCCTCAACCAATTCAATTCAAATGTCGTTTCCAGGTGCGGAAACGCCCCTTTAAAGGCGAAGCAGCCTAAAAACATGGGTAACCGAGTCCATTTCGTGATCAACAAGGCTCACATCTTCGGGTATTATCAATAATATGTAAATGTAATTAAAAAATATATATTCTTTTGGGCTAGTTAATCCTAAAGCCTAACTAACCCTTCTGAATCTTTAGTTGCTAAATTTAGTTAAAAACTTCAAAAAGGCAGGTAAGTCTGACTATTAGTCTGACTTAAGTATGTGAGGATATTAGTACTTGTCCATTCTATAGATTTCCTTGTCATATATCCTACTGATAAATGTAAAATGTTATGACACATCTGCATTCTGAAAAGAAAAAGGGGGTGTTAAACTTTGAGCTTATATGAAACTGTTGGCCTGTGTGTGTGTATAAGTCACTTCTGGTTCTTTGGTCTTTTTTAAAAGCAAACTCAAGACCTACCGTTTAACTTAACTTTAACTATTGTTTTATTGTTTTACCAAATTGAATATTGTTTTATTATTTTTAACATGTCTATCTATTATTACTTGCAGTTATCTTTTCATTTACATTTGATCTACTATTTAGAGTATTTTATCTATCTATTTACTTGTGATTTTATCAGAAGTTTTTTAACCTGCCTCTGGTGTTTCCTTGCTTATGATAGCATCTCCTCAGTTCCTGCTTTAAATGAGTACTCTTATTTTAGTCTTTAGTTAATTACAAAGTCTGCCTGTCAGAAGAGAGCTGAATCAAAAACGTGTATTTGAGGGGGAGCTTTTTCTCCAGTTGTATTGATAATCAAACAGGGACATTTAATTACATGAGAGGTATTTGACAGATGATTAATAAAGATCACTTCTGAAAGGTCCAGTGTGTAAGATTTAGTGGCATCCAGTGGTAAGACTGCAGAACTGAAACTTCTCCTGTGTGCCCAGCGTGATGAACTGCAGTGGCTTATGCAAAAACGTGAATGGCCCTATTTAGAGCCAATGTTTGATTTGTCTTCTCTAGGCTGTAACAGAAACATAAAGGCAGACTCATGAAAGTGGACCCACTCTATATAAAGAGTTAACAAAGACCAAACAGTTTTTATTTTCAAGTGATTTTAAACCAATTAAATCATAGTTATGAATATTATATTAAATTTGTACCAATTGATGCGCATAAATCCTCTTAATACCTGTGTACAAATGTGATCATTAAGATTTAAGTGTTATTTGTCTAAATCCAGATGGTTGCCTCTCTCTGCATGCAACAGAAAGCCCACCAGGGTACAGAGCAATACAAATGTGATGAAAGAGGAAAATACACGCAGAGCATTTGAAAATGTGTACTTTTAATTTTGTTCCCTCAGGGTGGGGTGGGATTTTTCAGGTCTGAGTGAGGAATGAAGGCAGGAGTATCACATCAATCCATGACATGACTTCATTTATCATCTTAAATACCATTATGTGCAATCATTCATACAGTACAATACAGCTCAGCCTAGAAAATATTGATTGTACACAAATAAAATATCTCATTTTATAAATCTTGGTTCTCTCTCAGCGACGAACTAAAGACTGCTAGTAAGAGTGACTTTAAATGTCGCAATTTTTTTTCAATTTACTGAAATTTCACAACTACGGAACAAAACAATCCTATTGCCATTCATTTTAGTGTTGGGGTTAGGAAATTTCAAGGGGCAGGTTTGGAAAAGAGGAGTCACATTTTGATGATATTGCTGTGTGACGGTCAAACAGACCAGGAGCTGACCAATGAAACTGCAATTTTAGCCGTAAATGAGGCCAAGGTCTTATTGAGTGACTCTTTCAGTCGGAATAAAATACACTCATTTTACACACAGACACATACGAGTTCAGAAAACACCAGCCAAACAAATCACAGAATTGATTTTCAATATTTGCTTTTCATCCAAAAAAAAACATCTTCCTTTCATAATTGTCCTTCAGAGTGCAGCATTAAAAGGAAACCCAAATTTTGGATTCTGCTTCAGCCAGTTTCAAAAATTCAAATCAACCACTGTGAGCACGGCATAATGCCTGTCCATGCGAGCTGGCGTGCAGAAGGCCAAGAGTAGAGCATCAGTGCATTCACACATATCTGCACGTATACTTTGGATCGCTGCCTGCCATGCAAATACAGAGGAGACAAGAAGCTGGAGGACTAACCCATTAACTGATCATGAGTTCAGTCCAGCATGGTAAAACATTCACTATACCGATTATCTTCATTTGACCTTACAGAAGTTTGACACTGAGAAACCGAGCTGTTTAGGAACAGTTTCGGGAGAATATTTGTTCCATGTTAGTGCATCATCTGCAAAATGCCATAAAGTCAAACTGAGTAATTTGCACAAAGCAGGATTTTCAGTGTACTAATATGTCAATTCCAACAGATTAACACATACAGTGAACATAATAAATACAGTGATGCATAAAAATTTGACATTACATATGTAGTACCATGCCAATATTTTGTGGTATTACCTTCTCTTAATTGTCAACAATTAATGATTGTTTACTACCATTATGCTAAGACGGCATTTCTGTTAAAGAAACTGAAACACATGATGAGTCATTCGTGTTATCCTACTCCCCACCCACTAATTTACAAGATTTTATGTTGAAATATTAGAGTTAGTAATATTAGACAGCTACAGTAATCTTCAGTGTGAAGAAAGGTAACCATAGACAAATATATTCTGCTTCATGGAGATTGAAAGATATGACCCTAGATGTCAATGACATGTCCATGTTAGCTTTAAAAAAAATCAAACTTAAGAAAAAAACATTTCAATGTGAAAACAAACAAAATGTAATGAATTCTTTTTAAATACAGTCTGTTAAACGATTAAATAATGGAGTAAATCCATTCAAGTTTGTTGGATCTTAATTGACTGACATACCCATCTTACATACTGGGTCCAGTAAACATCTCTAGATTCTCTTTGGGTAAATAAAATACAATTAGTAAAAAACCCAACCAGTATAACTTTGGGAAGCTGTGGCAGTGTTCCTTAAATGTCCTTTGCATATAGAAGTTGAAGTCTTTCTGGTTACAATTGTAATCTGCAGCGTTTCTGATAATTACAGACTGAGCACTGCAGTACCTGCAGTCTTAAACACCAGCACACGCTGCCCAAACAGTATACTGTCCTTCAGTCTGAAGCATATGACATACAAGCTGACTAGAACTAACATAATTAAAATATAAAAAGATAACAGTCAAATTAAGCAACTAAACTAAACACAGCAGTGTGTTTTTATGAGCTACAAACAATCATATAATATTCATTTCAAAAGTGAGACAGTACTTAATTTGAAATGTACATTGATTTTTAAAGTCTGGACATTACTTTCCAGTGTACCATACAGATCTCCTTCATGTGTAGTTTGAAACTTATCTGTTTTCCTGCAGGCCACGTGCTCATTTAGTATGCTAGCTCGTATATAAGGAGGCACACAAGGAGAGTGATAAGGTCTAAAAGAGTTTTGGTGTAGTGTCTGGTTACATATGAGTGTGTTTTAATTTTTTTTATGATGTTTCCTTTTGTCATCTGTCTTGTTACCAAGATGGTGTGGGGATGAAGTTTAACTCAGAGCACTGGGAGCACTTGAGGAGTACAATATTTGCCATGAAGATGACTAACATACACTCACAGAGCAAAGTAGTGTTTAGATAGTAGGAAGATCAGGTCAAGTAGGAGAGGGGGAAGAAAGAGACGATCAGTTCCTCTGGAAACGAAGCACAAAGAGAAGGTTAGAGTGAAAAAAGGAAGTTGGGAAGAGGCACTAAACGCCCCCTGACAGTTCATGAAACTGGCCACTTGGTTTCCTGCTCCATTTAGCAATAATACCCTGCAATTCATCTGTCCAATCCTCCATCATCTGTCCCATCATCCAGCCACACGCTCATCTCACATCTTCATCCACCCAGTTATTTGTAAGTGTTGCCCTCTGTAGTGGTCCTCTGTAAGTTGGGGGTTTCAACAGGTAACAGGTGGAGGTGGTCGAGAAGGAGGCTGCAGGAGGTCTAGCTGACCCTCTCACTGTTCCTCTAACCAGGAGGGCTTGTCGGCCCCCGGAGGCCTCAACTTAATGTTGAACTGCTTCAGCGTCTGCTCCAGCTGTTGCTGGTTGCCAGCAAAGTAGGCCGAGATGGCATTATGGAAGAGAAGGAGCTGCTTATGCATCACCTTCACCTAAAAGAGAGAGAAACAAGGGAGCGTAGGAAATTAGGTTGTGTGTGTTATCAAAGACAACACACCGAGTCAAACCTGGACTTTCACTCTGAAAGCTACCGATGATACAGTCCTGCTCTGCCCACTAACCTTGTTCTCCTCCAGGAACTTGAGTTTAATGATGACGTCTGAGCGGAGGCGTTCATACTTGTCCTTCTGGACTTGGTACTGTTGCTGAGCAGCTTCAATGCGGGCCATGGCTACAGCGTCCCTCGGACCCAGACTCAGCTCCTCCAGGTCTGACCGGTAGGCATCAAACTCCAGTCTGTTTAAAAAAGGAGCAGAGAAAATAGTTTTAAAGGCAACACTGCGATACAATATGTATCTTGATGTTTTGAAAGCAACTCTAAACTACTGTAAACTGCAAATAATATAAAAGCATGAATAAACTAGTTAAAACAAAGTTTTAAAAAAGTAGCTACTGCCATGTAAAACAATTAAGAAACAACTATTATGATAAAGTTTAATGAAATACTGTTATAAGAAAGTTAAATAAGTATTGTTAAAAGAAAGTTGAATAAAGTATTGTTATAATAAACTCAATCAAAGCAGAACTCGTGGTGCATTTATTTTGAAGGACCCGGCTGGTCTTGGGCTGGAATTATTGCTGTTATTGTTTCAGCGTTAGCAGAAAGTCAAACTGTTGCTGTCTGGCATTTAACGAGAAGATTTATTCACTGTGAGCTGGCAACAAACTTAACAGCTCTCACTTCATATATTAGAAAGGTTTGCAAGTGGCACTGGTGCTTCATGGTCGCAAAATGTAACTAAATAGGATCGGAGCTCTGCAGATACAAAAACACAGCCTCACTTGCTCACACTACCAGCACTACCAATCACTAAATTAGACTGTTATCGTGGCGCTGGAGAGCTGGAAACAAACAGCTCACAAGTTCATTCATTAATAGTATTTGTGTCAATAGTGTTCCATGGTTGCAAAATGCAAGCAAATAGTCGTGGATTAGAGCCCTGCAAAAGCCCTACTTTTTGTGTGTGTCTGTGAGAGTCAGAGAGCTGTGGGGGAGAGCAAGAGAACTGAAATGCAGAGGCGAGTCTCATGCCAGTGGCCCAAAATAACGACGCGACAATTTAGTCATTCAATAGGTCTCACATGGAGCAAACCGCAATACATCTATTACATTTGATATATTGACAAATCCTAGAAAATAGGAAAATATGGTCCAGGTTAAGAAATACCAAAGTTACCCTTTAACTTTGGTCTACATCCATTTGTTAGTCCTCCTTCAGTCTCTTAGATGCAAAGAAAAAATGATACATTACATGTTCTTACCTAGCACTTTCATACATCTTGATAGTCATCAGGGTGTCCTCCATGGTCTTGTTGACCAGTGTGTTGATGCTGGACACAAAGAAGTTAATGGCACCAAGTAGAGTCTCCCCATTTTTACACAGCAACTTCTGGGTCTCTGCATTGTAGCCAAACTCATCCTGTAAAGGCAAGCAAACAAGGCATTAATTCACACAATGAAACGTGAACGGTATTAATGCCTTTCCAGTGTTGTCTACGTAAACCTATTATTTAACGTTCAAGCTGCTGATCAATAGCTAAGAATTAAGACATAAAATATACATAAACAGTTTTGAGGGCTCACCCGCAGCTCTGGAGATTTCTGACTGAGGTCAGCAAAGGTGTCACCCAGCGCATGCTGCGTCTGCACCATGTTATAGAAGTGGTTGGTCAGCGCTCTGGCCAATCGCAGCACGTTCTCATATTTCCTTTTAGTGTCTCTCAGCACCTCAATCTGGGCCTCCAGCTCCAAGTCCACAGTCCGGGAACCCCGACCGAAACGCTCTGAGATCATTTGCTTTGTACACTGAAACAATGAAGGAAGATACACAGAGACATTAGCAAGCCATACCCTTCTGTGACTGTATCATGCCGCATAAGATCATCAGGCACACACAAAAATCAAATCCACAAAGAAGCTCTTTATCGTGAAGCAAACATCACAGAACCTCAGGTACCTTGTAAGTGTTGAGACCCCACTTCTTCATTGTTTCTAGCTTTTCCACAGCAACTCCGCGGGTCGCCTCCTCTGCCGTCATTGATGAGCTGCTGCTGCTGTGGTGCATGTTGGAACCTGAAAGATAAGACCCAAATGTAGAAGCACAGGAACATGGTAAATACCAAACAAAAGCAGGAGCTCTCCGGTAAATCACTTACAGTAACTTAAAAATGTGCTACATTTAATAAAAACAAAACTGAGGATGGTTTCTGGTTTCCATGTCTATCACCACCACCCCTTAAACCACTGTTAAACATGCACAGGAGTAAGTGAGAGTGAATTAGTGAGTAAGCAGCAGGAAAATAAAGAAAATTATTGGACTAAGGAAAACAACATAAGCTATAGGCACCAAATTATCTGTATTGATCATAAAATACTGTAGACTGCAGGGATATTTTGGATCACTTCTAAAATGGCTGATTCATCAATGTAGAGCCCTTAGCATTCAGCTCCTTCTCTCCCCAGTACCTTGGTATTCATTTGATTGGCTTGCCGTGTGGCAGAAGAAAGAACTGCTTGGGGGAACGCTACTTCGCCTGGCCTTCGTACGCAGGTCTGTGACAGCGGGTGGGTGGTCAGGTACGGATGAGGGCAGAGTTCAGGATGAGTATGAATTCGGGTAGGGTGTGGGATTTACATTAGGGTTTTGGGGAATGATTTTTTTTTCAGGATTTAAAATGATATTTAGGGTTTAAACATAAAGTAATTGTATTGGTTGAACAAGCAGGCCAAAATTGGAAAGATAACATAAGAGGGAGATTTTGGGGAGGAGCAGGGAGATGTAGAAAAGACAGAAAAGTAAAATGACAAAAGAAAGAAGAGGAGGATGAGGAATATGTAGGAGGGAATGGTGAAAAAGAGGCGGGGGACAAAGAAAGACAAGTACAAAGATGAAAAGACATTTAGTGCATGACAATGCCGACAAATGAGTGATGATGAAGACGGGGGCAGTTTGAATTGCAGCAGTTCTAAATAGCACGATACTGACTAGATCTGCTTTTCATTTCATAATAATACATGCAAAAGGTTGAAATGAGAGAAATGAGGGCCTCGCAAAAATTTAAGTTGACTAACGCTCTCCCAATTACATTTTTCTTTTGCCGTTAATATTAAAGGTCTTTTTATCAATCTACACCTTGATAGACGTGAAGATGTTTTCTTTGCCACATAGAAGTTCAGAGATTAGTTTGGTGAGTTATTCTGGGAAAAACAAGACAGTGCGGACCCCTTTATGTATGAGCTTGAAACTGCAAGAGAAACCAACCACATAGAAGAATATTACGTAAAAGAAACGCTGTGATAAAAAAAAAGCCACAGTATGTCCAAGAAATCAAGAGGCAGGAGGAAAAAGTATGCAGCCCTTGTCTCCACTGAAAAAAAGATTTGATGAAGATAAAAGGCTACAGCAGCTGATTCCCAGCAATCTAAAAAAGACACACGCAGTGTGAAAAGTGCCTTTCCAAAATGAGATAGCCATCACATAAGACGCATCCTTCAAAATCAAAATCACAACATGTGTATTGCAGTTAAGCGAAAAAAGTTTCCAATCATTAACAACAGTTTTTACAGACTGGATGTTCTAGATCCTATAAACCAGCCAACATGATTCTATCACATTTTGGAAAGAATCTCTCCAACATTATTAATAATAAAATCTATGGAGCCACCTAATCCTGTAACTGGGATCCTTTTGTTAAACTCTGCATTGTAGCGCACAGCAGGGCCTGAGAGAAAGAGTGGGACAAAGATGCAGAAATATTAGAATCAAAGGAGTTGAAAAGAGTGTTATTTCCCTTTTGGCACTGTGTCTACAGCTCAGCTCCACTGCTAAAGTCAGTGCCTTGAACAAAAAATGATACTGATCCCTTACTGGAACTTCAATCTACAATCTACAATCTGTATACTTTACTGCTGCTTCTTTTTATGCCTTTATGTACCTTGTTTATTTCTGTGAAGCAATTTGAGCTGCATTCCATGTATGAAAGGTGCTATATATATAACATGCATTATTATTATTATTATTATTATTATTATTATTATCATTATTATTGTCATGAAGGAAATTCAAAGACACTGTACTGGACCTATTTAACTTTTAGCATGTAGTTATTTTTGTAAGATTAACAGCAAAATCTTAAATGCTTATACGCTAGAGGGAACATTAAATCAATAAATGGGAGTAGCAGAGTTTTAGGCAGGGTACCTGGAATTCTCAACATTGCCTGACATTTGGAAACCCTGACATATTTATTAAAGCACTTGTCATTCAGTGGTAGTCTGGTGGGTACTGTTGTATTTATAGTTGCAGTTTGGGACTAATTCTAGTAAACACATTACTATAATGTTAAATACTTTTGGTGCTCACATGTAGTTTTTGAAAGCAATCAAGTAATATAGTTAACTCTGCCACTCAGCTTCCTCCCATATCTGTACATAGAATCATAAAACGCTAAGTAATACAGGCCACAAAAGCACATTTTCAGATACATTTGAGGCTAGGAAGCTAGGGATGATCAGTGTAAACTGACCACCAATTAATCACAGCATGATCTCACAGGAGAGATAATATAAGGCCTCAGGAATCAAACACTACATTGTCATTAGTCAAACTGATTGACCACAGAGTCAGAGGCGCACCAAAGTCAAACAGAAGCAATCAAAACGGGACAGCGAGAGTTGAGCTGAAAAGAGACTGAAAAGATAACAGAGAGACAAAGAGTGACTCTACCTTTGATTGAGCTGGTGGGTATGATACCCTCTGCTGTTCCTCCATAACCCCCAGATACGATGCTAGTCTCGTTGAGATTGGGACCTGATACCATCACCTGCTGTAGGTCCTGCAGTGTGTACGTGAGGAAATAAAAAAAAGAAAACAAAAAAAAGAACAAGAACAAAGGGAAGGATAGAGGGTTTTGGGTGGGTTGGGGTATGTAGACAGGAGATTATGAATTGAGTGTTAAATTCCGACAGTGTAGACAATGTAGGTTAAAGGCTTATTCACTAGAGGGGGACAAACACTGCTATGTTAGGAAGGTTAGTCAGTACACAGTCTTCAGGCAGTGTCAAACTACTACCACTTATCTGGAAACCGACAGGGAGAACTATGAAACGTGTGAAAGACAGAAGACACTCCGCTAAAGAGTCTAGCCAATGATCAGTAACTTCACCTCAATCTCCTGCCATGATGGGAGCAGCAAGAGGACTACAGTACAACAGCTGTGATAGAGCAAAAATCGCACCCAGGCACTGACTTCAATGATCTATGTGGCAGGAAATACTCCAGCAAACTATTTTTTCCTTCCAAAATAATCACAGGTTTCAGGATCATGAGGGGGAACCGTGTTACGATCCATCTTGTGTGTTTTCCTTAATTTAACTCTGTGTTTTCTTTTCTTTGCCTTCCTGCTCAAGTATCAGCTGTTAAAGAAAAACAAAATTGTGAGGAATTTATGGAAAAAGGAAAATCTGACCTGAGCAGATTTCTCACTTTGGCAAACCATAAGTCAGCCTTAGTTAAAACAATAAACAGGTTTAAATTTATTTCTCTGTGCCGTTAGAAGCCTCTTATTTCATTTGCTACTTATACTGCTTTGAACTATGGCAAAGACCCATATTGTCCATTGAAAATGTAAACAAAGCATAAACTTCCTGAAACCTTGGGCTAACTCTCTACAGTAAGATTGCGATAGGAAAACTCTAAGCTGTGGAAGGGAGGTGGCTGTTTCCTTTCTGTAAGCAAACACAAAGAGTATGTTTGATACCACTGTACCAAAGGGAAGTGAAAATACAGCTGCTGTGTTTTTGCTGCTGGAGGTTAATCGGGGAATCATCAGCATGATGCTAAATGTACCTAAATGTATCTGGGCTCTGCTTCAAGACCTTATGTGTTTGTACAGATGGTCAGCTCTCGCTTGACTTTCTTGCCAGAAATTACTTATTGTCTAATAAGTAATTTTTGACACTTAAACAGTTTAAACGTATACTAATTAACTAGTCTAAAAGTAAGAAAATATTTAGAAAACATTTTAATCTATTTGGTTAAACATAGTCTAAAAAAATAGCGACTATATTACAGGAGCCATTTGAAATCGTTAATCACTTTTTTTAATAGCAGAATCATATTTTAAACGCCGCTTTAATGTGTGGCACCTAGCTCCATGCATTATGAACATTGCACATCATCCTACCAAAAATGTAACAACTCACTAAATAAAACAAATAACATTTATTGCAAACAATATTCTTTAGAAAAAATATATTTTTTTTATGAAGTGTACCTGATTATTACATTTTTTTAATTATTAGTTTAACCGACTAGTAACTTTGGTACAGACTAGAGTAAGGGTAGCTACTATAAATCAACTAGTCAACTACTCCTGCACGTCCCTATCCACAACACAAATGCATTTGTCATTGTGACTGAAATCACAAAACAAGTCCAGCAAATTCACATCAATATTACAACAGTAGCATAATATGATTATTAGTACGGCACAATGTTTGCTTGGTCAGCCAACACCTGCTAAAATTAAGGGATCACACTCTCACATCAGTGCACACAGAATCTAAGCTACATTAGCTCGACACACCACATGGTTTTGACAAATCAAATGGAAACAGATTGAAATGTTAAAAATTAAAGGTTAGCAGTCAACTATTTTGTTAATACTACTCAATTTGAAGGTTATCTCTCAGTACCTGCAAAAGTCTGAGAGACTCCTTTTATCTAGAGTTAGTAGGAGCCAAGTTAACAAGCAGCGTAATTCAAGCTGCACAGTGGTTTGCCATAAACATGAAATATCTGACATTTTGTGAAATAGACCAACGTAGTGCTGCGAGGCAATTTAATGCCGCATAAAGTCAAACCACCGAGCAGTACTGCACACACCAACATAAAACACACACTCAAATGCACAAATGTCCTGCTCACCCTGGTGCCTCTGGAGCTCCCTACCTTCTCATCTAAGCTCCATTGCAGCTTTGCAGCCTGCACAGACATGGAGGAGGGGGAAATCGACAAACACAACAACAACAACAAAAAGAAACAAACAGAAAAAGAAAGAGACAAAAAGAAAAATCCATGACTGAAATCATGAAAGAATGATGCAAAAGAAATCCCAGAAAAAAATCATCATAATGTCCACAGACAGCAGGGATGTAGGATGGAGAGCAGTGATGAGTGATATCACAGCAGCTCAGGTCAGGACTCATCATTTAGCTACTCTGTGCTAAAGTGGATCATCTAGTCCACCGGGTGGCTTGGTACTTTTTAGCATCTTTGCCATGATATTATTCCATCACTGACAGGACAAAGAAAACACTGATTCTAATACAACAATGCAAAAACGAAGACATTTATTTACAGAACATTTCCAGACATTAAATGTAATTAACATTAATTAACAGGTAAAAATCAAGAGGGAGTGCACAAAAACAACAACACAAACACCAAATTGAGTGCCACAACATCTGGTAGCACACTGTGATCACCAGAAAAGACAATTCTCTGGGTTATGTCGGGAGTAACGTGTAACCTTTTAGCCAAACGGCCTTCATCATAGTAACAGTGGACTTCTGTAGCCTACAATGACACTTGTCATCATTTAACGTCTTGCAAATATATTTTACAATCAGACAATAAAACAAGAACCAGGAATAGAGTTTTTCTGATACTGATACCACTATCAGAAATAACTCTGATACTGCCTAAAAGGCTGGATCAGGTATCGGCATGTACACAAGTCTGTGCACCGATCCAGTATCATGTACGTTATTCGTAACCTTTTAAAGTAGTTTCACACCAAGATAAAACAGTAGTTCTCATGGTTATCAGTTCTTCTTCGCCCTCTTAGCCTTCACAGCAAGTGTTTCTGTGCAGCCACAGGCAACTAGAGCGATGAAGGAGAACTGATTTCCTTCAAATAATGTAATGTTTGCCAGGGTTTCACACACATTCATTTACTGGTGGCTGCCTGCCACAAATAAATCATCTGCTGCCACAACTAGATCTTTGGAGCAAGACTGTTAATTAGGAAGGCTGCTTTAATATATATACCATTTGGTTAATTATAGCACGCTTGTGGTGGAGACATCGCAGCTAGGCAATTGGCAATATTGGATTTTCTTGACGATATCCGATATGCCAATATATAACAACTGATTTGACCGATAACTGATACCGTTAAAGATATATCCACTTACTTCCTAATCCTAATTTTAGTGGTTGTCAAGTCTCTTCTGTAGTGGAATTAACATCATTATGCATACTCTTATCATGATAACCCACCAGCAGATGGAGACAGGAAATGCGATGCTTTTCAGTGTATGTAATATTCACTCAGTGTGCAATATAAGAAAAACACTTCAGCTTAGGGTTGATGTTTTGCACGTGGTCACTCTGTGAAAATCTATTAATGATATCAGCAAAAATCCGCACGCTGGTCAATTTTAAAGCTACTATCTGCCAATACCAATGATGTGCCGATATTATCATGCATCACTAATCACAGCAGATCATCAGGCGCATTGAAAGTGAAACTTGACCTTTCGTTACGATAAGTCAAAAACTTTACTTTCAGTTACAAAAATCTGCAAACAGCTCCTCCCACTGATGTGATCTGATCAGCTGTGAACAGAACAACAGATCAATTATCCACCGTGCGAATGACAAGTGCTGCAGAGGAGGAAGAAAGTCACGCCAGAGACCCGCAAAAAAAAAACAGATTTTACAGTCCACAGAATAATATGAGTAAATGATAATGATTAACCCCCCCGTCCTCGGTGGTCAGCTTCCGCCATGCATACACTGACATGCTGTCGGAAATACTGTGTTATCTGTGGGCAAAATGTCAGCAATTTGGTCATTTCTATGCATTTATTCTCTGCATTCATTTGCTCTTTACATGTTATACAAGGGCTTTAACCTGAGTCATGCCATACAACAACAACAGCAATCAATTCACATCCATATAAAATTAGTAGCTTATATCTGTTAATTCTTTTTTCTTTGCAATAGTAATGTATAAGTACTTGGTACTGGCCAATATGCAAGTTTAGATAAAGGAATCATTTTGGAAATATGGTATCAGACCATCGCTAACTAGAAACATGTTAAAAATTAGGACCCTTTTTTCACATTTTCTTCTGTGTATCCCTTCTGTTAGAGATCCGCCTTGTGTTGTGGCTTCTATTCGATGTGGGAGAAAGCTGACGTAGCAAATGATCCCTCCCT
This sequence comes from Plectropomus leopardus, assembly GCF_008729295.1. Taxonomy (NCBI): domain Eukaryota; kingdom Metazoa; phylum Chordata; class Actinopteri; order Perciformes; family Serranidae; genus Plectropomus; species Plectropomus leopardus. The sequence continues at coordinate 19,597,649 of NC_056475.1, forward strand.
GGACACTAAGTTGACGAAGTGCTTATTTATAAAGATGAAGAACTACAGCACCTTTACGTCATCATAAAATAATCTGGCTGTCACATCTTAACAGTGAGGATTGGTAGGCTCATGAAAATGTGTTGCCTGATTATGTACAGATGTATCACAACCAAAATGCGATGGCATGATAAATATATAGGCTGGATAGCAAGGCTCTGCTTTAAAATGCCACAAACTGCTGTTTTTCAAAAAATAACTGAACGGCTTTGCAAACCTAACAATACAACTGGGTTATCTCCAAATTAATAACACAAATATTTACCTATGACAAATTGTGTATAACAGCACAAGCAACTTAAAATGCTGTTGAACCTCTGAGTAGACACAGTGAGCCACTGTGATACATCCAGTGCTTTTGCCAGGAAGCTGCTGGCAGTCAATGCTATCTCTGTCACTGTCAAGCTGCCAGTCAACGTTCTTGTTCTGACAAAAGCGCAGAGCTACGACATCTGAAACCAGACTTCTGCTCTTCTTTAACCTGCCAATCTTTGTCTATGTGCATGAGCAAAACAAGCTGCTGTCGCTTTAAACTCAGTGCTGCACGGCAGATATCAATCTGATTTCAGAGGGCTTTCACCCAAGGACAAAGCACAGCCAGTTTCAGATTAATTGCAGAGTTGCTATGACAACTGGTTAATATCCAGCACTAAACAGGGCAGCTAAACACTTCTCACACATGAACGCAGTAAACTGGGGAAGACACACCAAATGGTTTAATATTTTCTTCACCATGAGTTTTCTTTTACTACTTGAGTGGAGCCGCACAGAGTTTGGTGAGCAAATAATAGGATCCTCCAGGATCTTCAGTCTGTTTGTCCAACAAGGTGTGCCCTGAGGAGGCAGGAAAACAAGCAACCTGTTTCACCTAACTTACTCTACAACTCCACTGTTGGTTCAGTCTAACTGACTCTCAGACACTCCTGAAAAATGATGGAAACAAAATGTTGGGCCCTACCTCTGCTCTGCATAGAAGTGTCTTTTCTCTTTAAATGAAGCCCACAAGTGCTTATTTATTCACTAAATGAACGGACATCACCTGGAGAGCAACAAGTATATCTGAGAGTTTAGCATTTAAGTTAAACACCTAGTGTTAAGCTTAACAAAATACAGAAAAGATGTGTCTGAACCCCTGAACATGAGGCCACGTGAACCGTTAATGGGAACTGGTTCTCAAGGAGACAGCTGGACTCAAACACTTGATTTCCCAGTAGGCTCTCTTTCCACTTGTAGCCGAGCAAGTAAAGCAACACAAGGACGAGTAATATTTAAATCCAGGCAGAGAACAATATTTAAGTTCACAATAAGAGACTGAAACACAGCTTCTGAATGATCACTCTACCTGCATTCATCTCCTCAGAGCCAAATGAGAGAATAAAAGTGAGTGACTGATTCATACAGCCAGTGTCCAAGAATGACTATATTTACTGATAAGATTAGTCTTGAATTGTACTGTACATATTACCAAAGGGTAGTACTGTGGGGGTGTGAATGGCATGAAAAGAGCCAGCTCACTTTGCTGATCTCGTGATAGCTGAGAACAAAACCCATAACCACAATGTTAACTTCCAACAACTGAAAGCACGCATGTATCCGTCACGCTGTGATAAACCAACAGTAATACCACATGATGACTTCATATGTCGGCTTCATTTACTTCATGTGCTGCTGTGTGAGCGCTGCAGCCTTCAGGAATAGTGCTGTTTCACTGAAGACGTCATCAAGTTGAGGCTATTGTTAGAACTTCCTTAGGAGAATAACTAAGGGAAAAATATCTGGGTGCCTGATGAAAGAACTGAAAGTCACTGTGATCTTATAACACAATCTGACGACAAAATGCAATGTGTGCACCTTAACTTACACATAAGATGATAAGCCAATACATGAAGCAAACATATATATTCTATAGCTAAAAAAACTGTATGTATATATATATATATATATATATATATATATATATATATATATATATATATATATATATATATATATATATAATGCATGAAACAGTTGCAAGGGGCCAACGATGTCTTGCACAAGAGCCAATGAGATTTTTCAGTTGGATTTGAGATTAGAAATTTGTGATATTTACATGTTTTGTTCACAAGAAAATCTTCACAAATTAACATCACTTTTATGATTTTTGAAGTATAAATGCAATTGCCAGAAGTAAAAAGCTATTGTTAGGCTAATATCAAACTACACAATAATTGCATGACTTAACCACGTCACCACCACAACTAGGCTGTAAAGCCGTGTTAGGCATGATAACGCTCTTTAGTCTTTTTTAGCCACTTGTTAGCAATCATCTTTTTAAGACACGTAAAAGCTTCAAAATTTACAAGTGGTGTTTTTAATGACATTTCTATGCCATAGAATACAACATAAGCTTTAAAGCTTGTCTCAAAAAACCCACTAACTTCAGGACGAGGGAAAACATGCTAACTAATTTCTGGGTTTTATGGCTCATTCCTGCACCGCTCAATAAAGTTTAAAATAATATACAATATGAGAAAGTAAATGATTAAGAAAATAAACTCATTGGTATTCTCTGTACTCTCTTCTGTTTGCTGCACTTTGGTTTTGAATGCAAAGTTTCTTGTGTTGGCTTGGGATGGCAAGTTGGTAAACACTAACAGTTTGCACGTTTGTTTCCATGTGTCATAGCTTTAAATAGGTAAACAGCAACAACACAGGGTGGTCTCAAGATGGTACACACACCAAACTGTCAACTGACACAGTAGCTGTGACCCACCTGTTCAAGGCTGTCATCTTCTGGTAGTGTCCCTGTGTCACCATTACTGTTGATAGGAATCTCCATTGTGGCAGCTTTACTCATTATGCTGTCTGTCATAATGCACTGTGTCTGTGTGAAAGAAGGAGAGAGAGGGATAAAGTGTGAATATGACAAACCGATGTATGTAAATGAAGTGAAAAAGGCAAAGATGGATAAACAGTGAGGCCTAAATGCTGCTTTGAAGAGAAGAAACCAAAGAGTGTCGTCAAAACAGCCGAATCATTAGGGCAGATGGGAATATAATTGCCACAAATAAGCGAGGAGGTGGTTTTCAAAGAGCAAGGCTGCTGCTCGGCATGAAAAAACAACACACCTATGAAAACCCCATGCACAGGCGCCGCCAGTTCAATGAGCTGTCTCGCTAAAGTGGCCACTCTGCTCTAAAGCTCATTACAGGGCTGTATGTTAGCAGCACCCACTTCCTAAAAACCCAGACTAGAGGGAGACTGCAAAATGTTTACATCAAAATTGTGTAGTCATCCTATTACGGCAATCTGATTTGGCCTGCTACACAAACCTACACTTTCAAGATGTGCGATTACACGTGCAGAATGTCTGCAAGGAAAAAAGTGCCGGACAAGCAGTAACATAGCTCCTATTTTAGTCTTTTACTGGGATAATGAATGCACAGCTTAATGAATTCACTCCCACAAACACTAATGAGAGGTCTGGGTGTACTGTGTATGTGTGTGTGTGTGTGTGTTTTTGTGACAAGACCACATATGATGGAGCAAGATAAAACCCATTGTGAAGGCCTCAAGATGTGGTACATAATTCAAATGGTTCTCTCACTGCAGAGCGGGGTTAAACAGGTGCATGTCACACCTGGGTTAACTCCAGCATGTACAGTGGCTCTATGCAAAGAGATTTGGAGATTTGGCTTTTTGATCTCTGAGCCCATAGAGAGCACACAAACTGTAAGTAATGTATGCTGATTTTATCTATAATTTCCAACAGAGAGCAGTCAGCTGCTACCAAGTGAAAGTGAGGCTAAAATGCAAAGTGTCTGCACATTACTGTGGGTGAATAAAACAACAACCAGCAACTGGTTAGGAAAGTTTGCTCCCAGATCTGTTGTAGACCTTGTGAGTTTAAATCATTATGTTTAGTAAAAAAAAAAAAAAGATCTCTCCTAACACATATGAAGACAGTGTGAAAGGCTAAACACCAGTTCAGTCACAAAATAGAGAAATGTGTCATCTGGCAGGTAACAATAATAAATGCACCCATAACAAACCTGTGCTTTACTTCCTGTCTCTGGTCGGTGAATAAGTCATAGTTAATATTAACCTCATTCACTAAACTCATTCATTCTGAGTATTCTGTTTGTAATTCGTTAAATACTAATGACAAATCATTCTTAAACATGACAACTGTATATTGTGCTTTAAATCCTATTTGATTTATAATCTCAAAGACCTTGAATGACTTATAACACCGCTATAAGACAGGGAATCTGGAGGAATTTAGGGGTGTAACTCAACATGCACCATTAAACTAATAGTGTATGATGAATGTGTATGATGCTCACAAACTAACTAAAATTTTGAACTAATTAGAAAAAATAAACTCTTGTTGCAGTTGTGGGCTTTGCCATGTGACTAAAGGTAACTAAATTGTATGTTTATTGCAGTTAGATCACTTGCTGGCACCAATATCACAAAAGTGCTTGAAGGGAGGTACTGTAGCGTTTGTTTACATTTGCTGTGACCTCGCCTAGTAAGTGGGCTTTTGTGGGCCATGCCCAGTCCGTTTCCTGAGGAATGACACATCTCTGTTGACTTAAAGACATCAGAAGTTGTGCTTCTCTCGCTCACCAATGCTCAAACACACAAAAACACTCCTCTAACCATCTCATTGCCCCTGTGTCAAACCTGAAGGATGGAAAAAAAAAACTGACTTCACATCTTCTCTGTGGTAATTGTTTCCAGTTAGAGAATCTGTAGTGCCATATGCCGAATCCTCCACTTGCAGTGCCAGACACTAAGCTATGTTGGGTTTTTTTTTTAAATCACAGACTAAAGGTCTTCTTACAGAGCAACCAAGTGCTTTGTTGCACAACATCTTCATCCGGGGTCGACTCTGACCTAGCTATAGCACTAAGTCTTCAGTGCGTCAGTCCACCATGTCTCTCTGCAAGTCACTTAACTCTTTGAATCCTGGATCGACGGCCGTTTTTCTTGTGCTGCTTTCAGACACCTTTCACAAGCTATTTAATTCTTCAACACCTGAGCAAACTGGTTTAATTTCTTTAAAAAAAAAAACAACATGCAAAGAGCATCGTAGTAAAATCTGACATGACAAAGTTATCTGAAATTTTTTTTTTTTTTACAAAGAGAAAAAAAATCAAAAGGATAAGTGTAAGAAAAAACCAACAACAGCATAATTATTATAATTATATAATCAAAGGTATGTAACAGGGGGAAAAAATACATCTTGTTTTTGAATTTTCAGCACTTTTTTGTTTTTGCCTTTTTAATTAATTTGTTTCTTTCCTTTCTTGCTTATTTTCAGGTAATTTTACTTACTTGTTACTTTTCACTAATTTCTTTCTAATTTTTGGACCCTGTCTTGTTAAGTTGCTTATTGCCTTGTCCCCATGTGTTTTTTTTTTCTTTTTTAGAAATCAAACCAATTTCCTCAGTCAGGTTTGAAAGGGTTAAACCAGGCTGATACAATGAGAAATTGCAAATCATTATAAGTCTATCTTTAGGAATGGGCATCTTCCAAAATAACTTAAATAACGTGCTACAACAGACACCGTATTATTTATCTTTATCACTAAGATAAGAAAACGTGAATAATGGTTTACTTTTATTGTGGCAGACCTGAAATCAGTTGCACAACTGGAAAAACCTGAGAGCCATGACAGGTGTACCAGCGCAGGTGTACAGTTTCTCCAGCAGGTAACGCTAAAATGCAGGCCTCCCCGATGGGTTCAATCTGCCCAACACAGCGGGGGTTAATTCAGACAGTCAAAAACAACCAAATAAAATAAGTATTTGTTGAGAGCGTGCATCACACTGAAGCAGTGTTCAGGCTGGAATTTGCTTTCCAGAAAAAGGCCTGCTCTTATTTTACACATGCAGCTGTTAACAGGGAGGCTAGTTAAAAACAACCCACTGAGTTCGCTGTGCTGGTTAACAATGGAAAAATGCAAAATCACAAATTGTGAAAGACCGTGATGTCTTCGTTTTTAAACGGTTTGACTTACGGTGTGCTTGGTCCCGTCGTAAAAACAGAGCTGTTGGGGAAGCTAGCGAGCGAGCTAATAACAGGCTAACAGCAGTGCATCCCAGTTCATGCGCGGCTTAGAGGAGACTGATGTGTCTTTTGTCAGTCCGAGGGAAAAACTGCCCGTGGGAAACAATGCAGCGCTCCTGTTTGAGGATATTTAAATGTCACAGCCCCGTAAAGCCTTGTTGGGACTGCGTTTGTCTTCTGACTCTTCGTAAATAATCCTCTATCTTCTGTTTTAATGAAGCCAGGAGGAACGCTTTACGGAACTGACGACACCGAGGAATTCATTTTGCAGACGCGCTCTGATCCGAAGACCGTCTATTAACGAGAGGATGAATCACTCATTACAAATCAGAAACAAACTGCAACGGTGCAACCTGCTTGCAAACTTCACCACAAGCAGAGTGCAACATTAAGTTATTTTAGTATTTTTTTTATATATATATTTATATCATATTTTTATATACTTGTGCTAGTATTTATGTCTACTTGTTATAGTTCTCTATGCCGGCATCAGAATGACTATAACAAACCACAATTTCCTCCCAGGGATCAATAGGCTTAAGTATTTCTGACTCTGAATCTGATTCTGATATTTATATATTATAAAGGCTACAGTATTGTGCAAATACCTTAAGCCACCTTGGACTTTGTGATTTTTGCAAGGTCACATTGATCATACATATTAATTTCTTAGTAGTCTCTCACTACAACCAGAACATACAGGAAATATATATATATACAATATTAATAATGCAAATATTTCAGAACAAAACAAGGTGCAAGGTCCAAAATGCAAGTATTTAGTGTGACCTCCCTTTCCACTTAGCATGTCTTGAACTCTATTGGGCAGATAATATGAGATTTACAAAACTAATCTTCTGGCGTATTTGCACCAGGTCACATTCAAGACATGTCCAAAAGCTCAATATTGATTGTTGGAGCTACCTTTTATTATGGTTTCTCGATTCCATTTTTACACAAAACATTGACCTTAGTCTAAAGAAGCTATTAGTATTTTTAGTGTTTTAATGCATTTTACATGGTCGCTTTGTTTTTTATATCATAGTAAAAAATGCATACAGTTGACATTACAACATACATTACAACAATTTAATTAATTACAGCAATCCAACAGACTGGCCTACAAGGCTTTTGCACAGTATTGTATTTATAATGCAACTTTTTTGCCTGTCCATGAAACGTTTCAACTGAAAGTAAAGAAATTCACAGTTTCAACACATCTTCAGTGTGATTAACATGCGTGCATTTCTTTAGTATTTTCAAGTTTAAGGCAATGTCCTCCTTATATTAATTTAATGATCGTTTAATGCTTTTGACAACATGTATTTGTAGTACACGTTCTGCGCCTGTCCCTGTTACGCATTAGAATAATACCTGGATATTAGTAACGAGTGAGAGCTCTTCACTTTTCCTCCACGCGGCTCCCATCTTTGGGAGCATCCTGAAGGTGATGTGTGCAGGTTTCAGCAGGCTGCAGATGGCTGTACATTAACTCAGGGAAGCACGAGCTGTACGTGTCCTTTTAATTGTGCTCATAGAAATGCTTGAACTTATGAACACTGTCTATTAAAAGGCTGCTTGCATTATTTCAAGAAAATCTGCCCCTTGTGGCTATGATTGTAAAATCACTTTAATCCTATAATTGGGAGACAACAACTGTACCTTACACCGCTTACCTGAAAGTAGTTTTTAGAATGATTGTGTGGTATGAATACTTGTCGTTACAACCAAGTGCTATACTGCCTCATCCCCACCGTTGGGCCTAAAGGACAGTTAGTTGTGTGAAGAAAGACAATACCCATTGTCAGAGCCGTTTAAGAGAATTAAGAGTTGAGAGTTGAGTTGAGTTTTTTGTCTTTCTAGTCATCTATTGTGTGGGAGCAAACATGTAGACTTCCAACCCCACCCCAAACAGTCAGCCGCTCATTAACATACAATGGGACCGCCAATGTAGTGGAGGTGTGCAAAAGAATTACCTTTGCACAGCATGTATCGAATATTAGTTAGCATCATAATCATAATTTTACACATTATTGATGCTTTAAGCAGTGACTCAGGACTCCCATGGGCCACATCTTATAGCCTACTATAAAATACATTTTCTGTTCTTTTTTCCCCCTTTTCCATAATCACATATTTCACCAGTGAGTTTTTTGATTGGGTTTTGTACTTTTCCCTTCTCCTTGCTTTCTACTTCCAAACATTAAGCCGTGTTGGAAGCACAATTTAGCCACAACACTGCCCTCTGTTGGTGAGTATTAGTATGTGATCTCATGAGGAACAAAAAGGTGCTGGGCTGCCACTGTCTTGTGGCTTTTCTCTCGGAGTACTAAGGATTTCCAAAATGATTCTGTGTCATCTTACTTATTGTTCTCATTGCAGACAATGAGACTTTCATGTTTTTTGTAAATCTAAAGAGAAAATGAATGTTTTAATGCTATGATTTAAGTTCAATTGAACAATTGGATAAAAGGATGTTAATACTCAATACATACCTTTGACTCATTCATAACATGACTCATGCTTTGGAACAATGCAATACAATGTATTTCAGCAATACAGTTAAAGCATATATTTCTTGCACTCAAGCTATGAATGAACCACTATGAACACTGTTAATGGCGTTGGATGAGATCCTACAAACACTGAAGGGCTGAGGGGATTCTAACAGTTTCTGCAGTCAGTCAGAGTGTGAGGAAGGAGGTGGAAAGTGAAAGCGGGGGAAAGAGTGAACATTTTATTAATGAATAGACTGGATGCTGAAAGAAGAGCACAGCCAAAAGAAACTCTCATGGTCTTTTCTGGAAGGGGCGTGAAATGCCATATGGGAATGTTTTACTAATGGAAGTGTGCGTGAATACAGAGCGGATTTTCCAGCTGTCTGTGTTTTCTAGTGCCAGTCTGAGCCGCTACCTGTTCCAGTGAACATGGTGTAGTGCTTCTGAGCTTGTCTTTAGTTATCCTTTACTCAAAAAACAACGAAAATGTTTTACAGCTTGCAGACTTGTGAACAATATAATCACATGAAACATAATTAGCCACAGCTGCTGCTTCTGCAGATGTGTGTGTGTGTGTGTGTGTGTGTGTGTGTGTGTGTGTAGTGCTGTCCACATAGATTATAGCCTGCAGCTGTCACACTCCCACTCCAGTTTGGCCAGTTACCACCAATTTCTTCTAATTATGATAATGATTCACCTTTATTGCGTTCTCAGCCTTGATTTATTGGACTGATTGGATTTATTGACTGTTTTACTTGACATGCTGCAATTACATTCGTTCCATGTGTTTTATATATGAGAGGGGAGACGGCAACAACAGAAATGGCTAAAATGGATAGTGTCCATATATTCCTTAATAAAAGAAATGACTAAACAAAAGGCACCTACCTATCATCTTTTTCACTTAGGCTGTAGAGACACTGAGTGGAATTTAATCATTTTATTTATCATGAAAATATTGTACATTTACCTCGAAAGCAGAGAACACACATTTTCAGGCCAGTGTGTTAAGAGTGAAAAACGTGCTTTTTTTTCCTAATTTGAAATCTGTCCCTCCGACAGGATGGGAAGATGAAAAATAGAGACTTGCTGAACAGCTGAATTTTTCATCAAGTAATCACAGCATGTGCTGTACAGGCGAGTTGCTTCCGCAGAGACTTGTGTTTAAAAATACTCTTTTTGCCTCTAATTCACTTTGCTCAGTGTGCTTTTGGTTTCATGAGAAATAAATGTTGAATAAACACGTCAATTAAATTCTTATCACTGTAAAATCACGTCAGGATATTATATCCATTTTGACAAATGTTAGGCATATTAAAGTTCCAGTGTGTAGAATTAAGGGGGGTATATTGGCAGAAATGGAACATGATATAATTTGTTTTCTTTAGTATATAATCACCTGAAAATAAGACTTGTTGTGTTTTTGTTACCTTAAAAGAGCTATTTACATCTTCACACATCTTGTTTACATCGATTGCCATGTTACACAACCATGTTTCTGTTTCCATGTTTCAGTAGCCCAGAATAGACAAACCAAAAACTGGCCTAGATAGGGCCATTAACATTTTGCTTTTTTTGCATCAGTCGCCATAGGTAGCAGCCCAAAACAGCATCTGAAAACACTCATTTTTGATGTGAAACTACTTTATTCAGTGTTTTTACTGATTTAAATCACTGGGTCCATTTGTTTTTGGAAAGAACAGACGTCTGTGAATAATTCAGCTCCTGCTAAAAACCTCCTGAATGTCTGGATCTTAAGTTATCAGACACATCACCTAAACAACAATCACTGATTAGCAGGTCCTGGGCTAGCAGCCCATCTGCAGCAAGCCAAACAGCATCAGAGAAACACTGATTTGTGACAAGGAACTACTTCATTCTGTGTTTTTACTGGTTTTAATGACCTGTTCTGTTTGTTTTGGAGAGGAAGAGACCACTGTGGATAATTTGGTTCCTGGTAAAAGTCCCCTAAACAATGAACACTGAAGGAATCCTAATCAGGAGTTCACACTTGACACATGGGCAGAGTTTTAGCTGGTCACAATCTGCAGTCCTCACCACTAGATGCCACCAACACTGCTCCTTAGACACTTTAGCAAGGGACAGCATTAACACTGTTGGGAGGGAACCAAATAAACCAGTTGTGAGTGATCACTCATTGGAAAATGCAGAGTTAGCAGTGTGGAGCTTAGAGGAGGTAAGTGCTTTTTTTGTTAAAATGTCATGGTTGTAGAAAATGAGGGAGAAAGTTTTTGATCTCAGAGTTAGTCAGTGACCACAGGAAGCACAAGTTTGGCCATAGAGGGACTAGTTACTGGAATCGGGATGTTCTTCCTTACTCAGTCATTAGCGTGCACTCTCACCTGTTGAATCATGGGAAGACTCACGCAATCTTAGGGGAAATCATGCAGACACTTTACCCATTGACCCCGAACACAACAAATCAAAAATCAATTTATGAGAACATTGCATCGTTGCAGCAAACACATTTAGTCTGCTGCCTGCCAACATCCACTCAGTACTGAATATAAAGTCCATTTTATACCTGTAATGTCCTCATGATGGCACCAAATCCCCAATTTCAATACAGCTGAGCAAGAACCATGTCCACAGTATAAAAATACACAAAGAGAAGACTTCACATAAGCCACTGCAGACTAACAAGGGCTCTCATCATCAAAGACACAACTTGGTTCAAAAGCTGATGAGGCTTTTCAAATCAGCTTGGATATCCTCTCTGTAAGGAAAAAAAACAACGTGGCCACATGGTGATGACTACAGCAACTTTTACGATCATTTTCATGATCTACTGGATGACTAACAGCCCCTCAGAGCCACTTGGAATCATCTGCTGACTTCACATGTGGGCTAATTGTAAACAGGACACTTAATCAACATGCCAATCACTACCAGGCACTGAGCAAACCACATTGATATATGTTCTCCAGTTGGGTACGCCAGCCTTTGATAGCTTTTGTTCATCAGCTAATCAGGAACGCTGCTAATAGACTGATGTTCTATTTGAAGTGTTTACATGGTGGTGAGACACAACGCCCCTTTTTCAAACAAAGCGTTTGACCTCACAGCGCTTGTTGAACACCAAAGCCTCCACTAAGATTTGTATTGCATGTAAATTCCTGTGAAGCAGCCACACGGACACACTTTTCTCATATCACTGTTTAAATATTTTGACTAACGACAAAGCTACTGGTGTTCCAATCTTCAAGAGCAGCCACAAAATTTCTAAAAAGTCTCATCTGTTCTGCATCAGGAGCAACAAAAACAACCGCCCTCTGCCCTGAGGTGTGCGGGGCCCTCTGTAGCTGTGTGTGAGCCGTTCAGGAGTCACCCTGGGTAAATATTACAGGTCGTTGCCGTCGAAGGTTTTTCTTTTTCTTGCAGGATGTCGTGCTGCTGTTTTTGTAAAGCGTGTGTATTGTTGAGCTATAATGTTATCACAGGAGCTTTCAGAGCCCAGGAGTGTAAATCCTTTCCTTCCGCATCCAATAAGTGTCCGAATTTTTATTCAAACAGTTACAAAAACACAACACACAACCAATGGTAAATCATTACATTTTGACAGAGCATTTCTATTTTAACTGGCGCCGCATTTTCAGCATTGGGTTATGTTTGGCTTTTTAGGAGATGCACAGACAAGTTAAATCATCTCACATGATGCTATTCCGCCAATCATGTCTATGCATCCTAATAAGCATTGTGACTGAGATACACGCACACACGCACACACACACGCACGCACAGAGAGAGGTAATTTCACATTATGTGCTCTACAGAGAGGAAAGTAGACAGTGAAAACAGAGCTTTTAGTCGAGATTGGACAAACTTGTTCATGTCTGTTGGTTCCACGGGCAGTTGAAAACAAGTACATCTCAACATGTGTTCAGAAACAATGACGAACACGGATGGGTCGCCTACCGCCCATGACATCACAAATTTAAGTTTCAGCACTCAAGTTTTTGGATGTGAGAGTTTTTCATGTTTACTAATATTTCTGGACAATCTTAGACCATATGAATAACATGTGTGAATTTGAAAAATGGACGTGCTTCCTCTTTAAATCAAGGCCCCCCTCCAAACTTTCAACCACATCTAACAGTCTTCCTCAAGAGATTCAGCGGTTGTCATGAAGTTGTCATCACATAACCTCACAATGACATGAAATGAATATCTAAGCAAACTACACTACACTGAGGAATGCTGTGGAATACAGTTAAAACCTCTGGTAGTAAAGGGATCTTGAGTTAATATGTTTTGCTAAACAACAGTTTTAAAGCTAAGATTAAGACCAAAATGTCATGCTGCAAAAATTTCTAGGGGTGTGTTTTGGACAAGACTTTAGAACAATTGCTAATCATGAGCTGTAACAGGCAGTAAGCCTAAACCCAAACTTGTGTTTTACTAAATCTCAACAGACATGATATTAGTGTTTCTAATCCACATCAATGAATTAAACAGATGATAGGTATAAATATTGATGCATGTTGAACATGATATTGCTGTACTTATAGTCTCTGAACTATATCTAATTCATATGGAGGCTTTTACAATGTTGGAATAATTCAATGTTCCCATGTGTGCCAAAGATGTTATTAAGGCTTCCTGAGTTTATTTTGTTTTTGAAATCAGCTACCTGGATTTGGCAGAACACATCGTAGCTTGTTAAAAACCACACCAATGAACAACGCAGATTTGCATAATGGGACATACACACGGACACACACACACACACACACACACACACACACGTCCAAATGAGCAAGCTGTGATCAGACGTGTTTGCCTTAGTTGCCAAGATTGGTGTTTTACAGCTGTATTTGTTCCTCAGTCTGCTGCTTTATGGTGCACTGCAGGTCACGCACTACATCTAAACACTGCCAGAGTAAAAAGGGGGCTCGCACGTACCCCCTTCACCTCAACCCTGCCACACACATAGGAGTGAGAAGCCTGCCCACACACACTAAGCAGGGCACAACCCACATCAAAGTCACAGCGCTAATCCCACCAGGAAACAGGGGATCCATAGGGCGAGTCATCAAAGGAGAAAGAAATGCATATGAAATAAAAATAAATAAGAGCTATGTCCTTAACATTTACGTCAGCCGTAGTTAATCAGCGGGTAATGAGAGTCAAGATTATTTTTCTAAACTTTGTTTTTCTTGAGGTGACATCTCAAAGGACTGTTTAGGTGATGCGTCTTAAAAAGATTTAGAGATTAGTTGGAATCATCTCCAATGAGAGTAAAAAGAAACACAGGATAATACAATTAAAATATATCTGAGAATCAAAGAAAGTATGATAAGCACTGGCTGTGGTCTAAAACCAAAATTGATCGCCCGGACCTTCGAAAACTTCCATATCCAGTTGTGATTAATTTTCATACATTAGTGTAAATGTTCAGATTGAATTTATGTGCAGATTTAAGAAAATATGGCATGATCAGCAAAGGAAGATGACCAGCATTAACTTGAATCTGGGAGTTTCTTTCAAACCAATATTTCAATTCAGTGTTTAGCTGCTTAGAAGACCTCCAACATTTTGTGTACTCTGAAGAATCCCTTTTCAAATAAAGGAGCTTAAAAGCACCCGTTTGATCTTTTTGTGTTCTTTGAAACAGTTCTGACGAACCCATAATTTTTGCAGTGAGCCCAAAAGCCCCGACACTAACCTCAGTGCCTTGAGGAGGTTCGAGTGCTGCGGTATCACAGCGGCCTTGGTTCACAGAGGAGCGTTAGGCAGCCACCTGGTGGGGCTGTGGGAGAGGGGAAATGGACTGTAATCAAACAAGCCGCCGCAGAAACACCAAGCGTTCACTGGGTTTATGAGGCAGTCGCATTCAGTCAACCTCTAACAATGAAGGAGGAAACACCTTTTTTTTCTCAGACATTCCACACTGCTCTTTGTCTTAGAAATGTGTTTTACTTATGGTGCCTTCTTATGAAACTATGACATTTTAGCATCATTTCTGGTTCTCTCATTAGTGACAGAAAATGATAAACCTACAGTATAAATTCCAGGGAGTTAAAAAACGAAACTGCATTGTTGTGGAGGCTGCATCAACATGTAATAGTGGGATGAGATGAAACTGCTACAGGGCTCATCATGCCTCAATATTTCTACAGATTATACAATTCTGAATCCTTTCATAAGCTTGCACTCAGACACTGGCTCTCTTGGCTTTGTCTGTGGTCTCTGTCTGAGCTCTTTGGTGACATTTACATTATTCAACCTTATGAGACCCACTAGGCCGACTCTACCATGTGTTGAGTACAGACTGGTTTGGCATAAGGCTTTCCATTACTCTGGTCAGCTGGAACTGTTGGGAGAGAAAAGACTAGAGGAGAGAAATAGGAGAGGTGAATATTGTAAAGATAGCAACTTTATGACTTGAGGTGAGAGTTCAAGGTGAATTTTTCTAAATGTTTTTTCTGTCTTAGAGGCATGGATGGACTAAACGTCCATGATGATCAAATGAGAGACAAAATGACAACAGAAATACACAAAACAACCAATTAAGAAACAAAATGATCTCAAAGAGACACAAAACAACCAAAAAAGATGCAGAATTAACTCACAGAAACAAATGACTACAATGATACACAAAACAACCAAAAAGATGCAAAAATGACTTAAAGAGATGCAAAGAGCCTCAAAGAGACACAAAGCAGCTACAAAGAGACACACAAAAAAAACAAAAAATATGAATATTCAAAATAGAGAGAAAAAAATGCATTACAGCTACAGAGAAATTCAAACCACTACACCACAAAGGAATCCCAACACTGAAAACACACTAGATACATGACCTCAACAACAGTATCTCTGATGCTATATCATGATTGATAATTAAAACTGCAAGAAATAATTTGGCAGGGACAAGGAGGGACAACTTATCTTAAAGTTGACATTTACTCCTGTATAAGCTGTCACAAGACGTACTCCTTTGTGCACTGTAGCCTGTATTTAATGTCAAATCCAAAGTTGCAGTAAGTAATGTGCCCAAGATGCCAAGAATGTGTCTGTTTATGAGGAAAAGGTACAATATGAGCCTCACTGGAGCACTCGTCTTAAAGGATAATGTCCAAATTTATGTCAGACAGACCACTGACAGGCCCAGTGTGATTACAGGCACTACTACTATTAACAAGCAGGGATAAAACTGCATAGATACATATACACATAAATAATGACATAGGATACAGCTTTTCCTCTGACAGATAAATGAACCACTTATTATATGCCTGCTTAATCTTCACATATTTATTAAGTCTGCACAGACAAAAAAAAGAAAGAGACCACAGAACAGCTGCATGGCAGTGCTGTGTACAACCTCATCTCTTGCCCCAGAATGCACCACTGTTACCCTCCCCTCACCTCTACCACCCGCCTGTACTGACAGCCATTAACAGCAGTGCAGCAGGCCAGATGTGTGGGACACGGAGGTGCAGAAAGATCCTACGCAGCCCCCCAGAGATTCCCAGGTCCACTCAGTCCTCATGTTTCAGACCAGGCTGTCAGCTCCAGTGCCAGGCTCCACATGACGGAGGCCTGTCAGACACACGGCTGTCACTGGTCACGCTCAGTGGCGGCTAGCATAAATGATTTAGAGGGTGATTTAGAGGGTGATATGTGTGCATATGTGCGCGCATACATCTATATTCATTATCTATTTCTAGCAACAGTTTTTTTCGCTTATTTTTTCTCTCTCACTGTGCAGCTTTTTTTTTCATTCCTTCTTTCACAACACATGCACACTGCTGTTCCTGTGAAGTATATCCTCCTCTTGAGACATATTAGTAGTCTTACAGAAATTAAATTTCTATGTAAATATGTATTTTATATCATGCACATTCACACAAAGTCACAAAAGATGGATGTAAAGGGGCTGTATCAAACCATGCAATGATAATACACCCACAGCGCGCATACATGCAACAGTGTTCTACAGAAAATACTATTTATCTACAAGTATTTCTTAAGACCAAGTACTGAACTGTGTTTTCCTAAGTTTTATAAAAACATGAAATTCCAGATTCCTGAACTTCTGATGAGTGCATTAAAATGTAAACTGGTTTCATGGGATTTTAATAATATGCAGTATATCCCCACATCATGTCAGCGTAATGGAAATTCCATTGTGATATTTGCTTTAATAATGGTATTTTTCCAAGTGTGCTAAGGGCATATCTGTTGGAGTTTGTGCAATCAGTCACAGGGCAGAATTGGTCCATTCCTCTTGGGCTTTCCCCCCTCGAAATGCGCAGAGAGAAAGATAGATGCTTCCAGTCCTTTTAAGCCATTAAGAGGGTGAACAAACATCCCCTCGAAACCCTTTAAAATGACAAGACAGTCTCCCCCCCTGCAAGAAAAGCAAATAGTCTCCCCTGCTCTTCCTTTCTGTCCTCGTCTTTCTTTCTTCTACCTCTAAATTATTTTGCAACACTTTGAAGATGATAATGCATAAAGTGAAAGCCAGTTGTTGACCTTGCTTCTGTTGAAGTGGTTGCGAAGACACAAAGTGACGTTCATCTGAAGACACAGGATGCTGTGTTAATCGTTTTAACATCATTTAGCATAAAGAATCAACAAAAAGAAGAATACTGAATCACTATCTGGCTAAAACAAATATACAGGAATTTGGAGAGACTGTTGCAACAGTAAATAGAAACTGACTGGTTTTGTTATCGGTGATGGAGACAGCAGGACCTCAAATGCATTTTAAAGAGACACACAAGCTCTTCTGGAAGTGAATTCCCCAAGAAGGTTAATTTATAGGGAGCTTATAAGGATTTAGGTATGCAGGAGACCACCGCCACCCAAATAGCCACTTCCTAAGCCTCTCTCCTGTGGTTAAGGCGACTCATCAAAATGAACTTATTTGTCAAATCTATTAAAACAGGAGGCTAACAATGGGCCAGACTCATTCCAGAGATCCCCCAACTCCAAAATGTTGACCTCTGTGTCTATGTCACTGTGTTTGCCTCTGTCTATTTGTCTCTCCCGGATGAATTCCACCACGAGCACATTTGTGACCTCCCCCACCCTAAGCATGAAGTGAAAGTGAGTCCACTTTGGCACAGCAGGCCGCCGTTACCCTAAAGCGAGTTTTACAGGTCAGACGCACTGGGCCCACCTGCTTTCTCTCCCACTTGCAGATTTTACACTTTCTCGGTTTTCCCTCCTCTCATTCTTGTATTCCCTCCAAACCCATTCCATGTTTTATCCCCAGACTCCTTTAAGAAAATGTTGCATGTAGAGGATCCAGAAAAGCTTCTAGCGGATGAGGAATTGTTGCATTTTTGGATCATTACAGCACGATTCTGACATGTTTGGATCGAATACCACATGCGACATTGTAAAATGGGGAAATTATATTACACTGAGAGTTTTCATGGATTCCTCTTTGGGCTCAGGCAGAAACTGCGGATTTACCCGTATGTTTCATTTGGGAAAGTGATATGACATTGCAAAGAGCAAGTCGGGAAAAATAGAAATAAAGTTGGTATTTTACTGGACACGGTGAAACATTTTGCTGAGAGGGAGCAAATTTGATAATATCATTATTTCATCATATACCCTCTCACAATCACTTTTAAGGACACTCGCTGACAGACTGTATTCCCTCGCTCCAAATCTTAACCTTGACCGTCACAATAACAATCACAATGTTTAACCCCTAGCCCTAAGGGCCCCGAAACAAAAAGCCTGTCACCCAAGTTTTTGCAGTGCATCCTGCACTGTTGGTAAAAGTTGGCCCTTGTCGATTTTTTGTTCCAGGTCGATTCAGAATGCTGAATCGGCGGTGGAAACATCGGAGCCCTTCGGTGAATGAAAGCACTCTGATTGGCTGTTCAGCTGTGTGCACAAGTAGTGAAATGAAAGTGAGGGAAGCAAGCAAATGGCTGAAGACAAGTGGGCATGAGATCAAAACAATAGTGTTAGATAAGATTAGGTTTTTAGCAGGGCTTTCAAATGATTAATTTTTAAAACTGTGATTAATCACAGAATTTCCATAGATAATCACGATTAATCTTTTAATCTTTAAATCTTTTAATTTTTTAAATCACATTTTCTATTCCATTATTTTCCATTTCACAGTTTTGAAGTCTATATTGATAAGGCAAAAGGTACCAGATTGTCTTGATTAGAAATCAAATGACAGCAAACAATGCTAGAGTGGGCATGTCTGTAAAGGGGAGACCCATGGGTACCCACAGAACCCTAACCCTAACCCACCCTCATTTTCATTCAGATATCTTGAGGTCAGAGGTCAAGGGACATGTGAAATGGCCATGCCATTTTTCCATAAAAAAAAATTCAACTTAAATTCGGAGTGTGATTTAATCCCCTTCCTGAGAAACTAGCATGACATGATTGGTCCTGCTGGATTCCTTGGTCTTGTAGTTTTACATGATACCAGTATTATCACTCTAGTTGTAAAACTCAGTCTGCTACAGCCTCTTGAAGATGGGCATGTCGGCCGCTGATTAAGGCGCTTAAATAATGCATTATATACAGACTTTAATCACATTGTGATGAATGTGCTGACAGCCCTAGAATGTGCTGACAGCCCTAGTTTTTAGCCACTGAGGTCCTCAGCAGAAATGGTTTGTAAATGTTTGTAACTAACATCCGTCCTATTTATCTTCTGGGTCCCCTTTCTGAATAATGAGTACAGACCACCACAGTTTGAGAGTTATTTCCTAACATGCAGAGAACCAGAACCTACGTACTAGTTGGTTGTTGTCTTTAGTCTTTACAGTGCGTTCAAATGCAATGTTTTTGCAGAGATACAGACAACATATGGTTATAGTCAGCCTTCATCACCACTTGTTCTTTGATGACGGTTTGGTGTGTCTGGGCACCTAACACCTAACCTGAACTTGAAACATAATCCAATGTCTAACCTTAACCCTTAAACCATCGTCCTAACCCCCCAAACGGTCTTCTGAAAAAGTGAAAAAATGTCAGGCAAAAATGTCCTCACTTTCCAAAAATATAACACACACACACACTCAGACACATGCATACTCACACACACAGCTGCATTGGAGATTGCAAGATCAGGAGAAATGATGTCCTTATATGGTCATGGTGTAATTTCTCCCTCAGTTCTGCAGGCTGGACTAAATCTCACAGTGTTTATAGAGTTTATGAAGCAAAAGACACCAGAGCAGCTCCTCTGAGTGCTTTTTTTTTCTTTTTGTAGCCTTTGTGATGATTGCACAACTATTAAGTGTCAGTTGAGTGCAGCCCAGGGACATAGCCATGCACAGCAGATCATACCTGGGTTAAATGTAATGAACACATGAGTTTTTGTCTCTTTTTAAAAGAAAATAACTTACATTAAGCAGGTACAATTTAAACTCAGGGCCAATTTATGTAGTAGAGTTTATTTTCACAGATACCCACAATTAGCAAATGTTACATAACGGGCAATTATGTGACTTTGGGGTGTTGGAGTAAATTCGGGCTGCATGCAAAGTGTAAAGCCATCCAGCTATTCTTTATTAAGTGTAATGGGGACATGTGCTCCACATTTGATGGTCAGAACTACTCTAGGTAATTGTGTCAAATAAAGTTTTTTGGTTGTATATAAGAAAGATTATGAAACTTAAAGGCTTATAACATAGGTCACACTCAACAGTATTAATCCTGCTTTATCAGGTACCTGAAGTCTTCCTCACCAACATGGAACTGACTTCTTTTGGCACATAGACCTCATCCATTTAATCACTGTGCAAGTGATATAAGAAAATAAACTAGTTTCATTTGGCTATTGCAGGAAACTACTGCAAAGCTACAGCAAAAAAAAAGCATAAGTTATATTGTTAATGGCCTTAAATGTGTCATTTGTCTGCTTTTTACCCCAAAAATAGTGGTTGTACAATGTAAATGGCCTTTCCATTTGACTCCTGGTGTCAAAGTTATATTATAAAAGTGAGTTGTTTTATCTTCATATGTTGCCTGGTTCAGACATTATGAAAATGGGTGCTTTCTTGCCATTTACGTTGACAAACCCCATGCCATGAGTTGACCTTGGCAGTGAGGCAAATCCTTAACTAGACACTATTAGGGTGCTAAAAAAACAGGTTTAAAAAAAATGCCATTCAGGTATATGGGACCCTATTTTACCCACAAGACTATTCTCTTCCACCTGCCACAAAAGGTTAATTGTTCCCTGAATTATGGTTGTACACGTCGTCCACTTTTCTGTTGAGGTCTCGTAAGAAGCGAGTGCATTGTTTCTTTATGATCTTCTTTGCAATTTTGGCAAATGCCTCCCTTCCTCTCCATCCCCCCTGAAACCCCTCAAAGACGGTATGTTCACGGGATCAACGGTAGAGATTAAACCAATCAAAACTAGCCATGAGTGATCCCAACATTCTCTCACAAATCCTTATCCTGCTAAAGGAAAAAAAAAAAAACTTCAAGAAAACAGCTTCAACTTTATTCTGGGCGAGTGCAGCTTATAACACAGCTCATCATGGCGTCTGCGAGCCTTTCATTGTGGCTTACTGTTAAAGCTGCTCATCTTAGCCCTGCAATTGCTGCTGATGTTCCCGAGACGTCTGTCCTTTACAGTTAAGAAATATTCAGCTCAGTGTTTATTGTGCCCTCCAGTCACATCCACCTCATCGGAGAGTACAGTATATCTAGGCTAAAGCAGAAAAGGGTCTTACAGTTGTGTATCCATCTGTGGAAGCTTAAGAACCAGTTTAATACCTTTGACTGCTTCAAGCTCAGCTGGGTTTAGACTGCCAACGTTGAGTTACAGCAAAGAAGGTTTTTTATCCTGTATTATAACCAGGAAGTACAAAGTAAACTTTAGTGTCCTCTTTTCAAACCCTCTCTATGAACTCTTTCTCTCTAACCCGTCACTCTTGTTCTTAGAAATGGGTCAAATGGCCAAAAGGAAAAAATCTTGTCGATAGTATAGTCGACCCTATGGATTCCAATATGACCAATAATAACCAGCTGTATAAAATTTTATCAGTTGACAAGCTTGTTAACTGGATGTAGTCATGTTTCTTGGGAAATAAAAGGGTGCATCATCCATCACTTGATGTTTTCAAGTTGGAAACTGGGATCTTTATCCATCCTCCTTCTCCTGTACTCTGGACTTTGATGAATACATAATGGTCGACTCAAGCACTCACACGAAGTGACGTATTTGTTGGTGACAGAGACAACATTTGTGATGCACAAACAACAGCCAGTTTTCCTC
Organism: Plectropomus leopardus; assembly: GCF_008729295.1. Classification (NCBI taxonomy): domain Eukaryota; kingdom Metazoa; phylum Chordata; class Actinopteri; order Perciformes; family Serranidae; genus Plectropomus; species Plectropomus leopardus. Next base: position 19,619,493 of record NC_056475.1, read on the forward strand.
TCCCAGCTGGCTAAATGTCATAAATATGAAAAACAGATTGAGTAGTTTGAGTCACACTTGGCAAAAATTGAAATTCCAACCAAAATACATGCACATGTTGCTTGGTGAATCCATGGTTTTGCTATGAATGCATGTTAGGATGGGCAGATTTGTGACCTGCGTATGTTTGTGTCCAAACAAATATGTGCATGCACACACACACCCATACCACACACCAGAGGAAACTGTTTTACTATAACCCTTTATTTATTACCTCCTGTCTGTGTAATTGCATATTCCATCCTGGTCTCTTCCTGCCAAACTCATATTTTCTTGCTTGTTCTATTTTTTTTTCCTGAAACTGTGTTTTGCTGCTTGTCAGTATATGCAGAATTTGATCTGCTGAATGACAGTAAGCCAGTGAATGTGTACACAAATAGCATCACATGGCAAGACAGCATAGTATGATGGAGGAAAATGCGGGATGAATAAAAACAATTCTGGCATGTTTTTGTCTCTATTGTGGATCAGGTTTTGACATTGCAGCAGCTACAGTAATATGATATGTCACATTTACTCACAATGAATAGACTTTTATAAGAAAGAGGCTGTGGATGATTACAAACCCGACAGAGAATTGCTGTTTTCTTGAAACACTGCTCAGTTCAGGATCTGGATTCTGATGGTAATATGCATCTGCTTTATGTTCGACTAAATGGCTTGTGGCATGTGAAAGCCAACACTAATCTAACAAACTCTTATTGTCACTCACTATATCCCGATTTTCTCATCTTCTTGCTTAGTTGGATTTAAAAATAGATATACCACTTCATCCATGATATGAAAAGTCAGGTGTCAGGGGCCTTTTCTGGTATGTGACGTAAAAAAAAAAAAAAAAGAAAAGAAAAGAAAAAAGGATAACATACTGGAGCAATATTTCTTCCTTTAGTCATGCAGCATTATGAACTTAGAGGTGTTTAATGCTTTTTCTGACTTTCTGCACATTTTATACATAAATTAGCTCCAAGGGGCATCAGGTTACCATTTTAGTTTGTTTTCTTTTCTCTCACATTCAATCATCCTTGAAGCCCTTCTCACCCCTCTTAAGCATGTTGTATTCTGACCTTTGACCTCTACACCCTCATCATGCAGATCTTGTTCCCTGGGGGATGGCAACAGTCACCAGAAAAAACATTTGCATTGTTTCTGTAAACCATGGATATACATTTGTAGATTATTTCTAGTGGACGTGTTTGAACTTAACATTTCTTTATGTTTGGGTAAAACGTGGTTAGGTTTGGTCACGAAAAACACTTGGTTGTGATTAGGAAAAGATCCTATTTGTGCAGCAACGTCTTACTAAAAGAACAATTGCTTTTTGTGGTACTATCCTGGTGGAAAATGGTAACGGGTCGCTAACCCAGGTTCCATGCCTAAAATGCTGCTGGAAAAACAGCGATGGGTTGCTTAAAAAAACACCCACACTTGGTGGCTATGGAGCCGTTAAAAACACAGCAATGACTAAAACACAACCACTTTTGTTGGTCTCAAACAGTGGTCTGCAGCATGGCAGGCATCTTAGGTGTAATGTTATCCACAATCCCCTCCACCTCCTGATGACAAAACTAATATACATCACTTAAAAAACATTGCTGTGAAATGTATGAATGTAATGCACAAAATGTAATGTATTTGTGGTTTACAAAAACCTACAATGCCAACATTTTCTTCTGGAAACTGGGGATGGCCAAGACCCAGACTGAAAAGACCCGAAATAAAAACACATGAGAACAATAAACAGTTCAATGTAACAGCACCTTAATAAACAAGTAGAACAAAAAGTGACAAACGATGCACAAATCTCTTGCCTTTTTCTTCTTTTTTTTGGAATTATTGATATTGCGTGTACAATTTTGTTTTTTTAGGGGTTTTTTTTTTTTTTTTTTTTAGAAGGGACTGACTTATATATTCAATCTGACTCAGTCGTCCAGATGTGGCCTCACTGCAGCTGACCGAGAACTCCTCAGAGAAATCCACCTCCCTCACATGGGGCTCACATGCAAACAAGTAAATCAATAGATGAATAAATTGCCCTCTTCACCACAAGAGGACCCAAAGGAGAAACAGAGGACAGGGAAGGAGAGGGGCAAGTGTGCAATCTCTTAAAAGAAAGCTGGTCCTGATCCAGAGACGCTGAAGCTATTCTTCACTTTAATGAAGAGAGCCTCCCTTTCTGAATTTAAATAGGCAAGAAGTGATAAAGAAATCCAATTCGAAAGAGGAGCATCACCTCTTGAAAAGATGTCTGTACTTCATGACTTATTCATGCACCCTGTGAGGCTGGTTAGAGTCCCAAGGGAAGACTTAGATGGGAGGTCGGTCGATGTCTCCAGCACCATTAGGTCACATGTGACCCAGCCAGCAGGCAGAGCACAGTCTGCCCTCCACTGACCTGTAATACCAATTCGAGACAGCCAGTTAGACTGCACCTCAGCAAACAGAATCTCCACATAAATATACAGTAAATGTCTCTTTGGGAGATGTGGTCACCATCAACCACAAATTCACCATAATGTCTTTGTTCAGCAGATGCCTCTCCAGATCCGTGTGGACTTATGGAGTGTTTCATTCATTTTATGAATTATTTGTATGGATGAAGGAGTCTTTGTTCAGTGCCCAGCAACTCCAATCCCTTCCTTTGGTGCCTGTTATCTGAGACTCAAACAAATCTAACATCAAAAATGGACAGTGTTTGTTTAGACAAACAAAAACATGGCCTCCGTTGGCGACGGGCTGCAGCGCATGCCTGGGAGTTAGCCCTGTGATTGCATTGGCTGCAGAGTGTGACAATCTAAACCATACCATGCAGAGGGAGGCGGAGGGAGGGCAGCATGCTGGAATGACATTAGCAGATGGATGTAATTCACCGTGTAGGAGCTCCCTTGGTCGACGTTTAAAACACCGACACTTAAACGTGGATTCATCAGGTCTTTCTCGCCAGCAGCACCAGAGTTGCAGTGTTTTTTTTATCCCAGTGAGAATTTAATGGGACTTAAAATTGTGGTGTAGACTAAGTCAGATTGCCTTGGTTTATTGTGGTAACTATTCATTATGGTAGGGCCCTGTGAGCTCAGACGGTACTCAACAATTCTGTTTGTTGAACTGATTGGAATATTTAATGCTGCTGTGCTACTCTGCGGTTGTTTGCGCTGCTGGGAAGTGCACAACTTAAAAAGATGTCTTTGATAAATGCCGTCTTGCCCTCAGAGACGAGAATTTACAGCATGGCATCCAACCTCAGAAGAGTGAAGAGAGTTATCCGTTACTTAATCAAATGATGATCTTAAAGGCACTTAAATGACAGGATGATAAATTATGTCTTTGTCCCAGAAAACATGTTTTCTTTGTTCCCTGTGACTCAAACATCATAAGCAAAAAAAGTATTCAGATGTTTTTTTGGCATCTGCCTTTTGGCGCATCCCTTTATTGCCCTCTTTCTTTTCCCATATCACATATATAAATGAGTGTTCAGTATTGGAGGAGAGAGAAAGTGGCCATGACTACTGATGCAAAACACATATGTACAGATACAAACTGTATAAACATATGAAAAAATGCAGTAAATAAAATTGCCTACCACGAACTTTTTAATGAACAGGATGGAAGCCCTTTCTTTTAACTGGATAAAAATGGAAGATGAAACAGACCAGATGTCAGAAGAAAATGTTGGCATTGTATGTTTCTGCAAACCGAGAATATATATATCATATCAAAAAATTTAAAGTGACAAAAGCGTCGCCTGCCAAGTTGCAGATCACTGACAGACCATAAAACAGCAAAACCAGTTGTGTTTTTCTGACATGTCAGTGTTTTACAAGCAGCGTTTTCTGCCCCAATGGTGGGAGTCTATTGGTGACCCGTTTTTGTTATTTCCAGCAGGGATAATGCCACAAAAAGTGGTTGTGAATTCCGGAGACTGCGTTTTCTGCTGCAATGTCTAGGTTTTTCACATAGACATCACTGCATTTTCTGCCAGAATAGTGCACCAGAAAGTGGTTGCTTTTATTGAGCCATCACTCCTACTCCTGCTAGGATAGTGCAAATTTTTAAGTAAATTTATTACCAAGACATCACTGTGTTTCCAGGTGGTATTGTACCCCTAAAAACCAGGTATTTAAGCCAAACACCATATTTTCCTAACCAAGTAGGTTTTGTGCCTAAACCTAACCACACATTAATCACAGCGTTGTTGAAATGTAAAATTTCAATGGATCTGCTACATAATGGCATACAAATCTATTGTATCTGTGGTTTGCAAAAATGTATACTGCCAGCATTTTTTCTAGCAACTGGGTTGTAAGACTAAAAAAAAGATGCGCTAAAATGTAACAAAGGACATCTTTGTGTTTGAGTTTTTTCTTTAACCCGCCAACATACAGTTGCCCCTCAGTAGATTTAACTACTTGTACCTTATAATTATTCTCCTGAACAGTTACAACGGTTAAGTTACAGTATATCAAAACTTGCAGGAGGCACAGACGCTGGCCATTACGTATACACCCGTAATAACAATAACAATGCATTTTAAATGAGATGAAGGTTAAAGTTATTTCAGTACACATCAATAAAAAATAAACTCCAAGTGTCGCATATGAAAGGGAATAGATCTAGCCTTTACTGGGGACATTTTAACTCATAACACCACGGGACAGTTTTATTTGCGACCAGAGGGAGAGAGGAGGGAAAAGATACAGTACAGCCTGCTCACATTCAACTCTCTGAAGCTCCCACAAAGTAACAATAAAGAGAATCTGTGCTCCGAATAGGAGATACTGAGAAAAGACTACGAGAGAAGGATGGATAGAAAGAAAGAAAAGGGCAATAAAAGTGTTCAGGAGGGATCTTTATTTAGTTTAGGACTCAGACTCTAAAGTGAAAGCAGATGGGACTTTAGTCTGGAATAGTTTCCACTTGAAGTCTTGGACTTGTGTTTGCTCTGCTCGGCGTTTCTGAGCCCATTCCAGTTTTTCTTCAACCTGTGTTTCTGGGCCTTCAACAAGAGGTTTTGAACCACAGATAGGAACATACATACAAATCTGGCCTGCGCTTACAAGAACGTAGATATGCTCATTTGTACACAGACATTTGAGCATTCCTTGCTTTGTGTACAAAGATGTGCATAATGCTTCATAACAAAATCAGAGTCCGCTGTGTGAGGTCAGCCGAGTCGTATTGGAAAGACCCTCCTCAGTGACAGAGTGAGCGTGAGAGAAACTACAAAAGCAAAAACAATGACATATCTGGCTCGACGCTGCGGCTAAACAATGCGGGGTGAGGTTCACGAGAGGTCAGTTGACAGTGTTGCCATACTGCCACACAATAACTTACAGTAACAGCTTACAATACTGAGACAGTTTATTTTTTTTTCACTCTCAAATGACAAGAATGATGTTTGCAAAATTCATGTCTGTAATGTGAACCTGAGAAGCAAAGTCAGGCAAATAACTAACAATTGTATTTTTCTTAGTGTAAATGCACAATGCTTTGGCATCAAGCTAAACAAAGCGTGCAAGCTTATTTCGTGATCTCAGCTCACAGAAAACAAGTACCTATGATGTGTCCTCCGCCTGCATCTCCATCTGACAGGGAAGCGGCACTCCCATTCCTTAACAGGCCTGAGTGTGAAGAGCTTGTGGGTGTCTGCCGCCTTCAGTTTTGAGAAGACTGTAAAAAGATCCGTATATGTATTTATAGTTGGCTGTAAATAAAGTACAATCAGCGCCATGTTCTCCAAACACACTCAGTTTGGACCATGAGTGATAGTCTCGCTCTCCAGTTTGGCTCTTTGAAACACATTTACTGTATATGCATTATATAGACTCATGCACACACAGGCAGACACACACATCCATACATTGTGGGGAATGATTAAGCTGTTTTCAACATCTCTAGCTGTACTCTCCAGAGAGTCACTGTTTTGGTCACCTTCTCCATCACTTAGGGCTGTACTTGTGTGAGTTTTATTTTTAGCTCATGATTAATGACACAAGGTTTTCTTTTGTGCCCAGTCTCATATGCCCATTATTCAGTGGAAAACAAGAGCACAGGAATGAAGTATTTCTACTGCTGTGGGTCTGAATTCAACTCTTTTCACACACTATACAATTCACAAGGTCGGTCAACTTGGATCTGGTTCAAGCGTTAACCTCATGATACGCGTATTTCACAAATCTGAGAGTGTCCTGCCCTGAGGATTACTTTGTCCTCCACGCTCAATCTTGTTTCCATGTCAAGGTCCAGAATTTGATGCCAACCTTGGTTCTGGCTGTCCTCTGTAACTCTTTCATTTTAACAGATTCAGAAGTTAAGTAGTTTAGTTGAAGAGGAGGATTGTGAGCACTGGGAAGATCTGGAGCAATAATTCAACAAAAGACTTTTTAAGGTTTGTATCATGCTTGAATATTTGGTTTAATTATTACTTTATTTAAAAAGATTATACTCAACTTGACTCAAGCTATATCAAATTTGTATTATAACTAACATTTGAAAAAATATACAGGTACTTAAGTATTAGCCTTAGGGTGCCATTAACCATGTAATGTTCTTTGAATGTGATCATGTACAATGGAAAATAATGACTCTGCAACTATTTTGAACTCTGACCATCAAATTCATATCAGGTCATCCTTGACTCAAAGTTGATGCTTCTGCCAAATAGAAACAAATTCCCTAAATGTGTTCCTGAAATATAGCGGTCATGAGAATGAGACAGAAGAGGTCACAGTGACCTAGACTTTTGGCCTTTGTTGAACAAAATCTAATCAATTAATCCTTAAGTCCAAGTGGATGTTTGTGCCAAATATAAAGAATTTTTTAAAGGCTTTCTTGAGATATCGCATTCAGGAGAATGGGACAGACATGTGAACAGACAACCTGAAAACATAATGCGTCTGGCTACAGCTATATTGCTACAAACATGGCTAGAAATATCCTGAACTCTTGTTAAAAATACATGCTCCTGTCATTACCAATTCTCACTAAAAAAATACCTGCTTTTGTTGGTCTAGAACAGTGGTCTGCAGCCATCTACTGTTTTGCAGTTTTGCCTCTGCAGGCCATCCACCGTGCCCTCCTGATGAGAAACTCAGTTTCTACACATGAAATCTGAGCTATATCATACACATGAAACGTACAAAGGTAACATATCTGTGGTTTGCAGAAATATTCAATGCTAACATTTATTCTGGCGACTGGATTGAATAGTCATACTAGAAGTAATAGTTTGGCACATACCCCTACATGTCAAAACATAATATGTCAATTTTACAGTTTATTATTTTTTTGTACTCATTTTAGAACAGATTAAAAAAAAAACACAACATATAAAGCCATTTCGTGTTGTTAGGCAGATTTGTTGTCAAGTATTGAAACATCACATTTAAATAATGATTTTTTGCAAGTTAGACAGTGTGCAGGAGTTTTGCTCTGCTTGGAGGGCAGACTTGTGACAGAGCCAGGCCAACGATTTCTCAGCTAATATTTAATTTAACAGATATGAAAGTGGTATCGATCCTCCCATCTTGGCAAGAAAATGAGGTATATTCAAAATGGGAAATTATTGCTTTAAAGTCATCACTTTCATGGATCTACATAGGTCTCAGTCTCACTGGCTGTTGACTTAAATGCTGGAATTGCCTGATGTTGAAACACAGCTGCTCATTTAGACATTTACAACCTGCAAATATGGAAAAGAATTCATAGTAAGCAGAAAATTTTTTATGTCAAAACAGCTGAAAAAAATGAAGCTTTTTTTTGCTCTGAATGGCCTCTATAATGAAATGGAATTCTCACCTCATCCATCTTATTCCAAGACACAATCTCTAGGGCAAGTTTTTCTTCTTCTCTCTCTCTCCCTCTTCATTCATGGCTCGCTGGCCTTGACATCTTACTGTTCCTCCGAGTGACATGCCACGCTGCCAGGAATTCAGTTCATCTGAGCTATGTACAACCACAACCCATATCCTTTACAACCTGGAAGGCTCACGCCGCAGGGGCCAAGAGAAGCGAGAGAAAGAGGCGGACTGAGGTTCGGCGCTAAGCGAGGGGTGAGCGAGCCAAAGCAAAACTTGCCTCCTGTCAAAAAATCCCCCCTGTAGTTCTTCAGAAAGTGAAGGGAGACAGTGTTTTGTATTTACTGGTATGTCTACAAATAGCAACCGCAGTGCTGCTGAGTGCTGCTGTTCTGACTGCTGCTAAACAGAGTGTGCTGGAAAGAATGTCACAGGCTGGATGTTCCTCTAAAGCTGGGAACACTGCACGATAAAGACAAATGGTGCCCTGACGTGGCCATGATAATTGTTTTTCAAGATCACGGTAGGGCTTTTCTGTAGAATATAGTCGCAAGTTAACATGGAGGATCAGTAAATGTTATCTTGTAGTTTGCAAGAGTCTAAGATTCAGATCTCTGACCTTTAATAACTTAGCAGCAGATCTTCTCTTCACGATTATATCAAAACTAATGATTGTACTTAAGGATGGACAACACCTCTCCACTTCCTCACACTGTACAATAATTATGTCAAAATATCGTAGTCATCTTGCACTGGTGACATCATTTGGAGCCAGAATCCGTGCAGTAGTGTCTCAGCAGCACCAAGTTCCCACCCAAAAACCCATACGACAAATCACAAGCAGTTCCACTGATCACACGAACACCGATTGGCACACTAAGCTGTCAATCATGATGCCAAAGTTCCATATTCTCTAACCAAATGAAAAAATAAAAATCCAAAAATATCAAGAATAACAAACACATGAACACACATAAACCATATAATAACTACGTAAAATAATAGAAACCATCTTTGTGAAAAATTTGACATTCATTATTAGTTTTTAGTTTGGCCCATCTGCTGACATGGAGGGGCGGGGTTTATGATCCTTACTGGAGCCAGCCAACAGGGGGCGATCAATACTTTTTGGCTCACTTTTGGAAGCTGCCATGTCATCCATCATATTGACATCCAGATGTGCACAGTGGACAGCATGGTATTTATTATATATATACAGCGGACACCCTGACATTATTATTATAATATTGCACATAACCCATTATAAATTAGTATAAGACAATACATAATGGAGCCACCATAATGTTACCTGTTGGTTTGTGGACTCCCACTTTGAAACTTCGACTTTGGCATTTTGGCCGTCGCCATTTTAGATTTTGGGAGCCAAAAGTGACCATATTAGGACGGGATGATGGAGCTGTGGAGGAGCGAGGGTGGATCTAACTGAAAAGCCATAGACAATATATCTGCACACAGCCTGTCTCTCACAGCGGACACCCTGACCCCATGCATAAGCCTTAACAAAATAAAAAATTAGTTGCATAAAAATTAACCCCCCATACTCTTGTCATGAATGGGGAAATTACCTATAGAAACCAAACCTGTTTTTTATACTAGGCTGTAAACATGTAACATGGGAGTCTTTGGGGATTAACTTGCTTTTGGACCCAAACTCATGTTGCCATTCTGGGAAACTGCACTTTTTTGGCACTTCTGCGTTGGCTTCATTTTTCATCCCTGAAGGCTGCTGCTTGATTTTGTCCATGTCAGCATGGCCTACAAAATGGTTTAATCAAGCATAAAACAGATGCATGGACCACTGTGTATCCACTCCCCTGGCATTAAGTCATGTTTATGCTTTACTATTAACGATCTGGCCAACAAGGTCCAAATCTCTCCTGTCTTTCTAGGGGAAAGAGTTGCAGTGCAGCCATCTTTCACACTGACACTGCTGGATACAAACCTTGAAGCTCCGACCATGTTTCATCGTGTAAAGACTTTAAAATAAAATAGAGCTGAGAAGAAACCATCCAGTGTCAAGCGACTGCAGTGAATCAGAAGGAGATAATAATGGTTCAAAATATCGCCGGCAGCACAGTTACACTGACAGTGACTTGCAGAAAGTCATTTTTCTTGCCATATATTTCCTCCCTCCCTGCAGCCAACGCTTGTTTCTCCTCAATCACCAAGTGTTTTTCCACGCATGTATAAGTCAAAATGACAGTGCACTGTAAGTATCATAGAAAAGGGCTTTGGAAAGGTGCAATACCCTGATGCATATCTAAATCTCTATAAGAGTTTGAGGAGGGGAGGTGAAGGGAGGTAGCAGCAGAGGACACAGTATGGGAGGTGGCAGTGATGAGAGTGAACTCTCATGTTGAGGTTATGGAAGGAGTCTATTTTCTGGACATTTCAGGAAATGTGTGGGCCATGGGGGACACTTCGAAGATATCCACACTCCCCCATAAATCTTCATCATTCACAGCTCGCTGTGCCTGATATTTCTATCATGTGGTCTGCGACTGTCATCGGTTAAGAAGCCAAAGCAATTTTTCCAGTGTTCTACCATTCATTATAGGAGTAAACCCAAAAAACAACCATGTTCAAACATGACTCATTTTATCTGCAGCTACACCACCCACATTGACTGGGCCAGTCCGTTCAGATCTATTGACCTCTCAGGCACCTAAATGGCTGTGGAATAAGTATCACGCGATGCTTAATGCTGTCATAAATCACTAAAAGTAATCCAGGTTTTTATCAGCCAGAAAACAACATTTTTGAAAGTAGCAAACCCAAAACCTTGTCAATTTTTATGATTTCACATCCCTGTTGTGCTGCAATCCGTCTTTCTCTCGCTCCTTTCCGTGCAAGAGAGAAGAAATGCGGTTTGGTTACTCATGCGGGCCAAAACACATTGTCCTTTTTTCCTTCAGCCTGTGAGAGACACCCTGGGAGACATTTGGAGCCCTGAGACTCTGGGTTATAATCAAACACAGGAGCCACAGTATCCTGACTCAGCTACTACTACTACTGGCAGCTGCAGTGACTCAGACCTTTGAAAGGAATACTTAGCTGCCATTTACAGTAATAATTTATCATATAATTAGCATCTCGGACCACTCAGCAACCCTGCTGGCTTTCTTGAAGGTGATGCCACATTTTAGCCTATCATCAGTTTTACCTGCATCAATTCAATAATGACATAGACACAACATGTGCAAGAAACTGTGTGCTTTGATTAAACCCACCTGATGGAGTCTGGGCTCAGTGTCTATGACTCATGACCACACCTACATAAATGGATGTGGACCAGCCATCCAATTTTCAACAATTCTATTGATGTCGCCGACACAGGATATGAAAAGCAGGCCACAAAATGCTAGTAATGGTGAAATGTGAATTCTTGCCCTCTTTGTATCACGAGACAAGCACACCCAGCGCTAGGAGACTAATGCTGCAGGAGTGTGAGTTCCACGCTAGAGACAGTTTATGAGTTCACCCACACACACACAGTGACAGGGTTAACTGTATCACATCCAAAGCATTACACGGCTAACGTTACCTAATGATAATTAACAAATCGATCCATTTTGGTGCTACTGGGACAGTTTAAGAGATGCTGCTGTGATAGCTCATGCTAACCTTGCAGATGTTGAATTGGCTATGTCACTTGTCGTGTGCCCATGAGGAGGATAGATATACATATATACATACATACACACACACACATTTATGTGGTAAATACAAGATTTTGAGTGTCGATTATTCTGATATTTTCATATTTTTCAAATTTTAATGTGTCTAACTTGTTGAAAGCATAACAGTAACCGCTAAATAAATTCCCCATGCTTAAGTTACACAGAAAAAAAGTATAATGTTGAAAAGTTATGCCAATTTTCGATTGTCGTTGGCAATCCAAAATGGCCACAAAGACAGTTGCCAAACAGACCTTTGGGACAATATTTTGAATCAGGAAAATCGAAACTTATAAGTTAGAAAATGTATGAATGGCATGCATGGGGACCTCATCCTCCTACCTGAGTAAACGGATGTCTACACCATCACACTTTCAACATCTGCTGGGACAAGAAATGACTACAGTGAATCCTAAATGCTAAGTAATTAGTTATAATGACTGTCATTATAACCTATATCATTCTGAGTGAGATGTATTGTATATAAACTACATAAATAAATATTAAGTATTTGAACCACTGAAATTGGACATTTTGCTCACAAGATCAAAATTCAAATTCTAATACTGCCGATATATTATAGTGTCAGGCTGCTACTCAGTCATTCTCTGTCTTCTTAGCTGTCGACTCAGTCACAGAGCATGATGCTGCTGTAAGTTTCTCTGTCAAAAAGAAACCCAAGGAGTCAATTTATTTAAGTGCAAATAATATGGATATAAGCCATAGTGCTTAGCATTACTTTTTCCCTCCAACTTAATCTAAACAAAGTGTTGAGCAAATTTCTCTGTGCCTAGAGTTCTTAAGCGGTCCAGTGCTTTAAGCTGACATGACAAGCAGTTGGCTTGTCTCAATGATAAGCCTGATCCACGTCTCTTCTTGGCCAAAAAGCCCCATACAACTGATCTTGCTCTTACTGTAAATACTCCTTAATTCCCCATTTTTCTTCTCCACTCTGGGCACACTCATGAAGCTGAGACTTGTCCGTCTTGCAGACAGAGAGATGAGGCAGTTCTTTAACAATCAGAAACAAGAGTTTTTTGAGAGAAAGTTTGGAAACACATTCTGATCAGCAAGTGTGTCAAAACAACAATTATTCATTCTGTTATACGAGAACCGCGTTGAATTTACACCAAAATTTTCTTGCTCTTGCATGAACGTCTCTCCTTCCTGCACTGGCAAAACACCACTACCACCAAATGTAAATCGCTGCAGCAGAAGAGCTGCATATTTCATATGAGATATGGTGTTGAGAAAGACAGGAGACAACAGGAAAATGTCATGAAGAAAGTGAACAAAAATGAAGCAAGGGAGAAAAACATCTGCTCCAATAGAGACCAATTTAGTTGTAATTTTAAGAAAAGCTGAATGCAAATCATCGTAAAATCAGTTGGTCTCAAAGTTAAGCTTCATGTGGTTTGATGTGAAGCAGCATCGCTGTGGCTTTGAAGGATCGGAGAATCAAAGTTAATAAAAAGTAATGGTCTGTTATCAAAGAATATTTATTACACTTGCAAGTTATGATGATTACAGGGTGAACTACTGGCTATGTCTCTGCTAATCTTACTCTCAACTGCCTCTGTATCTGAGCACTTGCACTACAAGCCAAGCCATAAAACTGTACTTCTCACAGTCTCATGGAGAGACTCTTGCATCAGGCGGACGGGCACAAACCGGCCACATTTACAGGTTCAGAAAGAAAAAAGCTGTTTACAAATGCCAGAGAATAAATAATTAGAGAAAAATCACAAACTGAACACAAGTGTCACACTGTAAGCTGGTATACTACTGGAAACTAATTATACAAAGCTTGAATTTCTCTGAATAAATCTTGTCAGATAACAGACATGGGAGCTTAGAGTAAAATGGGAAATTAATTAAAACTTGCAGGGAACGCTGTGACTTTGGAAAGCAGCTACTTTCTGCTATTGTTTTCATTGTGTACGGCCAAGCGAACGCTCTGAGATGGCACGTCACCACTGATTAGCTCTGCTCTTATTGAATCCATCACAAACATGCGTGAGATTTTTGCTCGGGAGTAGCAGACGAATAATCTGAATGGAATGCCGGTTGTAACCCCACAAGTAAAGCTTGCCGTTATTGTTTTTATTTGAAAAACCTGCAGAGGATAATGCCTGACGTTTCCTTGACAGTGAGGGGTCAGTGACCTACACCTCCTTACAGAGCTTTGGGATATGCTTCACACACTGTGGAAAAACATCAGGTGTACACGTGATATGCAGAGCCATGGGGAAATAAACGGGCAACTGTGGTGTTTTAAAATGCTGAAAATGCTCGGTGCAGCATTATAGATTTTTTTTCCATCTAGGAAAAAGCTTGACTCGCAGTCTATCAACCTATCAATCATAAATCAGCATAATGGCCTATAATGTGAAACATGTTTCGCCTCCACCACAATCAATTTTTTGCCTTTTAAAGACTTGGTGTAGCTTCTTTTTTTGTGTTTGTAGCACTGAAAAGGAGTGGTTTTGTTGCCCAGTTGCTTTTCCTCACAGCTTATGATGTTAGTTTAACCTTTCCTGATTCAGGGCCAAGAGTGTTTTCTTAAGTTCAGTATCTCCGTCAGACCTTTGGCTCACATCTTGGACACAAATAGAGAGGGCAAAGAAGAACCGAGGCAAGAGAGGGGGAGGAAAGGGTGAGGTTTCATAACTGACTCAGAAGGATACATCAAGTGAAGAAAAAGAGGCAAGTCAGGACTCCGAACCTTATTGTGAACTTGCACTAAGCTGCTGCTGACATTCTGACAATCCTAACTGACTAACAGGCTGACAGGCAGTCGGATCACGACCAGCTCTCCTGCCGCAGTCGCCTACTGTAGAAACACAGAGCGAGAGAACCAGAGGAGAGTGAACAGAGAAAGAGGAATGGAGTCCATTAGGACTACTGCAGAGCAGGGAAGATTGAATAATCCTGGCAAACGCTCACTCACCTTCCCTCCCTTTCCTCTGTATTCTCCAACTGGGTGCCATCCACATGATCTTTGAACTCCATCTTATTGCCGTAGCTCGTAATTCATGCAAGTAAAAAATTACTAACTAGAAAGGCACCCCACCCTTTAATGGGTTGGCTGGCGACACCACAACCTGCACAGGGTTGAATGGTCCATTCAGGCCCAGAGCATGAGATCATGAATAAATGGGTTATTGCTCTTCATTCTTCACAATCAGTAAAAGCAGTGGTTGGCTGCAACTCAGGACTGTGTTGTCAAAAGAAATCTAGTTGGGGTTCTGCTGTCCCGTGTTGTACCAGCTTTTGTTACCGACCTTGCTCTAGTGGCCAATTAATTAATATGCATAAGTTTGGAGACTGTAAACAGTAAAAGTGAATCATCTCACTCAGAATGCTAGCAATTAAGAAAAGTCATAAAAGTCAGATTATCAGTAGACCATCGAAGCTTAGAATAATGGCTAATAATTTATTTAAGTTCATTATTTCAAGATCACCATGTCAGTATCTTTTCATCCTGTATAATACATGATGCTCAGATTTAGTTGAATAAACTCATTGTCCCTTCTAGACATTTTCATTATGCAGTCACTGTAAAAGTAAATGAAGAGAACATAGCAAATATGTGTTACTGCATACTGAGAAAACTGGTCTTCCTCTTACAAATGAAAAGTTAAAGAAGTATAGGGAACTCTTAGCACGACCTAAAAATAAAATCAAAACGGATAAAACATGACCCCAAGAGGGAGATCAGAGCAGATCATGACACTTCTAGCACATTTGCAGTTGTGTGCACCGTCTGCTTTGTTAGCACCATTAGCTGCTAGCTGCCAGCTCAGCCACCTTCATGCTGAGAGCCGTTTGCAGACAATCAGAAAACTGACGATAATTAGTAAGTCCACTGGATTCATGCCTCTTTTCAATTTGTGCTATTAATACTCAAAGAAATCTTTGGAAGTGAAGGTAAATTTATCGTGTAATTGCTACCTGTTGAGATACAGTTGCTAGTATGTTGTTTACTTTGCGGTATGTGAAAATATAAATGTATATTGGAATTTCCATCTATAAAGTAAAGATACTGTAGCTTGTGTGTTCCCATCCTGAAAATAAACTGGTCAAAATTTTAGCATGTTTGTCACTTTTAAGTCCATCATGTGTCCTTGATATTTCTACTCCCACATGACGCTGCTCTCATAAACCGTGCAAATGCTACAGAGTCTTAACATTTGTACATTTCAAAAAAGGTTCATACAATAGTTCATAAGCACAATTGGTAATATTTCTTGTCTTTCCTGAGGTACTTCCAGCCCTCTAAAAGCCAACAGATTGATTGACTTACCATACACTGAAATGTTTGGGCTCTCAGTAAAATATTTGACACCTGCACATGCTCACACTGAAACACTCAGAAGCTGTGGGGAAATAAGCATTTTTTTAGTTGTATTTTTTCATAAGCTCATACTTTGCAGACTGATTGCTCTGAGATGCAATCCAGAGAACAATTTGTTTTTTTAACATTTAAAAACGTGATTAATGGTGCTATTTTTAAACAATGTTCAAACAATGAACATAAAACGGTACGTCACAATGGCAATTAGAAAACTGCAACAAACTCTCAGTGGAATTATTCTCTTTAATTCTTGTAATTTCTCACTAATTAGCAATGTAGCAGAGTTCAAATACAGGCCTGTTATTTTGGCTCTTTAACACAGAATCTGATTGCATTTCTAAATCCCAACAAGCACTATGGTAAACCAAATGTTGTCTTTCTTTTCCTGTGTATACCTTTCTCCCCTCCATCTCATTCTGCTCCCTCCTGCAGTGTGAAGCGTGAGTGACACTAGTGAGACAGTCCTGTAACGCAAGGTCAGCACAAATGAGAAGCAGGCTCACACTGACTCAGCTGGCTCCTTTCTCCTGTCACTTTTTTCTAAGCTTGACGCCACAGAAAAAAAAGACCTGAAACTCACTAAAAATAGCAATTCTGAGGCCATGAGCCAAAGAGCCCGGTGACTGTTTTTCCTCCATTAATCCTATTGGTCACGCAAGTGGCAGAGCATAAAAGGGATACAGAAATCAGCTTAAATTTTTGTGAATTTGCAGTTTACCTTTTCACTGTGTGTTGAGTGATTTTTGCAACGCTTTGGGTTGACAAAACTCTTTGAAAACCACTTGGATCACAGTGATCAACTGTAAATCAAGGCTGTCTCTCAAATATGTGGACACTGTTAGTGTTAGTCTATCTACTGTCAGCAGTTCTCCTTTAAAATGTTTGTCATGGTTCTGCAACGGTTTTGAAAGAGTATGCGCTTTTGGATGAATGTGTGTAGCAGTCAAGGCACTGTCCTACCACCACGTGAAGTATGCAATGGGTCCGTTCTACGTCCTGTCAGGATCACACCGGGAGGCTCACCATCAATGGAAAGGGATCTTCTGATTGGTTCTCACTCTGTCCATAACAGCTCACCTGTTTTTGCAAGAAGGACTTTAAGTTTTTTTTTCTATATGTCTATGTGTTGGACAACAATCATACTAAAGCATAATAACCGTGTAACGCCAAGCACCACATGCTGTATAATACTCAATGATAACATGTTCAGGCCTACTTATCACACTATAGTTCAAAACTTCACATCTCAGTTCAATTTCTGAATCAACATTCAGTAGAACCAGCGTATACCATCATACACTGTAGTTCTAATAAAATAACAGCCTATACTAACCATCTGCAATAGCATCAAGCTATACTTTATCCTATATTAGGAAAAATGGTAGGCAGTACATGCTAAGAATAGCTCTGCTTATGTTTGCAAGGCTCTTACTGTAATGGAAGTAGGCATGCCAGAAACATGAAATATATCTGCCCACAATAGAATTCAAACACATTTTGGCACTCAAAATAATAATAAAATGAGCATGAAAAACAATGTTGTATTTTTCATTACCTTCTCTTTACTAACAGTGCTGTGAAATTCACTCAGCTGATCTTTAAAACAAATAAACACACATAATGCAGCTGTACTCTGCTAACTTGAGCATCAGGTTACTAATTTCAGTTGTATTAGGATTGCTAATTAACAGCTTTATGCTTTAAACACTATCAAAAATCAATAACCACAGCGCCGAGGTAATAAACGTTCTCACAACAATCAAAAAACGTGTAGGCAATGTAGCACTGCATGCGCAATTAGCAATGTTAGCATCACGCAGTTGGCTAGCTTACCGAGATAGATAGAGGTGGAAAACCGGTGTTTTCCCGAGCTCCCGGTTGCTTCTCCTTAGTTTGCCTTCTGGGTTGGTTCGTTTACTTGTTGATACATTCACTTTTATCTAATCTATTAACTTTAATTCCGTCCGTTTACTTCCTTCTCTCCCGTCGCAATCATGCGTTCTTGTTTCCTCTCTTTTCCTCAAATACACACACGCAGGATCACGCAATGACGTCGTGACCTGTCAATCAAGTTCAGCTAGGGGAGGGACCATCGTTCCTGATTGGCTGATCTTTCACGGTCTGTGAGTAAAGGGAAACTACACTGTTTTAATACATTTTTTGATTTCTTTTAACTTTGTATTGTCACTGGGTCACAAAGGCCAGCGATACAACAAGATACTCAACTTGTTTTGCCTGGGGGGTGTTTTTGCAAAATGACAAAACTAGGGGCCAGGTGCAGCAGCCCTGCACAGATCACGTGTTGTCAAGGGTATTTATAAGATTTGAGAAAATTTGAGACTTAACCCGGACCTCTGTCGGGGGTCCCAAGCACCCTCCCATGGGATTTTTTTTGATAAACAAGATCTATTTTCATGCCTTTAATGCATTCTTGCACCTGATTCATAGTGAAAGTACAAAATATTTCCAGTGTTCATCAGTTTATTTTCATTGCAAATCAGAAATGGTTGGGGTGCCACTCAGCACCCTGTCATGGGACAGATTTGGCCTACAGGCTGTAAGTTGAGTATCACTTGCATACAACTTGTGCACAAACATCGCACTGTCTCAACACACATGTATACAGGACACACATCTTACAAATAACATAGGAAAAAAATGAGAAGCTTTTCCTTTGCCAGCAGAGATAACAGACAAACAGCATGAAACTGGATCTTGGCATCAGGGGTACTGCTGAGAGCCTTTGAATGTCAGTGTGTAGAGAAGTATGTGTTCATGGTAATTTCCTGAGGTGGGGGATACCAGAGAGGGGGAACAGATTCCCTTGGGCCCAGCTGACCTTGAAGCAGACGTTGCCTTAGCCAACCTCTGCAGGTTCTGTTTGTAGCTCTGGGAATCTGTTCAAAGAGATTTTTGGGTGAAGAGGACACAATAAATGCATTGTTGAATTTAGATACTCTTATCTAACCTTACATGGAAATTTAACATTGTTGACTCAAATAAAGTGAAATGCAAAATGGACAACTTCTTAAACCTTCTTTGTGGGAAAGACATTTCAGGGATACTCTGCAGAGATTTAATACAGCACTTCAATGAAGTTGGTGGACTTGCAAGAGATAAACTCTAAACAGAATGATCAAAATCTGTGCAACAGAAGCTGAGAGATTCTGACTTTTAGTTACAATATGGGTGGAGCCTGTCTTTCCCATGACACAATTAGACTCTCCTTGGCTCCTAGATAATTTCTTTTTTTCCCCAACACATCCAATCTCTTCACGCAGGCTTTCTTCTTAAAATCTGACTTTTAAAATGTAGCCTAATAGGTTACAGATTACAAATTACCTTGTTCAAAATGTAATAAGTAATTTAACTATTTAAATCACTTCATCAGAGTAATGTAACTTATTCTATATGATTACTTTTAGATTACTTGGTTGGCTGATCAACTCATCTACAAGGTTTTGTATGCAACATTTAATATAGCAGCAAACCACCATTTTCTATGGAGAGATACAGTGGAGTAATGGCGTCCAGAACAAAGAATGAAGTCACCTTCCCTCTGTGTGTGTTGTAATCTGGGTTTCTGTCCATAGTCGTGATAGATGGTCAGGCCACACATGCATGTCAGTGCATGTGTGTGCTACAGTCTTGCTCATTTGGTGATTACCGTTGATAATGGCGACAGCATCGTCACGAAAGTCGATCACCCACCCTCTGGTCCACCCTCCACTCTCACACTGTTTGCTATTTCAACTGTTTCTGTATACAGACATACTGTATGCTCTGGATGTCATATTCAGCTCATTTATCTTATAATACTTCAAATAAAACCAGTCTTAAGTTTAAAAAGCACCCGCCAGAAATTTTCATCACTATTTCATTAGAATGAATTAAATTTAAGCATTATAAGAAGGGGATCCTCCAAGCAAAATTATTAATATCTTTCACATGCTTTCAGTCTTTTTCATAATAACATCAAACACCCAATACTGAAACACTTGCACAACAGACATTTGGCTCTCACTTTAACATCAGTTTTTCATTAATACATCTTAATGAAAAGTTTCTCTGACAGATAGCTGCTCAAAAAAGAAAAAAAACAATCCTGCAGGACCTCAAGCTCAGTTACAATTACAAATGTTACTTTTAGAGCTGTTGCTCTGCTTGGTTTCTCTCTCTCTCTCTCTCTCTTCATGCACTGACCTACATTCATGAACACTGTATCAACTGCTGTGGTGCGACAATATTTGTCTCTAACATACAGTGCATGATACTTCATACCCAACAGCCGCATGCATATTTTGTGTTTTAGTGGCTGTATATTAATAACTTTGCACTGATTGATCATTGAAGAAACTGATGGAAGTCAGAATAAAAGAGCACCTGGATGTTAACTCCAATGCGGGCCAAGTCTAATAAGATGTTTACAAGCTTGATTCCCAGAGAGTGCAGCTGCAGATTACCCAGACCCACTGGAAAGAAAACATGGTCTTTAGCAGAATGTGCTTTTTCTGAATGTTTTTCCAAGAGGGACATTTGTAGAGAATGAGTTTATCAAAGTACATAATTGTGTTTTTCCAAAGCCTTCACTTCTGCTCCAAACTTTTGCAATGACTTTTCTGGCAACTTTTATACAATTAAACAAATTCCAAAAGCAGTCAGTGAATACGATGCTGTCTTAAAAATTGAAAGTACCACAGAAATTTTGTATGTGTTTTGTATTCATGGATCTTGTATGTCGTGAGGAGTTAGAGCAGTTGTGCTCATTTCCAGGTTGTATTTTAAGTATTTGCTTTTACATGTTTACATGCCCTAATCTTCAAAAAACACTTTATTTTCCTCATGCTATCTGTGCTGGAACACCTGCATTCATCCTCTTTCTGACGTGCTCTATTTTAACACCTGTCTCCTTAAGTTCCCCTTCTGATTGTCGTGAGGTGTTGAACAGGCGGACCGAAAAGCAGGAGAATGCAGGTGACAGGAACTCTGCTAGATCACTCAAAGCAGGGAAACAGCAAACTGCAGCTCTCACAACCAAATCAAATGAAGACTAAACTGAAAACCAGGACTTAAATATAAGCTAGTGTGATGAGGGGATGAAGTGCAGGTGAGGAAAAAAGGTGGAGAAGCACAGGTGAGGGAAATAAGGTGATTAGGCAGAAGAACAGGCAGGGCGCTGATTGGCTGGGAGAAAATGAGGAGTCGGGAAAGACTGGCAAGGCTGATGCAGGGCAACTGCAAAGCAAAAACAGAAACAAAGGAGGGAAAAAACATAACACAGTGAAACCCCAAAACTAAGAAAACACAATCTTCTTAATAATAAACCAAGTAAGAGAAAACAACTACAGACTAACTAATACAGGTAATTTAAATTCTTCTTTCCATCAGGACATAGCAGACTATGACACTGATATGCTCTGATCTGTCAGCTTTTCTGGGTCTCTCGTATCTGTACTCTGACTGTAGCGGAGTGTACTTTCTTCCATGAAAAAAAAAAATCACCTGTAAAGTGTTATGAACATCCAACATAGTAACATTATGCATACATGACAAGAAATAAGGAAAACCACAATAGCTACTCTTTAAAGGAGGTTACTGACAGTTTGCGACAACTGTTTATATCTATTTTCGAGGTCTCAGCTGACTCAGAAGTTGAGCATATTAAAGCCCTGCCAAAATTGGTTTTGAATCTTAAATATTTATAACATTACATATCCCTGACTAAGTATGCATCTATAAAAGTTTAAGTTTGAAAAAGACTTGTGATTAAGACTTATTTGAAATAACCAACTGTTCCAAATTTGGCAGAAAAAAATTTGTAATTTTTGGAAAATAGTATTCAAGGGTCTGTAAAGGATCTGAAAAGCAAATAAATAAAGACTAAAGTTAAACAAGACATGGACGTTAAAGTAAGTACACTGAGTCCATCGTTTGTCTTCATAAATTTATCTTTTTGTTGACAACGCAATGCATGTATGTGTGTATATATGAAAATCAAGACAGATAACAACAGAATTAAAAAATGAAGTTGGGGACAAATAAGGAATGTCATTATTATGTTAATTATTACTTGAACACCTGATTGATAGGATGTAAGGCACTTTATTGTGTATGTCTAGTCGATCACCTCTGTCTCACTGGTTAATGTTACAATACTTCATAAACACACACGCACGCACACACGCACGCACGCACACACGCACGCACGCACACACGCACACACGCACACACACACAAATATCATAGTGTACCAACAATTTAATATTTGGCTTACAAATTCTCCAGGGGATAGAATTCTGCTCCAGACAGATTTCCCCCAGATTTTACTAAATAACCTGCCAAGTATGTGCCTGTAGGACCTGGATCTTGGCCAATATCAGCTGGGGAGATTGTTGTGGGCCATATGTGTGTCACTGTGTAGTAGCCTCTAACCATGTGCATGTGTGTGCTCGTGATTATTTGGAGTTGTGCAGGGTTAGTGAAGGAGTGGGCTGCAAAAGCAGTCTTGGGACAGTAGGCTGTAAACACAGCTGTGTGTTGAGGTGAAAGCTTTTGTTATTGGTTTTTGCAGGCAAGACTATATTTTTAATAATATGTTCCTCATCCTCTGAATTGGACATTTGATCCTTAGCTGATGTGACATGTAGGATTGTTCAATATATGACAATCAACATTCAAATATAGTTAAAATTTGCACTTCGTCATCACCTCTTATTTCACAGTACGTCTTGTGCATGTCTCAGTGGTACTGCAGGAGCTTC
The DNA here is from genome assembly GCF_008729295.1 of Plectropomus leopardus. Taxonomy (NCBI): domain Eukaryota; kingdom Metazoa; phylum Chordata; class Actinopteri; order Perciformes; family Serranidae; genus Plectropomus; species Plectropomus leopardus. The sequence goes on from NC_056475.1 coordinate 19,642,138, forward strand.
TGTCTCTGGCTCTTTTCTTGCACCTTGTCAAAATCCATGTGCAGCTCCTTCTGTATATAACAATAACACAGAAACACTGCACGGCTGTGTATGATGACCAAATGAGGCAGAAATCCCCAGCAGCTATGCAAACATGTCTGTGCTCCATATGAAATAAACATTTTGCAATTATTCAGCTACATCAATATCATATGCCTTTATATGAGCTAGAAGAACTGAATCCAATGATCTTGGCTGGATATCAGGTTTCTCCCAAACTGCTAAACTTTAGGATATCCTTTACGTGTATCTTGTGAAAGACAAATGCATTTTTCTACAACTTTTCCCAAGACACTTGACAGAATGAAAATGGGAACAACAACAGTGTTGTAGTACACATTATTCAGAACTGGAAATGAGAAATCAGTATAACAATTTATGGAATGTTAAAGTAAAATCAAATGTATTGTATTTTGGCTTTTTTGTTTGTCTTTGATACCAAGCTATATACATTTTGTCAAGGGGTTAAATGTACAGACTTGGGTCTATTTGATATCTGTTATGTGCATCATGAGTCATCAATAGATTTTTGTCCTAGCTGTATTTTACGTCTATATTTTATATAGTCTTTTTTTCTTTTTGACTTTCCGCTACATTTTGGCCAGATTCGCACCTGATTGGGATGCTATCACCCCTTTAAATGGCTGTTATCTGTGGTTACAAACCTTGTACATATGAATGAGTAGGGGCCTGCTACACCTACTGGTAGGTTTAAGTCCATTTAATGGCCATTTTTAGTTTGTTGGGTTTCACTTTCCTTTGATTTAGGCACAAAAACAAAAATAGATAGGTACAAAAAAAAAATCATGGTTGGACACAGATATTGGTTTAACATAGGACTGACATGTAAATCCCAAACTCCTTGGTTAATGTCCTGTGTTTGATCCATACATCACCCCCCATGTGGTATTTCTCACACAAGGAAGAAAGTTCAATAAAAGCCCTTTCTGGAGGGAAGTTTCATCTCATGGCCTGATAATGGCCTTTTCACCAAAATGGTTGGTGTGACAGGCCCCATACAAACCCATATCTTTGACACTTACTACTGTAGATAATGACCATTTAATGGTCTGATAACAGCCAAATCAGCTGGAAATCAACCAAACCTAAAGATAATGCTAATATAATGTATTAGCCTAAACAGCAGATAGGGCTACTGTTCAGTTTTACTTTCAGGTTTATATTTGCTGCTCTTGAAAGCCAGATGGTGACCATACTCAGTGTAGGTCTCTGCCTCCTGGCCGACTGCCCTCATAAGGTCTGTTGTGATTCTGCCCGAGCCAAGTCTTCCCCTCCCTTTAGTAATATCCTTGCCTAAAGACTGACGTTAACTTCAGCTCTTCAAAGTTACAACTCCCAGCTAAGATAACTGGAACACTGTTAAACTTTAATTACTTTTCAGTTCTTCCCTCAAAGCCTTGGTGTGAATTCTGAAAAAGATGAGGTCTGACGCCAGTTTGTCAAAAGAGATCAGTAGGAATTTATTTGCTTCAAATGCATGTACAGCTCTTTTTTTTTGTCTGCCACTGATCCAATGATCAGCCTCTGGCAGTCATCTAAAACTGCACTCCAAATGGAGGTCCTCCAACACAGAAATGTTTCTAAGACAGCATGATTATGAGTCGAGAACATGTTGTACTGGAGTTAGGCTCGTGGCATGTGTAGCTTTTAGATGAGCCAGTGCCAGCTTTGTATGAGGCGATTTGTAAGGTTATGTTGAACAAAGGACAGAGGTAGAAGCCATCTTTTGAAAACAAAGTGACATCCAATTGCTGTGATTACCCCTAAAGATTAAAAACAGGCTTTGAGAATAAATACATGGAAGAATGAGAAAGAAACTGTTAAAACTGGTTCTGAACAATGAGAGAAAAGAAAGAAGGTGTAGCTGATGAGTTAAACACATGGAAACCGAAAACACCTCATCATTCTGGTGACAACGTAGATGAGTGAATCATAGCAATAAAATGTACAGAACATAGAGTTAACATGGAAAATAAATACTGCAACGGTTGCTATATCCTTGTACATTCATCCGGGCTCATGCATTCAGGCATTTGCTTCTCACTTGTCAGGCTCCTGTGCAACATTTTTCCAAGTCATGTCATGAGAATCCCAGCCTATACATTGCATGTTTATTTATTTTGTGCTGAGATGAACCACTTCACAGTAAAATGCATTTGAGTTAAAATGACTGATGTTATTGATTTTAGGAAGCACTTTCTATCAAAGACACAGAGGTGATCAGCAAATTGAGTTGTCCCTGAATAACAAAGGGAGTGCTAAACTGCTGGAAAATCAGGCATTTATATAGATGACAAGTTTCCATCCAGTTGTTTTGGATTCAGGATGATCTACGATTTGACAAAAAAAAAAAAATCTTAAGGTAACAAAGCATAGTGTGAGCTGTGCTTCGTTTCCTACTGTCAAATTATGGCAGCAAGTCCTCTTTTTATATAAATAATGCTAAAAACACAAGTCTCCCTCTCACTTACATCAGAACTGTCACAAGAGTCTCTAAAAACCTAGGAGACACATACAGTACATAGCCTGCATACATACAAATATACATATATGCAAATACACAAAAAAACCTCCATGTGGAATAATGGCATTTTTGGATCTGAAATCATAATTTTATATAAAAATATATAAAAATAAAAGTAAAATCAAAAGAAGTGTCATCTCAATTAATGAGAAAAAAAAATCTCCATTGCCTTTCCATCGTGTGATGCATTGCCAGTTCAATGAATCAGTGTCTGTGTGAACACACATCTTTTGTGTGTCCATGGGATTCACACACATGTCCAGAGGCCACTTTAAAAGCAGCAACTAGATGAGTTTAATACTGGAGTGTAAAAATGTTCACGGACACAAAGAGAGGAACAAGGTCCTTAGCTCTCTGGCCAGCCAGCGAGGTAACATGAAAACTACACATCTATCTACACACTAAGGGATCTCCGACTGCAGGGCATGGTAGCTGCACATACCCATGAAGAGTCTACCTCTTAACCCCGTTAAGTTCATGGAGACCTGCGTCACTGATGACATGAAAAGGTGGGCTGGTCCTGTCAACCCAGGCACATGTTCCACTTTTGTGCATTTTTGTAACACTGTCAACCTTTGGAAGTGCTTCAAAGAATGCAAATATCCTACCAAGAGAAGGTTGAGTATGTTTTTGTGGGTGTGTCTTTATTGTCCGAAATTCACATGGCCAGACACTTGAAACAAATGTCACAATCTGGACATTTGTGAAACCTGTGTTTCATGACAAAAACCATGGTTTCTGAGAATGGCATGACACCTCCACTTTTGTTCCATGAAAAAGGAACAGCCAAAAGGCTGCCCTGTCATGCTTTGTTCAGGTTGATTCAAGTTCCTCCTTAAATAGTTTTCTAATTTTTCCATCATATTCTCATCTCGTGATCAGGACTCTGGTCCAGTGAGGGCTCCCTGGTGCTGATCATGGACGCTGAGGGCCCTTGGTTTACTCCAAAGGGAGACACAGCTGGAGATCGAGCTGCCAGGGGGGACAGCGAAGGGGAGAAGCTGGGGGACATTGCTGCTGATGAAATGGATCCCTCATGACTGATAGGGGACCTGCGGAGTGAGGCCAAGTGGGGAAATGTCCGTCCAATCACAGGGACCTTGGGGGGAACTGACATGGCCCCCGGGTGGGCCACTGATGTGATGAGTGGTGGAGGGTCAATTCTAGGTTTGGGATCTATTTTGTGCTTGGGCTGGAAGGGTTGGCGAGGGTTCTGGCTCTGCTGGGCAGTTTCATCTTTCAGCCTGGCGATCTCTGTGAAGACATTTGCCAGAGGCTGGAACTGTGGGCACCAGTTGAGCAGGTAATCCCAGTTATAGCTTCCGCGGAGTTCCTCATCACTGGCAACGATTGCCGTCAGAGAACCATCCACTGAAGGTTTACCGTCCTCAGGGAAGGCGTAATCCTTGGGGAGGGATATGTTGAGGCCGCGGCCTACCCCTAGATACCCTCCTCCTTCGTCTCTATAGACTGGGAGCTGGCCAGAGAGCAAGGTCCCACTGAGACTACCTCCCAGTTTCTTTCCTTTGAACCAGGTGCTGCCCTCCAAAGCTGCGGGCTCACAGGAGATATCAGAGAGCTGGTCAGCGTCCTGCTGAATTCCAGAGTCTGGTCCTCTGGCCGAGATGTGCTCTTGCATGGACGAGGTGATGGAAGCAACGCGAGGGTACTCATTGATCATCCTGATCTCATCATCCTCCGCTGCCTCAGCCGATCCTCTTCCACTTGAGTGTGACGGATCCAGAGAGCCTCCTCTAGTGTAGGGGCCACCACCGGCCCCACCCTGATCTCCAGCATACCCCGGCAAGGCCTGGTGGTAGATCCTCTCCCCTCCTGGTCCTGAGTTGCAATCATCTAATTTCTGTAGAGCCGTTCCTGACGCGACAGTTCTGTTCCCCGCTTCCTGGGCTTTCTTCCTCCTGCGTGACTTGACAAGGAACACCACCACAGCCATGACCACAAGCAATACAATAAAACCAAGAGACACGGCAATGATGCTTATCAGGAGAATGTTGACATCGGGGGCCAGGCCGAAGTTGGTGTTTGTGACATCAATGGAGACCTGGGCCGTTGTGGTGCGAGAAGCATCTAGAGGACTGTGAGCTTTCACTTCCAGGTTCATCAGTCTGGTTTCCCGTTTTGCCCGTCCTGAGCTGCTGCTACTGCTGCTGCCTGAACCATCCACTTTGAGGAAAATGACCCCAGTGGTTTTGTTTACATCAAAGTACTGGGAGCTGGTGGGAAGAGAATAGAGAACAATACCATCCACCCCTCCATCTTCATCATTTGCCTGGACCTGGCCAATGCTCTGACCTTTCTTAGCTCCCTCTGGAACTTCAAAGGAGAAATCAGACGATGTGAAAAGTGGATCATACTCATCCTCACCTGTGACAAACACCTGTACAGTTACGGTGGCTGAGTGATTGCCAGAATCTACTGCCACTGCTACAAAGTTAAAGGAGTTGACCTTCTCAAAGTCAAAGGGAACTTTACTTTTGATTTCTCCGGAGTTCTGATCCACAGTGAAGCTTTCTTTTCCTGCCACAGACCGCTCCACAATGTGGTACTTCAGTTGGCCAAAAACCCCTGTGTCATGGTCTATGGCATGCAAAACAGTCACAGGTGAGTTTGCTGGTTGGTTTTCTCTGATACTGGCTGTTAGGACTTCCACAGGGAAGTATGGATGATTGTCATTTATATCTTTCACTTCAACGATGACAGGAGCAAGTGCAAAGTGACCCTGTCCATCTGTGGCCTGGATGATGACAATATGTGTGGACTGGTGCTCACGGTCAAGAGCTCGCTGAAGCCGCAAGGCTCCAGTCCACTGGTCCATGGTAAACAAGTTCACCTCATCACCAGAGCTGATAGTATACTGGACCTCAGCATTGGGAGTTGAGTCTGGATCTGACAAAAAGACAACAGAGTACAAGTAATGAACTGAGAGACAAAGTAAGAGAGTAATGTTGCAAAAACTGGTAAGAACATGAAATATAAACAGTGGTGGACAGTAACAAAGTACATTTACTCAATTACTGTACATAAGTACAGTTTTTGAGTATCTGTACTTTACTTCAGTATTATTGTTTCTGGAAACATATCCCTTTGACTCCACTACATTTAAAAATACAAATATTGTACTTTTGACTCCACTACATTTCTGGGATGGCTCTTGTTACTTGTTACATTTGCTTTGAGGTCAACAGATGATTTTTTTCTTCACCATATTACCGATGGGCATACCTCAAGTCAATGATCTGTATCGTTTTCAATGTTTGCTCTGTTTACTGTTTATAACCTTTATCATGGACAAAAATTTTCCATCTAACCTGAGAAAGCATGTCAATTTGTGTTTCTATGGGCATTTCTACAGGCAGCGTATTCAACAAGCTTTTCATTGTACAGGTTCTACAAGCGAGTTGGTGGATTTAATGGGTTGTTTTAGAGTCATAAGCTTCTATACATGTATTATGACAATATACAATGCGTTGAGATTTTAAAAAATGTGCTTTTAATAATTATGTTTCTTTTTAAGCAAGTACTCCAGTACTTTAATTCAAGTAATAATTGGACTCAGAAACCTCCACATGTATTGGAGCAATATTTGACCATGATTATCTATATTTTGACTCAAGTAACAGAGTTGTGTACTTTGTCCACTATTGCATATATATAGACAAAAAGAGAAGACATTTGCCCACCTGTAGCAGTCAGTCGGATTATCTCAGTCCCAGCAGCAGCTCCCTCACTCAGTGACACAGTATATTCTGCTCTGCTGAACACAGGAGGGTTATCATTCACATCACCAATGGTTAGCACCGCAGCAACACTAGAGCTCCTCTGGGGCACACCTCGGTCTGACACCACCACAGTGAGGTTGTAAAGTGGCTTGGTTTCAAAGTCGAGCCCCTCAGCCAAAAGTAGAGTCCCAACTGTCTGAAAGCCCCGACCCTCCAGGAACCGCACGCTGCTCTCAATCTGGAATGCATTTCCTTCATTCCCATTGGCGATAGCAAAGTCGAAACCACAGTTTTCTCGAGAGAGGTCACTGTCAAAGGCCTCAAAAGTCAGAACTGTTGACCCCGGGATGGTGTCCTCCGAAACCGTAGCCCTGCAGACAAAAAACATTACATAAGTAAGGACAGCTGTTTAGGTTACGAAATAACACATTCAGAATCTAATGAATGTAGACTGACCTGTACTCTGATTGGTGAAACACAGGAGCGTTGTCATTGACGTCAGAAATTTGGACCTGGACAGTGGTGAGGGAGGAGAGCGAAGGCGAACCTCCATCACAAGCTTCAATGACAATACTGACTGACGGACGTTCAGGGTCAAACTCAGCTCTGTGATTGATGAACAGGGTTCCTGAATACAGAGGAAAGTGAGAGGAAGTCAGTGTGCTGGGGAAGTTACTTTAAAATCTTTCAAAACTGGAATATTATTCAAGAAGCTAAACTTGAGGTTTCCACACATTTTCACAGACAAAATTTCAAAACTTTTCCATCACTTTTCAAAGACCCATAAATAAGTTTCCATTTTGGAAAAGCATGTGCTTCATTGTGTCTGTGGCACTTGCCAGCATGGTTACAATACTTTTCCACACAAAAACACACGTAGGGGAGTCTCACTTCCCATAATAAAGGCTGCCACACTTTGTCACAGACATAACCTGTCTTTAAAGGAGAGGCTTGGCCAGTTTTAGTCATGGTAAATAAGAACTTTGCAAGTTGTTTATTTGTATAAAGCAGTAAATAATTTAATAACCACAATGTCGATGCTGAAACAATATACTGTCCAGCCCTAAGTCGACCACCAGCTAACTTACAGAAGACTAATTTTCCATTATGTTACATTACGTGAATGGGTATCCCTAAAAGATTACTGTAACAATTTCATTACACACAACAAAATTCCATGACTTTTCCAAATGTTCAATTAATTTTACTAATTCCATGACTTTTCCAGGCCTGGAAAATGATACTGTGAAATAATATGAATTTTCCAGGTTTTCCATGGCCATGGGAACCCTGTAAACTATGTCTGGAGAGGAGCCAAAGTTGTCTACCGTTGTTGGGGTCAATGTAGAAGCCTTCCTGGGTTGATGACGTCACTCTGTAGGTGATCTTTCCGTTTTCTCCAGAGTCCCGGTCAGTTGCTGTTACTGTAACGACTACACTTCCTGGCGGTGTATGCTCAGGCAGAGTGACCTGGAGTGCAAAGACAGTATTCGAGCATCAATGCCAAAGAAACACATAAGCCAACAACAGATCACATAAATACTGTAATAAAGGTCAACAGGCACTAAACTCACTCAGGGGAAAATTGCATCTTAAATCATAATTCCTGTTTTTCCTGAATTTGTGCTAATGTTGAGGTCATTTCCTGAGACGAAGAAGTAAATACAGGCTGATCTCTGCAAAATTTCCCTAAGGTAACAATAGGCAGTTAACTTTTATCACTCCAGTCCTGGGCAATGTACGTGTGTGTTTTTTTAAAATATGTGTGCGTCACTACAAGTACGGTTTTCTCCTTCGTCACTCCAGCAGACATGAAGTAGTCTGCTGGAGTGAAACTTAGTTCAAAACTGTTTTTGAACTAAGTTTAATTCCCTATCAAACTTTATAGGGTCTGAGAAAATCAGAAATTTAAACAACTTATTGTATATACCATGCAAAGCATTAAAAAAAAGAAATCAGGTTGATTTATGTACCAGCCTACCTGATAGAGATCATGGGTGAACGCAGGTGCATTGTCATTAATATCCTCCACTAGTATTGTAATGTTAGCCTCAGTCTGATGTTGGCTGTCTGTGGCTCTGACAGTCAGGGTGTACCACGTCTTCTCCTCAAAGTCCAGAGGGGCGGTGAGTGATACGCCTCCACTGTAGCGGTGAATCCCAAACTTGCCTGAGGCTGTTGGGTCCAGTTGCAAGGAGTAGGAGAGAGCAGGACTGGAGTCGACATCGTTACCTGTCACAAGAGTGATCTCCGTGCCAATCAACATATCTGGTAGAGAAAGAAAATGAACAAAAACAATTAACTGTATTATCTTCTTGTGGATAGAATCATTGTTTTAATAGTTTTTATGCCGTTGCTGAGCCATGATGCACAACTACACAGCGCCCAAAGGGTTTTTCTGGTGACATAATTCATTTTGTAAATGTAATATGTTTGCTGTAAACTGGCCTACATAAGATTCATAACTAGAAAGAACACAACTCCTGCAAATTAACCCTTTCAACCCTGAGCAAAGTGGCTTGATCTCTCTGAAAAAAATGGACAGAAGGCAATGAGCAACAAATTAATTAATGACCAGAAATTTCTAAATCTTCTAATATGAGAAACACACCAATTTGCTCATGGTTTAAAGGTTTAAATATTTGTGAAAGACATCTGAATTAAGTAAAAGAAAAGAGATGTCCATTCAGTTTTCAAAGGGATAAAGTACTTACTCTCTGGGATACGGACTTCCTTGGGCAAGGGAATAGTGGGACTGTTGTCATTCTGGTCAACAATGATGACTGTTAAAGTTGCTGAACCAGCCAGTCGTGGACTTCCTCTGTCAGTCGCTGTAACTACTAACCTGTGGTCGGGAAAAAATAAGAAATGGTCCAAAAAGTTGTCTTGTCTTTGATCATATGTGTAGTTCTAAAAGTTTACTTCTTATGTTGGTGATGAAAGAGAAAATGTAAAATAATGCACATCACACTTTTGGTTGCACATTCTCGTGCAAAAGAAGATTTATGGAAGCAACACAAAAAAAATAATGAATATGTTATAGTGAGCAGGGGTTGATTTACAGGATTTGAAATTACAGCTTTGATACATCTGGCATGCTCAGTCAGTTTGCACTGGTGCTTATATCATCAGCAGACTACAACCTCCTCACCAGCTATCTAAACACAAACTAGCTGAGTGAATGATTCATGGTGTGCTATACATGTTTGCCTCTGTGAATACATTAAGGATTTTTTCTGTACCACGCAGGAGCTCAAACATTTATTACAGGTAAAATATATCCATCTTCAAAATGTGTGCATAAAATGGTTCTTGTTGAGGTTAATTCAACCACAGATCTGTTCTCACTTGGTCTGGGTAAAGATCTCACGGTCCATGATGGCTGCTGTGGTGATGCTTCCTGTCATCGGGTCGATCTTGAACAAGCCGCTCATGCCTGACGACTGGATGGAATAAGTCACCTGACCATTTTGGCCCTGGTCCACATCCTCAGCCATCACCTGGGAGAGGGTGTAGGAGAGGAGAATGTAATTACACCTTTAGGAAAACTAGACCAAGCCAATTGACAGACTTTGCTTGTTTTGTTGTGCAGTTTTGGGGGGTTTTTTTGGAAATACCTGTATGATTGGCATCTCGTATCCTTGTGCTTCTCTCATGTAGGCCACATAATTCTGCAGCTGGAAGCGAGGAAGGTTGTCATTGACATCCTGCAGGATCAAATTGATCGCCATGAAAGATGTGGAGGACACAGTTTCAGCCTTCACAACTAGACGGAGTCTGGGAGTATCTTCAAAGTCCAGTCCATTGGGGCTCTGCACCATGATTTCACCTGAAGATTTGAGAGGGAAATAAGGATCACACAATCATCAAATGGCAGATTAAACTGATGTTTACATTTTTTAAAATCCACACCTCAATAACATCTATAGGACATTTAAAAAACAAGTTTTATTGTGAGTTTCACCTGTTGAGGAGCTGATGCTGAAGGCCTGCTTTCTATTCCCACTGAAGAGGCTATAGCTGATCCCCTTGCGTGTGCCGTCTGGGTGTTGAGCCTGAGCCTGAGCCACAGCTGTGCCTACATTTTTGAAGTAGAGCAGAGAAGATATTGCTCAACTGTGACAGCAGAGAGATCTTCAAAGTGTAAAGCGGGACAAATTAACAGAAATGATTATTCTAATCCCTAATAATACTTTAATAATGTCAGACCTTTTACAGCGTTCTCCTGCAAGCTCACATCTCTGGCATTCCTGGAGAAGCGAATGCCGCTGTACTCCACCTCCTTCACATAGATCACCACCACTCCCTGTGCAGACTGAGCTGGACTGCCCTGGTCCATGGCTTCCACTATCAAGGTCCTCTGAGCCTGGGTCAGACTCCCGAGCGGCTCCGTGGCCTGGATCTCCCCAGTGAGGGAGTTGATGCTGAAGCCCTTGACTGGCATAGCGAAACGGTAAAAGACAGAACCATTGGCTCCAAAGTCTTTATCCTCAGCCTTCATGGTGGCCAGAACCCGTTGGGAACGCCTGCTGGACGCTTCGATGACCAGCGGATCCTGGATGAAAAAGGGAGTGTTGTCGTTGACATCTAGGATGGTGACTGTCACCTAGAAAGAAGAGGTCACATGTGGGTTAAGTGCAAAGTCCATTGCTAATGTACTGAGCATAAAAAAACATGTTAATCATGAATTTAAGGGTTTTTTTTCTCTAACCCTTCATTCACCTGAGCAGATGCGTTCCTGGGTTCAGCAGGTGAAAGGTCAACAGCAAACACCTGGAAGCTATATGACGCCCGTTTTTCACGGTCCAGAGGTGCCGATGTGGTGATAACACCAGTGTTCTCATCTACACTGAATGCTCCGTGAGCCTCTCGGCTTAGGAAGTAAAGAACCTTTCCGTTCAAGTTATCATCTACATCCGTGGCTGACACCTATAAGAGATAAATACTGTTTTAGGATTCAGTGAGTACTAGTGACATGGGACGACTTTTGTTATAAAAGTAAGATATACACGATGCCAGGGAGACATTTAAACAGAGCATCATTTAAATTACCATTCCTACTTACCTCCAGAACTTTGGACCCCTCTGCAGCATCCTCCGACACTTCCACAGAGTAGCTACTTCTGCTGAAGACGGGACTGTTGTCATTGACATCTAGCACTTTGACTTCTACTGTGACAGTCGTGCTGAGAGCAGGGCTGCCTTGGTCCGTAGCTACGACCTCCAGAGTGTATTCAGCACTCGTCTCCCTGTCTAGGCCACGTGACGTGGACAGGGCTCCCGTACTGGTGTCGAGATGGAAGTCTCCATCAGGATCACCAGCTGGATAGAGAATTGAGAAACAAAAATCTTAAATCCAAGAATCCTCTATGGACTGAGTGATGAAAGCATTTGTGCCAACTCTGCACTTAAGTAAAAGTTTGAATTTGCTCCAGACAAATATATGGAATGTGCTATATTTGAAATAAGCCAGAAGAAGATGAGGGGCGAGCCTAGTACATGTGATCTTTCATATGGGAGGAATGAGTGCTGTCAGAAGCAATACATTGGTCCAAATGCTGCATGCACACTGTCATTACAAATTCAGATATCACCAAAACTGGTCCAAGAGAATGTAATGACTAATACAAGTTTGATTTAGCTGTAATCATTGCATACACACACATTGAGTGTCAACTGTAATAATCTGTCAGCTGTCTGTAATTTTCCACTCTACCATTTTAAGCCTTAAAATCACCAAAAATGACAAAAATTCACAGTCTCTCCCAGGATATTGTTATTTCCACATTCAACACACCCTCCAAAAGCAATTACAGCAATTGTGGTGAACATAATCGCTCTTTAAATCTATTCTAATAAAATACTTGGGTTAAACAACACTGTTTCTCACCAGTGATCCTGTACTCTAGCTCTCCACCAGGACCTGTGTCGGGGTCTGTGGCCTTGAGGAAGCAAAGCTCTACAGGGGCCTGGTTCTCTGGCACCTCCAGTCCGTACCATAGCTTTGCAAAGACTGGAGGATTGTCATTCACGTCCTGCACCTCCACACGGACTACTGCCTTCGCAAAGTTAGGAGGCAGCCCTCCATCTCTGGCATACACTGATGAGCGATGGAAAATGTTAAACCAATGAGATGTTTAATCCAAAACAAAATTTTTATCAATTGTACTTGAGGTGTTCTGTGGGTATAAATATGCTATAGCTCCATCAGTATGGTGACAACAAGGAAAATAGAGTTGTGTAAATAGTAAAATAGTAGTACCAGTGAGTGTGTAGTGATCCTGTAGCTCTGTGTCCAGTTCCCTCGTGGTGGTTATGACTCCTGTCATAGGGTTGATGATGAAGCCTTCCTCTGTCACACCACCATATGTTACTTGGCCATTAGTACCTGCATTTAAACACAAGTCACGCAAAAAAGCAAACTGCTTAACTGGCAATAAAGAAAAATAGCCTAAGTTGAATGTAAAAATGCAGTGATATTAATTAATTCAATGCACATAAAGCTGCAAACAAGTCCAAATGAAAGCTCCAGAAACATGAGGCTCTGGACGATTGCTGTAAGCACTCATATTCATTAGCATGAGGTTGTGGTTTGGATTTTAAAGTAATTTGGTTTCTCAAAACCATTTATATGTCTCTTTTGTTCTGTTCTCTGGCCTTCCTACTGGAGGCAATCAAGATTCAAGAATTGTTTTGTCATTATGCAAGCATAACACAATTGCAAATATGTATCCTTAAATGGTGCATACTATTTAAGAAAAATGAACAAATATTTTACATTTAGAATAAGGCATGCATTTAAGAGATAAGAAATATTTAATAATAGAATCTCACTAATAGACGTACAGAACACACTCAATAAAAATAAGAAAAAGTAGTTGTACAAAGTACAACTAAGGAGGGTGCAAGTATCAGCAGTAGCAGCAAAATCCAGTAAAGGTGCAGTAAGACAGATGTGGAGTTAAGTCAGTTGACTGACATGAACTGAACATTGCACGTACAGAATAATGGCAGAATTCTGTATACCAGATGTACCTTTTTATATCTTTCTCATTCTTTCTATTGTGAATTTTGGAACTTTTCTTTCTTTTGATGCCCTATAATCTTGACATTGTCCCAAATTCATCCTTCCTTGACTTCATCCATAATTCTTACTGACCAAAAAACACAACTTTGTTCCTCATATGGAATCTACAGACACTGTTTTGATATTTTGTGGAATTTTTAGTCTGGAAAATATGTGTACGACTTGTCTTTCCTGAATTATAAGACACTTATCTGGTAACATAACATCTTTTTAAAGTCTTTGTATATCCAAAAATATAGTTTGCGCCTGCAGTACTGTATGTCCCCTTATGCAGCATCCTGATCACACAGTCTTAAAATAATATATTTCAACCAACCTTGGTCGCGGTCTGTGGCAGTAACTGTCAATACAGTTGTTCCTGGCCCTTGGTTTTCCATTACCAGAGCCTCAAACTCTGTTCGCTGGAACAACGGAGCTTCATCATTCACATCGATCACCTGCACACACAGCACCTGAGATGTGGAAAGCTGAGGTATCCCATGATCCTCTGCCACAATGGTCAGATTGAAGACTTCCTGCTCTTCTCGGTCTAGTGCTTTCAGGATAGAGAGGGAGCCTGCAAGAGAGGAAAGAAAAAACACTGTAAAACTGACCTTATTTACTTCACTTGAAATGTATATCCTCGTTTGGGTTCTTTTGGTCTTGATGTGTGTGCATTTGTGTTTGGATTATTCTTGTGACTATGTAATTTTGTGTACCTGAGAAAGGCAGTATTTATATGCCTGGAAGGACCAGTAAAAACAAAACTTTTACAGCTTTGCTTTATGAGAGTTTCCACACTGAGAGGCCAGAGCCGAGCTGTCAAATTCTGGCACTTTGAACATGCATTCAAATGTACATCAGCGCTTTATGAGTGAACATGTATGATTATGTTTGTGCAGGCATGCAGGCAAACACACGCAGGGTCCAGACTACAACCTGGAACTATAGCTGCCAACTCAAATCAGCCTATGAACTCTGCTAAAATTAGCTCATTGTTTTTTTCTCTGTAAATCAAAACAGTATCTGTTAGCCTTAAAATCTGTAAGGCATTAGTTAGTGTGTGTGTATGTGTGTGTGTATGTGTGTGTGTGTTTTATGTAAATCAAGCTGGTTCACATAGAGTCTGTGAATAAGACCACCACTTCTCTGGCTTCAGTTACTCTGCTACCTTTTATGTTTACACCCCACACCCCTGTCATCACCCCAACTACATGGAGAGTCAGTCAAAGTGAGAGGAAATATGAATTGTGTGTGTACTGTTTACAGCAGTGCACAAGCTTTGCTGGCATGTGGTGCCCGAGAGACGTGTATAATTTATAAATGCCACAGCATGCCAAACACACATACACACACACACACACGCACGCACACACCGTGTGTTGACTGTTGTGTGAGTTGAGGCTCTGATGTTCCTGTGGGGTTTTCTGACTCCCATGTTTCAGCCAAACAGATGCAAAACATTTAAGGGTTCATTCTCCTCTGCAGCCCATTTAGTGATTACTGATTCAGCACCAGCCATATGATGAAAGTGTTCTTATGTTGTCTGGATAAGCTTTGCTCAGATTCACATGAAATCTTATTTAAGTTCTACTGAAGATTTTAAGGTATCTAAAAGTAAGAAATATGACAGAAAAAGTTTTTCATTTAATGCAATTCTGCAGCAATAAAAAATGGTGTCTGATATGATGTTTTACTTCTCTACTAAGTCTGACATGGCTTAAATGATAAAACAAGCTGATATAAAAAATGATTTCTTTATAGGACTGGGGACAAAATCAAACATCATGATATGCCTGTCACTAATACCACTTTTGACTGATGATATACTATCCCAGAAATAACTGTGATAAACAATATTACTGTCATTTTGAGACATTTTGAGAAACTATATATTTTTTTTCAAATAATGTACACAAGATAATATATACAAGAACAAAACAGCCTTTAAAATCAGTAAAAAACAACACTTACCATATAACGATATCACCACCATATATAGTCTCATATCACGATATTGATATTGATATTGATATATTGCCCAACATTGATATCTATGTTCTCAAATGGCATAAATAAAATGTTTGAATTTTGAAGCTACTTGTGGAGAAATGAAGGGACATATAAAACACATTAGTGGTTAATAAAACAACCAGTAAAGCGGCCATCAAGAGAAATAACAGAAAGTTCATATTGGCAGAGCCCACGTATAATTTATAAGCGATAATCAGGCTAATGATACCCTCACATCAGCCAGGAAGTTTGGTAAATGTCTTGGCAAAACAATCCTAATCTGCTATTACAGTTTTTATTAACCATAAGCTTAACACCACACAGTCTGAGAAACAAACCAGAAGTGAAATCAAGCCCCGCATATGCACCAGACACTTGACAGTAATGAAGTAAAGACTTTCTTCCATCTGGAAGCTGCATTAAGTGTCTGTCTTACGGTTCTTAATCCCATCTCAGCCGGAGCTAAGCACGCCCACACCAACCAGCTCCAGTGATGAAGAGATTACACATACACATATATAACATATCAAAGGGTGTCTTCATCCCTAGCCCAAATTAAGATCGGTTCCCATGAAGAAATACGTCAAAAAAAGAACACTGAGGCATTATTCAAGTGAAATATTGCTCTAAGGCATTGAAAGGTCGTCTAGTAAAGATGGTTATGAGGGTTATGAGTGTTTTAGCAGTTGAGACCCTGTGGACACTGCACTTCAGTGGGTAATTACGACCTTGTGGAAAGTTTTGTTCATCCAGGGGGGCTTCAACGGGTGGGATGCTGATTATCTATCAATCATGAAACCCTCTCAGAGAAAAGGCCACATACAGTACTACTCCTGCTGTGTTAAATCATTCAAAGCCAGATTGTGAATGCACAAAACGATGTGGTGAATTTTACCCTCATCATCGCTTGATGGAGTGTAAATTGGGTATTTATGGGAAATCCCCAGTCTCCACAGACCCTGTTATATTATCGGAACATTACGATATTTTTAGATGTTGTATCTCACCCTAAAATTACTCTTACCAGTATTGGGGTTGAGACTAAAGCGGCCAGCGCTGTTGCCTGCCTGGATTCTGTATGACACTCGACCGTTTTCTCCTTCATCTTCATCCCGAGCCATCACATACAAAATCACAAACCTGTCAATAAAGATACAAAAATCCAACATTAGGACATGTCAACCACTTGATATTTTTTAGGTTTTCCACCTTGGAGCCATGAGAGTAAATGCACTTGATTTTTTTTTTTAAACAGACTTCTTGCCACTCACCCTACAGGCTGATCCTCCATGACGCTGACAGCAGACGGAGAGCTAAAGACTGGAGCGTTGTCGTTTTCATCTGTCACAAAGACCCGGGCAGTGACTGAACCCCAGCGTCTCTGAGAATGATCCTCTGCTTGATCTGTGGCCCGCACCACGAGGTAGAGGGACGGTGATGACTCACGATCTAACTTCTGCCCCAGAGTCAGGACTCCACTGGAGGGGTCGAGGGTCAGGAGGTCAGGTGTGTCAGGCCAGTAGTGTTCAATGGAGTAACGCAGTTCGCTATTGGGTCCACTGCCATCCTGCATAAAAGATAAAATGGATGAATTAAACGGAAAATTGAAATTTTGATTTAGCAAAGAATAACATAAAGGAGCAAACTGCTGACAATTGTTCATTCTTGACCTTGAAACTATAAGTTTTCTCAAAAACTGGGTGTAAATGAATTATTTTAAAATGATTATTTGATAAATAGTTACACAGAAAATGTTTCTTAAACAGTTTTGATAATAAATTAATCTTTGAAATCATTTATAATCATATCTTTTAATATGATCTTCTAATATCATATCTTGTAAATATGATGGTAAAATGGCCAACTTGGGCTCTGGGAAATTGTAGTTAACTTTTTTCTCAGTTTTTGTCATTTTATGACTTAATTATAAATCTATCAGAAAAACAATCAACGGTGAAAATGACCAAAGTTTAGTCTTATTTATGGTGTTTGGTTGAAATTATATCATAAGTAACAGTCATTGATTACCATTATAACTTGTCTAAGACAGAGAATGATTTCCCACCTGATCAAGAGCCTGGAAAGTATATATGGAAGCCCCTGGTTCCATGTTCTCAGGGACCACAATGGTAACGGGGTCTTCTGTGAACTGGGGAGCATGGTCATTGCTGTCCTGCACATTGATATCCAGCTGCACCAAGTGGCTGCTGGGAAATGCCTGGGAGAAGTCCGACACCTCAATGTGCAGTGTGTACCTTGACCCCTTCTCATAGTCCAGCTCGCGCACCAGGTACACATCACCCTTTAAACGGTCTACCATGAAAGTCCCATCGCGGTCCGTCCCTCCCACAACCAGATAGGTCACCTGACCTTCCAATGTGTTGTCATGCTGGTCATGTGGGCGAACAGAGCCGATGATGGAGCCCGGGGCAGCTCCTTCGACTGTATTTAGGGTCATGGAGAGCATGTTGGGCTTAGGGTTGGACTTAGAGGAGCTGAGAACCTGAAGGAAAGAAAAGAAGAGTCAAACAAACTGCGTCAAGCAAGTAATTACTTGGAAATTTGTTTCTTTAATCATCCATGTATTTCTCCCAAAATAGTGAAAAAAATGTGAAAACAATTTAATAAATACTAATATTTCAATAAAGTATAGGAGAAAAGTGTCAAGGTGAATGCTGTGTATGTTACTGGATCTGATTTCCTTCAGAGTTCTGCAGACAATAAAGCTATATGGTTCTCCCCCCAGCCCATCCCTAAACATAGCCTTGGGCTGTAATCTGTTTCTGTTTTGTTGCTATTACTATAATAACCCTCACAGGCATTCTCATTGTGCATGAAGACATTATGTACAATCCTTCCAGTAAATATCCTGACACTGCGACTTTCTGGCTTCAAGATGAGAATCAGAATGTGTGACCTGAGACAAAATAATAAGGGTGTAATGTGAGGGAAAACTGTAAATACTCCAGTTCAAATAATGCAAAGCAATAAGTGCAGCCACCATATGTCACAGTACGGTCAGATGAGAAACAAGTGCATGCCAGGGGGGCTTTTGCCACTCCGAGCAACAGCCTCAGGGCTCGATATTGTTCTGGGACAGATCAAAGAGCTCTGAAGACAGCAAGCATAAGCAGAATTTAACAAGCTCTAGTTTCATCATCAAAAAATCCATACACACAGAATACCTTTCATTACCAAGATCTGTTGCAATGTATTGCATGTTTCTAGTGGCTTGCTGGAATGTGAACAGCAGGAATAAACCTACAAGAGGAGTGGATGCAGATAATGTGCATAATTTAACCTCACGTGCTGACTAAAAAGACTGAACCTTATGTGCAGGCAGCTGCAGTTAAAATGTACTACAAAACACATGTCAAAGAAGGGTCACCTGTTACTGATTCCAATTTTTAAAAAGCTAGAAAATGGGGTGACATGTCATTGTTCTGACGGCCAAAATTTCTGAAGCCCCATTAGTCTGAAATATGTCCCATTGGACCAAAAGCTTATTTCTCTGACAGCAATTATTCCCAAAATTTACGCCTATTGTGCCAAAGTCCTCTAAAAAATACATACTCCCTGCAGTTAGTTTCGGTTTTCCAGCTGCATTTGAGCAACCTCTCCCAGGAGTTTTCACTGATCCTTCACGGTATTTCCCAGCGGCATCTGAGCAACAACACCCAGTTGTTTTTCACCAGCCGATTCCTGCTTTTCCAGCTGCTTTTGTGCTACCAAACATGGATGTTTTTTTAGCCAAAGCATGATCTTTTCCCAACCACAACCAGCTGTTTTTTGTGCCTAAACCTAACCTTACATTCGCCAAAGCGTAAAGAGAAACATAAAGTTTCAACATATCTGCTACAAAATAATCCAGGCTACAAATATAACGTGTCCATGGTTTACAGAAACATCTTTTCCTAGTTTCTTTGGTTGTCTAATTATAGGGAGGGTGCATTTTTGGAGAAATTGGACTTTGGAGCAATGAACCTTTGTTTTTGGGATAACAGAGTGTTGGAGAAAAGGACTTTTGTTCCAGTGGGACATTTTCAGACTAATGGGGCTTTGGAACTTTGGGTTGTTGAAACAATGGCTTGGCACCCAGTTTTCTAGCTTTTAAAAAATTGGAGTCATTAACATGTGAACCTTCTTTTACATGTGATTTGTGGTGCATTTAGCTGAAGAAGTCAGAAAATGTTGGTCCAATGGGATATTTTTTGGACTAATGAGGCTCAGAATTTTGGGCCGTCAGAACAATGGGCAGTCGCCGAAAATGTAACCAGGTCCTATTTTTTCTCTGCGTTTTTTCTATTGCAGTTCCATTGCAACAAGCCAATCACCACCATATTAGGTTGAGATCTGTTTTAGACACAAATCTTTAAATGTAGGACTACAAGTTCTACAAGTTCTCGAGCGCATCCAAGTGCTTCCATTTTCTTGAATGTGATGCCTTATCACACAGCGCAAGCAACTATTATGTACTATTTGTATTTTAACCTTGGTATTACCTAATACCTGCAGTACAGATGCAAGCTAGCTAGAGTGCAGACTGTAGTACTTGTGGTGTACAACAAAATCCCTGTGTCTGATTTTACCCACAGCTATGTGAAATGTTATCTCAAAATCATTATCTGGAAATGTTACCTCATGAGAGTGTTTGAATGTGTAGTTACAGTGAGTGTGCTTGTGTGCATGCGTGTATGTATCACCGCCTGCTACCGTACAGTGGTGCATTCCCTTTCTCTCTCTGTGTGATTTGATGCAGCTGGCTCTCATCAAATCTCATCTGGGAGCATTTGATTTCAAGGTGCCTGTTTCCCCTCTGTCTAATCTCAGTGTCGCACAAGCGGGGCGCAGGCGAAATCTAAGGCAAGCACTCCCGCTGTAATTAGCATCCTTTTCCTTTCTGAAATCACATCACATAAAAACACGGAGCTCAAAGCTCCACAGTCAAAGCAAACCACCACCCTTTTCTGGCTAAATGCCTCTGTGGCAGGCTTTTTTTCTCCTGCTGTTGAATTCCTGATATTGTATGTTGATATGCAGGATTGACCCCCCTGCAGAAAGTTCACAACAATAACTCAGTCCAGACCGGCTCCCTCCTGCAGCTCAGGGTTTCTCACCTTGGGTTTTGGTTACCTCACTAACCTTTGGGGCAGGAAACACACATGCTAGATTGGATAGATGCTTTTGTTTGTACAGGCACAGGTTCAGCTTCTCTCCTTCTCATATTTATCTCTCTTCCCAATTCCTCTGACAGTTATACTGTTCACTTTGTGCACAGTTTGAGGAAATTACTCGCAGCAAGGAATGCAAAAGGACTGAGGTAATATGTAGATGTGACAGTTGTAGGTTTTAACCATCAGATTGGCCTTTGTTCCCTATTGCCCGTTGCATTAGAAAATATTAAAATCTACTGATTTTTTTTACCTGTATCCGTAGCTTGCAGGTTGAGCTGAGGCCTGGTGTGCCATGGTCAGCGGCAGTCACGGTGAAGGCGTACTCAGCGCGCTCCGCCGATCTCAGAGGGGATGCGGTTCTCAGTTCGCCACTGGTGGGGTTGAGGGTAAAACGTTCTGCTCTCGCGTCTTCGAGCGACGCAACAGTTATAAATAAAAGCTTAAATTCAATGTATGATTGAATGGTAATTATGATGAAACAGTGCAAATAAAGAGAGAAGTCATTTAAATATTCTAAGTGTTATTATATCATTTTGAATATAAAATCGAGTCATTATTTTATTTCAGATTTTTGTGTGAAATTTTGTCATAATTAGCTTGAAGTTTTGAGTAATAGTAAAAACATGCTTTGTGAGGTCACAGTTACATTGACCTTTAAACACCAAAATGTATATATTTACACAGGTATATTTTAAATTTTATATTTTATACATTTAGGGATGCTATTGTACATACTTTAGATTTTTATACATATATATATTTTATAATGTTAGAGAAGCCACATTAAGGATCTATCTATCTATCTATCTATCCATCCATCCATCCATTCATCTATCCATCTAATCAGTTCATCCTTGCGTCTAAGTGGACATCCGTGCCAAATTTGAGGAAATTCCCACAAGGCATTTTTGAAATATTCACAAGAATGAGATGAATGTGAGGTCACAGTGATCTTGACCTTTGACCAACAAAATCTAATCAGGTCATTGTTGAGTCCAAGTGAAAGTTTGTGCTAAATTTTAAGAAATTCCCTGAATGTGTTGTTGAGATATCGCCTTGATGATAATGTGACGAACGTACTGAGAGATTGAGAAAATGTAATGCCTCCAATGACAGCTGTTGCTGGTGGAAAAATGTAGCATAACAAGGCATAAAAATATGTCGCCAAGAGGATTTACAACACTCACCTGATAAAGAATAGTACACTGTCCCGTTCTCTCCCTCGTCTGGGTCCTTAGCCATCACTGTCCCTATGACTGTCCCAGATGGAAGCCCCTCCATTACCTGCAATGGAAGAGTATTTTTATTCATGTTAATGTCTTTCTTCAACATGACTTTTCTATTTACAGTAACTTCTTCATTCTTTACCTTGTCTTTGTTCCTTCTCCAGCACTATTATTGTTATGACTGTTGCTTATACATCATGAGATTTCACATTAGACCCCTCAAAAATGAAAAGCAACTTTAAGAAAACATTTTGCTTTCAAATAGTTATTAGAAAAATCAAACAATATATGAAGAGTCATTTGGCAAGAAAAGTAACAAAACATAATTTTGCTGTTATATGGAACCCTGGCTGGAGTAACGTCTCTCTATAGGGTGAGTTATGGATCTCTGCCCTGTCTAATATCCCTTCAGCTTACCTGATGGAGTAGCTCCCTGTCCGGCCTGGCATGAGTGAAACTGGGGGCGTGGTCATTTTCATCCAACACTGTGATATGAGCAGTGCCGGTGGCGCTGCGAGGAGGCGTACCCCCGTCCTGAACGACCACAACAAGCTGGTAGCTGGACTGCTGCTCTCTGTCCAGGGCGAGGCGGGTGCTGATCTCACCTACAGAGAAAGGGAAGGAGAGAGGGCTTCAGGGCGCAGTACTTGCAATAGTTGGAGAATAATTGCCATGCAAATTCTATTGACAAACAGCAAATCATTAATTGCTCACGGTAAATCATGCTGGTACTGGTGCTGCTTATGGAGTAACTACATTTCAGCCAGTGTAACACAATTACAACACACTGCTTCGAATGTTACTGCTCTCCAATTCAAATCAAAATAGCTGAGTCATGGTGTTTTACCTGTTTGTGAGTTGATTTGAAAGTGCCTGTCGGTGTGCAGCAGCCTGTAGGTGAGCCGCGCATTCAGTCCCGCATCTCTGTCTGTTGCAGACACCCTGCCGAAGCCTGTCCCTGCCAGCAGGTTCTCCCTGACTGCGAGGAACACCCTCTCCTGGCTCAGCCTTGGGGAATTGTCATTCTCGTCTGTTACCGTCACCCTGACTGTGGCACTGCCGGTCCTCCCCGCCCCTCCTGGGCCTGAAGTGGCCAGAACGGTCAATAGGTACATGTCTTTAACCTCTCGGTCCAGAGAGCTACGAACAAACAGCCAACCACTATCTGGCATGATGCCAAAACCAGCAGCGTCACCGTCAGGCCTAAGGCGGTACGAAATAGAGGATGATGAAGAGGAGCTTCCACCATTCCCAGAAGCCTCTCTGTTGAGTGCTCGAACCTGCAGGAAACGCGTGTTGAGAGGTGTGTTTTCCCGTAGTTCCACACGGTACGTCAGGGTGTCAAAGTTGGGGCCTTGTGCATCTTGCGCTTGGATGTGGACCACAAGTGTGAAAGTGGAGCTAAGCTGAGGCGCTCCACCATCCTTGGCAACCACCTGAAGGTCATAGCGTGGGACACTTTCATATGACAGACTCCCAATCAGACGTACTTCGCCACTACCGCGGTCAACACCAAACGTCCTCTGGCCACTGCTGCCTGCAGCCCCAGCAGAGACCAGGTCGAAGCTGAGCTGACCGTTATGACCAGAGTCCTTGTCGGTGGCCTGAATGCTGTAGATAACGGTCCCCATTTTGGTGATCTCAGGTAGAAGCAGGGACTCTGATGAGGAGGGGAGGAAGGTGGGGGCGTTGTCATTGACGTCTGAGATGGTTATTCGTACCCGGCTGGTTCCATATGCTGGAGGAGAGCCGGAGCGTGCCTGGATCTCCAGGTCAAGACTGGAGCAGGTCTCATGGTCCAGAGGAAGGGCGGTGCGAATGGTACCAGAGGCACTGTCCACTGTGAAGTAACCATCAGGGTCTCCAGAAGAGATGGAGTAAAAGATATCCTTAGAAACACCTATAAGGAGGACGCACAGAGAGAAAACAAAAGAAAGAATAAGACAAAGAAAAAGACAGTGACAAAGGGACTAGGGCTGTAAAATATCATAAATTAGTGTAATTCCATGTCAAAATTTTCAAGAACTTCAAAGACTTTTCCAGAACTTTCTGTGATTTTTACTAGCTCAATGACTTTTGCCAGGCTTGGACAATGAAATTGTGGAAATCCATGACTTTCCCAGCTTTTCCATGACTGTGGGAACTGTTATATACATGTATGCAATGATTCAAAACTGAGAAAGACTACAAATAATCACACTCGAGGTGCTGGAACCAGTAGCAGATCTTTGGTATTTTTGCTTGATAAATAATAATTGAAAAAAAAAACAAAAACAGAGATTCACCACTAGTATAGACGGAAAGAGTGTCAATATACTGTACAGCAGTTGATTTTCCACTCATCCTTAGCTAAATGAATACATATCCATGCATGAAAAATTCACATGACAGATCCATATCCGCTCTCAGTCAACAAGGATATGGTGTGTTTATCTCAGATAATATCTCATGTAAGTGTTAATGAAGAGCTGGAAACACTCAAAGAGTGTGAGTGGATAGAATTACTGAAAGCCTCGTACAGTTACACAGACAGAGATAAGTGTTACTCCGTCCACCGCACAAAGAAGAACACTTTATTTTGACTCCCACTCCACATTACAGCCCCCATCCAAATTCATTTCTCCATCCATAACACTGAGAGAAAAATAAAAGTCTGGCCACAGTGAAAATAATCCCCAGTGAAGCCGACGCTGTGTGATGGATGTGGTATCTTAATGGCGTGTATGCTCTCTTGCTTGCATATTTGTACAACTGCTGGAGTGAGAGGTAAGACATCATACACTCTCAGGCCCAGTAGTGCTTTTTTTATCCTGGTACTTGTCAGAAAGGTGAAACCAAGCAAATCATGTGAAGTAAATTCATAAAAGCAAGCCTGAAATTAAGGTAAAATAGACATCCACATATAGTAAAGCAAAGGGAAAAGGGGGACTTAAGAGAACAGATGTCCTAACCTGTTTTAGTAGCAGCTCGGACCACTCCCACCGCCGTCCCCCTGAGGACATCCTCAGACACAGTGAAGAAATACTGAGCCTGGTCAAACACAGGAGACGCCACCGAGCCTCCCACCACACTGATGTTGACCCTGGCATTGACCGGCGCCGTCAGACCACCGCCGTCCTCGGCTGATATCACCATGGAGATTACTGTGTTGGCTTTGCCATGGAGCGAGCGAGAGAGGGAAATCACACCTGTAGAGGAAGAAAGATAAGGAGAAAAAACAAATTACTATTATATCATTTTTGGTTTTTAAATCGCACACGTCTCGAGCTGTTGCTCAAACTACAGGCTGTACTTCTGCAACTTTGTATTGCTTGCTACCAAGAGACAGACCATCCCCCCCTCTCTTTTAACCTCAGAACGAAATCCAATCACATGGTAAAACTAGGCACTACTGATCAAATATAAATACAAATTTTGTTACTGCCTTGCCTATTTCTCACTGAAAATGTTTTCGGAACTTTTTTTTGCACTGTTGAGCTGTAATAGTGAGAGTTTGTGAACAGGAAGTGGGCACCATGCTACCACCAGAACAGTGAAAACATAGGCAGACAAAAACTCAAGTTGGTAAAACTAAGAAGCACTGATGAAATATAAATCATGATTCTGTTACTGCATGGTCTAGTTTTCGACTCATTTTAGCTTTCTGTTTGTCTGTAATACACGATCAGTTGTTACCAGCCATTGTGTCGAACAGACAAGTTTGTATTAAATCATCAACCAGCGGGAAGCCTTTATTGGTTTGGTATGATGCAGTGCATTGTTGTAGTTGTAGGTTTTCTACCTCTTGAGAAAAAGCAAATGCTGCAGCTTATTTTCTATCTTTTCTCTAATCATAAATCTCTGATTTCAAAAGTATTTGTCTTTCTACTGTCTAGATGACCTAGTTCTTTTTGAGGACCTTCTTTATATCGATGAAATACTTCTTTAAACACTCCATAGCAGACAAGTTTCACAATAGCTCATCTTTGCTTGTAAGTTATGTGTATGTGTTAGCATACACATAAAAACACACACACACACATATAGTTGCATCACATAGCTGTAGCGATGTGTTACACACACATACCTGTGTCTTTGTTGAGAGTGAAGAAACCAGAGCCTCCTGCAGGTACTGTGCGGTAGGTCACCCTGCCGTTCTCCCCAGCATCAGGGTCATTTGCAGTTACCTTGACAACAGAGGTTCCTGGGGCACTATGGGTATTGAGGCTGACCATGTAGAGGATTGGATAGAAGGTGGGCCTGTTGTCATTGATGTCTATCACTGAGACCCGCACGCGTGCTGTGGAGCTCAGGCCGCCCTAAAAAATAAAGTAATGATTTTTCATGACAATATAATGTCAGCAGGTCACATCAGCAAGCACCAATGTTGTACTAATATTCTGGACTTTTATGACACGTCTATTGAGACAAAGAGAGGCTAAATCATAAGAATAGCTATTTTAGTTAAACCACACCCTCCCTCCCTTCCTGCACTGTATATCCCCAAAGACAACATTCAATTTGTTTTCCATCCCTTGGTGAAAAGTGACAGTCCTGGACTTTCATGTTATGAAACTTCAACATTAGATTTATGTCAAAGATAAAGCAGCAGCAGAGGAACACAGAAAGATGAGTTCTCCACTGAAGATCCCTGAAATATGGAGCCAATCAACTGCTGAATGCATTTGTCAGTGAGGAGAAGAGGTTGCACTCATTACACCGTATCTGCCGGCTTCGTTTTATGAGTCCATTAAAAACATGGATAGCCGAGCCAGAGGGAACAGACACCAGCGCAACTGAGCTGGGAATGTGTTGGGGCCCGGGGGGGTGCATTGTCGGGGTAAGGTGGTAAATTATAGACCTGAATTTAATCTTTACTTAAACAATGGTAAATAGAGAAGAGCAAGTATGTACACTACCACTACTATGACTCATGATAATACATTTTAAACAATGGTTATGGTATGTTGTATTTCTTTACCTGAGCTAAGTATACACAAGAGAATGTATGCTTTATTGCACCTTGTGTGAAATTCCAATGTCTATTAAAGTGCATCCAATGTGATTGATATTTAAGATGTGCATGGCTCTACTGGGAAGAGGCTAGAGCAGAGAGTGTATAAATATGGTCAAGAAGGCATTGTATTTAAAGGGACAGTTCACCCCCAAATAAAAAGAACAGATTTTTATTTTTCCCTGTAGTGCTATTTAGCCATCTCGATTGTCTGGGTGGGAGTTGTTGAGTGTTGGAGATATCGGCCGTAGAGATGTCCACCTTCTCTTGAATATAATGGAACTAGATGGCACTCGACTTGCGGTGCTTAAATTTGAAAAACTCAACAGAAATGTCTCTTTCTTGAGACCATGACCCAGTTACTCAAGATAATCCAGTCCTTGTTGTGAGCAGTTACATGTAGGAACTTTTTTTTTGCAGAAGGAAGCGTGCATCTACTCATGGATGAGAGGCATATGACAGTGTGAGATGTAAACATTAATATTGTCATCCTTGGCCAAGTGCTCTCTAGATCCATCATATAGGAGAGAAGGCTGCCATCTCTACATCTGATATCTCCAATATTCGGGCACTCACTCCCAAGGAATCTAGACTGTTAAACAACATGTAAGAGGAAAACTATGTATTTTTTGATTTTGGGGTAAACTGTCCATTACTTTAACTTAAATGACATCCTACAGTAAAGGGGTTATTCAAATTGAATGTCTAAATGGATCTGTTTTCCTACTTCTTTACCTTTCTTCCTCCACACACCGCCTCTCTGTTTGCTCTGATTGCTTTGCCATGCTGTTGCGGTTCCTCTTGATTCTTTTGAAGACACACAGTCAAGAGACAGGACGCTGTCTTCTTCAAACATGTCCCGAATGTCTCTTTGATCAGATTTATTTGTGTGCAGCTGTACACATCTTTAATTTGCCTTCTGCTTGAAGCTTTGATCAGCAGGAGCATCACATACTCAGTGGGCAATGTGTTTGGTCATGGAGCAACATGATGAAGTGACGCTTTGACTATTGTCTAGTTCAATGTTTTGGTCTCCAACTGAAATGATTTCAGATACTGTTAATTAGACTTTGACTGTACAAAATTGCAATGGTTAAATTAATAGTTTTTGGCGAAATACACCTATTTGCTTCAATGAGGCAGATGGGAAGATTGATACTGCTCTCATATCGACTTAAACTTAAAGCTCCCACCAGCAACAAGTTAGCCTAGCTTAGCAAACAGACTGGAAACAGGGGAAAACAGCTAGCCTTTCTCTGTCTGAAAGTAACGAGTCAACCTCTAAAGCTAATTATCGATTTTAATCACCGAGTCTCACTTGTTTATATGTAGGCTACAAAAGCACAAGTATGCATGCAATAGAGTGCAGGTGTCCACTAGGTGGCCAAGCTGCAACTTGGCTCTCTTACAGTCAAGATGGTGGTTAAGATAACAAAAACGGGTTGTTTTTATTTCATCTCACATCTGTCTTAACTGTAGTGGATCATAACATATTGTGCATGAAATTAATCTGCAGATACTCTGTTTAAAAATGGGACCAAATATTCTTTAAAAGACCCGATTTCTGGAAATGCCTTTTACTCCATGCCTTTGCCACATGATTTAGTTCATCATAGACTTGTGGCTCCTACATGTCGGCAAAAAGGAGTGAGGAGTCAGCAGTCAATGACAGTGTAAAACATTCAAGGAAATGTGAATATATTAATAAACACACTCTCTTGCTCTCTCCCTGACACGAAACACACACACACATAAATGACATATTATAGTCTTACAGGGATTTGGCTACCTTTCTAGGCTAGATGTTTCCTGCTTATTTCAGTCTTTGCACTAAACAAAGCTAATCTGCAAGTAGTAGCTTCATATTTATTTTACAGATAGACTGGTAATGTATTAATCCTCTCATCTAACTCTTTGCAAGAGATAGAATAAGTAGTAGTATATTTATCAAAAGGTCAAACTATTCCTTTAAGTTTCAACTTGTCTGACACAAATTACAACCAAAGTTATTCATTGCTCTTCCCTTATAATTTAGTGTTCTTACCCCATCTGTTGCAGTGACGGTCAAGTCAAACTTGTCCAGTCCCTCATCTCGGTCCAGAGTTGTGCTGGTGCAAATCTGGCCAGTCTGCTTGTCTATGGTAAAGTGGGTCGGTGCTGCACTTCCAGAAGCAGAGCCCAGGACATAGGATATAGCGCCAAAGGAACCACGGTCCTCATCTGTGGCTGACACCTGGGGGAAAAGAGACACAAGGTAAGACATGGACGGTCCAGCGATGCCAAACGGCCCGTGAGACATGAGGATTTCAGAAAGCATCGCACCAACACACCCAGCAGGTCCCGAAATCTGCATGAACGAAAACCTACATGTGGCATAATTGTTATATACGAGCTGAGAGCCTTTCTGTTATCACAATAATGTCCCATAATACAGTCACCTCACAGACCCATACATCTGCACTTGTCATAATATCACACACCATAGCACTACTTGTTATGGTTTCCAGAGTACTATAAAAACCGAGCATCTGTGAGAGCAATTCACTTTTATAGATCACAGATATTCTGTATTTTACAAAAAAAAAGAAGGGGGGGGGGGCTTGTAGGGCGGGGGGTAGATTTTCCTTATGGTGTTTTTGAAAAACTGACAAAGGGACAGGTGGTGCAGTAACCATGGCTACAGAGGGAGAGAGCTGACAGGTAACCTTTAGGAAAAAAGAGGAGCGTTTTGACAGAGGTTGTGAGTTTAGTTCAGGGGTTAACAGAAGCACTTTAATGAATGTTGGAAGGTCAAACTGGTTTTAAACTGACATTTAAATAAGATACACAGTGACAGAGAGAGCCACTTAACCACACAACTCTAATCCGTACTCCATTTTTCTCCTACGAAGGACTTAAAACTGTTTCCACTAAAATATAAAACAGACACAGGCCCTGACCTAACCTTTGACTTTTTGTCTCATCTACCTAAAAATCCTCTTTCCCCTGCGTGCGCGGACACAGACACACATACACACGCAAACACTAAATCTATTAAAACACTAAAAAATCCCATAACACAACAAAGATTTCCTATCAAAGCAGAAAAGGGAAATGTCGCCTGTGCTCCAGGTTCCTGCCTCTGACTGGAGCTTCACACTGGTCCATAACATTGTTTTGTGGCGTTTATAGTGCTTGTTAAAAAAGCATTCTCCTTTAGATCTTGAAACCTTGAAGGCGAGCCAAAATCCAGGAGGCCTCATGACATCACTCGCTTTCTGTCATAGTGTTCCTCATGAGGCAACAGCAAGATATCCCAAGATATCGTGTTTGATTTCCAAGAAACTTTTATATAATAATCATCATAATCATTTTTGGAAAAAAGTCTTTTCATGTGGAGAATAAAAGCTGAGGTGCAAGAAGTTCCGAATTATATAATGATATTTTTCTTGAAATATTTAGACTTTTTAGCTAAATTTGACTTTATTCACTTAAAGGATGACTATTCTACATAACTTTGTTGATTGTGGGATGAATATTGTTTCATTATCTTAAAAATGCCATTGTGTTTTCCTTTTCAATAGTGTCCCCAATATCCTGTTGTATTCATTAATATAGATATATATCCACATACAGTTTAAAGTGCATTTAAGTCTGCTTTCTATACATCCATTGGTGTTGTCACAGTGTTTTCTACAGCTATTGACTTCCCAAAAAAGGATTGAAATTGAAAAAGAAAGAAATAAATTACCCGTCTCTTCTCATGCGCTTGTTGTTTGATGATTTCATCATCAAATCCTACATGTGAACTTGCCCTGGCCCCGAACCCCCCAGACCACAGGATCACCGAAGCAGACATCCGGCAATGACCCTCCTTCAGTCCCACCAACACATGTCTTCACCATTACGCTGGCTTTAGACAGACAGAAAGACATAAACACTACTACCTTGACTCACACTGTTGCTCCTATAGGACATAGAAAGATGTCAATATTAGAGCTGTCCCTTCAGGGTTTGTAGTCACGTTACCGTGGCTAGACGGCTATGGTTTCTGAGGGGTCATACTGCACTTCTTGCTTTGGTCCGTGTTTACAGCTGGGGATTTTAGATCATCTCTGCGACTTCCTACAGAGTACAGTGTTGAGACTAGCACTATCTTTTGGGATCTATGCTCATGTCTGGGTGTTCGTCATATCTTTCTGTCTGTGATGGATTAGCCACCTGTGGTGATGAGAACTGGACCAACGTTTAACACACACACAGACACTTGCAAAATGATGACCCCATCCTTTTCACTAAATCTGATTAAAGAGGCTTTAACACCCGTGACCGCCCACCTGGTCATAGGGTGACTTCATCGACACCTCTATTTTTTTCGCCCAATAAAGTCTGCTGTAGATCACAAACAAAGGCAAGGGGAAAAGTTCTTTCCTCTCAGTGAGGCAGCAGAGGAGACATCATTGGGTTTGTTAAGTTGATATAAAAATGCACAGGTTGGGAACACGGTACAGAAATATGCTTGGAAGTAGT
Organism: Plectropomus leopardus; assembly: GCF_008729295.1. Taxonomy (NCBI): domain Eukaryota; kingdom Metazoa; phylum Chordata; class Actinopteri; order Perciformes; family Serranidae; genus Plectropomus; species Plectropomus leopardus. The sequence goes on from NC_056475.1 coordinate 19,673,443, forward strand.
ATTTAAATGGAGTCTTGGACTGGAAAGGGCTTGCATAGAGGCCAGGAGCAAGAAGGAGAGCAGGACATTGATTCTCCACACACTGTAAAATGTAAAAACCCACAGCAGTATGGTATGGATTCTTCATGCTGGAAAAAAATATGCAAGACAAACACTAAGAAAACGCCTATCCAAGCACACTTTCATGGAAACCTTGGGAGCTATAAAATAAAAGATGTAATGATTCGGGATTTTTTGCTGTAACATACATATACACAGCACAGTAGTTTTGTGGTTACGGACTGGATTTGCAAAAGTAGAACAAAAAATATATATAGAGGGACAAAACAGGAAAAGAGACAAACCTCCAAGGCTGGAATACATGACAGTATTGTCAAGGCACAACAGTTTGAAATGTGTAGCAGAAGAAAATCATATCAGCCCTCGAGAGAAGACAGGAGCTTGTAAGGATCAACTCTGTCATCAGTACATTTCCCTCCTGTCAATCCGTCTGACAGCTCAGCACCAATGTTCAGTTTACACAGCACAGGCCAGAAGGTGGGATCAAACTGACATGTCAATTCAATACCAAAAACTCCTCTTCCAATTTGGTGCACTATCTGGCATTTACAGCACTTATCTCCACTGAAAAAAGTAGCAAAAGTTTTGAAGCCAATAAGGTAATCTAGTAAACACACACACAGTTGACATGTCTTCTTAAATCAAGAGATCTGGTGGGCCAGACGGGGGTGTTTGCCAGGGAGGAATTCATCTCCTCGCCAGAGCCTGCTCTCTGATGCATGACTGGCCAGCCAGCCTCGGCTCTGCACACCTATTCCTCATCGTACTCTCCGGAGGTTTCCAGCTGCGATAAACATACAACAACATAGCAACACATACACAGTAAGCCACTCATACCTTTCAACAGTTAAATCTCTCTGGCTCTTACGCTTGCATACAGTGCTTGTCTCCGTCATATTTGTGAGATCTTCCGCATTTGCATAGATTTTTGGATGTGACTGTAGGTGGCAGGGTGGTCTAGACACAAGGTCAAAACATTGATCCCCATGTTTTCGTAACTCTCTAGAGCATGCCACTGAACCTCTTCAGTGTGCCATTACTGTAAATTATTCTGGATGTTGCAGCCTTTACAGATTAAAAAAACACCCACATCCTATGGTGGCCATTATTTTATTAAAAGGCCATAATGGTGGTTTTGCAAGTTGACTTCCATACATTATGGGCATGAACTGAAACTAATGGTTGCCTGGAAGGTGCCTGGAGTGTGGTTCACTTTGGAAAATGGTCTGCAGTAATGCTAAGTATACACGATTTGTAGTAAATGGGCTTAAACGTACAAAACCACCAACATGGTTCTTGCCTGTAGGAGCTCTGATATCCCACCTGATGTCAAAAAAGTGTCCTATCAAAGCAACATAGCTCAAATATGTCTGGTAATAATAACTGATCTACAGACAAAGCATTTAAAGTTTATATCCACTTCTAACATGCATTATCTGACATACCAGCTGTGCAGTTTCCTTTTTGACTTTGAGGATATGTTCTGGCCTTTCAGAGCATTTATCAGCCGAAAAATCATCAAAACAAAGGCAGACTAAAAAATGCTTTAGTTAAGCATCTGCTAACCATTTGAACTTGTAATACTTGAAACATAAATTCACCCAGCATGCTTTCAGCTTAAGATTTTCAAACAGCGCTTTGATTTACCTATCATGTAGTTCACTGACCGACTCTTATGTATTTGTTAAAGGACACAGCCTAAGTCTCACAAAGCACACGTCAGCCGGGTAAGCACTATGTGAAAAACAGTCAGGAAGAGCGTGCCGAGGATTGAATTCAGCCAGGACTCATGCCTGCAGCTTTTTGTCCATAGAGAGCCATTCATCCCTGGCCAGGACAGCAGAGGAGCGATCACTCACTGGAGCATTAGCAAAGATCCAGACCTCATCATTCATTTGCCTCACTTTTCCTCACAATCACTCGCTCTTTCTGTTTCTTTGCATCTCTACCTTTCCACTTAGCCTTTCTCTATTGTATGCTCCCACTGATTCTCCTTCTGCTGATACACCCATTTTTCCCTATCTGCAGCTCAGTGCTCTCACACACACACACAAAAGTTGCTTCCCTGTGGAAACCAAAAAAATGCAGGTTTTCCTTAACCTGAAGTTTCAATTGTGATGACATCAGTCTACAGGTTGGAAAAAGAGGATGGAGTCTTGCACATTATAGTCTGCTACATCTTTAATCAGTAATAGCTGGTCTATGCTTGTTTTTTGCAGAAAACTATTTGTCATAACATAATAAAAGCTGGCAGGTAATCAATGCCATTCGCCATCTTGTTACTGTTAACTTGTGTTGTCCATTGTGCAGCGCCACTTATTGATGACACATTTTTTATTACAATGGCTCTTCTCAAAACTGTAGGCTGATTCACAACATAGTACCAAGGTGCCAAGAATCTTAAACACCAGTGGTTCAAGAAGCAGAGCTACTTCGGTTGAAAAGGGGTAAAAGAGTCATCTAACAGCGTTATTTAATGCTGCAGAGAAGAATGGATCTTCTGTCTTGGACATGGTGCAGAATTAAGGCCCAGACACAACAAACCAACAACCAAAAACTAATGGCGATGAAGGCTGACTGTTGCATCACCTCAAATTGCATGTGTCTTGTCCAAAAAAAATGCACATAAACACAAAACAATGACTACAACCAGCCGCCAGCCACCAACCAGCCAAATACACTGCACACCTGCATGAGAAGACTAACTCGCAATACCAGCAGGCTATATTTGTCATTAAAGAAAAGAAAACCAGAAGACCGACAGGATGGATTCAAGATGCTGGTTAACCTGTTGGCACATTTGCAACGTATGACACAACACAATGTCGAAAGAACAAATGATATTTACTCTGCGTTTGTGAACAGTAACACAAACAATTAGAACCGTTCCTGCTAAAGAGCTCAAAGCTAGAAACTTAATCTTACCTAATACCAGAAATTTGTTTTAATCTCAAGCCCTCCAGACTTTAGTAATTTGTTTGCCTACCTTACTTCCATTTCTTTTCTCGTGCACTGAGCTGAACTTCCAATCACAGTAATTTCTTCACTAGTGGGCTCTGTCATCTCTGATGCCATTTCAGCATGATGTATTGGACAAAAAAAAAGCCAACAGCTGACTAGTACCAACAGTGTGGGACACACCACAAAAACTTGCACAATGGATGCTCACCGACAGCCCGAAATTGACAGACAGCTGACCATCGGCCCTAGCATGTAGTGTCTAATAATACCAATAGATCAACATCTACCCCAAAGCCTTTGCGACTGTACCCTCAACATCTTATCAACCATCAGTGACCGACCGCTTTGGCATCAACTGAGATTTTATTTGCTTTAACTTCTATCCTGGATCATGTTTTTCCTCTTTTCCCCTAGTTCACCCCTTTCCCTTTCTGTCCTTCATTATCCTAATGTCTTCATCCTTTCTGCTGTTCTGCATCTCCTCTCTCCTCTCCTCTCCTCTATTCTCAGCATCTCCAGATGTGGGCGCTGGTCCAGGTGGATCCTGCTGTTCTCTGCAGTTTGTCTCTGTAAAACATCAGTTAGTGTCAGTAGGAGTCTGCGCATGGCTTTTCGGACGCAGCTGCAGCTCTGCTGCGGCTCTGGACTTTTATAGCTTCTCATGAAAGAGAGGGAGAGAGATTCTATGGGTTTCAAGAGTAAAACCTGTAAAACACAGAGAGTTGTTCCGATCTAATCTACTCTTCCACTGACTGAAGCCAGGCCCGGATGTTTATAAAGCAATCATCATCTATGAGGTCAAATAGGCCAAGAAGAAGGCTAATATTATGCCGTTCCACCATATGCAGAATTCTAGGATGTTTTTACATCTTGGAGCTTTAGTGGTATCATCATTTCATTTCGGTTACACAGCAATGATGACTGTGTACTCATGTAATGAACTGGCATTGATTCTTGATCTTGTTGACTTACTCCTTAATCATATATTTCCTCATTTAAATCATAATTTTGGTCATTTTAGAGAATTGTTTTTGTCATGTGCCTTCATGTTTTAAACTGGGAGTTGATTGCTCACCATGATTGCACGTTTCTTTCTCTATCTGACTTATTTTTGAGGGATGTGACTGCCCTCCAAGATCTCACATATTAACAAGCCTATTATTACTGATATAAATAATGGAAGAAACTATGATAATTAGACCAAAGCTGTAAAAAGAAAAAAAAAGAAAAAAAAACTTTAAAGCAGCAGCAATGACCATAAAAGAGCATGATAGATCTAGAGTTGGTGAACTAAATGCATCATTGCTGAATAATTGCACACAAGCTTGAGGTTATTTACAACAAACTGAAATCGGAGTCTGGATTTAAAGGCAATAACTGTGTTGGAGTGTCGGATCAAGCTAAAATATTCATTTAACTTTGTTGCTCAGTTTCCACTGAAACATTCCTCCTGCTCTCCTGTGAGCCACATTCCTCATATTAGGCATTCTCAAGTCTCCAAATCAATTTCTGCTTTTCTGTTGCCAATGAGTCGAGGCACTATGGGTACAATTAAGATATATGGCAGGGAAGGAGAGAAGGGAGGGGAAGGTCGGAGTGCGGGGGGAAATAGTTTGGCAAAGGAACAAAAGGCAGGGCTAATGATAACATGAGACCTTGAGATGGAGGCGAGGAGGATCGAGACTTCATCTCTTTTCTCGTTCAATCTCCATTCCTCCCTTGACCTCCCCTTTCTCTTTTAGCGTCTCCCCTCTTTTTGTCCTCTCCCTCGCTCGTTCTTTCAGCACCCTATTACGGCAAGTGCTTGTTGTCTTTCATGTGGAGTTCACGGCTGGAAATGATTAGGAACATCAAACCACTGAAGGGAAGCGAAGGGGAGGGAGGTGAAAGAGACATAGCGAAAGAGCCTCTGACTTCTATATTTGGAAGAAAAGAATGCTAATATTATTAATGAACATAATAAGGGATGATGGCCACTAGAAAGCCTCTTTCTCTTTCTGCCTCCTGCAAATGTGAATACTTATTTACGCACAGCAGGACACATTTGTAGATGTTACACCCTCAAAGCTAAACAGTAAACTATACCATAGAGCTACAGCTTTTAGCCCACAGAGTTTCACATGCAGACATGTGGTGTGTGTTAGGAAGTTTATCTTTGGGCTGCATCTCATGTTAAAGGACACAGGAGCTGTTGTTCAGGCCGAATCATGTCACATGTGTATCTGATGTTTGGAGTTTCCCATCCCTGTTTTTTTTTTCAGTTATACATGTTTACTGTGTTTTACCCTTCACATACTAAGAACACAGTAAATTTCAGTATGTAATTAGATAAGAAAATAGTTGTACAATCCCTCCTGAACTACAAATCTATAGCACTACAACCCAGCAATTATACTAAGGGTCTTATTTTACACCTGGCACAAAGCGGCACACAGCGTAGCACAACTGTTATTGCTAGTTTCAGACAGACATAGCTTTCACTTTCACAGCCAGCGCCCACATTGTGTAAAAAGCAAATCTTCTTGCGCCGATCTATGTGTCCATGGGCATGTAGGTCTTAAAATGAGGTGTGGTCTTGTGTATGTTTTGGCACTGGCCTATTTTGAGGCAGTGGAAAGCAATTGTGCCACTGACCAACATAAATCTGGTCTAACGTCAGAATGGTGCAGTTTTTCTTGCTATATAAAGGGCACATTACTCAGACAATAAAATGCGCCTACAGAAGCAGGTTCACAACACACATTCACTTTGCTTGCTCATGCAGGGACACATGCATGGGGTTCTGGGTGGGTGAAATAATATGTCGTTACTGTGAAAAATATGAATTGCATTCTCTAAAATGTGAACATAGTAGAGAGTAGAGACGAGCTGCACAGCTGCGCAGCTGCTGTCCGACTCCACAATAAGAGAGACGCTGTGTGTTTACGCATGTGGAGCAGCGTAGCTTCATTGATTACTTCAGAAGCTTAGGCTTAATTTAGTTAGAAGTTTAGTTGTGTTTCCTCTGTCTAGTTTAGAACTTAAGTTTTAGTTGTGCTGCTTAAATTTTTGCATTACTTTCAGCAGAAAACTGCTCACTTCTCCAATTTACATAATCTGCCATGTAAATAGCATTGTGCACGCTATAGGCAAATCCAGTTTTCTGATTGGTTTAATTTATGCTATGACCAGTACACGCCAATGATTAATTAAGTGTCTAAATAGAACCAATTTGTTCATTGTGCCAACTTTGCACCCAGATTATACACAATTTAACGCGCATGCATCCTAAATGCAGCTATGTCATGCACTTTAGACCATGCCCTATAGGTTGTTTAAACAAGGCCATCGGTCTGTCACCATTTATAGGTTGAGAACAAGCTGCCATCTATTTTGTGAAAACAGGTAGGGGATAAAGGAGAGGGAGTCGCTGTGCATGGAGGTTAAAAGTGAGGTCTGAGGGAGATAAAAAGCTAGTTACAGGGATGGACAGAGGGATAGAGGGAGCACAATGAGGGATGACATCACCCTACTGGCCTCTGAAGAGTGATAAGAGACGCGGGGGATTTAGCTAGTAGCGATCCTATCTTGTGCAAAGCCCTGCAATGTGGCAACCCTTAACCCGGGTGTGCATTTGTGTGTGTGCCTGTCTACTGTATGTGTGTGTTGCTGCCTTCCCGCCCCCTCTTTTTAAAGATTCTTTTCAAAGTGAATCCTGTGGACCCTGAGTGACAGCTGGTTTAATCAACGCAGAAATCTATTTTTTACTTACTGTTTAATATTTATAGCCGTTTAAACCCTGTCTCTGTCTGTGTCCGAGGCCTCAGCAAGACTCACTCTGGCTGGTGCGGCAGCTGAGGTGCATATCTGTGAAATGCCATGGATTTTATTGTGGCTATCTGCTAACAGGGAGGATAATGAGGAGCTTGGGGTCCGGCGTTAAAGTTGAAGGGTGAATGTGCACGTTCACCACCCACAGAGACGAAAAAGGCTGTCACCGTATTCACCGTCGGGGTGATTAAATGGTCATAAGTCTGCACGCAATAGAGGCGATATGGTCCATAATTATCAGAAACATCAGCTGAGAAGGAGAGTTATTTTTTTAAAGCATAATTAGAGAAATCAACTTTGCACCCTTGTAACTGATCCTTGATCAGCATTCAAATTCAACCATCTGTGAGCTTAATGAGGCTCAACGCTGCTCCATTGTTGTTGGGCAGCGCAACTCTTCTGTTTAGTGTTTTCGGAAAATATCAAAATGCTACTAAAGTGAAGTAAAAGCTGCTAAAACAGAGACACCAAAAGACAAAAAGAGGTTTTCTCCAGGCAATCTTTGATTTGCACAGTGAGGTCTGTAATATAAAGTGAGCGATGATTATCACTCTTTGTGTTCCAGTTGTAATTTAGCTCCACAGATGAAGAGAAAACAGTAATTAAGGAGCGAGAGAGCACAAAGACGGACGGGAGTGGGACCTCAGACTGTCTGAGCTGCTGGATGAGAGGATAAATGATTGAGAGAGAGTGGCCCACGGTTGCTTTGGGGACACCGCTCTGGGTTATTTTAAATCCTTTAACTTGCTAAACCGGCAGTATGTTTTTAGGGAGGATGCATCTGTGTTTCTGCTGCAGCATCTATCCCAGAATGGGAGCAGACGTGTGTGTGTGTGTATATATAAATTTTGGGCATTTCAGTGGTTTATCCAATAAAAACATGACAAAGAGAGAGAGAGAGAGCGTGTGGAATCTGTTTTGTTTTTTTTCCTTCACTGGGACACCACAGGATTTTATTTTCTCTTTGACGAGTATATGGGACTCTCGGGCTGCTGCTAAGAGTATATCATTGGGAGCAGGCGCTTGGAATTTGAGGGTGAGCATCTTGTTGATGGTTATTGTTTCCAGTTTGTGTTTTACGTTTAAAGCATGTCAAAGGAAGGGGGATAAGAGGATAAAAGAGGATAATAATGGTTCATACTGAAGCACACTATATCTGTCTACACTGCTAGCAATATTTTACTTTGTGGGTTTAACAAATTGGCAAATGTGTTATGACATGCAATCTGTGTGTGTGTGTGTGTGTTTGTGTGTGTGTGTGTGTGTGTGTGTGTGTGTGTGTGTGTGTTTCATGGAAAGACACAGTGAGCAGTTAGTTCTGATTATGGATATTGATTACTCCATCTGTGAGAGCAAAAAGCACAGAAAAGGGGAGATCAATAGGTGTGATCTGGACAATCTATCATGTAGACAGCTGCTAAAGGAGTGTAGAAAGTCAATGTCAACGTTCTCCAGAGATCAGAATGTTTCTAAATAAGATTAAGTTGTCAGCAAGACTTTGAAATCTCATCAAAGCAGACAAAAAAACAAAAAAACAATCACCTAAACCTTTGAACTGTAGTAAATCAATTTTTAAGTATATGTTATGTCAAGTATTTTCTGTTAAAACTGATGTTTTATTGTCTTTAAATAAACATTATAATATCACTACATCAGTTTAAGTTTGTCGGACATAGTTCTCTAATCTAGGGCCAATGGGAAAACGTGCCCTTTCGATAACATGTTTCAGGTTGACACACAAATAGAGATACATACAATACACCTTCTAAACATGCTACACAAAGGTGCAGGCTTATCCCTGTTGATTGCATGGTTTCGCTCCACTTAACAAAAATAGTGTCTCTAAGCCTCTGTAGCCCTCCGCCCGTTTCGTCATGCTTCCTGGATGTGATCCCTGAGGTTGTAGGACGTTTTGATCATGGCCTCATCAGTCACCATGTCAACAGTGAATTGTGACACTAGTGACAATGAGTGAGAATTAACTAACACCAGACTCCAGCCAAATAATGTAGGATTTTGGTTGTGGACAGCCGTAATGGTGGTAACCTAACCAGTCAATATTATCTTTAATTGGCTTTTAGTGATATCATGTTGTTTGCCTTTGCTTTCCAAAGTCAGAGCAAGAATTGGTTTCTATCTTTCACCCACTCTGCAGAGCACACAAGGTTTGCAACAGTATGAGACTTTCACGGTACGATAACAGTCTCAGAAGATATCATGGTCTTAAAGTTTCACGATATTACAGAATTATTATAATCAGTCCGAATGACTCATAAAAGAATGAAAATGGAAGGGTTATTTTTGGTTGAACAAATGTTTTATTACTATAATTGACACCTGAAATCTTTTTTTTTTTTTAAATTAAAGTATGTATAAAAAAGTCTCCTATTTAAAAATAACTAATATAAAGGTGACATTCTTCATCCAGTAGCATTTTTTTCTCCAATATCATAGATAAGAAAATGTACATGATATGATAACCGTCTACTTTCATATCACTGTATACTTTAAACCAGTAAAATTCTCCAAATACTTATTATGGCGACTTAATCTACAGGTTTGCCACCAAAAATCTTCTCAATAAACTGGATGTCATCTACCATACTGCCATTCACTTTGTCACAGGTGTCCCTTTCAACACTCATCACTGTAACCTGAATTCTCTATGGCCATCCCATCACTCCATACCAGTCAAAAGATCCACTGGTATCAGTTCACTGATAAAACTAACACTGGCCCCTCCATATCTCCACTCACTATTCAATATCTCCTATAGTTACTGCAGTTTCCGCTCTAGCAAATTCATTAGTATGGACATTCCTAAAGTCTGCACTTCCTTTGCTCATCACTCGTTGCATTTTGCTTCTCTAATTGGAATAAGTTGCAATAGATGTTAAACTCCACACATTCGTTACCCTTCTTCATACATCATCACAAGCGATAACTTATGATCACTGCTCTTGTTTTATGATTTGCTTCTCTGCAACACTGTTCATACTGTTGTTGTACGCACTGTACATTTTTTTTCTATTTTTTAGTGACTGGCTGGTAAAACAGTGAAGCAACCTGGGAATTTTTGGGTGTATCATTTGACTTTGGCCACTGGGGCATTTTTCTTGTGAGGTGCAGACTTGTTTGAGCGGAGAACGTAAACAGGACTCACTGAAAAGCCACAAACGTCCCCCTAACACTCCCCTCTCTCCACCAAAAGCTCAAAACATGGCAGATAAAAATGGCTGACCTCATACAAACACAAAGGTAAACTCCAAAAATCATTTGTCACTGCCACAATGATTCCTTGTATCTTACGCTCCGGGGCACTCCGTTGGTTAGGGCATTGTCATACGCTGCCAGATGGAAGCCTTTAACTCAAAGACTTATTACATTATTTATCTATTACTTTCTCTGCCTTGGGGCTAAGAGTACAATAAATCTGGCCAAACTTGAGTTAAAGGATTCTATACTGACATGTTTCCAATTCAAACTAAATCACAGCTTTATAAAGTAAATCTGATTGAAACCAAGTCCCCCTCTGTGGAGCAGCAGTCTTTTTTTAGAGATGCATACAAGGTTCCAGGCAAGTTGAAGCCTGATTTTCCCCATATAAACATTTATGTTTCAGTGTCATTTTATTTCTCAATCTGTAAACCAACACACGGCTATGTGGGAGGTTCACACTAATAAGACGGAGTGTGTTTATCATTATAAGTAAGCTAGGCTTTATTGGGGGACAGACTAAACCACGTTTTTCTGCCCTGCAGAAATGGTCTTACAAAGAGCCAATACTGATCTGACAGTATTAGTTTCAGGGATGAGGGTCATTACAGACGCATGTGTATGGCTTGTGTGTGTGTGTGTGTGTGTGTGTGTGTGTGTGAGATCAAATCAGTGTGAGTGGAAAGGGTCAAAGGTGAAGCAAACTTCCAGCTGTGCCTCTCCTTTCTTGACCCCTAGAGATGACTTTGTGTGTGTGCGTGTGTGTGTGTGTAAAACAGGTCACAAGTAATGCTGCATGAACATGACAGTACAGGAGAAAGCAACACCTGCTATCTTTGTACAAAAGTATGACTACAGGGAATCACACCACTGTGTCATGTGACTCTCTAAGGTTCAACAGGGTTAATCTCACTTTTTGTTTTGCTTTCAAGAACATCAGATCAGCACACAGAACAGATTAAACCAACTCTGTGTATGTCATCTTTCTCAGCTTTTTGTGCCTGAATCCATCCTCTGTAGTTTCTCCAAGTTGCTCCGTCTTTTGCTCCTTCTGCCTGAGGTCAGGCAGTTAGGGACGTCTGCGTCAGGGAAGTGACAATAGTAAAAGATAGCAGGAGCACCCCCTGAGCTTTGAGCTTACATCTGGTGTTGGGTTACACAGATATCTGTTGACTGCAGAGAGGTGCAGCAGCTCCAAACCAGAGGGTCCATGTGTGTGTTAATGTGTGTTTTTGTGCATAGTTTTAGTCTGCACAGTTCAACCAGTAAAGCAGAGCACATAACAGAGTGGATCTGTAATCCTATAGCGCCTGTGTATCAAAGCAGTCACATTGCCAGTAAGAATATACAGAGTATATAGTGTTATAAAAGTGGCTGTCTTAAACAGGGGTGAAACTCAGGACAGCAGAAAGACATAAACTACTAACAGGCCTGTATATGACAGCAGCTGTCATAGCTCACTCTCTCTCTCTGTTCCCGCAGAAATGCCTGTTTTCATTTTAGCAAAAACATTTCAGATATGAGAATTATTTTGCTTGAAATAAGCAGATTTGGCTCTCAGTGATTCCCTGACTTTTTCACCAGCTCCACCAGGAGGTTGACCTTTGTGGTTGATGTAAAGTTTCAATGTGCTTTTGCAGAGTCAAGCACATCTGCAGTCATCTGTGTCATTATGTCCAGTTCTGGTTGATATAATTTTCATCATCAAAGAAGTGGGAGAAGTCAGGGATTCATGAGCACTTGGATGTTTGACAGACTGACCTGGTATGTACTGGACATCAAAGATTTGCTTGTTCATTTTTGTCTCAAGAACAAGCTCACAATATACCCTGGCAAAAGCCAAAAGACTAAAGCTCTAAAAAACATGTTTTTATTTTAAAACTTCAGATCTTAAAATGAGTGTTAAAGCTTACTGGAGGAGCTGCAACAGACATGTCTTTGAACAAATCCCGCCAAACAAAAAAAAATGGTATTTGAGAAAAGGTATCGGGCATTAACTTGAATTAAGTCAAAAAGCCTTGGGTAGCTAGAAATAGAATATCCAATCTAAACTCAAATCAAGTTAGACCGAATTTTAAATCAATTTATGACATTGTCTCACTTTCAAAGACTAGGAATGCCCATTTCCATGTGACATTATTGGTGGAATGCTTCTCTGCACAATTTAAACATTTTTGGAAGGTGTTCTTTCAAGCTGCTGTTGATGCCTCCGCTGCTTCCCTCCAGATGTTTGTATTCTGAATGAACAGAACATCTGTTAAGATCTTCACCAGCTCCCAGTAATGCTGTATAACCACAAACTCATGTGCATTCATGCGTATCTGATCGTTTCTGTTCAGTCTCCAGCACTAGACATCACTGTATACGTCCTCGATCTTGGGCATTTTCTGTAGTCATGTGCACGAGGGTCAAACAACAAGCAGCAGAGATTACCGGCTGTTAATATTGGACCTCTGACTGACAATGGAGCTAAGTTGATTGTGCAGTTAGGAGTAACAGGCAGCTATGATAACTGGATTAGCCTCTCACTGACCCGGGCCTGAACCACAGCCAGAGTCAGAGATGTGTCACCTGCCCGATGTCCGTTGAGAGAAACATAGAAGGTTCTTCTGTCTGCATTAATGCTCATTACCAGCAGGGTCGACAGCAAGATGATTCTAAAACACAGTTAGCAAATTTAACGCTGAGAAGGTTAAAGTACTTTTTGCCCCATGCAAGACCCAAGTGGTCATGAACTCCAGCGGTGTGTGCTGGCAATTTAAAGACTGATAAGTACTGTTAAAACACATAATTCTTGAGAACTCTCACATGCAAAGACACACACACACACACACACACACATGCACGTATGCACTCATACTGACACATAAACTGCTGAATGGTCAGCTTGCAGTCAAAGCAATTAAATCTTAATGAATTCTATTGATTAACTTTATTCTGCTGAAGGTTCAGGAGCCGAACCCGTGTCTGCTCTACACAAACACACACGCTTACAGTATAACTAAATTCAGCTTAATTGAACCACAGAGACATAAAAAAAACCCTCCATGTGTATTTGTGGGCGAAGATGTTAGAGCCTGCGATTCCATTTTCATACACAGCCTGAGGGGGTGAAAAACTAGCTTATCCTTGTTAAATTAATTTCCTGACTCTGCATATGTGAGGTGAACACGAGGAAGTGGCGGGAAACACAGTCCTGATTCCTAAAGCACCTGTTAAATCAAAGTGCTCGTAGGACCAAAGCTTGATACCTAGAATTTTGATCGCGCTCAGAAGAGGCAGCCAAGTTCTTTTCGGGATAAACCGTTCTGTCTGAAGCAACTCTCGCTGCTTAAATCATCTTTGTCTCTCTTTGTTGTTTTTTCCTTCATTTGATCCTTTTCATCTACACTCATCAGTTCCTGGAGAGAGGATTGAAGTTAATTGTTTCTCTGAGTCGGCAATTTGTTTCTCAGCCCGTCTGATTTCAGCGCACACAAAAGACAGTCAGTGTGGACAGTGATGGCTTGGCCAAACAGCAGGGAGCCTATCAGATTAAAGCAAGCACCGGAGACCTCATAAAAACCCCAAAACACGCTTGGTAAACCAGGTTGTCAGTGATGTAGAGGATCCATTAAAGATACATTGGTGCACGCAGAGGTACAACACATGTGCGCAGTCTGCCTTCCCATTATCATCCCATCCTCCACGGCTAGCTCAGCCAACTGGAATTTCCAAGAAAAACAGGTTGGCCAGGCATGATGCAGCCCCGGGGTCAGAGACACGGCCAACTCCTGCAGGGAGCAAATCAGGCAGGGGATGAAGAAAAGGGGAAAGGGAGAGAATGTGAGGGAGAAAAGGGTTGCACACCTACAGACGTGTGGAAAGAAGTCTTAAATCAGCTGCACGTCCGCACTTCATCAGTCAGCTCCCTGGGAAATGACTTCTCAACACAAAGACCCACAGCAAGCCTCGTACGGCACGGTAGTAGCTCCAAAAAACAAACACTGCAGACATGAACTGGGCAGACGAGGCCTGAGCTGCAGATTGCTCCATTGTCTCCAATAAAAAAAGTAGAAAAGCACACCACAGGTATTCAACGGAATGTTGAATGCTTCGACAGTCACTTTATCTGAGTGTTGGGAAACTGGAAATCTTAATTGCTTGAACAGAGGCGAAGAAGCAGAGATAAGCTGGAATGAAGATTAATTTAAAGCTGAATAGCCTCCACATAGAGATTTTAGCTTCAAAGATAGAAAATAATGAGACTCCAGTGATTAATTGGGGGGGGCTTTTCTATCTTCATCACTCCATCGTTTTCTGCTATCTCTGCTGCTTTCGTTCACTGTGCTGAATCATTACAACATGACGTCACTGGAGCAAAGACACAAAGAAAAGCACTGCACTTATTACCTCATACAGAAAGTTTTGGCTAATTTATGTTCACAGTTGAGTAGAAAATTGTAAAAGTTTTACAATGTCTCCGGCAGAGCAAAGCAGATGCTATTTTCCAACATTTCCAATGCAGTCAACGTCCCAGCGGACGTGATGAGCCGCACTCTGCTGTGTAAATCATGATGCACCTGTCATTGCCTTTGCAGAGAGAAAGAAAGAAGGAGGTGTAAACAGAAGTCGGGGCTGAAAGGGATGAAAGAGAGATTCCACTAATGGGTTTGATACTGAGAGATGAGGTGAAAGTGCTTGGTACAGTATGCGAAGGGAATGGTGGAGAGGATAAAAAGAAGTGTGTGTGAGGAAAGGTGGATAGCAAGGGAGGGGGAGAGGAACTAATGTGGTGTTTTGGAGATGTGTAGCAGAGGGTTCAGGAAGGCAAAGGCGAGGGGATAGAGAGAAAGTCAAAGAGAACAGATGTGAATTAACACTTCGCCAAATAAAGATGACGACAGAACCGTATATGCGGTTTCATTCGAAGTGACAAAAAATAGTCATCGTTAGATGTCTATTTCGGTGTCATTTTTCATGCATTGAGTAGGGGAGGACAGGCGATGAGAGGTTTAGCCGGGAGTTAGCGGGGAGATTAGTTTAAAGTCACGGGGTAAACAGACCTCCAACACAGTAAGCCAAGGGGTTCAAGGTAGGAGGCGCTGGCTAAGATGCACTAAGCCACACGGTAATGGGAAATGATGGGGTCCCAGCTATCACATGGCTGGTCACACCAAGGCTGCGAGGGGGCGGTGGACCGGGGGTGGCACAGATTATTACCCAGATCAAAGCCACGTTTGAGTGGATTTGGGTTTCAGAAATGGGAGGAGAACAAGAGACCAGAGCGGAAGATGAAGGGAGGGCAGAGATCTAAAGATACAGTAAACAGTATTTCAAAGAGGTTAAAGTCATTACACGCCTCAAACACATATTATTAAGGCTTAAATAGACTACTTTTCTCCTGTAACTAAACCACTAATACAGCATTCACTATTTCTTTCAACGTGCACCTGCTATGACAGATTTGTACCCCCCCTCCCCTTTTTCCCAACCCCCACTTTAATTCACTGCTGCCAAAAGCAGCTTCTGCCCACGCTTCCTCTCGGTTTGCTTACCCTTTAATGTATTTACTTGACCTCCAAGAGGCATCCACACGATGGTGTTTTTCTCACCCTGAAACCCCCCCTCTCGGCTCAGATAGCAGCATCGTACCTTAGCCAGCAAGCAAAGCTCACCATCACCAGGGTCACATTTAGCCCAGCTCAGCACTAACAAAGGAGAATGAGAGAGGGGCAACTGATACAACTGCAAAAACAAAAGTTGGATAAGATACAAAGGCAGAAAGATCGGGATGGAGGGATAAAAATGACGGTAAACAAGGCTTGGGGGTGGGAGGGGAAAAGGAGGTCCCTGTTGTCTTTAAAATGGTATTGGTTTTCTCTTTCATTACAGACACTGTGTTGACTCTGCACACTGCTTTTCCCCCTGTGGATTAACTACACTGCCTTGACACACACATACACGCAATGAATTGCTAACTTTATATACATACTGAAACATGCATGAGAGTATATGTGCAAACTATATGGCAATTACAAAGAAAAACATCAGTGGGTCGACCGGTTCCACTTGGTAGCAAACCTCCAGCATGCAGAGATTTGCCTCCATGTGACAAAATGTAAATATTCCTCCTGTGTCTTTTATGAGTGAAGCATGGAAGGTGATTGCACTGAAGGAAAAAGACAGCAGCTTCTTGGACGATGTAGAAACAAAATGCCCCTGTACATTTCTATCTCAAACACATTGCTCCCAGAGGGGCCAGTCAAAACAGGCCTGTCAAACCCAGTTAGCAAGCCACTATAGACGCACAATGGTGCCTTGTGTGTGGGGGCCAACCAAAACTCCTTGTTGGCCCTTTTCTGCACTGGCAGGGTATTTCCCATTAAAACAGCTTCCTTTTTCCTACCTCAATTTCCCCTCTTATCACTTCCTCCTCTCCTATGTGAGTCCCTTTTTTTCGATTCTTGTCACCTCAATCTCATCTCCATGGCCTCTCTCTGTCTCTTAATGTCTCCTGTCTCCGTTTTTATTGACAATTTGTCCTCACTGGCTTGAGCTCTTCAGGCCACGTGTGCAATATTCTTTGCTGAGAGTAAAACCTGCAAAGCCAGGGTAATTGCCTGTTTAACTGCAATGATTTGTTTTCCCTTTTTCCTATTCTCTCTTTTATTTAAATTGGTTGCAATCCAACACAACTTTGGAGTTACGTCCAAATCCATCTTCATGCACGCCTTTGCATTACAGGTATGTGCATTTTTTGATTTGCATTTCTTTCCTGTTTTCAGTTTTGGTTACAGTTTACTGTCCGTTACTTCACAGACAGGGCGTGTCACATTCATTTCTGGGTGTTTTTTCGCTGCAGTCCACTCTCATTTTGGTTTTGACCAAGGAAGAGAACCCAAAAATATTTCTGGTTGATTTTTATTTTATTTCAGTTACTTTAGGGTGCACTGTGCTTCCTCTGCTGTACATTCATTCAGCAGTGGTGGCACCGCATGGCTGGAAAGTACCCAGCTTCAGTGTCGCTGTCCTCAAAGAGAACATGCAACAGCACAATTGGGATTTCGTGAACTTGTGTGTGTACCTTAATCTTAATCTAAACATTTAAGTGTGTTATGTTTCTGAGCTGTAACCAGCTCCGACAGTGGAAACGGGATAGTGATGTGGTTTGTAAATGGACCACAAACCAAAATTGACTCCAACCCCTGCTGTTCCAAAAAGAGAAGACACACACACACACACACACACACACACATGCAGCACATACACATACTTTAAACAATGGATTTTTAGTGATGAACAGATGGAAATGTTCAGATTTATTCAGGATTTTCCACAAATATCAGCTTCATTTTTATGTATTCTTCACATAATTCTGGTTAGACAAACATCCTGCAGTAGCTCGAGTAATACAGTTGCTACAGTTGTTGTTGCCCATGGCTAAAAATTGAAGACCTTGATCCATTTGAGCTATTTATTTTATTCTAATGGTGACAGTGGTCATAAACTTCAATATGGAAGTCCATTTCCACCAGTGTGATAAAAAATAATAATACTGTAAGCTGTTATAATGAGAAAGTCATTATTTGAAAATACTACATTTTTATTTTTAAAGTTTCTCATTGTTTTGAGACACAAAGTCATTATTTTTGAGAGTTTCTCATTATTTTGAAATAATAAGTCATTATTTTGAGACAGTTTCCTTAATATTTGCAGCAGTGAGATAAAAAAAAGATACTGTAAGTCATTATATTAAGAACCTTTCTCAAAATAATGACAAAGTATCTCAAAACATCTCAAAACAATGACTATTTGTTTAAGCATTTGGATAATAAGTCATTATGTGATACCAAGTCAGTAATTTTGAGAACCGTCCTCATTATGTGTCTTGTCATTATATTGAGACTGCTTCTTTGAAATACTAAATCATTATTTTGCGAAGGTCTGTCATTTTTGTGAAAGCTTCTCAATATATTTGAGCTACTGGGTAATTATTTTTCAAAAGTTTCTTATCATTTCTAGATCCAAAGTCATTACTTTTAGAAAGTTTGTCTCTTATTTTAAGATACTAAGTCATTTTGAGGGAGTTTTTCACTTTACTGACCTAATTTTTTTTTTAATGTCATTGGCAGAAATTAGCTTCTATACTTTGATCTATATGACACTAATAAGGTTGTGAAATGTCTTGGATTTACTTTGATGAAGCACACGACCCATCACTTGTGCGGCTGATGCCATTACTAATATGAAAATCTACGTGTGACATCATCTGGCTCTAATGGACGAAAGAACAGCCAAAAAACCCTTTCAGAGCAGGAAAAACCCTGTTAAGCCTTCATTCCTTTCTCACTCCTATCCCTGCCAGGTCTCCTTATCCCCAGTGTTTTTAATCTTTGTTTTCTCTCTTTTGTCTTTTGCTTCCCACTCTCCTCCTCCCTCATTCTCTCCATTCTCCAGTCAGTGCCAGCCTCCGCTCCCTTTGTTCTCCACTAGGTGTGGCCGATGACAGAAGGCTAGGGGGCAGTAAACTCGGGCTTTGCTCTAACACTGCTTCACTGATTCGCCACTTTGATGCTCTCGCTAATCTCCAGCACTCACTGTGGCACATACTGGCACAGAGCTACACAATCTGTGACTACACATACACACACACACAGGCCTGAGCACACACAACGGCTATGAACAAAGGATAAGGATGCAAACAGACTCGGGCTACAGAGTGTACAGTAAGATTAAACACGATCACAGAGACATACACAGAGTTCTAAAGCGGACTCTTGCAAACTTACACACACGTCAGAACAATTTCTGTACAAAACAATGGAGCAAAATCTGATCTTTCCATCAGCATAATGCATATGG
Organism: Plectropomus leopardus; assembly: GCF_008729295.1. Classification (NCBI taxonomy): domain Eukaryota; kingdom Metazoa; phylum Chordata; class Actinopteri; order Perciformes; family Serranidae; genus Plectropomus; species Plectropomus leopardus. Next base: position 19,692,334 of record NC_056475.1, read on the forward strand.
GCAACTCATATTTAGGCTTACAACAGCAGATCGCCAGCTGCAATGCGTCTTCCATTAAAGAACTGGCTCCATCAGTAGATACTGTTTTTCCCCTCGCTCAGTGTTTCGCCAGAACAGCGAAATGAGCAGTGTCAGGTTCAGAAAACAAAGAATGAAGAAAGGCTGAGCGGAGCAACACACACCCAGGCGAAGCTGATTACCTCGCTTAAAGTTACTCATCATCATTGTGTCTGATTGCGAACATTTATACAGACTGAAGCAGTTGACTTCTCTCCCTCAAGTGCTCCTCTACTTAACAGTATACAAAAGAAAGGATTATGTACTTAAAGTCTGTTTACAAAAGATAAAATAAATATGTGTTATGAGTTTGTCACAACACAGAGAATTGTGTTATTAACCCACGAGCCAAACTTGAATGATCAAAAAAAAAAGTATATGAAAATAGGTTTCAAAATCACAGCAGCAGCACAATTGAATCAGTGTTCCTACAGCTTCCAGACAAATTAAATTTAATAATTTTTAAGACTTTTTAATGTCACTCACGGTGAAATTTAAGAACAATTTTATATTAACCTAAACCGAAACAATAAAAAACATGAACTGCCAACAATTTCACATAGAGTTAACAACAATTTTGCCCAAATGTTTATTGTAACAATGCAATGTCACAAAAAGCAGTACACAACATCCTCCTTCTACTTTTGAAAGATTGATTTCCGACATTTTAATACCAATTACGGCCTTACTTTTAGATCAATGAATTCAATGCCTTTTAAGATTTTTTAAGGATCCGCAGGAACCCTGTGAATCACTTTATCACCATTCAAGTTAGCTGAGCGCTAAACTGGAGGTAGCCACTTAGCCGCTGAAAGTCTGGTGCACGGGCTCTAAGAACAGCACAGTGCGAAAGCCTTTTCAGATCATCAAGATAATTTTATATGCAACAGTCAACAACTATTTTGGCTTCAAGCGTCCCTGTCCAACTTTTAAAGAACTGAATAGGTGCCCGCCTCCAACACTTTATCCACTTCTTTTCAAGCACACACACACCCTGAGCCAGAGAATCAGCTGGTGCGAAGCGACAGCCTCTAGATAGCTGTTGACCCAGTGGCACAGTAACATTTTAGGCCTGCCCAAAAAATCCTTGACACAAATACTGCGAAAAACAGTTTAATGGTCTAACTCTACAGTGCAGCATTGTACAGTTCACAGTCTAACATCACATCTTTAGAAAGAAATATAAGGTTTTACTTTACCCAGAATTTGAAAAGTTCTATAGCAAATATCTGGAGTTTGCAAATACTTGCACCCTTTTTTGCAAATATATGACTCACATTATTGTGATTAATGGAACAGTTGCTTGAGCCCAAGCACCGAACACACTGGTTTTAATGGATGATGAGGAAAATGTGTCACAGCAGTAACGGGAAATGTATTTTTCTGAACCAGAAACTTTGAACACATCATGAGTCACAATTTCTCTGCCAGTGAACACAAAAAGTGTCATCTCATGACATCCTTAATTCAAGTCTTAACGCTCTAATGTGCTCTTTGGCAGGCAGGTTGTTGTTGGATTCTCTGTCCACAATCATTGCAACAGCAGAATGTAAAGTAGAGGCTTTTACCTTTAAATTACAAAAGTCAAAAGAGCCTTAAGGTTTTTGCCTACGAAGCTGTCCTATTCTATAGTATAATATTATAGAAACAGCCAAATTGAATCCACTCTCTGTCATACTATTTTGGTAACAGGCCCTTTACTTGATTCTGATGATACACAACCAAGCCACATGTTCTAAATATAATGAAATAATTCTACATTTACATTATGCCAAACTTTATGATTACATATGATGGACGCTGAAATCAGCCTGGAAGATTACACACAATCAGTGCATCATTGCTACATGGCCCTACGCGAATGTTTTCATTAGACGCGGTCCCCGAGGCAAGATGAAATGTACGACAAAAGAAAGTTCCAGGCAACAATAAGCCATTCCTGCTTAACATCTAAGTCTTTGTCATCACCCCTGGGTTCAGTTTGCTCCATATCCTTGGCATGGGAGTGAGTGTTGGATGAAGAGCAGGACTAGATTAACTTGTCAGCAATGTGTTAGTTAGGTCTGTCTCATTCTGACCTGCCTGCATCATGTCCCGTAGCACAGAGCTCGTCTTTGCGGCCTTCAACACAGCTGCTGTAAACAAGGCTCTGGGCCAGGTGTATCAGGCCACTTCCCAGTCAAACCATACAGTGGGATTCAGCCTTACTGGCATGACTTAATTCAACAATGAAGAAACGCAGCTAAGTAGAGCACCATGGTTTTGTCATTGTTGAGTATTCTTGAATGCTTCCCTTACATGGGCTTTGAAATGAGACCATAGATTAGAGAGAGAGAGCTATTAAGAGTTGGACGAGAAGATTCATGTCTTCTTCTGGACGCGCTGGACCACCCGAGCAGCAGCCTTAGATCCACGAAAACATGAAGATGGTTAATAGTTCCTGTGAAAGCCCTTCCTGAGATCACCACTCTGCACACACATAACCACAACCAAGCAAATCAGTGATCAGTATTGATTTTACAGCTTGTAAGGGGCTTCTATAGGCAATTAGATATTGAAATTTTATTAATTTATTTTCATTCATTAGATCCTAAAAACCGTATGAAGTCACATATAAATTTTAACACCTCAGTACCTGTGCAATACCTAAATTTACTTTAAAAGAGAAGAAATGGTCTTTATCTTCTCCCTATTTATCTGTTTTCCATAAATAGCTGACCTAGATTGCTGAATTCAACATTGCTGCATGCCATTTAAATGTGTGATACAGGAGAAATTGTTGCAAAATAAGTGTAACATCTGAATTTTATGGTGAAGTCCATGACGATGACCAGATACACTCTGAGGGCTGAACGAGGGCATGAGTTCATGTTTTCCTACAGTTTATGGAAGAACTTATTCATGTTGTATGAAATCCCTGAATTTAATTTCTAAAATGAAATTTGCCTCGCCTGATCCTTCAACTTTTACCCTGTCCTTGATTACTTGGTTGCTTAGGGCTGAATTTCCAATCTCTCCTCCACCGGACACTGTGGTGTGAGACGCTATTAGAACCGAGACAGGAAGTGATGCGATAAACCAGGAAGTTGCCACTATTGTTAGGACTGAAAACGGAAGTTCTGCTTGGAGCGATATGCTCAGGAACTGGACTTCTATGCAGAAATCACACAAGAAAGCACCAAACACAGACGCAAACCTTCACACAGTCTTTCTCAGCGTGTCACTATGGGTTATATTTCTCCAAGAAATTCCCATTCATATTTTGCCTTTGAGTACACATCCAAAGTTTGTACTGCAGTTGCTTTTAGATGTATTTGATTGATGAATAAATGAAAACAATGCTGCCACAACGGCCATGACAGAGCTATTATTTGACATCCCTTGAGCTTTGTAATGCAAGAAGGTGGAAACACTGAGGTCATAACTTCACATACTGATACACAAAGCCAAACATGAGTTTGTCATCAGAGTCACACAGTTTAAAGTGCTATGAAGCTCTAAAAAAAGTATGACTCACATAAAAAGTACAAAAAGATGATCATGTATCGAGATGGATCCCTTGAAAAGGAAACAGGAATAACACATTTATCTTGTGAGTTGTGTGTGTTTGTTTTTTTTTTCAATGATCTGTGTCTTGGTGATCAACATTTTTGAACAGTGAGTAACGGGGCTATGGATATTTGGTAGACTTTGATCCTGTAATTGTGAACTTGGGCAGATTATGAGACAATGGACCATAGCCTCTTCTACACAGACATTGTGTAGGAGAGGTTATGCCTCTTTTGGTTGTTGTTTTGAATCTTTTTGTGGTTTTTGTGTCTCTCTGGTCTCTCTTTGTCATTTTGTCTCTTTTAAGGTCCTTTTGTGTCTCTTTGACAACATTTTTTTTTTACCTTTTTGTCCTCATTTTGTTGCAGTTTTTTGCAATCTTTTTGGTTATGTTTGTGTCTTCCAGGTAATGTTTTTGACTTTTTGAAGTCATTTTGTGTCTCTTTGAGGTCATTTTTTTGTCTTTTTGTAGTCATTTTTTGTGTCTTTTAGGTCATTCTCTGTGTCTTTTAGGTCATTCTCTGTCTTATTCGCAGTCATTTTGTCTCCCTTTGAGGTCATTTTGAGTCTCGCAGTTCTTTTGCATTTCTTTGTTTTCTTTTGGACTATCTTCCTGGTCAGTACATGTTGATTTAAATGACATTTTGCAGGTGAAGGCCAGAGGACACTTTGGGTCCCTGCATGGGCCTGGTAGGCCTGTTCAGTAATCCATGTATGATAAGGGAGGGAACCCGCTGATCATCTGGTCTATTTACAAACTGGATTTTTCATTTTTTCACACAATGCAATAATTCTTTGAAGCACACATGTAGACAAAACAAGTATATCTTTGTTCACTTTTCTTGAAAGCTCAAGATCCAGGGTGACAACCCCGGCAGTTATTCTCGTGTGACTCAACAATCGCTACAGTTTGCTGACACGCATTTCACACCTCTCCTCCACAGATTCAATTAGACCTTTTTACAGTATCGCCTCAGGAGGAACACGCACATCAACCTTACTCCGCTTTTCAGCACACCCCTCCTCCTCCTCTCATCCCTCCTGTTACGCACATAAAATGATTGGTGACAGCATTTTTTTTCCTTCATATCCATGTTGCAAAGCAACGATTTTCACATCAGAGCTAGGCTTTAGAGTCTCAAATTCTCTCACACAGACAGAGACAGACATGTAGAAAATATAACTGGCATACACAGCTTGGAGTCTTTAAACGGCTTTAAGCGAGCCAATGTGAAGCTGAGCATGTTCCTTTTGTGTCTCTCCCTCTTTGCTCTGCAATTTCTATTCACCTCATTATGAACAGGGACAAAAAGGATGCTAGTCAATCAAAAGGTGATTAAACAGGAATTTAGCATGCTACCCACAGCGACAGACAAACTGTGTGAGTGCACATGTGTGTGAAAATGTATAAATGTACAAGTGAGCGCCCGACAGTGACAGCCAGACTGTACAAGGCGTCAGGGATTAGGTAGGAAAACCAATCTCGACCAGCCATGACCAAAGCTCTGTGAAATAATAAAGAAAAAAAAGCTTTGCAGACAGAGGCTGAGACAAAATAAGTTTCATTGGTTCATTATGGGAACCGACTCACTGGAGAACACATCTGGATTCCTCATACAGCCTTAATCAAACAGCTGGCCGCGAGTAATACTGGTTCAGAGGAAGACTACAAGGTTAATGCACAATACGCAGTGGGAGGCTTTGTGTGTGTGCTTTCATGAGCATCTTGTTTAGCCTCAAATTGCAATGAGGCTAATTGTGTAAAAAATGATGTATCAATTGTGGTGACACTCATAGGCCCCCTGATGTGGTTGTCTTGTTACTATGGCAACACGGAGACACAGTCCCTCACAGAAGCCATGGGAGAGAACTGGGTCAGATATTATTAGGGAATATATTACATTTCCTTTGTTTTGTTTGTTTCATTTTGCTCAGGTGGTTTTAACACTAATAAGAAATGTGTGTGTTTGATTCATTCATAGATATTTTGGTACAATTAAAAACACACCTGATATCATTTCAGTGGCCTTGATGTGATAATCTTTGAATCTCATACTACAACAAACATGTATTTCAACATTATTAGCAACAGATATTTTATATTCAGGGCCGCTTTCCTGGTGTGTGAACTTATCTTTCCCTCCTGATCAATGCAGCTGTTTTTTTATTGCTTGATTCCTCATGTTCTTGTTATCCAAGGACACAGGGAAGGTGCTACATAATATAAAGGCAACCTTGTGTTTACTTGCATCCCTGCTTCTCTATGAGCGCCATATCCCCTTGGGAAAATGCTTTGATTGCTCTGTTGATAGCACAATATACAACATCACCTCACTGCCTGTGATATTCTTGGGCTCGTCAGTCATTTATTCAGAAGAACAACAAGGTTGTTTGAGGAACTTACAGTTTTGAAACTTCCGAATCAAAGGGCCTTTCTCTGCACGGGGCTTACAAGCAAAAAGGGATGAGATATGGAACAGAAAATGTAACACAACTTTGATTTTCATCAGAGGATTTTTGAATTTTGGAACAAACAATCCTTCCCATGTAAAGACTAAGCTCTGTTTTCCTGCCATCAGGGCACAACAAGGAGGCTTAACTTTCTTGACAGAAAACTCTCTTTTCAAAACACTAAAAGTCTACCTCCTCATATCAGCTCAGGCAACACAAGAGCCAAGAGGAGCTGGCTGATTCGTCAACAGAGTTGGGGAGTGAGAGGCGTCTTTGAAGCACAAACAATTCCAGGTAATGACTTCCAGAGTGGTTAAGTTCAGAGAGATGGTTACCTTGCCAAGGTTAGAGTTACACACTGGGATGCAGATGCACTCTGAATAATACAGACAGATGCTAGAGCAAGTGGAGACGTAGTATAAACATTCAGGGTTGGTGCTTTGATGACTTGAGTCTAGTTTTGGGAGGGTGGTCTCCTAAACTGCCTCTTCATACCAGCACATGATCAATAGGCCTGTAAATGTTTTAGCACTGGCGCTACAAGGGGCATAAAATATTGAAGCGACAGACTGAAACACTACCTCACGCGATGAGGGAGGGATTGTATGCGTGCAGAGGGGGTGGGGGTAACACTAGAGAGCAAGTCAGCATTATAAACTACCCTATCAGTCACTCTACACCAGTGTTTGTATGAAGAGAGAAACAGAGACAGGGGAAAGAGATTGTAAATGTCAGAGCAATTTAGCCCCAAACTCTTTCTCAATTAGTTTACATGGATCCTTATAATGGCGAGCGATTGGTATTCGGATAAGAACATAAAGCGTATTTCATTGTCACTATCTCATCAGTTATACTGGTCTAAGTCATAGGCAACTACAGGTTACCACAAGAACATGTCATCTGTCCTCACATGGCAGAAATACACACAAACATAGGAGATTTTGTATTTACATTAAAACCCTTACATAGCTCAAACTCTGGCTCCCCATTCAGCAACTGCTGACATGAGAGATTACCTTTAACCACTCCTCTTCCACTGTCCCGCATTCACTTACAAACGCTCCACTCAGGCTCCACATGATTTACTCGAATGTATATACACAAGATGAACTCAAACCCAAACATGGTGGTGCTCATATACTGACTGTACGAACCACACGCACACTTCAGGTAAATTCTAATGCAACCAATTTTGAGAAAGCAGAGCTGACCTCAGGTCACTGTGGGTGTTAAATGACAACCAAGCATGAGTGACTGGAGGCTGGGCTCAGCCATGAGTCCAACTTTATGACAGAAGTAACATGATAGTCTCTGTTTATGACAGAGGAAACTACTCAGTAGGAGGCTGGGAGATGAGGAGATTATAAATTGACTGTTTCAAGGAAAATTCTGGTTTATTAAAACTTGGATCTTTCATAGTTCCAGGCATCATTTCTATTGGTTATGATAACATTTTACCAAGCAGTTTCTAGAAAATGCTGACACGGCAACAACAGAGTCTAACAGGGCAAGAAACAACCCCAGATTTTTTGTATAGGGATGGCCAGATGTGGCCACCAAAAATCTTGGGGTTTGGGCAGGGGGGTCACCAAAACCAAAAGCCATGATTTCTATTATGCTGTTGGAGTTTGTAGGATAGGAGACAATGTTACGGAGGCACATTCTGATATACGTTGGTTTCTTATTTTACAGTTAATATTACTAAAATACAATGATACCGCTTCAGCTGACGTTTTGATAATGTTTTTCATGTTATGTATTTATATATGTTAGGTTGATTATATGTTGATTAGAAGAAATTATTTCCTGGGAACAAACCTTCTTAAGCTTGGGAAAAAATGTATATGTACCCATAAAGCCCATTTTCATTCAGATATTTTGAGGTGCGAGTTCAGGAGACCCCTTTGAAAATGGCCATGCTAGTTGTTCCCTCACCAATTCAGCCTAACTTTTGAGTGATATTTATCCCCTTTCCTGACGAGCTATGTCAACATGGTTAGTATCAATGGATGCCTTAAGTTGTCTGATTTCTTCAGATATCACAAGCTTTTTTTGCTTGCCTAAAGAATGAGCACACCACAGCCTCTTAAAGACAGTAACGTTTGCCTTCAGTTACCTTTGCCACAGGCGGTCACTGAGCGGGCCAGCAAAATTATCAGGGTGGCCATGGCTGCCCCTGGTCCCCTTTTGGGGTTGCCACTGAACATGACAGGGTTTCAATACCCCAGGTTAGCCAATCTTCTTATAGAAAGAAAACAAAGTGAGCAATTTAACCATAATATAATACTGGAGCTGTATTAAGCCTTTGAAATCTGGAGTGCCATCACTTTTCTTGTGCTGCTTTCAGATGCCTTTCACAAGTATTTAAACCTTTGAATCCATAGCAAATTGGTGTGATTTTTCCCCAAAAAATATGAGAAAAAGGGCAATTTTGTAAGGAAATTGTGAGTTAGTAAATCTAGAAAATTATTTTGAAAAAACAAGGAAAAAATGTTTAGGTAAAAATAAAAAATACAAAAAATAGGGAAAACTATATTATGTTTTTGTTTTTTTAAAAACTAATTTTCCAGTAATCTTCTTTTTACTAATATCTTGCTAATTTTTAGGTCATTTTTTCTTTCGTTGCTTATTTCCCTCTTCATATGTTTTTGAAAGGTATTGAGCCAACTTGTTCAGGTTTCAAAGGGTTAAACAAGATGTCTCCTTCAACCCTGATGAATTTTAGGGGAAGTGACTGAATGAGCAAAGACATCAATGTGTGAATCCCCTTTTGCTGCTCATGTCCAAGTCCACATTCCACATTTCCCAATCTACGGACTTTGCTGCAACCCTCTTAACCTGCGCGACCCTGTGACGACCTCCAGCAGGGACCAGAAACACAAGCACATGTTCATCTTCTCACAGCATGTCAGACACTTAATCTTAAGTGTCAAAATCCCAGTTCTACTTGTGAATTTCCTTTGTCTTTTTGCATATTTTTGACACCCTCTGTTGGCATCAGAGCAGTTGTCAATGTGCAGCATTTTCACTGTAACACTGATGACACATGAGAGCCAACAGAACTTTAGAGAGTAAAAAATTCACCGATGCCAATCCCTGACATCCTTTGCGAAATGAGTTTACACAGGACGTATGGCCAAGAAACCTAATCAGCGCACAAATTACCATGTAATGTTCCAATCCAAGAAAAAGAGCAAACAGGAGTTTAAAACTTTTTCCAGTAAATGGCAGCATTATGTAACAGAGGTTTGTCTCAAAGGTCTGAGTCGCCCTCACTCTCCTTCCGCATCTGTGTGTGTACATTATGTGTGAGAGACAGGGCTGACAGATGGCTTACGGTCCAAAATCACCACCTCGCGTGAGTAGCAGGCCTCAGACCCAGCTCTAACCCCAGTCTCTGCCCTGGGCCCAGGCCTTAACCCAATCAGGGGAATGGATAAACCAGACAAACATATGTGCACATTTACATACATCTGCTCAATCTATCCCTTGGGGGAAAGAGGATTGAAAGGATGTGACGGACAGACAAATAGATTGACATGAGGGGTTGAACTAACCAAAACTAAAAAAAAAACTGGGGAAATAAATTCAGAAGCACAAGTTTTCTACCATCCCTAGATCAAAGTCCTCTCATTTCCTTGTCCCTGTCCCCTTGTGTATCCTCCATGTCCCTGCAGCAGTCCCTTGCAGCCAATTCATACTAGTAATTAAACTAATTTCCTCACAGCTGACTCACCCTGGAGGTGGTCAGTATTAAACGCTATGCCAGATGGAGAATACAGCGCTGAGATCATTGTTGATAATTCACTTTTTCCCACCATTCAATACACGAACAGTAACACTGAGTGATGGAACATGTGGGATTGTTCGTGTGGCTGCGAGTGATTGCTTCCAAGTGTGAGAGTGAAAAAGCAAAAAGAAGAAAATGGGACAAAGATGACCCAAAATATTCGGCTACTTATCACAAATTGTTTTTTTTTTTTTTACTTGAAAGGAACATTTTCTCATTGAAAAATAAATCACTGGTGACTAGTTTAAATCGTGATGAGTGGAAAAATGAATGTCATGTATGGGAATGATTAGCATAAGAGTGAAACAGCAGCATTATAAAACGGGTGCCACTGCAGATATGCAGCACCCTTAGTTGATATGCAGCCGACATCCATGCTACACTGCCAACTTTACCGTGACCAAAATGATCTAAGGAGATGGAGTGGGAGTAAGAAGGGATGAGGGTGCGCGGGTTGAGGAAAGGAGGGTGAGGTGACTTGAGTGATTATTGTAGCTGTAATTTATCAGGACATTGGAGTGAGGTCGAGGGGGGCACTGAAGTTAAAAACAGGGAGGGGCGGGTTACATGAGATTCTGACCTCAACCTCAGAGACCCTGCAGGGAAACACGACACAGACCCGTGTGTGTACTCAGAGTCCCTGAGGTTTACTGCATGTATAAACACACCACATACTGTACTGTATATGGTGGTTATTGAACTCATGCATGTGTATGTGTGGCTCACTGCACAGGTACGATAGGACAGAAAAAGTGGAAGAGAAGAGCACAGAGAGGAAAAAAAACAGACCCATACACACTGACAGAGTGTGGACTATTTGAAACCTGTCCCCAGTAAATCACAGTAATAGTTCTCTTTGAAAATTCCCATAAGAGAGGACCAGCAGAGGGACGCTGCTGGCCACCTTAATAGCACAGATTGAATCTCTATAGCTGGACTATAAACGGACTTCTCTGTGTTTCCATAGGTCTGCTATAGCCTGCATCTCACATTACCTCTGTCCTGGCTCTGTGGTCTGCTGGCTAACCAAACCTGACTCCTACCTCCTATGTCTCTCCTTGTGGTGTTCAGCTGAGAACAGTGGTTTACATACTGGGGTCCAAAGACCACGAGGGTAGCTTGAGGGGCCACAGAGGGGGCCACAATCAGATGAGGAAAAGTTTATCATCTATGTTTCAGTCCCTGGAGGTTAGAACAATGTAGAAAGATGGTTTGGAGTACAACTACTGCTTTTATCTCTAAACCTGATTTCCATTCATCTCATTGCCAGTCATGTGACACACTTGGGCCCCCAAACACAAAATTTACAAAAGATATGGCTGTAAAACTTTTTTCTTTTAAGTCAAGAAATCACTCTTTATAGCATCAAAAGTTGTGCCATTAGGTCTGAGAAAAACAAAAATGAATGTGGTCATATCAGTATAATATTTTGTGCAGAGATTTCAGCTCAGCTCTAATGTGCGGGTTCTATGGGCCCAAATGTGTAAAATCTGAACAACGCTGTACACACACATAAGTCACTTTCATTGGAATGAATGGGGCGCCCTATAGAGGGACGGAGGTATGACGTTTTTTTTGTAGGCAGACTCGGAAGTAAACATTGCCCTGGTTCCCTCGACAAAAAGCCATTGGGATTTTTTAACTGGATTTTGGATTATTGCAGAAAATAAGCTCTGTGGTAAACACAAGTTCATGAAACTTACATGTTCAGTGAGATAATCTTCACAAATAAACAACACTTTTATCATTTTTGAAGGGCAAATGTAATCGCCAGAAGAAAAAGCTAATGTTAGACTATAAGTAAACTACACTACGGTTTCGTGACTTCATCGTCTATACAACAAGGCTAAAAAGCCATGTTTGCCATGATGACATTTTGTAGTCTCACTTAGCTTCTTGTCAGCAAATACCTTTTAAAAGACAAGTAAAAGCTTCACAATTCTGGAGTGTGGTCCTTACTGACAAACTTTATGTCATAAAAAAAACGTGAATATCTTTTACGCTTGTGTTAACCACATACTGTACCTTGTTTCAGACACCTAACCAAAAACCCATTCAAAAACCCCACTCATTACTAATCATACTAACTCATTTTTCATGTTTTAGGACACATCTCTACATCTCAAGCCAAGGACCAAGACAAAAACTGGGATTAAAATACAAAATTAAAAGTAGGCTACCTTCAGTAGTTGAATGAGAAATCACAAACGGTAAAATCAGTTCCACATGGAATGAGCTGCTGTATAAAAATGACACTCGCAGCACATGACTGAAGACCATTTATCTATCCATCTGCCTCTGTCTATTTACTATTTTTTCCTTGCTTGCTAGCCACATTTTGATCAGATAAATATGGTGCCAAAAACAAAGTAGTCTCCATAGTGTTCCATAAATGCTGACTGTGATGTTTGCTCAAATTTAAAGCAAACTCCATCTATCTGATATCAGCATGGTATTTTATACCCTACATTCTATGTCACAACCAATACAGGATTTGATTTGACACTAAATCTGGCAACTCCTACCTGTCAGTCAAACTTTTCTCTGCATTCTTTCACATATTTCTTTTCACATACTCCAGTGTGTCCCTGTTTGTCCAACATGAATATGAATTTGGGTGGAAGTTGCGGCTAAGCCTGAGGATGGAGCTGTCAGCTGTAATTCTGTCACAGGTGTCGGGATGTAAATGTACCTTTGTCTCTCGCACCTGAGAAACCTCAGTACATCTGACACAGTCATCCTGTTTTGCCCAGCTGAGCCCAACCCCTGGCTTAGTGCGGGGACACAGGGAGAAACCCCACCCCTTGTCTACTGGAGGTTTCCAAAAGTAGGAGAGACTGATGGCTAAACCAGGCACTATGTTTACGCCCCTGATCCAGCACTCAGATACCCAGTCGCTCCATCGCTCCACCCGACAGCGGAATCCGAAGTAGTTTGTCTCGGCCTGGGGACAACCTCGACAGACAAAGGAGTCTGAACTGTGGCATTTTTGGTTCCGCAGTTAAGCCACTCCATAAGCCAGCTGTCAGCCATGAAATGAGAGTGTGTTTTTTTATATGTGCATACTCTTGCCAAGGTGACCTCCGAATGAACGCGATTAAACAAGCTTCTATATTTGTGAGCCTGTATGTATGTGTGTGTCTGTACGTGTGTGTAAAGGTCACTAGTGTCGGTGTAGGGGTTTGGAGGGGAGGGTGCACAGAGAGCGCATACATACAGAAATGAGTGAATGACTGATTTATTAGGTGTATAATTGCCTCTATCTTGGCTGTAGATCTCTGTTGGATGTTCTGTGTGTGTGTTTTTGTGTGTGTGTGTGTGTGTGTGTGTGTGTGTGTGTGTGTGTGTGTGTTTGTGTGTTTGTGTGTGTGTGTGTGTGTGTGTGTGTGTTAAGAGTGGGCAACGTGAAACACAGCAGGATTAATGGAACACTCAGCACGCTAACTCCATGCAGACCACCAGCATTGCGTTAACCTCTTATACTGAGATATTGAGATAGAAAGGCCGTGAAATCGTCTGCATAGCTGAATATCGTCCTGTTTGCCAGTCCACCTGCACGCCTGTCCATCTCATTTTCATCTCAGTTCTTCTTCTTCTCTTTTATGAGCGTAAGAGCATGCTTTTTTTCTTGGTTGAATATTTTAAAAGCTCAAAGTTAGATTTTCTTCTTGAAGTGGATTTTAGCTTTTATCCTGCATCTCCTTTCTACCCACCCTCCCCTGAAGACTCAGGCATAATTTTATCTGTTACCGCGGTGACTCAATGTATCTCATTTAGGATTTCAGCCAAATGCTCTCTGGTGTATATCATGCCTCGCTGATGTAAGTCGAAGGAGAGAGAAGCAGAGCTCAAACACGCACACACATACACTCTCAGACGCCCAGCGAGCTGTGCCAGAAGAAGTCTTATTCATCAAACCTAACCTTGTGAAAATGTGGACCTGACTACACTCCTCTAAATCACTGGGATGAAATGGCAGGGGGAAGAAGAAGCCAAATCACTTTATTACACGGTGCACAGGCCGTGTGGTGTTGGAGCCATGACTGAAACCAAAAAGAGATGATGTGAAAAAGGGCGGTTGGGAAAATAGAAAGCTCTCCTCCAAAAATAGGAGAACCTGTTTTGTTTTTAGAATGAATGTAAATCTAACTGAAGGCTTAAACTCAGTTGCTCAGATGAAAAATCACCGCTTGCCAGTTTCTATGATTTATCTGTCTTGTTTAAACACAAGATTTTCTTTAACTCCTTGCAAAATTGTTCCCATAGAGAACCTACACCTGCTTCAAAAATACTAAATGAGCCACTGATTGGACTTCAAGCCAAGGTTCAAGTCCTTGCTCTATTGAATCCTAAACCAATAAAGACGGCTCTGAATTCGAAGCCTTAATTATGTGTCTTCAGGCCGTGCAGCAGGAGGACATTAATTAAGCTAAATGATCCTTCCTCTACAAAACATCTCACAGCATTCATCAAGGAACGAGCAGGAGAAATGCTCCCGTGGCGTGAAATATACATGTGCATTGTATGGAGCTGCGGGCAGCCCGGACAGCACTACGGGGTTCGTATCCACTCCACTACGAGAGCGAGGCAGCTGGAAGAAAAAGGCCAGACTAAAGTGTAAAATGGAGGATGTGTGATTGGACTGAGAACAAGACGTCTGCTGGGCAAATAAATATAAAAGAATAATCACCCGCAGGAAAAAAAAGAGGAGAAAGAAAGAAAGCGCCCACTCTATTCTGTGTTGCAGTTTTCCATTTTGGAGGCAGGTCCATCCCTCCTCCTCCTCCTTCATATTTCACAGACAGGGCTGGGATGGATGGGGCTTTCTAGTGGCACTCTGGGATTAGAAACACACACATACACATAACATCTACATGTTCATGGGCACTACACATGCTTAAACACACACACACACACACACACACACACACACACACACACACACACAAACATACACACACACACACACACACACACACAAGCAAGAGCCTGTGAGGTGATTGTTACCAGATGGGGGGGGGGTCGTCCATCCAGGCTCACTGTGATGGACAAAAGATTGCATGGACTTTTCTTCATCCTCTCCTCACTGTGTGCATGCACATATGTGTGTGTGTGAAAGAAAGCATATCAAAGTGTGTGTGTGTGTGGGGGGGGGGGGGGCTCGTGTCTTCAATGAATAAGGGCTAAAACCCCCCATTTTTCCATTGACTGAGCTGGCAGCTGGCGTATGTGTGTCCCATTCAAATAGAGTGACATGTTTAATTTGACAATTAAGAAAACAAAGGATCCCATTTAGAGCCTCAGTCGGAGGCTGTGTACACTGTGTGTGTAACTGTGTGTGCTTGTCAAGATTCTCCGCCGAAGTGAAAGAGACAGACGGGGAAGTATCGTGGATGCAGGAACCCAAAAAGCCGGAGCAAACCTGAACCGTCAGTTTAGATAAGCAAGAAAAAGAAAAGGAGCTGTGAGGAAAAGCAGGCAAGAACAGAATGAACTTGAACAAGAATTTACTTTTCTGCTAATTCAAACCACTCTGCCTGACCTACTGCTGTGCCAGTCAATCTGGCTCATGTGTGGAGTATTTACAGTTGCGGGTTAAGCATTACCTCAGTTTACCTCAAAGCAGCGGCAGACCACAGGGATTTAAAGGTGATGCAAATAAAACCCGCACATGGTGTCTCTTTTCAGCTGGCGGAGGATCGTTAACCTCACATTAAGTCACACTTTAGGTGTTGGAAAAGCAGGCTTATGCACATGTATACACACATATTATTTTTCTTGCAAATGTGCTTGAAATTATGCTGCACAAACAAAAAAATGTCCAACATGGGAAGAACGGTGCCACTTAGAGTCTGTTTCCTAGGAAAAATATAAAGAAGTTTATGTTTTTTGGCCTAAAAAATCTAACTTTGTACCCACTTATAGGGGACTATGGGAGCTGCTGACCCTTTGAAACCTGAGCAAATGCTTGATAAAATTTTTTTAAAAAACATGGTAAGAGGCAAAGAGCAACTTATTAAGAAATGGTCCAAAAATAAGCAAGAAATTAATAAAAAGCTACAAAAAAATGCTATTAAAAGGTGTCTGACTGCAGCACAATAAAACAGATGTCCATGGTGTTAAAGAGTTAAAGAAGGTACAATTTCAGCACACATTGTTTTTACAAACTGCGCTGATTGGGAGTAATTGCCTTTGGGTACCTTAGGTATGACCCAAGCAGCATCACTTCAGGCAGTTTGTGGCTATTTTAACATGCGTTCTGTGTTTTCTCTCTGATACATTTGTAACTGATTCCTCTTGAAGTCTCCTTTCATTTTAATTTCTAATAACCTTTGGATTTTACTGTCAGAATAAACAAACTGTATTCCATATTAGTTCAATGATCAGCGCTTATCATAAGATACAGACGGCACTCCCCATAATCCACCCCACTCTCCCCTCTCTTCCTTCCATGTGGTCCTGAGAGTCCTGTTACCATGGCTACCACTGAACGAACGATGGCTCCAACCCCTTTGAAAGCCATCACGCTTCCCCCCACCACACACACACACGCACGCATACACATGCTATCTGTATGAAGTAATGGCGATCATCCTTCACATGGGTGAGTGTTCATATGAAGACTGTCTGCCTGCTCCTCTCTGTGCCTAGTTACAATAACATGACCCCACTCTCCCCCTGACAGCAGTGAAAAATACCTATGGATGGAAGATTCCTCACCAGCACACACACAGACACACACACACACACACACACACACACACACACAGAGAGAGAGAGAGAGTCTGGTCGTTCTAATTTGCAAAGACAGCCATTATCCTGTGATCAATAGCATTTCTCATGCAGCCTTGTGGCATTTTGTGATACCATTCTCAGTCTGCATGTTGTAGAAGATAATGTCTTGCTAACAATGGAGAGAATGACTGGCTGCTGAAAGGTATAGAGCCATTCCTCTCCTTTTACTCTGAACCCTGCTGTAGACGACCTGCATGGCTGGTCTGCCCAATACCCGTCAGCTCCTCATCCAATCCTCCACTGCATTGCTCTATTTTTTTCGTATTACTACTGCATGTGTAAATGTGTTTGCAAGCAAGGAACGAAAGGCTTCTTTCAAGGGCGTACTCAGACAGATAGAGGTGAAGTCACACAAACCCAGAAACACACTCACACACAGGAGAGTGAGTGGTGATGAATTGGCTCTGCCCCATCTCCCCTGGCCCCCCTTTCTACATCTCTCATCGTCATGGTAACCATCAGCACCTCCGCCGCATCCTGCATTTACGCTTTCACACCACCATCATGGAGCCATCCTTTTTATCACTCTCCTCTTTTTTCCTTTTTCCTTTTTATACCCTCACTCACTGTCTAAAATGTGCTGAGTCCTGCTCTTTCCACAGCTCTGCATGTCTTTACCATGAATCATCCATATATTCAGCACCTCCAGCATTTCATTGTAAAATATTGAGATGTTCAAGCAAGAGCACAAGTTCCTTGTATAAAATCCTTGGTCTTTTTTGTATATGGTTATAAATGATTAAATGTCTGCATGTGATTTAGTGAGGCAACCCCCAAGCAAAGTGTGCAAAGAGGCTGCATTTAATTCGATGGTCAACAGCATCTACATGGCACACTGACCTTGCCTCTGTCTACTATGGCATTAGGCTTTATCACATTGAAAATTATGCAATGAATTAAAGCATGTAGGGCCACCAGGGTGCACTGCAATATATAATATATTGTTTACAGAATTATAGAAAATAAATACTAGCAGTTTTAATGACAAATCTTAATGAAAAACCAACCAGAAATGCAAGAAATCTGACAGTAGCATTCAATAGATTTTTGATCTCAATTCGACAAACCTGGCTTAAAAAAGGTTAAGTAATGTTTTTCCCTAATCATTCATTAAAAAATTATGAATAAATAACAAGTGTCTTGGTTTAATTTCTGCATCTAATTTTCAGATGAGCAGACAAAGGAAACCAGCCAAAAGAAGAACTTTTTTTTCTTTCCAAATGGATCAACAGAAATTAAAAGCTGCATATATCAGAAAAAAAAACAAAACTTTTTAATAATGCCATTTACTACAAAAAAAGGCTTAACACAATACAGGTAAATACAATTGCATTATATGGTAGGGTACCAAACAGCCATGACCAGCCTCTTGCAATTCATTACCGTCATTGCATGCCTCATTACAACCTACAGTGTATAGTGTACATTGCATTACACGTTATGCACAAACTAAGCAGTATCATCTGTTCTGCACTTCCTATGATCTCAGTTTCTCCATCTGTATGACTTGAAAGAACCATTCCTTAGATAAGAAACAAAGGCTTTGGAGGAGAAAATACCATTCGATGGATCCACATTAGCTCTAGTATCCGGTATTAGAGCAGCAGATCCGGCACTCCAAGATTCTTGCAATCAAGCAGCTCTATAATCGTCCCCTGGAGCGGGGCAGTAAATACTCTCAACAGCCCGCCAGTGGTGGGGGTGTTTAACAGTGTGCACAAGTCTGTGTGTTTGTGGGGAAGCATGTCTTCATGTCTGTGTGTGAACACAACTTGACGACATCAGAAAGCACTTCCAATTTTTTTCTTAATTGATATTCCCTTACACAGAGCAGGACGCTGGCCAAGATACCAGTGTCTGCCGTGACTAGAGTCACAGAGAGATTGTGCATCAACGACAGAACAAGGTTCCTCCATTAACAATCCAGGCTGACACAGACCTGAGACGAATGGTTTGTGAGATCATTAGCTGGCAGACACGACTACAGGCTGTCTCTGTTTACACTGTCTCTTCCACACAGCATACAAAAGATACAACACTTGATTCACCTGAAGACTTTGTTGTAAGCTGCCACAACCGCCATTCAAAATACAAACTTTTACATTCGAATGCTACACATGACGTTTTAGAGGGTCTTTTGTATTGCATGTATATTGTTCACAGCAAGTAGCATTTTTGACTTGGCGATGCATCACTTGTGATTGGCCTTAAATTTATATATAAATTTGTATATCTATCTATGAATATCAATGAGGTTTAGTTGGTGTTGAAAAGAATACTTCAAATGAATTACTAGACCAAATCCCCTCCTTACAAAGCCTTGTTTATTAGGATATGGAAATAATTTTTCCTTTCTTCTGGGTGAACACTGGGCTGTACCAAATGTCTTTTTTTTCTTATTTTTGAATAAAGCTGTAAAGGTCTATTCTCATATTTTATGACATCATCACAATAAAATATAATTTAAAAAATCCTCAAACACAAATCCTTAATTGGAATAAAGTGATTTGTCAGATTAACTATGTTTTTCTTTTTTAGAATAATTTAAAATAAACTTTCATTAATGACTAGAACTTTAAGTTTAATCAACACAAGTAGGCAGCAGAAGACATTAAATAATGATGAAATAGTGACTGCGCCTTTAGGCTTATAGCTGCATCATGCTTTGACATAAATGGCAATAAAATAAATCAGAAATTTCAAATGGATGTGTTTACTTCTCTTTTTTTTTAAACTCAAAATCATTACAGTCCAGTGCAGAGGTTCTGTGTGACTGACACTCACTCGCTGTGCAAAGGAAGGCGACCATAACCGCGGTGATAATGATGAAATGTCTGGATCACCACTGGAATCTAATTCTACAAGTAGTAAAATATTAAAAATGTGACCTTGACATTTAATCTGCATCAAAAATAATGGATTGAACAGAAAAAAAAAGAAAAAAAAACAACCTTCTCAGCATTCGGATGTGGTTTTATAACCTTATGAATGAAGCTTCAAAACTTCGAACTATTCGGTATAGCTCTGTTGAACTTGAATGAGTATGATATCAGATTCAATGAGCAATGTGTCTTTTTTCATCTTCCAACCAACCAACTGCTCCCACTTTCCACAACAGTCCCGCTCTGCTGAGCCATGATGTGAAAACATTAAGCTGTGGTGAGTGACAGCAACTCGGGCACCAGATGCTGACATTCAAAGATGGCTGGTGCGACTCCCTCCCCGTTGTCAGTTCCTTTGATGCTTTAAGTAGAAGCACAGCATTGTCTTTAAGCAATGGGAGCCGATTGATCCAAAAACTCAGTCTCAGAGTTGTGACAGCGATGCATCTCTGTCAGCTCTTTACGGTGACATACGCCCTGTCTGTATTTCCCACGTTTGAGCACTTTGACTCAAGAGCATCATCTAGTAGCACTTTTATTGCTAAATTTTGCGAGATGGACATGTTATTCCAAAACCAGGAGATTTATTCCAAGTAGTATAAAGAACTTCCTAAACTGCACACTGCGCACCAGGGTGTGTTAGGCCGCAGTAAATCTGATCCAAAACCACAGAGCTGAATTTGGTCCACATGCACCAGAAATGTTGGTTCTCCTAAATTGACATTAAATCTGACACATCCTTACTCTAAAAGTTAAATCACTTGCAACAGCGAGACAGAACGCAGGCCAAATCAGATGATTTACCTAACCTCAGCCAACACCTATTGCCCAGGCCAAATGCCTGTAAATGTACTCAGTGTGAGGTTAACACAACACAAGGCGACTACTGTTTCATGTCAGAGAGATACATCTTGGAGTCCTTACACGACTCCAACACAAACACCTTGTGCATGATCTGACTGCAAGACATGTAAGAGAAAAAAAACCTTTCTGTCATAGTCCTTAGAGGAGCTTTGACCAAATTGCAGGGTGGGAATACTGAAAGGCACAGTGACAGAGAAGATGGAGAATCCCTTTCCCTTAATAATGAGTTACAGTATGGTTGGTAAGGAAGAGATGGACCACCGTGAAGTAGCTGACAGTTGCTTGAAGCAACATTTTGAATGACCAGAGTAGGAAACATGCGCGCCTTGTCAAGAATGTTTAAACTTTAGACCTTAGAGAAATAATCGAAGTCATTATTGATGAACGGCAAACTCAGCGGCGTGTATTTATAGGTATTAGTGTTAATGTCAGTGGAGCTTTACAAATATTACAGCAGGAGTTCCTTCAAAAGGACATTATACTGGAGCTATTTAAATGATTGACCCGGGTCCAATAGGTATAAATCTGGAGAAAAGAAAGACAAGACTGCAATAAGCACAGTGGTAGCTTCTAAAAAGTCCAACCCACACTGAGCTGGTTGTCATTTTAAAAGGAAAAAACACACTGAGGTTTATTCCTCATCTCCAGGCTGCTTATTAAATTAATATTCTGCTTAGCCGGCATGAACGGGTTCACTGAGTCCAGAAGGCTACGGTTCAGAGCGTGTCTGAAGATGGGACTGCTTCTGTTGAATAAAGGAGATTAAGATCAAGAAAGAAAGTTAATAATCAAGCACTATAATCAGTTTTTCTTATGTGCCTTGATTTTATGTTCCAACATTTTTATCACCTTTCTGATCATGTCTCCATTATTGTCGTCACTCTTTTATTCATTCCCGTCTCGCCGCAACTTGCAGCTCAAGATTTGTACAGTTCAATGAAACAAATCACAACAGTTGCCCATGCAAACAGTAAAGTTATTTCCACTCCTGTAGTCCTTCCAACCCTGTCTGACACACCGCAGCCAGCAACCACAAACACACATGTATGCTCACATGCACAGAGGCCCACAGTGGAAATAAGTCTCAGACTTTTCTGTGGTTTTTATCCCTTAAGCTCATGCACCAGGGTTTCATCCTGTGCTTCTGTTCTTCTCTGTGCATTTATTTAGCTTTATACATCTGCATGAGGGGTGAGCGATATGGCCAAAATCCTTTAGAACTGTATTTTTATATCATGACAACAGTATGTGTCAGAATACAGTAACTGTTCTGTAAATTTAATTAAGAAATGGTTTAAAGTAACCATACTGTTACTTCATTACATTTGATTTTTTTCTTCTTTTATTTGGAAACTTTTATTCACACGAGATAACACTTGACTTAAGACAAAATGCAAAATGCGGTAAAATTTGAATTATTTAATATGGAAGCTTTAAGGTTCCTGAGAACAAATTTTCAAGTGTTTCAGGTTTCTGTATGAACAACTTCACTCTCCTCCTACATGTCTGCCTGGATCATGTTACCTTCCTAGGCAGCTGGGTTTACAAGATCGTGCAAGTTATCCTGGGATCATGCGGGGAGCCAGCCCTGATTTGCTACAGAGCCACCCCTGAATAGCTCCTGCAATTGAAATGGTATTGCTAAATTGTCCAACCCTAATACGTCCATTGTTGTTTAATTACAAATGTGCATAATATACTGCAAAATGCCTCACTTAAGCCCATGTGCAGTACAGCTCAGTGAAACCAGACAGCAATCAGAAAAAGAGGGAGAAGTGGAGATCAACGGAGAGTAGAGAGGGAAGGTGAGAAGTAGTAAGAGATTCTCTTGTAAAAGATTCCACTCTGGGGGGAATGGAAACTTTGGTTCACTCTTCTGGTGTTGCTCTAACCTTTAATAGACAACTCATGGTGAGAACTATCCTTATAAAAGCTGAAGTCTAAAGCAAAGACAATATGAGGTGCACGCATGACAGAAGTGCATCTGGGAGATGTAAAGAAAGTGAGAAACGTGATGTGGACCATATTGAGTATAAAATGCTTTTTGTTAGCCGTTGCCATTTCTCTGATCTCACATAGAGCAGCGGTATTGTTTAATACTGTGTCTTTTGGCAGCGCAAATGCAATACTATATCTGGAATACTAACGTTTCCCCCTCCGCCTCTCTTAGCATCACTCCACGTTTGAGTTCCTGAGGTGAGAAGAAAGTCGAAGAGGACAAGTCAGATGATTAAATGGATGATTCATTTGAGAAAACAAATATCTGTAGCTGCACAGTCTTTGACCCCTGAGAGGAAAATAAATAGTGTGGAGAGAGCTGGGACAGACACAACACCAGAGGAGCGGAGTCAGCCAGATAACAGCTCCGAGGCTTCTGCTACAACACTCACAAACACCCACACGCACAGACATCAACTGAAAGTCATGCCCAAGACTCCTGCGGAAAATAACAACTAAGAAAAATGAATTAAAATGACTTGACACAAACGCAAAATGTCTTGGTCACACCCAACTGTGACTTCAAATGGTAACCTCTATCTCTCTGTAAAGCCGAATGACAGAATCTGATACACTGGGAAACAAGCGCCTTCACCGCCCTTCACCCCTAACTTATCGACCACCTGCTGTCCCAAACTGCAGAACCTCTCCCAAAGCAAATACGATCTAGAGAAACACAGGAAGCATACTAATTTACACCAACTTAACTCAACATGTCATGAAATTAGATTAGTGTGACCAAATGAACTGTGGAGAGCCCCAGCATCACCTGCCGCTCGCGTGTGGCGTGTGTGTGTATGCACTGTGTGCCGTCTGTTTGTGTGCAAGCATTCAAGCATGTGCGTGTGTGACTGTGTGACTTTGTTCCTTTCACTCTCAAACTCCAGTGTAGGAGTGAGAAGCTATAAGGGATGAGACAGTGACAAAATGGAGGCCCAGACAGAGATAGAGAGGACGTCTGGATGGCAGATAAGTTTGAAAAGAAACACAATGCAAAAGCAGCCCAGGAGAGCTGGAATAGAGAGATAGGCTGGGGAGAAGAGACAGATAGATGTGTGTGTGTGTGTGAGAATGGCTGCAGTTTTGACTGTGTTTTATATGGAGGATCCTGTGCCTGCAGCTGTTTGATATCTGTGTGTTCAACAGACTAGGGAAGTTATCTCAACAGTGTTCTTTACAAAGTCGAAAGTGTTCACCTTGTCAGTTTCAGACTGTGGAAAGAAACGTGCCGTATTAAAGACTTTAATTAACAAAAGTCTTCTCTATACAATTGTTTCCATTATTATCTAGTATAATTTGCTGATAATCAGCATCTCTGGTTTCATCTGCAGGTTTAAGCCCAGAACAGCCCATAATATTACTTTGGTTAGGTCTATTTAGTCGATAAATTGATGATAAAAATGGATAATCTTTAGGATTAGGATATTTGCTTGGAAATAAGAAGATATAGGAATATATCACCTTGAGCTATGGGAATTTTTCTGACATTGCTCAAACTACTGTCTGCAGGCCAATAATAGCCAACTAGAAATGTTTTGTGTGGACCTGAACATAATATAAAATTTACTCAATATATATTTAATAATCCATGTTTCATTTTAATAGTTTCTCTTTCAATAACCAACATTTAATCAAGCAGAAATCTCTGGGACTGAAAAATTAGACCAACTCTGAAGTGCCAAAAACTGCAGTACCTTGAATTGCCATTTGAGGCTGGCTCCAGAAACAAGTCAATCCCCACAGACTCCCACATAAAAATGCCCAATTTGATCTCTAGGGATCAGATCCATCCCTAGCTCCTCCACACGCTCTACCATCTCATCCAAATATGGTCAGTTTTGGCTCCAAAAAGAAAGACAACAACTGCTGAAATGCCAAAATCAAGGCTTTAAAACAGCAGACCACAAATCAATGGGTGATTTTAAGGTAGCTGTTTATTATTTTATGCTGTCTACGCATTTAGTAAACCAATTTGCTACTGCTTCTAAGCAAGCGTAAGGTGGCTATGAATGACCACTTGAAGAAAGCTACAGGTTGCATGTCAACTAAGGGCACCTTGCAAGTGTCACAAGAATTGCATTTGGTCTTCAATGTCAGTGCTGTTAGCTAAAGTTGGAGAGTTTGAAATGTGTGGGGGTATTTTTACCTATGCTGCCTTCAGTCACATGCTATCTCCCTAAATTGTCTCCCTTAGTCATCAAAACTTTAAAAACTCCTGGACTAAATTATTTATTTCTAATAAAAAGCTCAGTCAAACTTCCATTAAAAGTAAAACTGGTGCATTAATACTTGGGTTGTGTTGTATTGGCATATTATTCTTAAAAAAGGTTTCCACTGATGAAGAAAAAGAGAAATAGAGAAATACTTTCCATTCTTGATAGTCTCCTTCACTGATGGGAGATTGATTCTTCTAAAATAGCAGAGGAAAAGACAAAGTTGGGACCAGAGCAGAAGCCATGAGGGTAAAAGCCCATGAGACATGAGGTAAAAAGTAAAGGGGAAAAAAAGAATGGAAATTGAGATACTCACTAACAGATGAGATGAAGAAATGGAATAGAAAGCAGTCAGACTGGAGAGAGAGACAGAGAGAAAGAGACTGAGAGAAGAAAACCCTCACTGCCATATGGTACGGAGTATTGGGCTTAATGAGGCGTGAGGCCATCCTCTCCACAGAGGCATTGGCCAGTCAGATCACACATGAATGAACACTCTGATAGGTTTAAAACACAGCATATGCCAACAGCTAGTGATATGGAACCAAACTACTGCTTCTGAAGGGAAAAAAGAAAGAAAAAGGAATGATTTACCCAGCCCGGGCCAGAATCCAACACCCACCAAAGAGCAGAAAAATGCTCTTGCAAAAAAGAAATCTGTCTGATAAGAGTTAAATGTTTTGACGCTGATTGCTACTAAAAAATATTACAGCCACTGTAAAAAAAAAAAAAAGCGAGATCTGATGATGCCACTAAATGATAAGACAGGAGATCACCAAAGTTATTACAATTCATCCTGTGGAGGACATGATATCAAATTTCAGGGCAATCCATCCTATAGTTGTTGAGACATTTCAATCACAAAAGGGGTCTCCAACGAATGATTTGATTCTCTAACTTTCAAAGGGCAGCCTTATTTAGAAGTATGCTATATATAGAATTTATTTACATTGCAAACTAGTCAATCGAAACAGTGGTAGACATGCAACTCCCATATTCTGCGAAGTTAAAGTACTGTTTTTGTCAAATTTGATGGCTTTAGTTTCCCATCAGAAAGGGCTGTCTGATGGCACAGTGAGGCCGTGAAATTACTCGAAATATAGCATACACTTCCACTAATATTTGTTCTTTAGGTGGGCCTTATTATTTGGCTAAAAAAACCCCATTGAGGCAGCGTTTGCTCAGCACCGTTTCATTTTATGTAGGCCCCACAAGGGTTTTCTACCCAGAAGTTACTGCAAACAAAAACTGTGATTCGGTCTATAGTTGTAGTTGATATTTTAGTCTGGATGAAAGTGATGGATTGACAACTCAACCCCCTAACAAACAGGAGACGCCATCTCTAAAGCCAGGCTGCTGGTATGGACAAAATGGGGAAAATCTTGAGGATTGCAACCTTGATATTTCAAAAAAAAAAAAAAAAAAAAAACACAGAACCATAAGTTCAGGTCTTCTAAGAAAGACATGACTACTACAAGTTAATAAATACAGCCCACCTCATTATGTAGAAAATTCGGGGCATGAGCGTAAAAAACAGGATGGATTTGGTTGCTGGCATTTGAGCTTCCAGTAGCAAACAGGTGATAAATTCACAGGGAGTGTTGATGGATGTTATGAGAATAGTTCGCATAGCAGACACACCATCCTGATCCCTCGTCACACACATCCTGTCAACATGGCTGGCAGCTGAGAGATGTATGAGTCGGTGGGAGAGAGCGGGAGAAAGAGACAGAAATACAGAACCTGAGAGTGAGCGTGTCAGAACGGGGGCCAGCTGTTAACAGCATGAAACGATTCACCAAAGTTTTGCTCTCGCTGGTGTCTTTTTTGTGTGTGAACCCGACCATTTGTCGGCACTGATCACTTGTTAGATGCAACTGAGGCATGCAGTGACAAGTGATCGCTACGACCTGCAGCCTTCTCGCTCAACTATTGATCCTCGCAAATTAAACACACTGACAGATTAATTAAAACACAAAAGATAAAGTTTCAACAGAGCGGGGTCGTATTTAAGCGCGGCCGCCACTGTTCGAGAACAATCATTGAGGGAAGACATCAAGCGGACAATAAATTTAATCCCCCCCACCCTGCATTTTCAAGCTTAATAGAAACTAAAGTGTGTGTGTTGTGATTCTGGGCAAGAGGAAAGTGTAAGAGCTCCAAGTGGAAGCCGTAGTTTGGCCTGGCTCTGGTTTCTGCAACGTCGTATTCAGTGCGACACCAGCAAAGACTGGTTAGAGGAGGCTTTAAAAGAACACCTTCCTGTTTTCTGTGTGTCATAAAATTTCTTTTCTCTATTAGTTTATCAAATGTGATTCGTCTCAGTGTGTGTGTGTGTGTGTGTGTGTGTGTATGTTTTAAATTTGATTAGTCTTTCCTTATAGAGCCACATAGAGTTTAGCCACAGGGTCCCAGACTTTGGACTTCACACCAAAAGGGCTGATTGCTTTGACAGGCAGACTTGCTGTGTTTATTTAAGTGGTTTTGCGGGAAGTTCAGGAGGACTAACTCCACCTGTCAAAAGAAACCTGTCTCCTTCCCGTTTCTTTGTTTTTGCTCTATTTCAGTCACCTTCACACCACACTCAAACTCACATGTTCTTGTGAGACTCTCTACTTGTTTTACCTGACTATCCACAAGGCCTGCTCAGTAGGTGAGTCTGTCTGTCCATCAAAAAACAGCGGTAAGATATCACCATATTTAACCAAAAAATGAAAATGAAGTGGCCATCAGGTCTCAATTTCCCCTTGATCAGCAGTTTGGTGCATGACAGAGTATGTCAGGTCCATCCTTTCAGGAATTCACAGGTTGTTTTGGGGGATTGTTATGGCCTGAAATGTCTGATTTCACAGCAGCATTAAAATAACTGTGATGCATGTTGCAACATTTTCAGGTGTTTTTTGCAATTAAATTGCAGGGACAAGTGAAATTTGCAAAAAAATAATTAGGATTCTTCCTTGGATTTATCTCATTCTCTGACATAAATAGCCCTTAGTCATGTGATGATAACCGTTAGCCGTGTCACTCTTAAGTGAATCTGCCACAGGCACTGAGTTCACACTGTCACAGCAGCAATCTCATGATACATGAAAAGAGAGAGAGAGAGTGGGGCAAGTTCACTGAGAGAATCAATATGCAGCATGTAATTCTAAAAGGAAATTTGATTTTATAGAGTTTAAATAATATAATCTTACTGACTTCACAAGGATTGCCTGAGTTTGCGTTAATTGTTGCAATCGCAACATCCCGGAAGGGCTGTCAGATTCCACCCCCTGAGTTTAATCGCTCCTTTGTGCTAGTGCCACCCTCATGACAGTATTGTTTCCACAGTGCAAGCAAGACTGTACAAATAGCAAAAGTATGTTTGTCAGTATGTTTCTCATTCTGTCCAGCCTTTTGCACTGTGGAGCTTAAAGTAATTTGCAGCCTCCATGGGCCCCTGGTGTGGCCTCCAGGTTTTACTCACGTCCCAGCTTACTTCCCTCTCTTATTTCTTTTTGATTCTGATAATTCTTCATTTTTTAAGCACAGTGTCAACCTGTTCTCAACCAGCAAAAAGTGTAGCGCTATTATACTGTTGTACTGCAATGCCAGCGCGCCATTCTCTACGGTTTTGTACATCTCCCAGCTGAGTACATCTGTGCGTCTGGTGAGATGATTGAGTGTTGTTTAACAGGCTTGACCAGGAAACCACATGCTGGACATCACAGGGGAAATGCATCACCTGCTGAAAGTGAGTTCTTGGCTTCAGTACAATACAAAATAAGTACACATACACAGATGTATGACTCACAGGCAAACACATGCAGACAAACTTTTGCTTTCTGTTTTGTTGTCTTACTCTCAGCTATTTCAGCTATTTCCTTCCCACTTTTATTCGGGTCCTTTTATAATTTCTACTTTTATTCCACGTGGGCTTTTTTTGATTCTTAACGCAATTTTTTCCACTAGCTTGCATCTCATCTGTGGATGTCTACTGCATTTGAGCATGCATGTCACTATGTGTGCGATCAACAGTGGCTTACCAGCAGTCAGGTCATGCTGAAAGTGAGCATGTCATTGGATCTGACAGAAACTCTGCAAGGCACAACCCATACAGGAAGGAAAATATGCTTCAACTCTGAAAAATACACATTATACCCAAGAAAACTAGCAATTGACCCCGTGGCATTAGCACTCACTGAAACAGGCCCCACACAGATCAGATGAGATCAGCAACTTTTTTTTCATGCAAATAAGAGTTTTGGTACAATGAAAATGCCCCACACTTAAATAGGCTTGTCACTTTTCATCACCAGCCACAATTCACGCTGTTCTCATGACCCGTACCTTCCCAGGATATGAACCTGATTCAGATGGATGTGCTGTGCATACAGACACACACACATACACACACGGAGGCACCATAACCTCTCCTGCCTGGGAAATACTTTAAGGAAGCGGGGGAAGAGGAAAGCAGGGAAACCAAGAAATAAATAACTCCTTTGTGTCGCGGCTACATAAACAGTGCAGCACATTACAGATTACTATGGTAGTCCAACTGATAAGAAACTTCCTACACACCATTGCTGCATGTATGTGTGTGTGAGTGGACAGAAATCAGGAGACATCATGAGAAAGATTTAAAGAAAGAGAAACAGAACGAATGAGTAAGAAAAACAAAGACAGAGAGTATGGAAAGAAAGAAAAAATGGAAATGTTGGCAGAAAAGAGTAACTACCCCTTACCTTTTGTACATATGTGGTCCGTTCGATCCAACACGTCTTCTGATAACTTATTTCCTTGTTTGGATATTAAACATTTGCTGATTTTCTCCCATTTTTACACAAAATTCAAACCGCGCCCGCCAGCCCAGTATAATAACGTGATTGCTATCTATTGTAAATATTGGTACAATACTGAGAACATTCTGCCTTCGTCTCGACTCTGTTAGGAACGTGACAAAACCTCACAACCTGATTGCGGGTGCCAAATAACATCACACAAAAATGTAAACTGGGCCTACTGGACCAGCTGACCCAATTCTTCACTTTGTCACTATCTTGACAGCGTGAAATACCGAAAAGCTCCACAATCTTGACAATTAGTTGGCAAGCGAAAGGAGAAAATACAGAACAAATCTGGAATGACATCCATTAAGGTATAAAGTCAGGTCTAACATAATTTGTGTGTGTGTGTGTGTGTGTGTGTGTGTGTGTCCTGTCTGAGTGGCCACATATTCCATTGGCCCACAGAAAAAGTTTACTCCAACTACCATTATCCTGCAAATCACTGCCCCTGTGGGGAGACTCTCGCCCGGGGAATCTTGGCTCGGTTTCGAGCGAGCCTTGAGGAACGTGCCGGAATGAGCAAATCAAGCCTTATTCACTCACTCTGGCATCAAAACCACCCGGGATGTCTGGCATGGGATTACGCCTGCACCTACTGCCAGAATAACTGCCGGCTAGGATTAGAAAAACGACTAACAGTTGATTACAACTGTTGCAACAACTGGAATCGAGGTCCAGGGGGTTCATTTAGTTGGTTGAGGGATATAATAATTCAACAGAGCAGCCTAATTAGGAGCAAATTACAGGGTTCAATAATTCAGCAACGTGCAGGCTGCATCTGTGATTGTAAAGACACCTCAGGAATAAATCACGTTAAGGCTGTAATTATCCATATCGCTTTATTTCTTTTCTAAATCCTTCCACAGGTCAATTCACCTCCTTTTTAATTCATTTGCATCTCATATCACTTCCCTCATCTGCTGTCTTCCCTAAGGAGCATGCCCATATGCCAGTTTCCACAGAGTACCAACCATCCATCCTCCCCAAATATATGTTAAACGAGCCTGCAAGAATGTGAAATTCAACTACTGCTACTTATCTAATTCCAGTTCGGTTGGTATGATTAGAGGCTCAAAGCCTTTTATTGGAGCCACTACACTTTTAAGTTCTAGCAGCAGGCTTTTTAAAAAATGCTGAGAAACAGAAACACTTCTTTTTCTTCTCATCCGCTTCACGGCAGAGGGGCAAAACCAACCTGTAAAAACAGTCGGTCTAAACGGTGCATGATGCCAAGTTAAGATCTTGCTGGAAGACAAACAGCCAGTCATCCTTTTTTCATTTCTCGGGAGAGGACCTCCTTATACATAAGAGCTGCTAGAATCGAGATAAAAGCAAGACAGTCAAGCTGCCGCAACATACCAGGGGCTCACCCTGTGCTGATGGCTTGGTTGCCATGGCAACCATATGAGGTGAGAGAGAGGACATACCAGCACAAGAGTAAATCTCCTCGCAGTAGTTTCAGGAATGCAGGTGAAGTCTGCCTCCTTGTCTTTCTCTCTCTGTTTCTTATTTCTTCCACCTTTATAAATCTTTTTACCACTAAATGAACATGCTGAATGGGTTCACTTCTCAGTTTTTATGAATTACATCACAATGATTCTGAGTGCACCATCCTTTTCTGAAATAGGACTTTGAACCTGCTTCGCACTTCAGACATGACTTTGATTTCCAGACTCATTTATATTGATGTATAAATCAGGCTTTTGCCAGGGGAGTAATCAGAGCAAGCTTAGGGGGAGAGTGTGAGTGAAAAGCGAGAGTGAATAAAGAGATGAGAGTACGACGGAGACAGTGAATACTTGGTTTTGGCTGCATAAGTAGGACAACAGTGTTACGGCCAACACAGTGCAAGATTGAGCACCATGAGAATTATTAACGGCAGGTCTCCTACAAAATAAGGAGTCAAAGAGATAAAAGAAGGCAGAAGAGAAAACTTTCTTACCTCTAAAAAGCAGGTCCCAGCTGGAGTGTTCTCCTTGATGGAGGCATTGTAAAAGTTATTGGAGAACACAGGTGTGTTATCATTAACATCCTGCAGCACAATGTCCACCTTCGCTGTGGATGACAATGGCGGGCGGCCATTATCCACCGCTACAACGGTCACACTAGGTGCTGGCTCTGATTCGAAATCCAGAGCCGTCGCTGTGGTAATGATACCCGTGACTGGGTCAATGGAAAACCAATCAGAGTGGGAGTTCTTGCCCTTGAGGAGTCTATATCGGACGTCTCCATTGGGGCCCTGGTCCTTGTCCCTGGCGGTGACTTGGAGAACAAAGGAGCCAGGATAGACAACCTCAGGAATGGTCTGTCTGTAGGCCTGCTGGTCGAACAGAGGGGGGTTGTCATTGACATCAGTCACCTGGATGGTGAAAGATGACTCCGCCCTGAGGGGAGGCGTGCCCGAGTCTGTGGCCATAACCCTGAGGTCATACGAGTCTCGTTCTTCTCTGTCCAAGACCTGGTCAACATATATCAGGTAGATGATGCTGTCCTTGGTTGTAAGAGCAAACTTCCCATCACCCCCCTCCAGGGAAACATTCACGTTAGCGTACTCTCCATAGTCTGGGTCTGTGACTGATATCCGAGCAACGTACTGGCCTGGTTGTGCCCCTTCGGAGATCCTTGGAGAGCCATCCTCACTGAGGAAGATGATGGTCATGGTGGGCTGGTTGTCATTGTAGTCCCGGACATGAATGGTAACGAACGCGTTGGTCACCTAAGATGATGGTGCAAGAATTATGTTAGTTTAAAAAAAGACCTTATCTTGGGCTTTTCCATTCTGCCACTGTAGAACGTGAAGGGAGACCCACTCAATATGTGGACATAAATAGCTCATTTTAAGGTAACAAGAAAGCGATTTTAAATTGCAGGGAATTATCCACTAAATAAAACATACTTGTTAAATGATATTTAATTTCTGGTAATATATCCCCCTAAATCCTACACACTAGACCTTTAATGCACTGTAATGTAATGCAATTACCTCAGGGTGGCTGGCGTTATCCCTGGCCTGGACCACCAGTTCATGGACCCTCTTCAGTTCATAATCCAGGGGCCTATTCAGAGTGATGACCCCAGACTTAATATCCATGACAAAGAAGCGGTCAGGGTCACTCTGACGCCGGTTGATTTCATATAGGACCAGACCATTATCACCCTCATCCTCATCTGTTGCAAACACCTGAAAAGATGAGGTGAAGATGAAGGTCAAACACAAATTTAGATGAACTTTGAATCTGGATTTATTAGTAATGAATCACTATCCAAACAAAGACAAAAATTTTGAGCTAACCTGTAGGATGCTGCTGCCTTGTGGAAGACTCTCAGAGATAATAGCGTGATATCTGCTCTGATTGAAGACTGGTGCATGATCGTTGATGTCGGTCACAGTCACTTCCAGGGTCATGGAGCCCATCCTTCTTGGAGAGCCCCCATCAAAGGCCTCCAGGACCAGGGTGTACAGTGATCGTTTCTCCCTGTCCAGCGGTCCATTGACCACCAGGTCTAGATACAGCACCTTGTTAGCAGCTCTCTTGGTCTCCAATCTGAATGCCTGCCCCACGTTGCCCTCTCGAATAGCGTAGCCTTGGGTAGTCAGCTGGTCCTTGTCTGCATCTGTTGCAGGCTCCAGGGAAAACCTTGTCCCCACTGCTGTGTGCTCGGGAATCTTAAGAGCTGCTTTCTTTTTAGGGAACACAGGTGCATGGTCGTTGATGTCATTGACAGTGATCGACACCTCGACAGTGACTCCCGTCATTGTCACGGCAATAAAGCTATAGTGGTCCCTCTGTTCGCGGTCCAGACGGCGTGCGGTGGTGATGATGCCTGTGGTTTCATCGATGTTGAGATCGCTGCTAACGCCTGTGCCCTCATGGTCTGAGATGAAGTAAAGACCTCCGGTTTCACCAGGTGGTAACCCAGCACTGATGTCACCAACAATTGTCCCTGCCGGTTGCTCCTCATCCAGCTGGAGCTCCAGAGCTCCAAGGACAGTTGTAGACTGAACAAGAACAAGGACAATGTATAAATAAAAGAGAGGCTCCTGTCGCCAGAGACTTGAACACACACAGGGTCCGCTGACCCAGGCCCTCCGTTTTGACCCTTTACTTGTTATCGGCATGGCTGGGCTCTGCTACACCTGGGAGACAGAAAAACAGAGAAAGAGAGAAAGAAAAAAATATCAGCCAGAGAAAAGATGTATTTCTACAAGCACAGATATATTTTATGAACTGTGAATTGAGAAATTGAACATCTATTTTCATTCCCTATTTGAAAACACTGAAAAATCACTTGCTCCCCTAGCACAAAATGAAAACAAATTGTTCTTTTTCTAAAGTGTGCATTCTAAATCCTTGCATGACAATGTGCTAACACTTTTACAATCCCAAATCTATATTAAAGACACTGCCTGATGAATTTCAGCTTCCCCCCCATTAAATGGACGTATATATAACATTTTGAAAAGAAGGACTTTCCAGCTGGATCATGAAGATTTGAAAGAGCATGAAAATGGAAGTCTAAATCTGTCCAGGATCCACA
Source organism: Plectropomus leopardus (assembly GCF_008729295.1). Classification (NCBI taxonomy): domain Eukaryota; kingdom Metazoa; phylum Chordata; class Actinopteri; order Perciformes; family Serranidae; genus Plectropomus; species Plectropomus leopardus. The sequence goes on from NC_056475.1 coordinate 19,726,301, forward strand.
CTGGCTTAACCACATTGAGGACAGAATCATAAACTATATTTATCTCAAGGATAACAACTTTTATTCTTTGGGTGAGAACATTTTAAAGTGTCCAGAGCCGTCACGCACTGAAATCCCAAGGGAAAACACTGAAACGGGCATCTAGATCCTTTGTAAGATTTTTATTTAATGATAGAAAATGCTTACACACACACACACACACACACACACACACACACACACACACACACACACACACACACATACACACACACTTACAAAGACATGGAATGCATGGGAAAGTAAGTCTTTATGGGGAAGTATGAGTCTCATTTAAGACTGTAAGCTTAGCCTCTATGTTGCCGAAACTCTAAATCATGCACAAATCCATAAAGATAATATCCTCCTCATGCTTATGCTATATCAATCTTATCGGTCATATGCTTGATCTAATCATGAACAGATCCACATACTGTAACTGTCCACAAAGGAATGCATCAGTCCAGGATCAAACTCTTTTTGCCAAAAAATCTATATGTTCCTAGTGTGCCAGAAGCATGGATATGCCTCATGAGTCATCACATGGAAAATTGACTGCGAGAAAGGCAATCACAAGAGTTTAAAGGCTATCTAAAACTCACCTGACACTGTTCAAGTTATCCTGCAGCAAACCCACCATCTGGTACTTCCAGCAAGTTAAAACAAACACCAATAATTATTTGCAAATGGTATTTGACCCAGGTTTGACACACATACTTTTGTACACTGACATAAAACTCTCGAAATACAAATTTAACCTGTATGGCCGCTCCAAACTCTCGTGAGATAGATGCTCATTTTACCCCTTGATGAGGTCTACAAATATTTAGATTATGTTCAAAATGAGACCAATTGTTTATGCATGTTCCTCTCGTATTTACAAGGGATGATTTATTGAGCGTATAACTCTGCAAAACATCCTGTAATGAGGAGGACCATCCAGGCCTAACGTAACTCATTCATCACACTTGGAAAACCAGAGGGATGCTACTTTTATAATCTTGTACATCGAGCACCTAAACACTCTGGAATGTGAATGACTTTGGCTCCTATTAGCTAATGTTTGGTACAAATGACCAAACTATACATGTGTGATGCAGGCAAAGGGCCAGTAGAATAAGAGAGGTTACTTGTCAGTGGAGGTTTTTGGACTTTGCTGGCTAACCATATTTGCCCAGACAATGACTCCCCCAGTGCATGTATAGTCTGGACAGTTAACTCTAGGAATGTCTTCTAACTCTAGCGAGAAAGCCAGCCTGCTGCCAGCTGCAGTATCGGCACATAGATTGAATTGGAGCATTCACACTCCCACGTACAAAAAGATCATTGACTGACCTTCTGGAAGGCCTATGGAAAGGCTGAATACCATGCTATATAGGGAGAAGATGAGAGGCACCTTCTTTAGAATAGATATAAAATATGAAATAGTTCATTGGAGTAAGGTAGCCACCAGTAACAGGTTTAAATTCACTCATTCAGTCATGGTAATGGCGACACCATAGAAATTATGAATATGGCCATCATGACATCACCCATTGGCTCATGAAATCCTGTTCTGAAGCTTGAGTTTTGGCATTTTGGCCATTTATATCTTGGATTTCTGAAATCAGAAGGTGACTATAATTGTAAAAATTTAAACAGTAATTATATAAAAATTCATCTCCAGTACAAATCTCATGAATGGAGAATTTAGCTATAGAGACAAAAACTGTTTTTAGCCACCATGTTTATTTCTGCTGTAAAGTTGAGCATTTTAATGTGGGTGTTTATGGGAATTAAACAAGTGGCAACCTCCGCAGCTGAAAAATGAAGCCAACAGTAAAGTACCAAATACTACAGTTCTTTAAATGGGGACTTTAGGCTGGCTCCAGAAGCAAGTCGGATGCCCAATCTTTTTTTTTTTTTTAAAGATATTTTTGGGTGTTTTTGCCTTTAATTGATAGGACAGTACAAGAGTGAAAGGGGGAAAGAGAGAGGGGATGGCATGCAGCAAAGGGCGGAGGCTGGAGTTGAACCCGTGGCTGCTGTAGCGCGGACACAGCCTGTACACATGGGGTGCCTGCTCTGCTCTAGCATGTTACAAAAAACATTGATTTTAGTCACTTTAGCTAATTACCCTGTTCAAGACAACTGTACAGGGGGTTAATTTTTTTTAACTTTTTTTTTTTTAGCGTTTACATTCTATTTAGGCTAATAGTTTTGCATATTTAATCGCTTTGAGTGACAGGCTGTCTGCTGATAGTGTCCACAGCTACTCAGCTTCTTCTGGCTCCAAAAAAACAAGATGGCAAGGGCCAAAATGCCAAACTCTTGGCTTCAAAGCAAGAGTCCACAAACCAATGAGTGGCGTCATGGTAGTTATGTCCATTACTTTTACAATCTATGGGACTGACTCACTCTTGGAGCCAGCCTTGAGTGGCTATTTGAGGAAATGCAGTTTTTGACACTTCTACGCTGGCTTCATTTTTCAGCTCCTGAGTTTCCACACACAGAAATGCTGAAATACTTGCTTGCCTTTGCATTTAATATAAAAAGTTTCTTTTCATTTTCTTCTCAAGGCTGTAGTCTGAATAAGTCTTTGAGGGTATAAAAAATGTCTTTCTGCACAAGTAACACAAATCATTATTCAAAACAAGCTTTGAAGCCATTTAAATAATGCTACACTGTTTTGTTATTCATTTTAGATTTACAGGGCTCCTGACAGACTATTTAGAGTTTCCATAGCATATAAAGCAAATACTTTTTTATCACATGAATCCGCTTGCTATCATTCAACCCCCCAGTCTTTCTGCCGACCCTGACCTCCCGTGGTAGTTTATGAGGCCTCTAAGGAGGAGAGATTAATAAGGACTATAGCTCCACTGGGACAGGGAGAGGGACACTGATACTGGCCCCACTGGTACGGTCGCCGACCTCTACATCTGGTCTAGACGGCTGCTCTGGACAGTTGCTGCTCTCCTACGCAAAGAGGCAAGCAAAGCTGAGACTGCGCTTAGTCTGCATACACGCCTTTCTTTTGTTTTGTTTGCCATGTGTCAAAGTATTCGTGACTGTTTGTGTCTGTGGGACTGTCTGTCTTGAATAAGCACAGGAAGAAAAGAAGAAAAAAAGAGAAGTTGAAAGAGGTGGTCTCAGAGAGACAATCAGGGGTGTGATGATGAAAGAAACCTTTTACTGCTTGGAGGGAAACTCTGCGTCAGAGACTTCGGAGACCCTGCTGTGATGAAATGAAGCCATGGTACTCTACAGTACCATAATGCAGCCAGTGGGAACACCAGGGAGGACCAAAAAAAGAACAAGAGAGATGGAAAGAGGGGATTTAGGACACAATAGAACAAGTTCTGAGGCGTGATTACAGTTTGCTTTGGCTTCACTGCCTTGTTGTCTTTAGGGACCGCGGAGCTGTGTAGGAGAAACTTATTATCGAAGTCAGAAAAGTGTACTCCAAAGTGTGCGAGTGCGTATGTGTGTCTTTTTACATCCTCTCTCCCTCACTGCTACAGTTGAGTGTCAGTGGAAGGTTATATTGATGAACAGGTCACACGGCTGCAATCTGTCACTGTCAATGAGCAGTCGGCGGATGACATCATCTCCCTTTTGACGAGTGCTGTAATACACTTGTGTTTACACTGGAAAACACGAGCTGATGAGGAATGGAGAGAGCAAAGGGCTAAAATATAGCTCATGCTGAAAGGATACTGGCTCTAACAGATGGCTGGTGGAAAAGAAAGCCACCTGATTCACTCCCTCTAGTGGCAGTCTTTATAACATTCTGCTAATTATGATAAATGGCTGCATGAATTGAGGTGTGTCTAATTTCTTCTCAAATGCAAAAACAATGTACATAAAAGAGGTAAAATACAACAAAGAACAAGTTTCAACCTGTCTGTGTGACTGCGTGGGTCTTTACACATCTGTGTCTTTGTTCGCCTGCTCAACACATGTTCATGCAAGCAGTGACATCATCTCTATGCGACCACATTGACAGGCAGGGCAGACCCGGAGGGCTCCATGCAGTCTCAGCCGCATTATATCTGGCATTGCACCCCCATAATCTGCCTCTGCTGTGTGCAAGCCTCAAAGCCTCAAATACATGGGCCTCCACTCTTAAGTGCTGTTACCATATAATAGAAAACCATAGTGTTTTCTATAGGATGTGACCATTTAAAGCGATACAGTGTGTGTTTGAGGATGTGCGTGAGTGTGTTCACACTATCTCAGTTGTGAGGAATAGCTTTCCCTCATGCCGGGCCAATTCTTAACAGGCCTCTCTATCACCCTATCCCTCCCGTGTCCGTCCCTCCTCCTTCCCTCAGTCCGTCCCCTCCTAATGGATTTTGCAGATCTAGTTGGGCATGCCATAGCTGCCCGTAGGCCAAGCTAAACAGGACCAAAAGTCACAAAGTTCCAAGTAAAAAAAAAAAAAAAAAAAAAAGGCCACTCTGTACCGCCTCTATCTCGGCCATGTTTCTCGTGCTTTGATGGAACAGCGCAGGATTGCATTCAGCTAGTTCCTTAGCGGTTAAGAGGTCTGGCATTGCTTGTAGATAGTTGGCAGCAACTCATTCAGCCCTGCAACAGCTTCTGTGTCACCCAGAACAAACATTGGCTAAGTGCTGTGATTGACAGTAAAGTCAGACGGGGGAAGAATAAAGGAAAAGGCTGTCAAAATGAAATACACAAGATGATGTCAGAAATACAGTATGCCTGCCATAAAGACAGACACTGGATACCACCTTGCCTTTGCATATTAAAAACCCCAACTACGAAAATCAGATTTATGGAGGAACATCTTGCAACAGTTTTCTTGCAATCCACATCATGTATTTGCTCTATTAAAACTGCACCGATTAATTGATTAGTCAATAAGCTGTCAACTATAAAATTAGACGCCAACTAATTGCATTATCGATTTATCACTCTGAGTCATTTTCAAGAAGAAAAAAAGTCAAAATTATCTGATTCCATCACCATAAATGTGAATTTATGACAGTAAACTGAATGTCTTTGGGCAAATCTTGGGCTTTGGCCCAAAATCGGTATTTTTCACTCTTTTCTGACTTTTTATAGACCAAACAATTAAAAAAATAAATAATCAACAGATTAATAGCTAATGAAACTAATTGTTGGTTGCAGCCCTATGCTTTATATGGTGTTAAAATAATAGAGTTTTGTAGTTATGGTGCCATTGGAAAGCGTAAAAAAGAAATTTCTGACAGCTCGAAGCAATGGCACAATTACAAAGCGACTAAAGCAACATCAGCTTGTTAAATGACTGAGAATAAAAGGTTAGGTTGTGGTGAAACAGGCTGCAGCGATGAAAAGCTCTGTGAGACCAGGAAGGGAGGGCTGAGAGTCTGTTTGGGGGAAGAGGATGGAGGAATGCTTTGCATCTCAGTTTTCATGTCGTTTGGGTTGTGTGTGTTTAGGGGGACGACAACTATGACCCCTGTCTCCCCTTTAGTCGCCTTTCCCCGGATCTCTGGATATAGACGTCCCATTTCAAAACCCCAGCTGTCACCAGCACTGTGAGCATGTGTGTTGTGTGTGTGTGTGTGTGTGTGTGTGTGTGTGTGTGTGTGTGTGTGTGTATATTTAAGTCTCCCTCTATGCACATATACCTATGTTTCCTCAATTTCACTTTTTCTTCCATTCCAGACTACATCCAGACTACACTAAAGATGGATATCAATTTCAATTTATTTCCATAGCTGACTCAATCAAAACGGAACCCACAGTATCGTAGCACCGACCCCTCAGACAGCCAGACGTCCGCTGTCTGGACTTTTACACACACACACACACACACACTTACATATTAAAATATACATGCACGTGTTGCACCAAGGCATAATCAATATTAATAATACTATGTGCCGGGAGACTTCATGACTGCGTCGCACAATCGGGTTACCTCACCCAGGGGGAGGTCTGAAGCCGTAAAAGCTCTCACAACTGGTGAAACCCAACCTACGTATCTGGTTTGTGGAGAGTGGTACAATCTAAGTAAGTAAGTTTGAATTAATTATTATGGCTACTCTGAGCTGTGGCTTCACTGGTTGATCTGATACAGAGTGACAACTTATCCAGCCACAAATACATGCTATAAAAGGGAAATGTGAAACAGAAGTCTGTAAAACTGATATGAGATTCCAAATGTATCCAGTTGATCTATTATATTATCATGTGTCTTATGGTATATTGTTTTCAAATGTGATCATTATTCACATCTTAAAGTTTGTCTCTTATTTTTTCTTATCTTATTATCTATAAGATATTACAAACGCAGAGAAACCAAACTGTACCATTTCCCCCAGTTTACCTCAACACTGTGAAAGCCTTTGTTTTTAACTCTGACCATGAAATGCTGCTCTGGAGTTTTATTTTATGAGTTATTTCCTACATAAATGTCCATGTCAGTGACATCAGTGAGGCTGCAGAGATCAGGAGGGGGGGACCACGTCATCGCAGAGACTAGTCTGTTCACAGTGAGAGCGAGCCTCTGCGCCAAGAGCCTACTGAGAGTTTCAAGTCCACTCTTTGTTTTCATACTGCAGTTTTTGTTCTATTCTGAAGAGCAGAATAGAAAAGAATATCCTAAATGACACAAGTCTTATTCTTTGAAGAAGGAAGTGAATGTCACTTGTGTGTGGATTATTTTTGTTCTAATCCAAAGGTATTTGAACAGTGAGATATATTTTCATGGTTTGGCTCCATGCTCTCATTTGGATGTGAAATGATGCGGTGAAAATGAGGTTTAAGTGCTGACTTGCTGTATAAGTTTTGTTTTATTCTCAGTAATACAAGAGCAGCCCCAGTTTATCATTATGTGTCCTCGTGTTGGGATCAGTGATATTCAAGATCATTCAATAAATTCATTTTTGGTATGTTTCATTCCATTATTAGCCTCCAAGAAAACCATCAAGTGCTCCTTACAGACATTGTGTAGCTATCATAATTTATTAGTGAGGTATATTTGATTAATTCATTTTGTAGTGTAGCACTATTTCAAGTCTTGCCTGGTTGAAGTTGTCAATTCAGTCTCAATTCACTGTGCTGCTGCTGATAGTCATGTCACACTTACATTTTTGCATTTCTCCACTAACATTCTTACTCTATTCCACTGGGATATTAGTTAGAGAAAAACAACTGCAAAAGATTTTGAAACTTTGCAGAAACAGCATGACAATTCAAAGCTGGTGTGATGACTCAGATTTGTTTATTTACCCACACAGAGGATGTCAAGCTAGAATACAGTCACACACACACTTACAAACTGCACTAGGTCCCCTGTGACAAAACGTCCTAGATTTTACTGCCCGACAGGCCAGAAGGAGAAAGAGAACGACACAGTAGGAGTTGGGAGGAGGAAAGGAAAGAGTGGAACTAGGGATGCAGAAGAAAAGTTTGATTCTGACTGAGGTTTCCCTAAAAACAACACTGCCACGGTGACAGAGACAGAAACATAAAGAAGTTAACCATAGTCTGAGTGAGCGCTGAATCACACACATGCATGCAGAGGACTCACACGCACCCACATAAATAATGTACCCTCTGGACCATCCGTGAAGGCATGGAGCAAGTGAAAACACAGCCGGAGGTGATTCACTAACCTCTCAACCTTCAAGGCCACACTGACAAGTGAACGTGCACTTCTCTGATGAGTGTGTGGGCCTGTGTGTATGAAAAAAAAATTAGAGGGTGGGTGGAAATTCAAAGACTATGAGGACAAGAGAGATTGGGATAATAATACAAAACAAAGAGCACAAAGTCAGCAGAGTCAAAAAACAAAACAAAAAAGATTTGCGTGGCGAGATCTCCCTAAAGGTGAAGTAGCAGCTGCCATCTACCATAATTCATTGCCCCTCTCCATCAGACCACGTTTATTATCCCACAAGGGCAAGCTGTTCAGTCAAACCAAGTCCATGGCTCTGTCGAACATTAATACCTCACTGGTGAAACTGAGATAAATAACAGTATACTGTCTCAAAAAAACTGTTTCTTTGTTTATGATTTGCATTTTGAGTTCTTTCTGAAAAAGAACACCAATTTAGTCCTCTGTTGTAAAAAGAAGAAGAGTGGCTGGATGTATTTAAACATCAGGAAATAATCTTAACTGTTGAATGTGGAAGACATGAAAATCATTTGGCAGTATATTGTTCCACAAGCATGCTATGCATCACACACAGAGATATTTCTTTGCTTGTCATTTGGATCATTTCTGTGTAGTGAGTATTTGTATTATTGTGTAATTGGACAGCGTGCATGTCCACTGAACATAATCATCCAGTCCATGTATATTTATTCAGGATTTATTTGTTTGCACTAATTGTACAGTTTACAGCCCATGGAACACTTTAATTATATACAGACATTCAATATATAACATTAGTTTTGCTTTTTTATATATAACATTTAAATACACCTGCTCTTTTACATACTTGAGTACATAATAGTCGTGTCTATGTTTTACCTTTATTTGTCCAACTCTGTTTTCTTTGTTCCTTGTTGTTTTGTCTATTTATGTGTAACTACACTGAGAGCAGTGCAAAAAACAAAAACAAAAAAAGTAAAAAGTATGTGTTTGCATGCTTGGCCGATAAATGTGATTCTGATTCTGATGTGTGAGTATGTTTTTGGGTGTAAAGTAAAATGTTTTCATGTGATGGCGCTAGAGATTAAATGTGAGTGTTAATGTGATGTGAATGCTATGCAAATCACTGGAGAGTTCATTTAAATTTCAAATTGCGATATTTGCTAAATGATTGATCAAATTAATTGATTTCTGTCCATGATTGTGTAGTACTGATACCCACACACACTTGAGGTTATCCTCACCTCAGATGCCTAACTCCAACCGGTAACCTAACTTTAACCCAGTCATAAATCAAAACCTAAAACTTTAAAAAATAATGTTCAACTGTGTGGGGACTGCTATGGGGCCACATACAAGGTCAGTCCCCACGTGGCAATATGGACACAGTCCCCACAATGTAATTACAACATTCCGACACACACACACACACACACACACACACACACACACACACACACACAATATAATGTCAGAAGAATCACAGCATTTGTTAACGAACAAAATGAGGAAAAGTTTAAAGACATAACATTCAGCTGATAGCCAAAACAGGATCAGGAGAAGGGAAACCAAAGATCTATCTTGTAATGTAAAAACACACACACACACACACACACACACACACACGCACATGCACACACACACACACACGCAACACACGGGCAAGCACACACTTTAATCTTTTTCCCCGTTCCACCCAATGAAATAATCAGAAGCATGGCCTAACAGCAAACCAGCAGAAAGTCATATTAGGTCACGTTATTGTATCAGAAAACACACAAACATTAATCAAAGTGATAAAATGTTTTGTGGAAGACTCTGCCAGCTAACAGAGGGTGAAAAGAGGTCACACAGTATCTTCCTAAGAGAAGTGCAACAGGCTTAATTTCTGTGGGAGAGAATGGGAGTTTGGCTCTACTTTGGCTGACAGATCTGGGAAATTATCAAAATGTGTAATTACTCATCTTCAGCTCAGAATATGGGACAGAGATTTAGTTTATTAGTTATTAAATTCTCCATCAACTCTCAGGCTTGTGGCGCGCCGACAGCTGTTCTCCAAGAGAATGCCTTCGTATCATGTTACGCCATTATATTTCTTGTGGTAAGCCTGGGAATTAAGTCTGTCTGTCTTTGTTTTAATTTGCTTTACAGAGTAAAACAGACATCAATGCTTGTCAGTTAATAATATTGGAATGAAATCATGATAAAAAAGACAGAGATGGCTTTTGAGGTTCCAAATTAAAAATTAACTTTGGGGCTGATCAATAGCGCTTCGAGTGTCTGACAGAAATTTCAGTGGCAAACAACACAGAATAACATTTTTGATCCTCCAAAAGGCCACTGCTTTCAATCTCTAAGTTGTCAAGAAACAAAAAAAACTTTTCTCAGGCCAACTTTTTTCTTTTCCCTCCTTTTCTCTCACACCACCCACACACATCCAGCCTCTGAATCCCTTAACTTGCATAACACGTTGCACTACCTGAGCTGCGGCGCCCTACATGCAGCTCTCAGCTCGGTGCAAGTGTTTGAAGTTACCAGAAGCTCAGATCATCGCACTTACTTCATTAAAAACACATGAGAATCTACACAGACAAGATCTCTCTTCCTCTCTCTGCTCGGCCCGCTTGCCTCAGAGCTTAGACGCTTCTCATCCATCATCACGCTCCCACATGGGCAAAAGTTACCGCGTTTCATTCGTCTTCCCCTAGAGCTATTCCCACATACATCTCTTCATGTGACTAATGAAATTAATATATCACTTAATTCAGAAACGTGCACCTATAATTCAGATGCCTGCGCCAGTCGCCCCCTCAGTGGGAAAAGATCGATAAAGAGGTCTGAGCAGAAATATCTCTGCTGGCATCTGAAAGATCACAGTGGAACAACTTATCAATTAGTCGATTAGTGTACAGACAGAGAATTCATAAACAGTTAAGACATTTATCAAGCAAAAATGCCAAACACCTGCTGGTTTTTGACCTTTTAATAGACTAAACAGTTAGCCACAAAATAATTGAAAGATTTAGTGCTGATAGAAGTAGTCATGAGAAGCACCCCTGATGAGATATCGGCATTAATCACAAGTTTAAGTTTATCCAATTGCGTGTGTACTCGCAGGCTCAGAAGCAAACTCACTTCTTCCATCCATTTACTCCAAAAATGAGAAACCCAGAGTTCCGACAATCTAGCCACACTTTGGCACTCGGGAGCCAATGTCACAGCTCCAACCCACGTTGGAGAAGCACAGGATGGGGAAACTCGAGACAACACCAGGCTTTAGAGGACTTCCATGTGCAGCTTCCTCCAGGAATATAACAGCCCATTTCCAGTAGTCATTATCCCAGATCCAAAACTAAAGGCCTGGTCTAGTTATGCCGGCCAGTTTGGATTAACGTCTTTTGTTGAATTTGAAGATTACACTATGGCAAGTCAAGACATTTGAAACTTGGTATTTTTGGAGAGCAGTGGAACGAGTTCAAAAGCAGCACCTACTGTCCTGCACTGAGAGGCATTTTTAGCCAGTGTCTGTAGTCTTTCCAATTCAGCTGACCTGGTCATTACACTAACAGGATCAGCCTGGACTAGGACTATGAATAACGACAAAGGCGGGCACTTCAGAACTGGGCCTCAGAACAAACAAAAATGGGACTGCACCATCTGAAAACTCCAGCTAGTCAATCACTCTGTGTCTGACAGGAGAGTCCGGTCATGTCCTTTGATTGGTTGAGGCGGTCATACAGTAATATGTTCTCCAGATCAGCAGATAGATGGGTCTTCATACTGTAAGCAGGAAGGTAAGATGTGTATTTCCTCAGGGAAAAGTCTACAGTCAGAAAATAAGCCTCAGTTGAAGCTAAAAGATGAGGTATGACTCAGGACGATAATGTATCAGGGTCTGATTCATTTTGCCAGAGTTTATTAAATGTAAACCCGTTTCCACGACCACACATTGCAACTCGTACCTCATAATTCAAACATTATCATCCAAAGTTATAGCAGCAAGAATGAAGAATGAAATAAGCAAGTATAGTAAATGATGAGAAAGTGGGAACATGTTTTTAAGGGTGGCCAACAAAAACAAAATTGTGAGATTACAATCTGATGCTTTTATCTTGAAGTTTTGATACTTACTGAAGAAATTCCACCAATGCATCTATAAGCAAGAGTTACTGAAACCAACCTGATACAGCCACATTTCAATTTGTGATTTTAGGAACAACTTCCTCTGCATGCAAGCACACACAGAGCTCAAATTTTACACTGTAATTAAATGTCACGATTATAATCACGGCAAGATGGCAGACTAGTGATTGTAGCTGCCATGGCAACCATGAGGCCCTGAGGGTACAGTTAATGAAATGTGGAGCAATCAGCAAAGGGGGATTCCTTATCAATGGGAATCTTATTTTCTGACTCTACTACTCAAGCTAATAATAACTGCCTGGCCCTCCTGTGGATGGATGATGCAAACAGAAGCGGCTTTCCAGGAAACCGAAGCTACTCCATCACGCAATGCTGCAGCTTAGCACTGGTTTCAGTTCACATGGCTGCCTAATAAACATAAATTACATGAAATCCCCTCAATATTGAGTCTCTGGTTTATGCTATGACTAAGATGGTGGTCTGAGAAGTAAATAAAGACACCAACACAAACCCCAGGCATCAGCAAAGTGTACTGAGTGAAAGATGGAGGGTAAATAATTCCACTGGCTACTTGTGGAGCCAGGCAGGGGGAAACGATCCTTAGTTTTTTGTTGGCTGTCATCTGCTAACCATTCAACACTGTGTTCAGTGTGTGTTGTATTTCTATACTTGTGAGGACAAATGGCAAATTTGCCTCTCTTTGTTTTTAAGGTGTTAATTTAGCCCTTCAGCGCTTTTAAACCTGAGAAAATTGGCTTGATATCTTTCAACAACATGGAAAGAAGGCAATGGGCAAAATTACCTGCCCAATTGTTGTGTGTGTAATTTTCTGGGCATTTCTAGTCACGTTGCTTGTTGCATTTTTTTTCCCATGTTTTCGAAAGAAATCAAATTTCTTAGGTCTCATAGGTTTAAATGTGTGTGAAAAGTGTCTGAATGCAGCACAACAAAACTGATGTCATCCACGTTTTAAAGCATTAAGCATTTTGGTATTAGGAGTTAGGATTTGGGTCTGGTTAGCAAATATAAGAATATAATCTAGTGAGGTAAACTTAGACTTGTAGATGAACACATAATTTGTCTGTATGCTTCCTTGTGTGTGTGAGTGTGTGTGTGAAAGAGAGAGAGGGAGTCTCTGAGTCACTTTCCGACATTTGTACTCAGACGCAGATATCCCATGCACAGAGAAACAAAACCCAGGAAAAAACAGTTCTGGGATACAATTAGACAGATTTTTGCTTGAGCTGCAACATTTGGGTGGGAAGATGCTTTCTGTTTTTCCCCCTCACTCTTCCTCTGCTGGCAGCACTCCATGATTTGAGTTGATGAGCTGAAGCAGATATTACATCGAATCCATCCCTCACTACAGTTTTTTCTGCAATATTGCAAGTGTGTGTGGTGTCTTTGTATTCTTAATTAACAATTCAGACAACTGTGAGAAAGGATAGAATAAAATCATGTAATAAATCTTGGCGAAAAAAGACAAAATCTTCTTCTAGTGTGGGTTTTGTGGGAGCCACAAAGAGGACAACGGTGTATACAGTACAAGCAGGATTTCAGTGTCAATGTGGGTGGCGAATGCGCAATTTGATTACACTGTATATCTCCAATGTTTAAAGTACACTCTCAAGATTACTTGAGATTTGAAGAATAAAGCCTCAACTTGGACATTCCCTGAAGTAATACCATTAGAGTAAACAAAAAAGTATCCTTTAAGACTGTGGGAAGTGGTATTATATTTCATTTTGAAAAAAGGCAAAAATGATCAAAGCTTAAAGCAGAGATTTAACTATATTTCCCTGCATGCCAGCATGATTCAGAAGAGGCTTTTCTAAAACTACGAGTAGATGCACATGCGAAAACCAAGCCAAGTTTGATGCCATGTTGCTGCAAAATGCACAAACAAACCGATACACAACGGATAGAATGGGGGTTGGAGGGTAACGGGTACAATTCAGTCACCTTCCCCCAAAAATTGTAATATAGTCGTCTGTAGTAGATGCTGTTGTCGAGGGTACTCATCTATTAAGAAGACAGCCCTTAAAAGAATCAGGCCCGACCCTGACAGAGTCAGTATCATACTCATCCATTCAGCTGCACATGAAGAGCAAGGTAAACAGCTGACTGTTTACATTGTTGATAAGCTCTACAGAAAGACTTGACACTGGACTAAATGAATAGGCCTCTCTGCCTTGACATGCTTGCTACAAAACAGTAGAAACTCAGGTCGTTATGGGAATAACATGAATGAACCACTCAGCTAATAAATCAGGAAGAATCTTTCACAAGAGGGTCAAGGGTCAAGGTGGACTCTTCAACTGCCATTTCACTGTTAAAGGTCCAGTGTGTAGGATTTAGTGGCATCTAGCAGTGAGGTTGCAGAACTGAAACTTGTCCATTGTGCCAAATGTGCAGGATAACTACGGAGCCCGACAGGACTGCATGAAAATGCAAAACTGCAAAAACACCAACAAGCCCTGTCTCCAGCCAGTGGTTGGTTTGTCCTTTCTAAGATACTGTAGAAACATGGTGGACTCCGTGGAAGCAGACACGATCTGTATGTGGATATAAATGGCTCATTCTAAGGTAAAAAAAAAGATATGATTCTTATTTTCAGGTGGTTAAAAACTAGAACTGCCCTTTGAAAATCAGAGATTCAAGTAATCAGTCCAAGACCTCTCAGAAGGCAGAAATGTTGGGCATTTGCGACCCATCACTGGCACCATTACTTTACATAACTATATACTGAATGCTGCTGTCACTCTGAACGCCAAGCTGAGCCCTGTTCAAACTTAAAAACCTTGTATGGGAATCAAACCTAATCTCATAATATGCATATTGAACTGACAAACCTGATTAAACCGATATCACTGACTTTGATACAGCCCTATTAAAAACTAATGAAAACATAGTCGTGAATAGCCTATACCATTTCTGTTAGTAGATGTCCCTAAATCCTGCAAATTAGATCATCAAATAGTTGTCTACGCTCAAACTTAGAAATCATGTTTTCATAATTGCATCCTCTAAAAAAATCTTCTTCATGACTTCAACAATCAGACCAAGACAAAACTCTAGAAAATTCTCAACTGACAACAATTGTGAAAAGTATCCAGAGTTTGGCCCAGTCCTGCTCCTGTATACAAGCTCGACTAAGCAGCCGATGTGAGTAATTATAAGTTGTTTGTACAAACATAAGCTCTACTCAGTTGAAGCCGCACCAACAGATATCCATATGGTTCCTGTTAGAAAATGTCTTGCTGCACGCCTCATCACTCTGCAAGAAACCAAAATCTTACTGGTTACATGCAGTACCAGAGGCTGAGGCCAGTGTGCTGCAGAGCTGGAGCACATGAGACCATGTAAGTGGATAGTGTAATAATGCAAAGATCCGTATCCCTCCTAACAGCGGAGAACCGGGAGCTGCGGATGCCAGCAGACACCAGATATGACTGGAATAACTATTGTGGTTTGGTACTTAAATATGCCCCTACGATCCTGTTTTTAGCTTTTGGCCGTGCAAACATATATGGACAGACGTAGCTGCTATAAATACACTTCATGATAAAAAAAAAAAATGTCAAAGTATTTCCTAGATATTCAAACTAACTAGAATCCTCTTAGACTTCTTATTTTTTATATTTAACATATTATACAGACTTAAGTGTCTGCTAAAATAGTCCCACTGCCATTTTCTGCTTCTGTTCTAATAATCACACATAAAATTGGAAACCTACACCATCTTCAGCAGAGCAGGCACTGCTGCAGCTAATGATTTTAGTGCCTTGCTTAAAGGCACACAGCATTGCTTTGAATTCTCTCCACTAGTGATGCCTCACAGACAGTCTCTTTAGATTCTGTCACATCATTTAGTCTCCCCAGAAAAAAGTATGCTGGCCCATTTTATGTGCTTCGTGGTGTTTCCCTTTAAGTGGTCCTGTCCTCCCTCCAAAACAAAGTGTAGGAAACCCTGAAGAGGAAACCACTGACTTACTGTCATCAAATAGTTCCATAAGACACAATGAGCCTATACCCTGGCCCACTAGAATAACCTCCCTTTTATGTTTAGCATATATTTTACACTCTGCTCTTTTTTTCAAGCTTGCTGTTTGGCTGGTTTGGCTGTGAATGGTAATCAATAATCAATATGCTGCATCATCAGGATCCATTGATCTTCTTGTACTATTGTAGCCTCTAGTATGGTCTCCCCACATTTCAGTTAGCCTGACCAGCTACCAGCTCATGCAAGGTGCAGATGCAGGGTGCACCCATCTGCATGGAGAACCCAGAAAAGCTCATTTCTCTACCTTCATCTCTTTCTGATCACATGCATCAGTGACCACAGAGGGTGAGAATAAAAGGACCTGTCACTTACATTCATCTGACCCACTCCGCAGCTCTGGATGTGCGCTCTGGATCCCCCCTCCAAAACTGATTAGTATGCAAACGGGTTTCCAATTCACCGACAGACAATCCACCAGGACAAAATCTTGAATGGAGCCGAGCTGGCCAGCTGGACCGGGCTTTTTTTGTTTGTTTGTTTTCACATAATATCCACAAAAAAATGACAGTTGAGCCAATTCCACAGATTTTCTTATCCGGTAGGTTTTACTCCTCCAGTGAAGGGTCTTTTTTTGGCGTGTCGGTTCCCGTGTCAGGTGAGCGCGTTTGGATCAGCTGGGAAGCTCTTCGGTTTCTTTGCAGTGTGCAGAAGAAAAGAGCCGTCTGTGGCCCTGCAGTGCTCTGCCCGCTCTCTCGCTGATGTTAAACGTTTCTCTCCTCTTTTTCTCTCTCTCAGCATCCAGTCACTCAGACACGGCGCGTGTGTGTGTGTGTATGTGCTGAGCCAGAGCCGCTTCAGGGCACCGTGCACCTCACCGACTGAAAGCCGACTCCTCCGCCACAAGGCCCAGCCCCCCTACTCTCCTCCCCCTCCTCCTCCTCTTCCTCCTCCTCCCTACACTGACTTGGGTTGCTAATTTATTCGGGTAGCTACACAAAAGGGGGGACAGGGGAGAGGGAGGCTGTGGAGTACATTGGGGAGTGAGAGGAGAGAGGAGATCGGAGAGCAGACTTTGGTGCCCCCCAGCTCCGTTCAGTGGAAGTATTCTCTGAGACAAAGAAGCGCACCATGCGCCATCAAAAGAGGGGTTCAGCTCAGCATGGCACATTATGTATGAAAATGAGTCATTATTAACAGCAGCATTTCTGTTTCCCCTCTTAGTATGGTATGATTTAAAAGGACACCACACACATTTCACAAAACCATATCAGTCCATACAAGTCCATATGAACATTCAAGCAATTTTGTCTTTTATCTCAAGATAGATTATATATATATATATATATATATATATATATATATATGTGTTTATTTAATGTGTTATTCCTATCTACACAGAGTCCCAGCTAATGAAGGACGCTCCCACAACATTGGTTAACGTTACCTACAAGTTGCAATAATGTTTTAAAGAAAACCTTTTAATCTAATATTCAAAGACTGTTTTAAGGATGTTTATCATTTCAAATAATTTCCCTATAGGGTTAAATGCTGACTAAGATGTAACTTTATAACTGAGATCAGAGAATGTCCTTTCATAAAATGTCCCCACAATGTTACATGAGAACAGAGGAACAACATTATCAAAGCAACATTCAGAAAATGTTATTGAGGACTGAGATGACAGACCTTTTTATGAAAATGTAATGTAATGTGATATGTTAACAATTAAAAAATAAAATAAAGTTTTGATATTTATAGAGAATGTTACCCTAACTCTTAGAAGAACGTTCTGGAAACTAAAAGAAAACTTGCCACTGAAAACGTTTCTGAAACATTGCAATGGTTGATGTACTATGTGGTACTCGAAACAAAACATATAGTGTGGTAATGTTTAATGAAAGTATGAAAATGGCCTGCACTGTTGTTTCAAAAAGTTTGTCAACTGCACATTTCACAACACAGGCTTATATTATTATTTTTCATTTATCATTTAAAGGACAACAACATGGGGCGCCTCATGGCTCAGTGGTTAGAGCGGGCGCCCCATGTACAGAGGCTGTGTCCTCGCCAAAGCGGCTGCGGGTTTTAATTCCGGCCTCAGCCCTTTGCTGCATGTTGTCCCCTCTCTCTTTCTCTTCCTTTCACGCTTAAGTTGTCCTATAAAATAAAGGCAAAAAAGCCAAAAAAAATTATCTTTAAGAAAAACAAAATAAGGACAACAACATTCAGAGCATATGTATGATGCAGATGTTGTTTCAGGTTGTCTGGCTTTGAAGATAGAGGTGGCTAAGCAGGTGGCTAGCAGCTAAAGGTGCTAACAGTGCAAACAACAGCAATGGTGCTGGAACAATATCAGCATGAGGGGAGGGCCATAATACTTCAGCAAAGAAACCATTCCACCACCGTGGATCGTATTGGAGATGTCATTGGTATCCACCTTATGAGCAAAGTACAAAGCAGTGGCCATTAGCTTGCCAGTGGGAAACACATAGAGGGTCTCACATGCACATACATCTATGATCGGCCAGACCATCAAGAACAGAGAAGCTCGGATTAAAACACACACAGGGAGCAGACTTCATTCTCTGCTTTGGGCATCATTACTTTTATATCCTCATATAGCAAATAGTGGTTTGCTGCCATATTAATGCTCTGATTGCTGCAAATAGCTCCTTTAAAACTGTGGTATGTTGAAACACTAAAATAAATACAGATGTATTTGAGTTATTTAAAGTAGCCTCAAGTTAGATTTAAGCTATTCCATTTAAAGCTTTTCAATAATAGGGTTTTATGGATGTAAAAGATTATAACCTGAGAGAGGAAGCAGTAGAGAAGGCTTAGCTGAGGCACAGACACACACACACCCTTTAGACTGCTAGCATCAGCAAGATGGGAGTCATCCATCACCCCCGGATTTTAGGTCAAACCTCCACCTGCATCGCTGAGGCACAACAAGGGAGGCGGTGTGCAGGAAAGAGAGATGGCGTGGAGGTGGGAGGTGTGAACATGAAGAGGGGTCTGTGGGTGGAGTGTTGGAGACTGTGGCCAAGGACAGCAATCAATCCATCCCCTCTTGCTTTTGGAGAATACTTACTCAATGAGAGTGTATGTTGCAGTCATTCCTTCCTTTAACGCTAAGTGTCTACCTATATTGACCGTGAAATGATGGCCAGACACTGTGGATTAATGCTCATTTAACTCAACGGGAGACCCGTTACATCAACGACTGCTTGGTTAGCTGTGGATGCAAAAAGCAATGGTCTATGAAAGGCAAACAAACATGTCCCTGTTTCCCCACATTGTGACAGTGGTCACTTGGGGATTGAGCCATCAGTCATGGTAGTATTAGTGTCATATGGTACCTCTTAAAATTAACAAAGTATAAAATAAAATCCCAGAGGAATAACAAAGGGTTTCAAGCGCACCTACATACTGTTTTTCAAAAGTTAAATGGGCCCGCACACTAAAAATAAAATATATCTCATGCTCTTCTTGTGATTATATTAAATTGTGATTAAAATTTTATTTTATTGTTTCATCACAGTTGCACCTTTTCACTAATGGGAAAAAAATATGTTTCATTAAGTAGAGAGTCACAATCTGAGGTAAATTTGAATGTTTTATTTTGTGTGTTATACTGTATCTCATTTTTTTACTTTAAATAATCCATTGCCTGTACAATTTGACCCTCTCGTTTATTAACAGCCACAAATACACTATTATAACAATATGATGTTTTTCTCTTCATTTTATAAGTTGTTAAAAGTCAGTTAAGTATTTGCCCTCCTTAACACATGTTATCATTGCAAGTTAGACGTTATTTTTTCAGGAGGATGGCATGTGTTAGATAAGATTACCACTGAATACAATTTGTAATCTAACTCCCATTCTCATCCTTTGGTTCTGACCTCCTGACTGAACCCCAGGCCCCAGAAACTACGCTTGCATTTCTAAGAAAACATACCAAGAAGTTAACATGAAAGATGCGATTTATAGTAGGAAATGATCGACCAGTTGATCGTGCTTTACTACCCCTGTTAGCTGTGAGTTATGAGGACTATGCATGTCTTTTGGAAGTATTTGCTGCATGTGAAAAGGCCTGGCTGGGTGGAAAGACATGAGCTAAAAAGTCCTTATCGTAAGTGTCAAACAATGTGAAAAATGAACACAGAAGTTAGTTACCTTTCTTTGTTTCTTGATATACTTCTCACCAGAATAAATAAATACATCTTTTCCAGGTGAAACAAGTCCCCAGCTTCCTTTCTTCTATTTCTGACATCTCTCGTCCATCCTTGTCATTTTAGAGTCAGCATTTTTTCTTGTGTCTTTGTGTGTGTGCAATTCTGCTGTCTGTGTTTGTGTGTATGAGTGAATTTATTCAGCATCAATCTTCTTGTGTGAACACTTGCCACAGATTTGCTATTACACAGCTTTAACTATTAGCAGATGGCCGAAGAGTGACACTTTTGGTCGGGCTCCCCACGACGGAGGAGACCAGATCGAGATTTATATTGCTGCCGCACACATTCATAAATGCTAAAATCTCTCTGCCTCTCCATCGCATACAAACACACACATACACACTCACATGTGCACAAACAGACATAGATCACGATCATGGCGAGCTGTCAAAAGATTTCTTTGGCTTCCGTGTCTATCCTGTTTGTCAGTTCCTCCCTCTAACCTCAAAAACCAGAGCCTGACCATGATAACTTTGGTCCACATTTCAAAACTTTAACACACCTCCAAGATCTATAGCCTGCCAAGTCTTAGATAAGTCTTGTATGTATCCCAATTCCATGTATTCATAACGGAACATGATTAAACCAGCAGCCACAACTTTCCAGAGACCCGTTAGAAATGACTTAATTTGGCCTTATGAGCGTCATCTGATATTATATACAGATTTTAATTACCTTAGACCCACAATACGATGACTGTAAACATAATATAGAAATAAGTGTGACATGGTGGTTAGCTAGAAGCTGTGGGGTCAATTGGAAATGCGTCGTTAGGAGCTAATGGAGGGGCCTGTCTATATTGGCTGTATGATTGGACTTGTTGGCCCGGTCTCTCTCTCGCTCCTATACAAACACCCACAGTTGACCGCAGGACTGTGATGGGAATCAAAGCAGCAAATTAGCCAAATTGGCATGTTTGCATGTGCAGTGGCCTGAAACTAATTTTTAGATTTCATCACTTAAAAAAAAGCTGGTGAGTATTGTAACATAACAAGTATTCTTCCTCTGAGTGAAATCCTTTTGGAAAATATGTCTAAAATAATTCTTTGACCGAGCAACATAATATCCCAGCTCTGTATATCCTGGCAGCTCTGTCCCAAAAACGGGCTTAATGTGTCTCTTTCCACCATGTTTTATTTCATTCAACTGTTATCACTTCATCTCCCTGGATTCAGTTCGTTTCCTGATGCAGAAGTTTATATCTACAGTTCTGCACATACATTCACTTTCTTATTTTTGTCACTTGACTCTGTCTCTTTCTCGTTCGACCATACGCATGACCCTGTGTCCATGCAGGTGTCTACCCCGGCGATCTGATCCACCTTTCCTGTGCGGCAGGATGGGATGAGGTCACAGCTCCACTCAGTGACTCTGTGCCAAGAAAGGAAGGAGTGGTGGCTTAATCAGACCTTCCTTTCCCATGGCCAAAATATGACTCTCCCGCCTTCATGTAGGTTTCATTCAAAAAGAGTTCAGTAACTCTTCAGAGCAAAGAAAACTTGTTATTCACAGTCCAATGTTTAAAGTATAAATCAGAAATAATCTGTTTGTTGTTGGTTATTTTTTCAAATTTGAAACAAATCTCACAAAAAGACTAAAATGAACAATTAAATGACTGCTGCTCCATAGACCTGTCACGTCCAAAAATGATTAAAACACATACACTTTTTCACTGGGAGACATGTTCATTCAGTCTAATGAACATGGACAGTGTAACCCACTTTGAATCAGTTCTGCATATATTGTTCTGCTGCTGAAAATACTCACAAGCACAAATATGTATCAGTACGCAACTGAAAACAGTCCCCAACTAAAGCACTATTTACTCCTATTTGCTCTAAATGTGATAAATATACAGTGCTTAGCTTTTTTAGGAAACTATTAAGATATTTTTTGAAAGTAAACAGCATTTGTGAGCCTGTAGGCATTTTGCCACAGTAACTAATCACTATCTTAAGCTCTTTCTCTGCATCACTGGGACGCTGCATTAACACAATACCTGCAGAAAGCATCCTTCTCTGGTCTCCCTCATGAGAATATCACATTATGCCACTTCTTCCCTTAATTTAATTGCAGATCACAGACCAACGTTAAAAGTTTCATACCGCCATTATTGTGGAGCATTTAGTGTCTGTGTAAGATGCAACAGGCTTTCCACCAAGTCCAAGCTAAACCCATCTGCGTCATCATGAGACGCTCAGAGCAACTGACTCAGTTTAAAGAGCACGAAAGTCCACTTAGGGTGGGTGGGAGGTGAGATGGAAGGGTCTAACAAACACCAGACTCTGACCCTCGAGAGATGTGTCTGAGACCAACAAACAACATTGGTTGCGGGTTTTGTGTTACTCGAAGCTGGATGTTTTTTGGCGACATCTGCAATCTTTCTCTAACCTTAATCAAGTAGCTTTGTTGCCTAAACTTAGCTGCTGCCCCCGTTTTACCACCGACTCCTTCTGTGTCAAAATATAGGGCAAAAGGCTGGCCCCTGCATCATTTTGGTAATGTGCAGGGCTTCTGATCAAGCAGCAAAATATCACAAGCAGGGATTAGATTTTGTTGGACAGTCAGAAAGTACGGAGAGATGGGTTACCACATTGTTGTTTTTAGTCTTTGTCACTTTTTAGATCTTGGACATTACAAAACTACTTTAAAATATTGTTGTTCAGTATCTTCACCTCTACGTTATAACGCAATGGACACTTTCACTTTTCGCTTTTTTCTTTTTTCTCATGTGCCTCCCTTTGCCCCTGGCAACAAATAGAGTTGTATTTGTCTTCATCTGTGCCTGCAGGGTATTCTTGGGGAGATTATTATAGCTTACTTTACTCTGAGGCCAGCCTGCCTACCATGCAACCACACACCGGCCCAATGACTTTGGCTCTTCTTTCAAAGCTACTACGATGTTCATTTCTGCAGATGTCACTGAAAGGGGACCAAGAGTTAAGCATATGTAAGATGTACTGAATGAAGATCTCTGGGAGAATTGGTTTTGTTCTATGACCAGAGGTAAAAAAAAAAAAAAATCCCCAAAAAATCTGTGCTTCCATTTTGTTGGGTGTTGGCACCACATTTCCTGTTGGCTATGTATGGTTTCCTCTGGGTCTTTTTAGCCATTTCAGTGATTTTTACATGTGCATTGTTTAGGCGAGTAGTCTGTGCGTGTGCAGCTTTTGGACTATTTTAGGGAGAGGAGAGGATAAATAGACGAGGGGATGACAGAGCAGGAAAAGGGCATTGTTATTAGCAGCTCAGAGAGCTAGTATTTCCTGAGAGCTTTGCAAAATGATATCACACAAAGTGCTCCACAGAAATGGAAATGGAAATTATGTCTGAATTTGTGATATCATCATGGCAGCCACTCACCCCTAAAGTACCTGCTATATACAGTGCTTTCCAAAATCCATCATTAAATCCTCTTTTCACTCAGTGAAGATTTCTGCTAATTCTGAGCTTCGTACTTCAGCCTTATCTTGAATTACGTCATCTCCACAATGTGCTTAGAGTTGAAAGAAATGTTAAAACCCATCTCTCTCTGTGACTGAACCGTTACAACTTCAGAGGCTCGACTTCAGAGGTTGGCCTGCTTCCACTTGGCAAACTCCACCTGAGCACGGCCTCCCAGCATTAGCTGAACATTTGCTGAGAATCTTATCTTATATGCTCAAGCATGAAGGTCGTAACTTTTTTCTTATCGTGCAGTGATCTGGAGGTAAAGAGTGAAAACAGGAAAGCAGCAGTCCAGGTTTAACACCACAGTTGTATCGAGCCTTTCTCTCGCTGTATCTTTACATGCAGGCCGATATCAGAGAGGGAGATTAAACAGTTCCTCTGACGAGCTTCCAGGTTTTGTACAATGGAGGAAATTTGTGGGTCACAATCCATCTGAGGTTTTCTCCTTTTGTTGGGAAGATGATTGCACTAATTTCTCCCATATCTCTCTCGTGAATGTAACTATCCTGTTTTTTTCTGTTTCACAGTGAAAACAAGACATTTTCACAGTTCTATACAGTAATCTTAATGGTTCTTGTTGAAGAATCCACTAAAGAATGCAAATCTTAATTTTGCAACATGGAAATAATTTTAGCAGCCATGGAAGCTGTGTTCTGTTTGTGTTTTTGCCCTTATCACTGTCCATCTTATAACCTGGGACTCTTTTTTGTGACAACACCTTTAATAACCCTCGGCTCCCCTCCTTTTCCTCTCTATTCATTACTATCTCAATCTCTTTTTCTGCAAGACTCAGACGTCACATCAACACAGTACCTGCAGACAGCCCCCTCCTCTTCTGCACTCTTGTCACACTCTTCCCCTCCTCGCTAATTTATCTCTTTATGACACCTCCCTTCCTCCCGCTATCAGAATGTTTTATTGTTGCAAAGCAAAGACCCTAAGAAGGCAGGTCCACTAAATCAGAACGGCCTCGATTTAAGAACTGAGATTGTTTAGATTCTGCGGAAACTATTTAGCTGCTGGCTGACGGGCTGCTATAAAACCTTGGCCACCATGAAACATGAACTTAATGGGACTAAAAATGAAGTGTTCTGTAATTGCGAAACTATTGTTGTGCAGATGTGTTTATGTTATACTGATGAAAATGTAAAACCTACTGAATGTACAACAAGTCAGTCAGTCATTTTCTGTAACCGCTTCTCCTCGTAAGGGTCGCGGGGGGGCTGGAGCCAATCCCAGCTGTCATCGGGCAGAAGGCGGGGTACACCCCGGATAGATCGCCAGACTATCGCAGGGCCGACGCATACTGACAGAGAACCATACACGCTCACAGTCACACCTAAGTGCAATTTAGAGTCACCAATCAACCTGAGCTGCATGTCTTTGGACTGTGGGAGGAAGCCGGAGACCCTGGAGAGAACCCACGCAGACACGGGGAGAACATGCAAATTCCACACAGAAGGGCCCCCACCTGTACAACAAGTATACCAGCTATTAACCCATTGAAACCTGAGCAAATTGGCTTGATTTTTTGGGGAAGAATGCAATGAGCTGCAAAAAGAAGACAAAATTATCCAAAAAAAAAAGAAAATTTGTAAAATTTAAAAAAAAGAAAAAGAAGAAAGGATTAATTTAAAAATAAAAATTAAATGGCCTGGGAAAAAAAGCGCTTAAAATTATAATAATTCTGTAACATAATCTTAAATATGTAATAATGATGATTAGTTACGAAATGTACTTTTCCCAACCTTTCTTCTTTTCCCTCAACAATTCCCCTAGCTTTTTTTTTTTTTTTTTTTTAAAGACACAATTTCCCAGAGTTTGTGAAACTTCTCTTACCGAGTTGCTTACTGCCTTTCCTTCATATTTTTAGTTTTTTAATGTCACCAATTTGCTCATGGTTCAAAATGTTTGAATACTTGTGAAAGGCATTTCAAAGCAGCAAAAGAAAAGTGATGTCGCTCCAGGTTTCAAAGAGTTAAACAGTGCTGTCAGTGCTAATAGAGGAATATTCCATATGAATAAAATGAGTGAAAGCTGAAATGTCAGTGTTACTAAAAACTCTTATATGTGTGCAGAACGTGGACAATCAGCTACAGCAGCTATAGAATACTAGAGTACTCTCATACTGGTTCATTACACTCAGTGAATAGCTGCTGAAAGGCTTCTGTACCCCACAGTGTGCTTCTAATACAAGCGTCTAGCAAACAGGAAGTAGCCAAAGCTGAGAACTTCCTGTATAAGCCCATCTACTGGCCAGCTTCTGCACTATGGGCACAGGAGGTTCCTGAATGTGTGTTCAGTGTGTGTGTGTGTGTGTTTGTGTGTGTGTGTGTGTGCCATTCAGCATTCCATCCCCTCTGCTTCCTTCCCTGCTCCTGGCCCGCTGATGCTCGGCATCGTGGGAAAAAGTGAGTCGCACCTCCGCACACCACCCTCGCTCACTCACCACAGGCATAAAGCAGCAGAGATGGGGACAGATTTAGTGGGTGTTGCAAGCCACATGTGTTGCCGTGTGGACCTGTGCCACCATGATTCCGTATTTAGAGAGAATCGATACCGAGTCTGTGTGGAGGCGGGGGAGGACATGTAAACAGATATAAAGAAGGATGTTCTTTTACTCACAGCTGGCTTGTTAAATTGCCTGTTTTTACTAATGTATCTATTTATATATTTAGTCATTCGACATTAAAACAAATGTATTGCAGAAAGGATTTCTAGTGAAGGATAATTTGTGTCCTTTTCTAAATGTCATAGCACAGCTCAAGCACATGATAAGTAGTGACATTCTCATATATGTGACATGATCATATAATAATTACAATATTTACATCACATTACAATGTGCATATTTTTATGGGTGTGTGTCTCTGTGTGCATGCTTGCACAAGGTCTTTATGAGTATGTATGCAAGTCTATCTATGTGTATCTGTTCCTCTGTCTGTATGTACATATGTATCTGTGCATGTGTATGTGCACAAGTGCATGATTGGAGATCAGTGATCACAGGTTTGGTTTTGTTTCAGCCAGTGTTTCAACTTTTCATTAAACCATAGACTGTATAACTAATGGACTTACCTTCGCACGACATCGCCCATTGGTTTGTGGACTCCCAATATGAAGCCTTGAGTTCACGATCGTGGGTTTTTGGAGCCAGAAGTGACCATATTTGGATGAGAGTGTGGAACTGTGGAGGAACAAGGGGTGGATCTGAATGAGAAAAACAGTTGTCATGAATGTTGAAATTAGCTAAAGAGACCGAAACCATTTTTTCCTACCAGGCTGTAAAATTTTTTGGGGGGCATTTTTACTCTGTTTTGCAGTTTTGTGGCTATTCTATGGACTGCAGTTTTTGGCACTAGCATTGGCTTCATTTTTTAGAGGTTGCTATTTGCTTACATGTTTATGAATGAATTGGCTAATGTTTTTTTATGTCCATTAGCAGGGCAATCAAAAAATGCATTCCTTTTGCTAAAAAAGTAGAAACTAAAAGTACTTCTTGCCACCCTGCAGTTGCCATTTGCTCTCCTGTGCCTATTCTATTTTTTGTCTTTGCAGCATTCAGACAATGTCTTTCTTTGCATGTCGAATCGTTCTTTACATACTGAAGGTCAAATGCTCTATATCACATTAACACCCCCAAAACAAACAAGACATTCCAAAGTATCTTCCATTGTTCTATCAAGCCTAGTTCCCCCCAAATAAAATTTGCAGCTTTATGTGACAACACTTACTCTTTTGTTTATGTATATGCGTGTGTGGTGCGTGTGTTATGGGACGTCTCAGCCTTGGCTCGGCCTGTAAAAGTGTGTGTCACAGACTTTAGAGGAAGAGGAAGATGAGAGGGGTCAAGTGCGTTGGGGGAGATAAGTCCCTCACGTTGCCCTTCTGGATCAGCTGCTTCCTGTTTACTGTTGCACTGAAGTGTTGTCCCATGAAGATAACAAGGCTTTGACCTTTGACTCTGACGGAACAGAAGCACATCCTGCGGCGGATGCCATATTGTTCAGCGCCTCGTCACACCTCATCACGTAACCAAGGTGACCTGCCCCTTACTCACATTTGAACAGTTTGTACGTCATAGTGGATCATAGTGCACTGTTTGATTGAATGGCTTTTATTTAGGCGTTTGCCTTACCGCAGCTCGACATTGCTTGAGTGCAGGCAGGATAATGAAAAAATGGTGAACTTTTTATGTTACGTTGACACCGACCCACTTTTTTTTTGCCAAAGGCAGCTAGCAGCAAATCTAGCACCCCATTCCAAACACTACAACAAATTCAGGAATTGTTAAATCATATTAAATCCCCAAACATTTGCTAATAAATTGGCACAGCTTATTTGAATTTGTGCAGTTTGCTTGCCTTAGGATTTTAAATTTTTCCCACACACTGAATGAAATAGAATCTGGCTTCAACACACAGTGCAAAAAAGTATCCCAAAAGCAAAATCTGTTATTTTTTCAATAAAGTTCAGGGTATAAGTTTACGTTAAGACAGAAGGAGTTGATAGATTATATTCGATGTTTTATGATACAGTGTTCTTGAAACTTTTCTATCTTCTTGGAATCAGAGAGCGGGAACTAAAGGCTACTTTGAGTCTGGAAATTGGTCAAGAAAAACTCCAAAATCGGCTCAGTAACTCTCACAGCTGTCTGCAGCTGGAGCCAGGGCAGGAGCTGGAGAATTTTCTGCATCCCTCCTCGAGTGTGATTTATGTCCACGACAGTCTTCTCCAACTGCTTCCACTTTGTTTGGTTGTTTGTTTTTTTGGAAGAGTTTAAGATTTCTTTTCCAATAAATTGCTGGCTGTTCAAGATAAGGCAATGGTGGTTTCTTAACCAGTGCCACACACATAGTACAGGTCACAATATGTTTACATTGTAGAGGGTTGTGTGAGCTTTCAGAAGGATTAGGGTCAGGAGATGGAAAGGCTCCAACAAAGCTCACATTTTTTCATAGGTTTTAGCAAGTTTGGCAAGGTGACAAAAGTATACAGAGACTTGGAGAAAGATGAAGAGCCACACTGAAGTTAAGCTGAAGCCACAACAGGATAAAGCAGAGGAGCTCAGGTTCTGCACAGGGGTATTTTTTATGAGAACCGATCACTGGGTGCAAGTTTAAAAGTATATTTTATCTCTTTTGGACTACGGAAAGGACTCCCTGCTCTCTCAACTGCTGCAGCCACAAAGCTTGCGTGATATGACAAAATAAAAACCCACAAATGGCCATTCCAACAGTCTAAATAACAAGCAGAGATTGATTTATTTTGGTTCCAATTCCCCCTCAGCTCTGCAGAGTGTCTCTATTGGAGCATTCAAGGCATGACAATCACTAAACAGGCGGTTATTCATCTCTACTTCTCCTCCAATACAGACATTTGACCTGTGTGTGTCCCTCAGCATGTGACCTGGACCGTGTCGTCTGCATCATCCAAGGTCTCCTTTTACTAAATGGTACATGAATAGAGAGACAAGCACAGTTTTGTGGGCACATTTACAGCAGACAGTCCCTGGTGCATAGTAAACATGGTAAACAAGGTTATGTCCAGACTCCATACTGATAAGAGACGGAGACGGACAGGAGCCACTGATGATGTGATGTGTATGTTTTTCAAATTAAGTCTTATGCCAGCCGGCACTGAACTTAATTTGAAGGTTAGTGTTCTTTATCTCTTTTTTTCTTACTCAACTGGAAATATAAAAAAGCAAAGTATATACACACACTCTAATAATCATCAATACTTCACCCCCAAATGACCATCTATATATCAATTACTCACCTTGTGTTATGCTGATTTTGTAAAGAAAACTTTGTTTTTCTTGCACGCCTCCTCTGTGAACGAGAGGAAAAAAAAAAAAGAGAAAATTCTTGCTGAACTGAAGTCATAGCAGTCCATGTTCAGCATGTCCATCCACAGCAAAACTATATCAAAACATCTGTTAGTAAAATCTCACATAATGTGTGCAGTATAATACAAGTCTTATTTATCCATATGTATGCTCAGTACTTCCCAAAAAGACAGCCCTTTCCAAAAGAGAACTGATCTAAAAGTATAAACTTATCTATGCCATCTTAAGAGCCAGACTCATTTACTTTGCTAAACATGGGAGCTGCTGATCTGCTGATCAAATTCCGAACAACGGTTAGCTTGAAAAAAATGTCGTATTGGACCAAAAACCCACTTCTCCACCAGCCCATTATCCCAAAAACAAATGCCCATTGCTCCAAAGTCCCATTTCTCTGAAAAATACACACTCCCTACAATTAGTTTCAGTTTCCCAGCAGTATTTGAGCCACCAAACCCAAGGTGTTTTTACTGACCTGTCACTGCTTTATGAACCACTTTTTTGTCACTGAATGTAGATATCTATCTATATAATGATCTTTTCATAACCACAACCAAGTGGTTTTTGTGCATTAACCTAAGCTCATGTTCACCACAGTGTTGTTGACAATGTAATGTATCTGAGGTTTACAGACACATACAATGCAAAAAAATTCTGGAGATTAGGTTGTATAACTGACTATCTCTGGGAAAACAGGGCTTTGGAGAAATGAAGGTTTGTTTCTGGAATAACAATGGGATTTCAGTCCAATGGGCCATTTTTCAGACTAACGGGGCTTCAGAATTTTGGGCTGTCAGAAAAATGGGCAGTCCCCAATTGTTTGTGTTATCCTGTGACTTTACTGAATAGGTTTCACGGGGGGCAGGTGAGAAAAACATTTTCTACGCGAATTCATTGTAACACAGTGAGTAGTTGTTATGCAAATGGTTGTTTGGAGAATAAAGTATCTCTTTAATGTGACAGTGCAAGACATTATAGTGCCTCTAAGAGACTGGTCTAATTCATGAAATCAGTAAGCATATTTGTGACATCATGAGTAAAAACTGCACCAAGCTCATGCCGTGCTCATGTTTTGACCGCCGAGTCTGTCCTCAGGTTTTAACTCTCTCGTCCCCTGGCAGCTTGGCAGTCAGCAAGACCCAAATATTTACTGTGCCTCGTCTGCCATCTAAATACCCTTTCTACATGACATATTTATTCAATTATGCTTCACTTCACAAAGACAAAAGGAGCACCGCCACGTCCAAGTTGTGAGCATTTTTCCACCAACAACTGTGGAGTCCCGATGGCTTTGATTCAAAACAGACGGAGAGAAACTTTGGATGCATGTGTGACATTTGTTAAATACTTGCTGTAAACCGTTTTGACTGGTGAGGAAATCATAAACACTACTTTTGCACGACTCAAGGTCCAGGTATTGGCCGCTTGGAGACGACCGTGTGATGAGGTGTTTGTTGGAAGCAGGCTTTTGGCTTTACAAAGAGCACTGTATGAGCTACCAGTGATTACCTACCACCAGAGAGGTATTCACTAATTTACAGCTGTATTTCTCTTTTATTGAACATTTGGTTTTTTAGCACGCAAAAAGTTCATGAATAGTCAAGTCACAACACAAAATAGCAAGTATAGATGATTGCAAATGCTCTAAAATATTTTCTCACAACTATAGAGTGAAGGGAAAAAAAGATCAGGCAGTACACTGCTGCAATATTTGCAACAACTATTATTAGTACAATATTTCTTTTAAATAACAGCAAATGAGATCACTATGAATGTCCAAAGAAGCCAACAATGGCAGCTAATTTTTCATTTTGTTCCCAGCATGCCTACTTCCATATGAGCTTGCAACATAATACATACGGTTACATGGTTCAGCAAATGTGAAAAACTGCTTTAAAAGATCACTTTGACATCTTGGCAGGAAGGCCGTTTGATCAGATTTGTGTTGTAGGACAAGAGGAGTGGTTTTAGTTCCACCTCTTATCTGTTTAAATCACTGCACTGCATTCTTATACTTAGTTATACAGTGTTTGATAAGTGCATAACGTTTCACAGGAACTACAGAGCACAATGGGATCTGCTTGCTCTGGTGTTGGCACGCAACACTGTGAAAAAAAGTGTTAATTTGGTTAAATTCCTCTCCGGCTCTGTAAAATAGGTCCTCCTTTGTGTGTGTGTGATCGACATTTTGTTTATTTTGAGTGCTTTGGAAGAAATCCACCCATTTCTCAGTCCCCTTCCATGAAAACTTTACGAGGCAGTCTTCATTTCCACGTCCTCTGCATTGCAGTAACGGTGCCTATCAGGCAGACAGTGTGCTGCCTGTCACCTCTGAGTAGGCTGACATCATTATGACTTCATTTCGCCTGCTCTCTGGTTTTCAAAGTCACTCAAAGTCAGAGAGCTCTGTAAACCTGGATGCCCGAGGGGGCTGACATTTGTTCTACAACCCACGTGATCCCAGCTGGCACCCTTCTCCTTTTTTTTAAATTTTGTTTTGTTCTTTTCCCTCTCTGACGCTCCCTTCCTTTCTCAACCTAATTGTTGCTTTTCTTTCTCAGTTTGCCTCAGAGGCACGACTTAATGCTTTCTTCTGAAATATCACCGTGCTTTGCCGAGGCAGTCTGTTTCATGTTGGTGAAGTGTGTCGGGTGCAGGGATTTAGGGATATTGAGGTTGTGGCAAGGGGGTTGTGTTCATCTCTCTTCCAGGCAACCACTGTTTTATTCCCAAATTTTCCATGCATTAGGCAGTTATTATTTAACTACTGCAGCTTTCATATACACATGCACACCATCATGCCATAGAGGCGGTTGTGCGTAGGGCTTACGGGGACAGAGCGGTCACTGTGTTTCCCATCATTCTCTGCACACACAGATAGCCCTAAATGGAAAAGCAAGGTGGTGGTGTGTGTGTGCAAAACCACAACCAGAAAATCTGCTGCACCGCTTAGGATACCCACCGGCCGTCCACATCACAGTGACCACTGATTTCGAAGCTCTGTAATCACCGTACACAGGGCTATTTTAGTGCAATCTGACTATGGATTAGACAGCAAATTGCCAGGGATAGTGAGCGTTTCCATGGAGAGGGTGGAAGTTGCTTGTAAGAAATAATAAACAGACTTAGATTAAGATTAGATGTGACGGTCTGAGAGCGGTGGCAGCTGGAGGAGTGTGTGTTTGTGTGTGTGATGTCCCAGTGTATGCATTTATTCAAAAAGGGAGAACAAAGAGGGTTTATGTGGGAAAGAGCGTTGGAAGCAAAGAAAACTTTTTAAAATTCATCCCTACGCTTAATCACCTCCATTTGTGCATGACTTCTTCCTCATCCACTATTAATCAGTTGGGTGTAATGACAAGCTGACATCGCCATAAATGTTTGTCTTCAGTCAAGCTCACACATATGTGACCCACAAACTTGTCCCAAAGTCGAATTCATTGCAGAGTTTGCGGTTGCAACTGTCATAAAACTCAGCTCAGCCCAACAATTAGTTTCTTTAATGAATAAAAATATGAAAACTCTGTCAGAATCTCCCCAGTCTCCATCGTGTATCTATTAAATGTGAGTCCCATCAACTGGCAGACTGCTGAGAGACTGGCATGCACACACAGTATGCGCCAGCCACATATGCATACACACACCACAGGAATACATAGACAGCACTTTTAGAGAATCAGGAAAATAAACTATTAAAAAATGCTTACACACGCAAACATAAAATACTTAGTGATGATTTGAATTGGAATCCTCAACATGCATTCCTTGACACTACCACATTACTTTTAACCAGTGGTGAAGGAAGCATTTACATGCTTTGTTTAGGGTGAATATTGGTAAAGTGGGACACTTTCTCATCATTTACCTCCTGTGTCATTTTTAATTATGATGTAAATGTGTTAGTCTTTTATATAATTCTAAATAGCCTTAAAACTCTACAATACTACAGAAGAAGAACGAAACATTAAACTAAAACACACATTAACCCCAAACCAAATTTTTTCAGGGGCTACCGTCAAACTGGGTCACACAAATCTATTGCTTTTTAGAACATAAAAGTACTAATTTCACACTAAAAAATACAATGTTACTATTAGAGATCCTGCATTGAAAATGTTATTTGAAGGGATACTTCTCTCCATCTAACCAGGGCTTAGATATCCCTCCTCCCCCAGTGGCAAAACTATAGGCTGTACTTTTGTGTTTCCATATTGTATAGAGCTGGTTCAAGAGACCTACCTGCCCCTGTGGATCTGAATGATGAAGTTGGGAGATCTGAAAGAAGCCTGACAAGGCCTGTATGAATGGTGGACCCAAGGCATAGAAAAGCAAGGATTAATGATCAAAAGTTTAACTGGAAAAAAACTCTCATGCCTGAACATAAAAACATGATCAACTGACAAACTGACAAGACTGGCGTGAGAAACGGGAGATTATACACTGTCATACCTGATTAGTGGATGAGCTACAGGTGTGCAGGGTAATTGGCAGCAGGCAGGCAGAGAGTCAGCCGGACACAAACACAGACACAGGTACACAAAAACAGGGAACCACGCAGGGACATAAGGGAGGGGAAAACAGGGTGTGTGTGTGTGTGTGTGTGTGTGTGTGTGTGTGTGTGTGTGTGTGTGTGTGTGTGTGTGTGTGTGTCTACCACAGTAGTCAACATAGCTAGCTACCACCACACCAGTATTAGTTACCAAACATTAGACCTTAACTTAGCTAATGTTAGTTTTTCCGCAGTGTTATGTGCCAGGTTACATCTCATTCTTGTGTGTTTGCTAGCAGTAGCAAGCGAAAGAGGGCCCACTATGTCAATCCCTGGGGAAAGGCATGCCTTTGAACACTTGCTTGCTTAATACACAAGAAAAGGGTAATAACGTTTAATATGGTTTAATATGAGCCATGGTACATCAATCTAGCCTTAAAAATGACTAAGATATGAGTAATCCCACAGACAATGTTTTTCACATTGTTACTGACAAGGTATGTGCAACTGCAGTTGCCGTTTACACAAATGAGCCCATACACAAAAAAACATAGATTCCAAGTAATATTTGTGCTATTTGGTGGATTCTAGAAACTTTAATGATTAGATATATATATACTTAACAGGAAGCATTTGGAAACTTTTTTGTTTTTCTTAAGACCACTTTCTAAGTTGTCTTCTCTCCCATATTTCCATGTGAAGTGTAATGCAGTAAAAGTAGAAAGTGGCATGTGATGAAAATTCTCAAGTAAAGTATAAGTACTACAATTTTTTTTTTAAGAACAGCATTAGTAAAAACACAAAGTTATATTCAACCCCTGTTTCCTATTCACCACACGTAGCCCTCCTCACAGCTTTAGCACAATGTTTCAACAAAAACAATTGAAAAAGACACACATCTTTTTCTGCTTTTGTGTGGAATGTTTCTTAAATTGTGATGAAATTGTTTTACATGATGGATATATTAAGTCTGCTGTTTTGCCCTGAAATTATACAAAGGCATGTCAGAGCTCATTTAGAAGACAAGAGATCCAGAGTGCTGGTAAACGCAGAAAGCCTGTATGCAGATGGTATGTAAATCATGCCAAAGAGAAAGAATCTGCTCTGGCTCTATCAATGATAGTAGAGTAAATTATTGAAGGAGTAACATCACTGAGCAATGAATCATCTCGGCAGCAACTGGGTCAGTGCTGAAAGAGTCAATGCATTAAGTTGCTCTCATGAGATCATCCGCTGAGTTTGTTTTTGTTACTGATCAGCTTCCAGGAAAAAAAAATCAAATACTAGGATTCACAAGAGAAACTCTTTGTGTTTTTTTTTTTAAATAAAAGTAATTACAATGTTCAGTTCTCTTTTGGAATCAAAAGTGGGACACCTGACAGCCAAAGTCTCACTTTTCCTCCTTCTCACATCTCTCTCAGACTGGTCGTCAAATTTATGTGTTCATGGTTTTGTCCACACGCTGTTGCCTTAGGTGATTGCTGAGTGCTGCCATTCACTTTATCGCATTTCCCAGCAGCCAGTTTGGCCTCTGATGCTAGCTACACACACACTCACCTGTGCACCAACTGGTTAATTTCCTGCACATCAGAGAAAGAGCTGGGGAGGGTCAACAACAAAGACAGGAAAGAGTTTGAAAAATGGACGGCTTTGATAGTTATGAGCTTATTGTGCTGCGCTAAGCACTCTTTCTACGTGTGTATGAGTGTGTGTGAAGGGAAATATGGACGCCATGTGGGGTTGAAGGTGTGAGAGGAAGCCTAACAGGCCGTCTCATTTGTGCACCGCTGCAATAGGCGTGCACAGGCTTTGATGACTGTTGGGGCACCTCGCAGTGTGCGCCAGGTGTTCAGTGCGACCATAAAAGAACCTACTGACACTGAACACAGGAGCTCTTGTTTATACTAATAGAATAATGGGATAATATTTCACTGTGCATTACAGCCAGGGGTTTAAATAATATGAAACACTTCCCTGAAAGCTACAGATTCCCTGTGAAGATCTGCCAGGCATTCGTGCTTTTTATTCCGCCGCTGTGATGATTGTGGCCCAATAAAGATGGCAGGGGGCTGTGATTTTAACGAGACCCTTCGTATGGCTTGTGGCTCCTCTTGTTCTTTCATTCTGTCCATCTGTCACACCGCTGAACACGCCAGCATTGTTCTGCTCTGGCTAATGCTAAAGGTCTGTCGCCCTCTGATGTGGTGCTTCTCTGAGGGCGATTTTAACAGTGGTCCAACGGGAGATTGGAGGAAAGGAGCAAAAGAGAAGATTTCAGATTGTACTTGACAGGAGGCAAGTGAGCAGTGAGTCCAGAAAACCTTAAGGGATTTCAACAGAAACAGACCAAAAAACCCATTGCTTTCTGTGCGGCTGCATTCTATGTGTGTGTGTGTGTGTGCGTGTGAATGTTAATATACGGCAGTTTTATTTGGATACAGCCTCTCATCTCTGTTAGTGTGAGAGAGCCTCATTTGGAGCTGATTCTGTAGAGCAAATATAACCTCCCCAAGGACACTGTGATCAGTCCCAGGCTACAGGGAAGATTTGGGTTTCTTCAGCGATTTTAATTTGCAGGTGGTTTTCATTTTAGTGACAGTATCATCTTCAGATTCTTCGTCCTCTTCAGCTGTCTGGCCCCTGCACCCTGAACCACTCGCTTTTTCTGTGTTACCTAACTCTCATGTCCCCGCTTGCACTCTCCAAACTTTTTCCCCACGTCTCGACTTTTCTCTCTAAGTCACTGCGCTAAAAAGAGGCACTGTTTTGCAGACAGTCATGAGTCATTTAAAATAAAAACATTCAAGGGCTTTGTCACCCAATTGACGCCAAATGTAGCAACATCAAGAAATCATTATGACCATAACTTTTAAAAGAGCAGTGTGTATGATTAAGTGGCATCTTGCGATAAGAATTGCAAATTGCAACCATCTGTTACTTCTCCCATGTGCAAGGCATGAACTCCCGGTTAGAATTCCTGCTGTGTTCATTGTTCAGGAGGTTTTACCCGGGAGCCAAATTACCCACAGGTCTCTTTCTCTCCGAGACAAATGAGCCAGGTGATTTAATCCAGTATAAACACTGTGATAGTGTGACAAATCTGCTGATAGAAGGTTGAGACAGAGCCAAGTCATCACTGTTACACTGCTGCATTTTTCCAGTTGGAAAATATCTTACTGTTCAGATCTCTTTCTTTTCTGGCATTATATCTTTATTGTGTTGGGTGGGAAATGTCAACACATCTCTAATGAGGTTTGTCACATACGTTATTTCTGCACAATTTAATCAGTAGCATTTCATTAACTCACTGTCATTCAGTGCTTTCTCATCAACCTTTTTGTCTTTCTGCCATTTTTGCCTCTTAAAAGCCTCTTAAAAGTCCTACTCCTATACTCAAAAGAGTTTCTCACCTTAGGAGCTCTTTTAAGGACTAAGATGCTTTGTAAATAACTTATCTTTACCAGGATCTAGTCTTCACTTGAAGCAAAAATTCTTGTTCTTGGAGCAACTTATTTTTACTCAAAAAAACGTAGCCAATCCAGCCCCTGGTGTTTTAAACTAATAAAAAATACTAAATAAAGCAATTTCACATTACAAATCAGTGTTTTTCTATGCATGTTCATCATTAAGGTGCTGCCGTCTATGGTAGCCGGCATGGAAATGCAAAAACACTTAGCCTATCTAGAATCAGCATTTGCTTCGTCCATTCAGGGCTACTGTAAAACATAATGGTGCAATATGGCAGACTCCATGGATGAGGACCTGCTCCCTATGTAGATGTAAGCGACTCACTCTAAGGTAACACAAACACAATGATTCTTCTTTTCAGATGTTTACGGACTAAAGAAAACATAATAATTATTCCATTTCTGCCAGTGTGTCCCTCTAAATCCTACACACCCCACGTTTAAATGCTTTTATTATCGCCGTAGGTGGTTCTACTGGTGAGACATTTGCAGCTGATACCAGTGCCCAGAAGTCATTCAAATGTTGTGCCTTCAGGTCTGAATTCAATGAACCCTTGTGAATCGGGTCAAGAATCAAAGCTCAAAAGGGCTCCTCTCTCCTGGAGCATGACTAAGCAATAGTTTCTTACAATGGCAGATGGAAGGATTTTAAAAGACCCTCAGCAAAATCTCGATGGCTTTCCACTGTGTTTATCTTCTTCAGCAAAGCAAAGACGAAAACTCTCAACCAGAAGAAATAAAGATGCTCTTTGCAAAGGGAAGCAGTTTATGGAAAATGTGGTCATAATTTTAAGAAACACTCACAGTAAGTGGCCACTGCCGCGGGATAGAAGCTGCAAATCATCTTGACTATGGCCCTATTTTGTTCATGACGATTACACAAGAATCAAATCAAAGAATTATGTCAACAATGATTTATTGGTGTTTATATGTTCTGTATGTGTCACCTGTGAGGCAGCCTTTGCAAGTGATTAGGTCTGACATACTGAAACATGAGATATAAAAGGCAACGACGCAGTTCTGCAGTTAGGCCCCAAAACTGTCAGAACACACACTGACAAATCCGCCAGAGTCTTCTCATCCTCAGTCATTGATAAAATTAAGCCGCAGCCTCGTGCTGGGACACAGTGAAGTGCATGACTTCAAAAATGAACTCAAGAAAATTGGCACATTTAAAAGCATTGTTCCAATTTTGGCAAGCATAATAACATTTCTGTATATTGATCCATGGAGTAGTTACTGCTGCATGTTGACAGACTCAAGCTCTCTTTTCTTCGTCCTTTCTAACTGTATCATTTTCTTATTGTGTGCAGGACCAAAGGGGTCTGGAGAGGCTCATCATCTGGATTCAAATTCCTGGTCCAGACGTATTATGGAGATAACAGGACTGTTTGTATGATCAACAATTCCAATAAATATCTTCACAGATATAACACAATGAAACGCATATGATCAGAGAAAGCACAACATTTTGTTTTTGTTTTCTAGGTTCCAACATATTGGAGCAAGCAGATGGCTTGTGAAACCAGACAGTCTGGGTTTCTTTGTCAGTGGATCAAAGACTTTTTATCTCAACAAAAGCTCCACTTTCAAGCCAAGTATCAAGGAGAGTTTTCAGGTTTTGAATATGCTTTTGGTTTTCACCGAGTTTTTCATTTGAACAGTTTAGAGGCACATCTTTTGTTGACTGAAAATGTCATCAAATTCAGAGTTTTCATTAAACAAAATATTAAAAGTGACAGTTCACCCCAAAATTTAAAAATACTTATTTTTCCTCTTACTTGTAGTGCTGTTTTTCAATGGCAGTTTCTTTGGTGTGAGCTGCTGAGTGTTGGAGATATTGGCTGTCCAGATGTCTGCCTTGTCCTTAATATAATGGAACTACACTCTGTCTGTGGTGTTGACAGCACCAAAAAAAAAAAAAACATTTGAAAAACTCAACAGTGTTGCTTTCCAGAAATCATGACCTGGTTACTCAAGATTATCTACAGACCCTGTTGTAAGCAGTTTCATGTGGGAACTATTTTCTTTCTACCAAACTACATCCACCAGCCGTATTACTGCAAAGACTGACGTGCGCATCAACTACTGGACAAAAAGCTCATGTTTGTGACAGTGCATGATGTACACATAAATGGCGTCCTCCTCGGCTGAGCTTTAATGTTATTAGCTCAGTGGTGATAGGTGAGCTAGTAGACGATACATGCTTTCCCCTGTGTAGTGATACATTTGGTCAGTGTTATTTGACTGTAAGCAAATACTTTCTACATGAAACTGCTCACAGCAAGGTCTATGGATTATCTTGAGTAACCAGGTCATGATTTCTGGAAAGAGACATTAGTGTTGACTTTTCCAAATGAATTTTTTGGCACTTTGAACACCACAAGCTGTATGCAATCTAGTTCCATTATATTGGAGAGAATGTAGACATCTCTACCACTGATATCACATGACTTGGCAACTCACAACAAAACAATCTATGTGGGTTCATAAATAGCACTACTTTTCAAAGGAAAAATTTGTATTTTGTATTATGGGGTGAACGGTCCCTTTAAGGCTTGACACTTTGAGAGCTGTTTTCTGTTGCCGGGGTTTCTGACAAACACATCAAGATCAAAGTGGCACACTTAGCGACTCCAGCTGTGTCTTCCCTCCTTTAACACCATCCTCATCCTTGGAGTGACATCAAGAGGATATCCTATACCAGCGCTGGTGACCTCAGTAGACCTCAGTCCACAGCACATGTACACTGTATGTATGTGTATGTGTGCTGGCATGTGGTCTGCTTTCCATTAAACTGCATCAGAGAAAGTGTTAGCTTTTTAAAGAGCTCTAAGCACAGGCTGTAATTTACTAAATCTGTGTTAAGGATGTGTGCTTGGAGCTGGTGCAGCGCATGGGCTGGTTGGGTGCTTGGTACAGGCTTTTTTTTTCTTTTTTTCTTAAAATACAGAGGGCAGTAGCAGACCTCATCAAAGCTCGACTACTGTTTAAAACTCCTGCTGCCTGCTAAACCTACTCCATGGAGTATTTCAGAGGTCATGTCCACTCACGAAACCTCCTCCATAAACACACACATACACAGTGATCCATACACACGGATTGAACCATTGTACAAGGGAAAATTTAGCTTAAGACTGTAGAAAGGTTATTGGTCAAGGCATGTTTCTATTTTAATTAATCTATTTTTGTTTGTCTTTTAATTGATCAATTAATTTATTGTTTTATTCTGTCTCAATCATGTTGAATTCTATTATTACTACTATTTCTGTGTTTACTGCTAATATTCTATATTGATACCACGATCATATCAGAATCAGAATCCGGTTTATTGACATGTATGTTTTCATGTATGTGTATAGGTGCATAACATAAACATAGTAAGAGAAAATAAAATAAAACCAAGTATTCAAAAATAAAGAAATGAATATAGAATAGAAGAAAGTTATTAAATATAACAAAATACACACACAGACACACACAACACAAAAAAAAAAAAAGTACATTCACCTAATCATTTTCCATAACAGCTTATCCTGTCAGGGGTCACTCTTGGGTTCTGGAGCCGGGTTGGATTCAATAACCCTACCCTCCTGGTAGTTTATGCAGATATGTGCAAAACTGTCCAAAGAATGAGCAGAAGTTCACAGCACAAAGAAGAAATTTAAGTATAAAAAGAATGGACAATGTACATCATTGTACAAGATGTGTGTTAATGTGTCGTGTAATGATTTGAAGACGTTAATGTAATGTGTCATGTCTGGAGGTGGGATGTTTGGGTGGTAGAGTCCGTGTCACTGGGGGTACCAGGCCTTGTTGATGAGGCCAGCTGTGAAAGAAATTGTTTTTGTGGCCTGAGGTTTTGGTCCTGATGGCTTCTTGCCGTAGATTAGTGTTTCTTTTCAAGTTTGTGTCCAGGGTGGGAGGGATCAGCCTCAATCTCTCTGGCCCGCTTTAGGGTCCTGGAGGCGTGCAGGTCCTCAAGGGACAGAAAATTGGAGGCAGTCACCTCCTCAGCAGAGGGAACGCTGGAGTCTGCCTGCTTGTCTTTGGCAGTGGCAGCAGCATACCAGATGGTGATGGAGGAGATGAGGATGAACTCAGTGATGGCTGTGTAGAAGTGTACCATCATTGTCTTTGGCAGGCTGAACTTCCTCTGCTGTTACAGGAAGTTCATCATCTGCTGTGTTTATTTGATTTCACCATTCAACATAAACCTAGCAGTAAGGTTAGCTTAGCATAAAGGAAACAAGATGAAGAAGCTAGCCTGACAAACATACAAGACATAAAATATTTATTACTGAGCTTTAGAGCTGCTGATTGGAATATCTTAAGCTAGCTGTTTCTCTATATCACTAATGTTAAGCTAAGCTGTTTCCTCTCTTAAGGACAAATAGC
Organism: Plectropomus leopardus; assembly: GCF_008729295.1. Classification (NCBI taxonomy): domain Eukaryota; kingdom Metazoa; phylum Chordata; class Actinopteri; order Perciformes; family Serranidae; genus Plectropomus; species Plectropomus leopardus. The sequence goes on from NC_056475.1 coordinate 19,767,952, forward strand.
TTATGGATATGGTTGGCTACTTCCCATCTAACTTGAGCAAGAAAGGAAAAAAATCATATTTTCCCAAACTGGAAGAATTCATTTAATGAAAAACTATAGTTTAAATAGGGTTATTGAATAAAACATACATTTTATTAAAATAGTGCCTTACGACAGACGTTTAGCATTGATTAGTTGAGGTTTGTTGAGCCCAGTAACAGAGGTCACCCAGACACAGTCTCTAATGTGAAAGGAAATATTTCAGCATGGCTGTCGATGACATATTGTTCATAAATCTCAGAGAACAATAGCATTGCAGTCTGACTGTGGATCTGGCGTGGAGCGAGAAGGTACTTGGCTCCAACGATTTCATGGCTTTTTTTGTATCAAGATTGGAAATGTTGATTTTAGGAAACTGTAACCATTGTGAAGCAGCGGGACTGGAAAAACCAATGGCATAAAATGCTTTTCTTTTCTATCCCAGATTAACTGACCTTCCCTTCTCTTATAATGAGTTTGGCACGATAAAGAGATCCAGTGATGAAGAGTGCTGGTTAGTGTTTCACATGGAGCGTGATAGAGCAGAGCAGTTTTTTTTTTTCAAAGTTTCTCCCATCTTAAATGCGTATGATTTGCTGAAATGTCAGTTTTTCTCAGCTCATCTCAGTTTCCTGTTTTACTACAAAGCAGTAAGCTGATGAAGGGATAATCAATAAGGTCAAATGAGGGTTAACCACCTCTCTCTGCATCACTGCTAAAAATCACAGTCAGCACTATGCAAGCTGTATCACAAAAACTACATCTGGTACTAGTATGATTCCACCGCCAGATAATTTGGGTCACATAAGTTCACTTTTTAAAATGGCAACACATGTAATAAGTGAAACTGACGAGTAGCCAGCTTCTTTTTTGGGAAAAAAATGTTTCACTATAATTGGAGGAAACACTAAAAGATTTTTTCAGACAAAGACAGTCGAAAAGTGGTTAGATGCCATGCATGTATTAAGAATTTTTAAAGGTTTAGTTTATGATTAAGGTCTCTTGGCGTCATCCGGAGTGGTCATTTGCATTTTATCAGTAAGTACAGTGGAAGAAAGGGATAAAATGGCCCTGTTTAAAGCATCTGGTTTCACCCCCCTAGTGTGGCAGTTAGCATGTAACAGCTGAAATCCAGGAAACATCTTGGCAGAGTTTGTACGTTTCCAGGTGCAGGGAAGTTAAAGCACCCTCAACTCCATTTTTTTCTCTCTCATAAGGACAGAAAAGAAAGATATAGATATTGTCTTGAAATACAGCATTAAACAGTAAAGGATAAACTTGCACTTGGCACTTTCATACCTCTGAAAGGACTCAAAGTCCAGGGATAAGGATGGTTTTCAATGACTGAAAAGATTGCCACACTTACATGGCCTTATTTAATTAGTTGTTATCAAGGGCAAATGCTTCATTTCAACATTGCGATGGGCACATGAAATGGAGATTTGGGGGTTTTCCAGCAGAACATTTTGAGTATTAAACATTTAATTTTCTGTTATCTGCTGGGGTTTTTTTGTTGTTTTTTTTTTTTTTTTGGTTGGTTGGGTTTTCTACACCAATTTGTACCTTTTCTGCATGGAGTTTTGCTGTAAATGTCTTCAATTTGTGAAAGTAAAAGTCACACATTTTCTAAGTGTATGAAAATTAAAGGAGGACATGCAAGGGCCCCACCACCACCACCTACACTGAAGCATGACACACAGACTTTGTGGTGGTTTTATGTCTCTTTGTTGTCACTATGCATCTTTTTGTGGGTTTGTTGTCATTTTGAGTGTCTTCCTGGACGCTATGTGTACATTTGAAATTTTGTAAGACCAGGGGGGGCCCTGACAGATTGGGCCCCAGGGCCTGTACCTGGTTGGCCCATTCAATAATCTATCTGTGGGGATTGTCCCTGGTGTCCCCCCTGAAAGCTACACCCATGGTTTGTAAAACACTAAAAATAAATAAATAAATAAAAGACTTGGGTTTTTAACAGTCATTTTAAATCGCTCTTTGAATGTCAGCATAATTTATGATTATCAAACCTCTAACATGATGTCATAGATTTTCATGAAATGAGCACATCCCACAGGGCATTAAAGACCGAGAGTCAGTATACTACAGTGGTGTGTGAAGGGTTGTGAAGGGTTAGCTTATGATTACATCTCAGCAAGTAAAATAACTTTGACACAGATTCTGATTAGGCAACTTGAACAACTCTGTTTAAGGTTAGAGTTACGGTTACAGTTTTGTTTGGGTAGGTAAAACAATAAAAATAATTGGAAATAATGAGAAATTTGAGAGCTTTGGCTTTTATTTTGGATTAAATGAGGAAAAAACACTATCAAAAATGATCAGACATATGATATATTCCCGTGTCACCAGGCTTATACAGTATTAGACAAAAACCTTATGTCTTGTCTCTCTTCGTGACGACAGAACATTTTTACTCACTTTTGAAGCACAGAAAATGCATTTCAGTCATCACGTTGTGAATACCGGCTGCAAGGATTGTCAATATGCCAAAGTAAGATCTTGAACAGTGGAGGTGACAGGCAATAAAGCTATCATGAGCACATGTCTGGTTGTCATGTATATGGGTTTCTGTACTGCAGATGCATGAAGCTCATGTTCATATGTGTTTGTGATATTGCTGATATCACTCACGCGGCTGACATCAATCACTGGCAGACATGGGACAGATGTTAGCAGTGTTCTAGTAGACACAAATAAGTCTCAACAGCTGGAAGAGGAGACCTCTGGGTAGAGGATAAGGGCAAAACAGCCCTCAGGATATTATTTGTGTCTTCAGACTTTCCCTGCTGCTTCTGCAAAGGGCTCTGTTGCACTCCAGGAGGAGTCTGTCTCAGTCCTTCACTACTGGAGACAACAGTCAGAACAAAGAAAAGCTCAAGGACATTGCAGTTAGTCTAACTCTTGCTGTGAGTTTTCCCTCCAAAAAAATATCTCATTATTGGAGAGGAAGAGCAGGAGAGGGAGGAAGCCCTTGGGAATGCATTGACTATAAAATCACCATAATACCCCACTCACTCCAACCGCTCCCATCTACTACTACTGTACCAAATGTGACGGAGACTTCCTCTCTCATGTTTGGGTTCATGGCACTGGCTTGACAAAATACAATCAAACTCAGATTACTCCCTTCATTAAAACATGGTCCAGATGTATCATTTGACTCCACTGTTGAACATCGAGGGATTTGCTAATTCGTACAAATGAAAACAAAACAATAATATTTAAAGGGTCAGTGACAGGAGGGGTTTCAGCCAAAGATTGTTGATTGTGGAACTTTTGACGCAAATCTGAGCTTCTGTGATGGATCCAGCACTCGTAAAAATACTCTTCACATTCTTTTTATGAATTGCAGGGGGGCTTGAATTGTTTGTTAACAGATAGGTTTTCTTACTATCAACAAATCGGATGAAAAAAAAACTGAATTGAACCTTAACAATATATTTTCTGTGTAGCCATCATCTTATGTTAAAAAAATATTGATGAAAGTTATGTTGAAATGTGAGCTATCTAATGTGAAATGTTCCTTCATTACCGAAAACAACTATTTAAGTTTATTTTGAGTCATTCCTGTATATACTATTCTGCTGCAAGAAATACTCACTGGAGGATCAAATGTATATTAATCCACTTCTGAAAATGCACTCTTTACTCCTATCTGAGTAACATTTGCTTTGACTTTTTAAAGTCTAACATTGTCAGCAGGAATACTGAGAATCACTGATAGCACAGTGAAGTTAGAAAATAATGATAAACACATTGTTGGCCTTTTCATTGGATTTGTCAACAATAACAAAAATATGGACAAACATCAGTCATATCATTCAATGTCTGGCCCACCAGTTTTTATTTTATTCATTTCATATGTGTTCTACAGTGGCCCTGACAGCTCAGCACACTACAAATCAAGACAACACAGGCAAATTAAAAAGAAAAAAAAAACATTTTGGTGACACGTGCACAGCATCAACTTTAAATGCACTAAGTAATTGCGTTTATGGATATCTGTAAATTGAGGTCATCAAATGGGTTTTGCAGGTATGGTGTGTTATAGTAATGTAGCCTACATCTATAGGGACCCAATATTATATTCTTTTATGGGATCCAAAATCTCTGGCAGCATGTCTGTAAGATAATAGCTTGACATATCATTTGCTGCTTATCCTGATTTTGAACTTTTTTGTGGGCAATTTCCACTCCAAGACCAATAATTAGAAACCTGATGCTTGTGAACACCACGGAAACCCCGCTAATGCAAACTGAAATGAAAATGCCTATTAATAGAAGCAGTTAAAACCAGACGTAGCTAAGTGCAGGCCGTAAAAATGAGCTCATTGCAAAGAACAGAGGCATGGGTTGGGTCGGAGAAAATCTGATAAATACAGATGTGACTGTGCACTCACACATCACTCCACAGCATGTCGGCTTACTGTTTGCCTGTGTGGGTAAACAGAAGGTTTACCAGCTCTGTGGTTCCTGTAATGTCGGAGTGAAACTGGAGAGCTTCTGATTTGACCAGCGATACCCCTCTCTGTCAGTTTGTGTGCTTGTGTCTGTGTGTGTTTAGAGCACGCCCCGACCAAATGCAATTAGTGTGAAACCACTTAAGACACATGTTGCTGTTAATATACCCAGAGAGACAATAAAACCATCACAGGGAAAACTGAGACCAGAGAAAAGAGAACAAAAGAAGGAAGAATCTAGACTCCTCAATTCTGAGGATGACTGCAAAGATGTCATAACAAGGATAATGATAACAATTCTAGTGTCAGTTACTTAACGGGTCAGTTATCCCTTAGACACTGAATGTGGCCTATGTATTCCTCTTAGTTAAGCCCTCTTCTTTCCATGCCTCTCTGATTATCAGGTCCTGATGTCTCCTCCAATCTGGGCAGCAGGCTGATTAGTCTGACGCACTGAAGCAGAACCAGGCAAACGGAGAGAGGCAGTGTATTGATCGTCACAGTGACCTTTCATTTGCCACTGTTCTGGAGATGTGGGGGTTTTCATTCTTTAAGACTGGCTCACCACCAGCTGACGTGTCTAAAGTCGCTGCTCTGCACAAATGACATTCATAGCTTTCACACACTAAATTGTAATCATTGAGGTTTCGGCAGGGTGGTATGACCGTACAACAGATTTTAGCTCCTAAATAGTGGGATAATAACCAACATAATTTGCTGTGACCGCCTATGGTCATGGAAATTAGTATATAGATACTGGCATTTGGCTGAGCCTGTGTTTGTGTGTCTGTAAAAGGGGCAGGAGACAAATACAGTAGGGTGGGGGAGGTGAAGATTCGACTGTAAAACCACTTCTAGGGCCTGGGGCATGCTTGGTAGGATGATTGTAGATGGCAAAGAAGAGAAGAGGGGTCTGCGGTTGAGGCGTGTGCCAATAATGGCAGATCTATATTTGAAACAGATCATAAAAAGCCAGGCAATACTCTTTAGTGAAGAAGGAGAGAGAAAATAAAGAGGATGTGGAGGAGGGCTGTAGAAGGACCGACAGGGGAATTGACATTATTGGCGGTTAAGACAGGGAAAAGACATCTGTGGAGGGAGTGGGTAACCACATGAAGCCATGGGATCCAGATGGGATAGAAACAGGTATGCAAATGTGTTGATCTCAGTGATATGAGGACACGAATTAAAGGAGAACAAAAGACGGCAATGCAATGAGGAATAAGGAGGAAGCTGAAAATCCATGTTAAGATGACAACTGATTATAACCCTTCATTGAAAAAAGACAGCAGGGTATGGCAGTAATTACGGGTCAGGGACAGAGCTCCTCTGACAAACATCAGCTAAGCGCACACACATGACCTACAACACACTCGCAGAAAGCATGTGGGGAGCATGGGATGATCAGACCATCACTTAACCAACATATATCATCTGTTGCAGTGCATGGCAGGCCTGCCAGCAGGGGAAAACCAATACAGCAGCTCCGTGACCTTTGCAGAGGGAAAAAGGGTCAGAAGAGAAATGAAGGATGACTGACCTCCAGCTGATGCTTTAGATGACAACAGTGGAACTGACTACATTTCTACTGCCAGCTCTGTAACTGTACATGCCAATTAAAACACTGTTCCTCCATTAAAACTGTAAACATATCTCACCACTGTAGAATTATAAGGTTTGAGATAGTGTCAGATGTTCACGCTAAATGAGGCCAAAGTCTCAAATAATGAGGTAAACATATGTAAAAGTGAAGTCCTATGAGCAAAAGCCTTAGGCCTCAGACTGGTCTGAATTCTCTTTCCAATGTTTTTTGTACTTTCAGGCTTGTGACAGATTTCTGTATATGGTCATCTGCTCCAGGCACGTTACTGCTAACGTTCTCATTACGCATGTCATAAGATAAGGAGAAGGTGGACCCAAATGCAATAGACGGCAGGTAAAAGGAACTCAAAAGACCCCTTTTTATTTCAGGGAAACATTAACTGAACATCACACAATCAAATCAAGGAACCAAAAAAGACTGAACTGACAACCAGGACCTAAATACAAACTAGACTGACGTGGTGATGAAGTGCAGGTGGAGAAAAAGGTGATTAAGCAGAGGAACAGACAAGGAGCTGATTGGCTGGAAGAAACTGTGGAGCGGGGAAGGACTTATAAGGCCAATACAGCACAGGTGTGTAGCTGGCTGTGAAACTGAAGAGCACTGAGGGACTAACAAGGCTAATGCAGGGCAGGTGTGTAGATGGGTAAATGGAAACACAAGAGGGGAAAAACACAGTAAACTGAAACCCAAAAACCAAGACAATACAATCTTCCTAATAATAAGCCAACCAAGTGAAAACCAAGACAGACTAACTAATGAAGGTAAGCTAACTGAGTCTTAAACAGACACTCTCAGTCTTCTCAAAAGTCTGAAAAAATCAGCACACAGCAGCCTGTGACAACGTAGCCTACACTGCCACATGTAGCCACCAAAGACTGTATAAATAATGGATGCAGCTACCGTGACATCACCTATTGGTTTGTGGACTGCCATTATGCTGTCACCATCTTGGTTTTTTTGAAGCCAGAAGTGACCACATATGCTGTGAAGGAGCAAGGGGAAGATCTGATTCACAGACTGTAGTGACACAGCCTGTCACTCCAGTGGCCCCGCCCTTAAATAAACCTAAATTTGAGTCTTAACAAAAAGCTAATGGGTGAAAAAAAATCCCTGTAGAAATGTCATGGATGTTGAATTAAGCTATAGAGCCACTGAACATGTTTATTTCTGTTGTAAAGTTGGACATTTTAATATAAAGGTCTATGGAGCCAGCCTCAAGTGGCCATTAGAAGAACTGCAGTTTTTGGCACATCGTTTTGGCTTTATTTTTCAGCCTTTGACATTGCCACTTGGTGGCTACATGTAATCGTGGTTGCCCATGTTGTTAATTTCTGGATCCCATTTCTGGTTGAATGTGTTCAGTTGTGAAGATTTTGGTTTAGAGGCTGTAATTTGTGGTTTTTCAAGGCTGCAATGACAATGAAGAGACACAGTGTGTTGATACAGAAGACCTGGAGACCATGGCCAATAAGAGCAGACTGGACTTTTTCGGCAGGGGGCCTTAAAGAAACAAGTGCTAATATGAAGCATCTTAGAGAGAGGGGGGGAATACAGGTGTTTGAGAACAGACAGTATGAGAAAAAATAAGTGTTTTTTGAACATCAAAATATGAGAACATGTTCTAGTAGAAACCCCAAATACAAGTATGAACCTGAAAATGAGCATAATAGGTCCTCTTTAAGCTACATCTGCTCCAGTGAAGCAGCTGACTTGAAAAGCAACTTATGTTGAAAAACAGCCAGAAACAGCTTTTGTGGCCATCAGAATGATCCAACATTTATATTAACTGTCAGTCTTATAGTGTACTTAATTCCCTGTGCTACTGAGCCTGTTTGCATTTTGAAAATAGATATGCAGTGGGTCCTGGTGTGATCATATCATCCTCAAATGATCAAATCACTCCAGCTTGGGAAACCCACATACTGCCCCCTTAGCTTCAAGTCACGCCAACCACCTCAAATGGGTTTTTATATTATAGTGAATTATCTCCTCCCGGAGAGCAGAAGGTTGCGATAAAGAAAGGGTCTGTTGGAAACTTTCTGGATCAACATCAGAGATCGAGCTATTGGTGATGTGATGTGGTGTGGTGCAGATGATCATGCTGCTGAATCAGCCAGTTTGGAAACCAGAAACCAAAGACCCTCGATCCCCCTGCCTCCATCTTCAACCATGGTTCCCTTTTATCCTCAGCGACCCTATCCATGCCAGACACATGCAAGCCACCACCACGACTGTCTCCCCCCTACAGGCTCCTTACTCCTGGGAAAACTGTCTCCTTGTCTGCAAACTATCGTCACTCTTCACCACACCTCCATCTCTAATTTAACCAGAAACCTCATGTGTGGTGCCAAGCGAGCCCTGCCTCAGATGATCCCTCATGTAACCTCCAGCGCCGAGAGCTTAATTCAAACTCAGTGTCAACTTTACCTTACAATCAAGCTGCAGTCACGGTTCTAAAGACTTGAGCATGGAAATCAAATAACTGCACATTATGATCAGACGTCATTTGGGTTTCCGTGGATGAAGCCAATTCAAACTGACGTGGCAATTATGAATTTAAAAAAAGGAAACACATTTTCAGTGGCGTGTTTCTACTCCAACAAGGTTCAAATGCAACAGGATTCTGTTTTCACACTGAACCAACTTGGTCCTCGTGTTAAACAGGCATATCAAAGTTATTTTTTAAAACCTTTTTCACAGCAAGTGTTTGTCCTTTCCATTCTCAAGAGGTTTCCCATCTTCCTTTGTTAATCACATCTTTCAGTTCAGTTTAGATGGAATCTATGTGCAGGACAAAATGTCCTTACGACAAACCCAATTTGTGACTGAGCTGTTATTTGTGATGCACCATGGGTATGTCTAATCTGATCATATGTGACATAATGCTTGCAGATTCACATGAGAGTACTATATTCCTTCGCCGCCATCTCATTCATCTTTTGTGGTCGCAGATATTATTAACCTGCTTCTCTGTTTCCACTCTAACCCAATGGTGCAGTAACCAAGCATGCAATCTGATGGGATCCCTGCCAGGAGTTCTGATTTCCGTTCATCATCCATAAGACACACACCGTTTGCATGCTTACGTGCTTTTCCTTGAATCTCACGTCTCTCCCCGAGTCTAAGAAAAATAGGTTTTACACATATACATGTAGGCACAATGACGACCCTTCTCTGTAGAGGACAAAAACAGGAGGTGGGAACTTTGGAAAAGTCAGTGCAGGAAAATCAAATACAATAACTTAGAGGTGTGAGACGCATGAGGAAAAGTATTAAGTTAAAAACTCAAGTGTTGGGAGCATAAATTGGTGGAAAAAAGGGCTGACTCTATGTTCTGTCATTTTTATTATCCATTCTCTAATCAACAGCAATTGGCCACCAGCACAGTTTCTGGTATATAAATTGCACTTTTTCTGTTTTTATTCTATTTGTTCATAAAACAGGGGCAATGGACAGTGATTGAGTGTCCCAAAGTTAGGTAGATAGCTAAATTTCATCAGCACTCCCTCAGCAGGCAAATCCACAAAAAAACCGTGGCTTTTGATTTTATAAATCAGACAGGAGCACAGAAAATAAACATTGCATCATACAAAACTAAAAGCCCTTTCCATTTAAGAACATTACATCATACAAAAAGAGAAACAGAATACTCTGTGTTTAGTACTTTGTGGTTACTGGTCACATGGACGGGTTTGTTTTAGCCATGGTTTCAATTGTGATTAAATTGGAGTGAAACAATGAGCATCAGACAATGCCAACTTATTTTTGAGTTCTGGCAACTTACAGGTATACCCCAAAATGGCACTTTTCTTTGTATTGGGGGCAATGACAGTGGAAGAAAGCCCATAACTAGTGATCAGACCATTAAATTACACCGTGGCTGCGCTGAGATCATAATCAAGTTTGTTATGGTTACACCTGTCATCAATAATCCCTTTGTAGCCTTTGAAAAAACAGGGAATCTAGAGCACAGTGCACTTTAGCATACACGACGAAAAGGAGAATATACTAATGGGAGATTTACAGCTATGGATTCTTTAACAGTTTTATTTATTATAACACAACATAAAGGATAAAAACATATATTTTCTTTATTTCCATGTCTACAGCTGTGTTTCATTGGGGCTTCATATTTCTAGGTTGCTGGCTGATGATATTGTAGATGCATGGCAGTGCCTGTAAACCTGGTTCAAGAGTGACACCTAGTGGTCAATACACAAAAACCTGCATCAACAGTTGAATCAGTTTTTAATTTTTCCCTTAGACACAGACTCGGTAAAACATGTCGGTAGTGAGACTCAAGTCCACACTCCCAACTTTACAGAAGACATCGGAAAATGAGCACAAATGGGTAGCAAGATGAAAACAAAAGCTTTATTGTGACAGATCTTTGCCAGCAAAGCAGGATTTACTTCACCATTTAACATTCATGTTGATGTTTAATATTCAAGGTTTAATTTTATTTCCTGATGTTATCCTTTTTCTTAATTTTTACATCCCAAATCCAACATTAGACACAATAATAAAGTCTTCATATTTTTTACTTGCTAGACATCTGATTACTGAGGACTTTCACTCAAGATAAAGAGCTTCCTGTAAAAACACCTATTTTTCACAAGGAAATGTTCTTTGACAATATTTGAGCATGTTATTGCTATATTAGACACAGAACATAAATATCCATTAGTGGTGATTTTCCCAAGAGGAAGACTTAAAGTGACAACAATAAAATTTAGTCTTGCTGATGGTCTTCTGCAGTATTCGTAGAAAACCATTTTATTTTTCTATTGTACCTACATATAACATACATCCATAAAAATACACACAAAAAAGAAAAGGATCACACACATAGATACCACAAGTAAAAAAAATTGTTTTGCTTAATTATTGGCACTTGCAAAATAACATTTTTTAAGGCAAAAAGAGAAGAACACAAACTATTAATTACTAACTACTAACTACCAATAATCTCTGTCTTTCCAGTCATACCAGGGTGGTCCATCCAAAAACCAAACCTAAAATGTCATCCTATTTTAACTCAGTCATTGTGGCACAACGTGGCTGATAAACCAAAATATTTTTTTATTGTATATTTAACTCCAACCTTCATTCTGGCTCAGAGAACCCACTAATAAATTTTTAATTGTTGGGTCTTCCTTATCATCCCTGAGATCACCACACATTAAGTTTGGGAGACAACCATTTTAAAGCTGTTAAAGCCTCTTCCCTCTGGGGATTGCACAGTACCAAATTTATATTAGAGTATTTGTTTACTTTTACATTACTAAATGGGGGTTGTAGTGAATAAAATATATCTTAATTGTGGATTTGTTTAAAAGATATTAGCAACTTAATATAGTAAAGTAGATTTGTCTTACATTGCAATATTTGGCGCGTTACATGACATTTTATCTCAGATATAACTAACTAAAGCTCTTCATAAAGGCATTCACTAACATTGCACTTAAAAAAGCGACAAAAGGTGGAAAGATCTAAATCAGTTTGCATAATCGAAACTCTATAAACAAATGAACTGCAAATCAATCACACTGTAAAATTGTATCAAAACACATAAAATCTTTTTGACTTTCTCCCTTCCTGCGATGTTAATTATGTGACTGAGCATTCATGTAGTTTTTCTGCAGTTTCCTGAGGAACACTTTGCTGCTATGCTATACTATGATGTTACATGATACAGTTCTGACCTGCAGTTTTGACCTGTATACCATCATTATACCGTCCTTTAAGTATTTCATATTATGTTGTGTCTTTGTGCAAGAATTACTGAGGGTTATCCATTATGAGTAGTTTCACAATTTGGGCTCTATGAAGTTCCTGTCTGTCCACACTATTGTATCATTTTATGTCAAGTAGTCCTTAATTTACTTATTTGTTATTGTATATTTCATTTCTATCATTACATGTGTGAGGCTGTAACAGCATCTTAGCACTTTTTTTCCACGGTTACTGTCAGGTTGACCTTGATTTTTTTTCTTTTTTCTTTTCTGCCAATATATTTGTCAGTGTGCAACAGTACATGTTTACATTTTTTCTATTATTTTCAGTCATGTCTTGCATGTGGTTTCTTTGGGTGGGCAATATTAATGCTTTATTAATGGCACTTTCTGCCATTTTCATTTAAAATTCCTCAAAGTGCCTCAAATGCTTTTCAGTCTGTCAGCCAATCCATGGGCTTCTATTCTAAGTAATCTGGACAGTTATTGCCTTTTATGCTTATTCAAAAAAAATTTGAATGTGTTAGTAATGTCAAAGTCAGCCCATTTAGAGGTACATATATTGTATGATGATTCCATTCTTTATGGAAGTCCTGTAAGATTGGATGCATGTAAACATCCCATTCCTGCTTCATATCCTGTTTATGCTACAATCTTGACATGTATCTATACTAACAATGTGCCTGTAAAAAGCAAAAATTAAAAAAAATGTTTTACCTACAATTCCCTGTTGTATCGTCATAATATTCAAGTTCAATAGTAAAAACCAAAGCAATAAAACCCTAGAGATATATCTGCAAACTGCAGTACTAGCTTGAGACTGGGAAGAAGATTTACTGAGGTACTTACGGGAAAAGTGTCTTAATATAAATCACTAGCGAAACCAACAAGATGTTGGTGATTTTTTTGCCGTCCACATGGCTCATGCAAGAATAGGGCTGCTGTCATTCTGATTTTCAGCAAAATCCTCCTCCACAGTGTAGACACGCTCTTGATTTTTGTCCTCTTCGCCAACATCGACTCCGATCAGACCCACCACCCTAAAATATGGGGGAAAAAAGGCATAAGAGGAGCAGAAAAAATACATGGGATACATTAACCAGTTCAAACTAAACTGAGCAACTGTCTTCTCAACAAAGCTTCTCTCTGCACCTGCACCACAAGTTTTCAAAGTTGTTTATTTTTCCTTATACGAGACATAAACCCCAATTAGTGTACTAGTAGTCAGGCTTGACATCTGAACACCACCCACTGAAAAGAAAGGATTTTTTTCATGTAGAGCCCATATTGTCCTTGGCTGTAGGACAGAGTTTGCTGAACCAGTGGTGTTGTTATTCTATGAGTACGCTTCATGTAACAGAAGAAGCAGTGCATGTAACGGAGATGAATTCACTCAAGGAGTTTTAGGTTTCACGCTACACCTAGCAGACTGACTCAGCAGTATTACAAACAAATGTAAGAACACAGTGTACCACAGACAAGCGCCCCTTTAGGGCATCTCCTCCATTTCTACATACAGCAGCGTTCATTTTGGCGGTGTGTTAGACAAAAAGCACAGGAGAAGAAATAATGTACATGTAAGAGATTCATGCTACTATGTGAAGAAAGAAATGGTTGTGTGAGGGAAGTTGGATGTGATGCTCAGGAATGAGGAAGTGAGTTTTTTTGTTTTACTGAGGGCCTACATTAAGAAAAACATTTCTGTTTTTCTAGTCAAGCAAAACTGGCAAACAGTGACTCAGCAGAAACAAAGGGTGTTTGTAATGCAACCCACAGAGTACAGCTCTGCACCTGAAGCATATCTATACAGCATAAACTGCTCAAAAGCTTCGTTTTTATCAAAGGTGTGGGCTTGAATGAAATAATAAGAGTCAGACTCGAGTCGAAAATTTGATGACTTTACAGTCGACAGAATCAGAAAAACTTGCCACTTGACTTGAACTTTAACACCAGTGACTCATGACTTCACTTCAGCCTTGTGACTTGGAAATGTCTGGAGATTAAGTTATTTAAAAAGTGTGTCATGAATAAATTCAGTGCCCTTCATTTCCTGAATACACTAGTGTTAAGTTGATGCTCAATCCCCTAGATCCACTTTGAACCAGTCCGACAGCATCTAGTCAAGTTACAGGAGAGATCTGTGAAGAATTAATGTTACGTTATGAAGTGCCAGTTAGGAAAAAAATGGTTCCAAAGATGATTTTGTTCACATACAATAATTACACAGGGGGGTAAAAAAGAAATTGAAAATTGAGTACTACTACTCGAGTACAAAGATTTGCGATTTACTTGTGACATGCAAAAAAAAAGACTTGGTCCTATCTGGGTTTTTTTAAGGGGGGCTTTTTGCCTTTATTTGATAGAGCAGTTTCAGATAAAAGTAGAGCAAAAGGTCTGCAGGTTGGAATCCAACTTTGGTTTTTATTGTAGAATGAACTAATAACTTTGGGTAGAATGATTTCAAAACACCCGTGAAGTTTGGAAATGTATGATTGCATGCTTTTATAATGTAGAAAAAACATGCAAAACGCTGGTATGGTCCTTTAATGTTGTGTTGCCTACATTCGGCAGCATGATGAACTTACCCTAGGACAAACAAAGGGATGGCACAGACTCCTGCAGACACCAGGAAGGCGAAGCCAGGGTACCATGCCACCGTAGCAGCGTAGATGCTGTTGAAGACGGCGCTCGCTACATTGGCAGTTAAACTATCCAGGAAGGAAAGACAGGCAAACAGGGCGCCTGCCAAAACACACCCAAAAGGGAAGAAAAACACTTTTTTTTTGGAATTGATAAGATCAGAAACCACAGGATATGCCTCAGTTAAGTTTACCCTTTGCTCTAAGGAACAGAAACTAGAAGTGCTTCAGTTTCAAGTGCATCACATATTGCTGGGACAGGCAAATCCTCAACGGACTGTGACTCTACAAACACACAGACACGGTTCTGTGGCTCCTGCAGAACCTTAAACCCACTCACCCTGCTCAGACTTTGAGACGATCTTTGACATCATGGAGCGTAGAACAGGGAAAGGCATGATAGACAGCAGCATTGGCACCCTCACTGTGGCAAATAACAGAAGGCAGACAATGTGTTATAAATCACAAAGCAGGGACTATAAAAACCAAATCAAACTCTAAAATACACACATCTTAATTAAATTCATGTTTCCCAGTGGTTTTAGGGTATGTTTGTAAAAAAAAAAGACAATTTAAGTAAACACTGCAGCGATAAAGTATCATAATTATATGGTTTTATCAGCTTACAATGCAATAATCTAATTAAACACATAAGATACAACAACCCTAGAGACATTTCTGCAGCTTGTAAATGATATAAAAGAGGCAGCTCTGTCAATCTTTAACCTGTGGAGCACACCTTTTATGATTATTCATGTAATTTCCTGTTTTATATTACTCTTCAGTGTGCCATTTTTCCTCTAGCTAAAATGTGTCTTAACATGCCCTGTCCTTTAAAACCAAATTTATTTTAAGTTAAGCACATAGCATTTTGGATAATAGGCTTCACAAACAGAGATATTAACCTTTTCTTATACATATGGCAGTTAGCAGGTACTTATTAACCTAATTCCTGTGCATCATTTCACAGCACAATGTCCAATATCTGCCATTCAGTAGAAGCAGAGATGGGCAATATTTTAGTTACATATATTTAAAATATGTATTGAATTGCTTTTGGGTATTTTGTAATTTGTATTTTGCTGAATAGGAAGATAAGATGTAATTTGTAACAAAATACTTTAAGAGCTTTTATTTGTGCACCTGAAATACTTCAAATACAAAATGTGATGGCAGTTTGTATCAGATGCATTTTTGTATTTTTTTAAGTTTGAATTTTCTTGTATTTAGATTAAAAACTTTTTCTCATACCAGTGTTTTGTATTTTATTTTGATACATTTGATGAGCAAGTATTTGTCATTTGTTCACAAGATATCGTTTGATGTATTTGTGCCCATTTCTGTGTTGATTTAATCAAGTAGTAAATAGTGATTAGATCAATGATGCTCCACTGTCCTCATCAAACTACTCAACATTACTGAACTTCTCTGAAAATAGGGCAATCAAAAACAAGCCAGGTGCAAAAAAGGGGTATTATTTTATGTTATTGGTTTCATCTGCACTGTTATTGCGGAGGGTTTTCTCACCTAAAAACATCAGTAAAGTGGTCTTCACAAATGGCAGCATGACCATGCCTGATATGACGGACAGGATCCCCATCATGACAATGAGCAGCTGTGGCACACCACAGTACGTCAGCGCTGACACTCCCATAAAGCTGGCCAGGAACACAGTGGTGGACAGTGCCGCGCCGTAGCCGATCAGAATCTCAGTCCAGCACAGCGGCTTGTTCAGCTCATATAGCGTAAACAAGGAGGTCCCCCCCCAGGCAAAAGAGAAGCTGATGAAGGTGAGTATGAGGAGGACCAAGACCGTTCTGCACTTTGGGCTGGCCCTTGCAAACATGTTGTAGACCCCATAGATCATGTGTTTTGTGGCTGAGTTCTGAGGAGGCCCGTTAAGAATAACGGCATCAGCGGGAGCCTTTTTCACAGTCTCTTCCAGGATGAAAATTGCATAGAGCAGGATCACACACTGACACAGTGCAGCGGTTAGGAAAGGCCAGTTGAAGCCTAAAGCTCTCAAAAAGTAGCCTGTTGATACTGCTGCCACCCCAGACAACAGGCCAATCATCATGTCCACTCCGGCCATACGCAGCGTCTTCTGGTGACCGTCCTCACACAAGTCTGCTATGTAAGCGTAACAGCCGCCAAGGAATGTCCCCAAGCCGCCAAACAAAGAACTGAGAAGCGAGGAGCCGACGAGCAAGTAAACATTGAGCTCGAAGTAAGACACAGTCAGGAAGGACAAGGAGTAGATCAATGAGCCGATCAACGGCATGATGATTGTGATCTTGCGTCCTCCCCGGTCACTGTAGGCCACGAGCAGTAGAGTGACAATCAAAGAGGGGATTGTGGACAGGAGGTCTGAGTAAAGGGAGAAGAGAGATGCCTGCCTCTGGACCTCCTGAAAATACAGAAAGAGAGAGCATGGTTAAGTCAACACTGTAAAAATAAAAACGAATTGATCTAACTTTAAAAAAAGACTAGTGTCTGGACTGCCTTAAAGTTCTCAGTTGACTCAAAGTTACCACACATATTTCTTAAGTCAATCTCAAAAATTTTCCATCACTTTTCCATAATATTTCATCTCATTTCCCTAACATTATTGAAGTAGTATAAAAAAAGGTCAGCCTATATAGTAACAACACCATGCATCGTTAGGCAGGGGCCTCCCAGGCATTTGCAGAGAGTAAACTGTTAGTGCTTTCAAACTTTACTCCCTCAGTAGGCATTCCCGCCACCAACTAGCTGCATGTGCCAACAGACCAGACCGGAGGATCCTGTGGGTGTCAGTGCAGTTTGATGTGTTGGGATTATAATTTTGACAAGTTTATATGCATTAAATTCTTGTTAAACAAAGGTTTATTGAACACGTCTGATAACTGTTTGCTCAAGCAGTGCAGCACTTGATTTTTAATTAGTAATACAAGGAACGTATTTGGCACAGACATGTTTGGTGTTTTTTAAGTACATATTTTAAAAAGCACACAAAATAATATATATTCAAAACTTTTCCAAAATATTCTGTTCATTCCAAACCATTTTCTGGCCTGGAAAACAGTTTTTCTAACTTCATAACTTTTCCAGAAATTTCATGACTGTGGGGAGCCTGTTGTAAGAAGACAATTCAATGTAAGAAGACAAGTTAAGGTAAATTTGTAATGACTCAACTCATCTTCTCAAATTCAGTGAACTTAAAACTGACGGCAGTCTGGACACTAACTTTTTTAAGTTAAAACAAATAGTTTCTTATGACAGGGAAGCTGGCAACTATCTAATAAATTATACAAGTTAAACTGAGATAGTGACAATGACAACGTCACAAAACCAGGCTGAAAGCACATTTGTGTCATGTGAGTGTTTTAAATTCAGGGCCACAAGGAACAAAGCTTTCTACAGTGCGACAGGTGCCTGAGGAGCTGTTTCCAGACAGTAACAGGCTCTTCCTGATCAGTCTGTTTGTTCTCGCTTCTCTGCTGTGTGCCAATCTCCCTCTGCAAATATACTGTTACTGTTAATTTCTACAGAGGAATATTTCCTCTTAATCTTTCTTACAATGTCATATATTATATTTTGTACTGCAGACTTATTGCTGTAAGTTAATAAGCAGCAGTGTAATGCAATGTAAGTTATAATACTTGCTTTTAGGCTTACTTTACAGTAAATAAGTACTTTTTGGGAGCATCTGTACTTTAAGTCGAGTTTTTATATTTCTGTCAACTATATGCCACTTTAACTCCACTACATTTCCCCTAAGCCTTTTAGTTACATACTGCAAAACAGGAAAGAAAGGGAGGAAGGGACAGACAGATGAATAAAGGAATGGTAGTAAGGGAAAAACTGGATTTTGTTCTTTAAGTTGTAAATCAAAGTCAAGTGTATTATAGGCTCCATTTTTTAACGTGGTGTATGTTACGAAGAAGAAGTAAACGCCATACTTTTATATTACAGGCATTTATGTGTACTTTTACTTTCAATACTTAAGCACATTTAACATCATAAAATGATACTTGAGTGCAGTAAATACCAGATACTTTAAGACTTTACTCAAGTAATATTCTCATAGGCGACTTAAATTTCAGAGTCATTTTCTGGTCTGATATCTGTGCTTTTATCCAAGTGTGGCTTTCAGGTACTTCATCCACCACTGTGAAGAAGTCTGTATGTGGTCTGAAAAAAAGGTGATTCAATCAGAAAATCACTGGTTAGTAAAAGTGTTGCTTATGCGGCATGTCAGTCATTATCTAAACAAGTTCAGAAGAGTCAACTCTTGTCACGGGTCTCTCTTGCTTATCACCTATAGCACAGCAGCTGAATCAGTTCTTTTCACCTGAGTTGTGTTGCAAGATCTGTAAGGATTATTGGAAAATGTATGCTGTGTCATGATAGTAAAAGTTAAACACAGACACAAATACAAACTGTGTAAATATAGACTGTGCCAGTCATTGAGCTCCAGGTTACTTCAGCATGCCTTACTTTGTCGTCGCCACACAACCCCCCACACAATGACTGAGTCAGCATCAAATGCATAACAATGCAGGAGGCAGAAAACACAAAGCAAACCAGCAGCAACCCCCCACCCCCCAAATTATACGTACAGTTTCGATGTCATTACATTCCATTCATGCCATACAGTTTCAGTATACTGAAAATGTCACGCAAGTGGAAAGTGGAGAAGTTAATCTGTGCATTCATTGGGCATAGCCTGCTTTACGTTTAAGAGAAACAGAACAACTTGTTCCAACTATTCATTGAGAATACATCATGTGACTAATGACTAACCTCATGGTAGCTGGACTGGTTGCTGCTGCTGTTTCCTGCACATCTGGAGGTGTCACCAGAGATGGGATAAGTGGTGTTTGTCAGCTGCTGCCAGAGCCTCCGGTACACATACTGCTGTACAAGAGGGTAGATGAGAAAACTGGAGAAAGCGTACAGTGCAACCACTGGCTCCACAAGGAAAAGTCCCTTCATTTTGAGGGGCTGCGATGTTCCCTTGAAAAGATCTGAAGAGAGAGTACATTTTTTTATCATTATTGATCATATTTCAAATTTAACAGTGCATTGAACGGATGTACATTTAATTTTAAAACATTGAAAATGATCATTTTAACGTAATGTTTAACACAACACCAAAAGCAAAAAGAAAATGAACATAAATCAAAAACAGATTCAGTCAACACCAAATTGTATGAGGGAGATTCAAACCGAGACATAATACACCTTATTTGTTTTTTTTTTTTTTTGGATACAATTTTCCCATTAATTTGAGAAGTCTTAGGCCTAATAGCTGTCTTGTTTAGTGTTATCCTAGATACAGAATCTCAGTGACACTGTAGCGCAACACAAAACAAACAGATATTTGGGGGAATCTAAAGCACTGCTGATTTATGGATGTGATATTTGAGAGAATACATTTTGAGATGAACATGAACACAAAAAAAGAGTGAAATAACTGGTTAACTTTGCATGTCTGAGCAGATGTTTGGTGGATCTTTAAAACACGTGACAGTGTTTATGAGACTACCTATTTTTCTTTACTACAGTTGAAAAATATACTTATACTGAACAGCTCAAGAAAGATTATGTTCTGGCTGCATACAGCTAGGAGTTGTAAAGATTAGATAATAATCTATTGTTTTTGCCTTTTGGGGATTGTCGACGAGAGAGTTCGCACTATATTATAGATCCAGCATTATCTAAATGTTTAAAAAATAAAGTGAAACATGCGATAATATTTCTGTAATGAACCGTTTGCTTGTTTTTCTCCGTGAATACTGCAGGATGAGCTTCGCGGTCTATGTTTAGATAGTAAACAATGGAAGTAAACAGCAGCTTAGCCATTAGCTTGTTTTCTAATAAAATGTGGACAAGGACAAGCACATGCAGCATAACACTTACCGTTTAGATAGTCGCTTTGAGCATGTTTTAATCAGCCAATTGACCAACCAATTAACCCCTGCGAGAAACTGAGTTTACGAGGTCGGTCAGAGATCTTATTTAATGTGCAGCGCAGGACCGGTTTTAATACGGCGTTATTATCAAATGCAGATGTCCCGCCCCTTGTCACATATGATTGGATAGTTGTCTCTCAAGGGTGTTTTTATTGGATAACTGGTACTGTCACTCATGAGTAAAATCGGGCGAGAACATTTTGTGACTTCCTGCAAAAAGGTCGTTATTAAAAGTCAACATGAGTTTAAAATACCTCCACTGAGGAGTAATTTGATTTAGCTAGAAAAAAAATGTATTTACGGACTCTAAATGCTACAGTCGTCGTTATACAAAAGCGCACGGGACAATTACACTAGGTATTACGGTAACGTGAGGTAGACGTGCTTTGCGTCGGAATGTACCATTCTGCCAACACACCGGGAAGGATTTTGTTGTGACAGCGGAGTAACAACCCGGCGGGGGCAGACGGTAAGGCGATATCCCCAGCCCTTCCTCTGTGTAATTTAAATCAAATAAATTGTAAACTAGAGATAAAATTCAAATGCATGCCAAGGCGTGTATGTTTTCCCCAAACTGAGTCGTTTAAATGTATGTACAAGTCAGCTTGTCATCCCGGACGTACAGGTAGTACCACAATCAAAATATCGTCAGCTAGCGAATCATAGCTACCCCTGTGATTAATTTAGCTAACTCAGCTAACGCCACCAGCTAGCATTAGACAGGTGAAGGACAACAATCTGTTTACGCCTCATCGTTTTTTTTTTGTCTCTCGTTTTCTTTGTTGGTTTCTCACATCACAAAATCCAGCGTTAAAGCTAGCCTGCGGGTAAACGTTAGCGTTAGCTTCGCCCGCTGCAGTTGCATTAGGAAGTCGTGACTGTCCGTGAGAGGATGGATATTTCAGTCTCCCGGCCTAACGTTATCGTTCACAGTGCTACCAGTCATGCAGTGCTGCTCATAATCTCCAGCCACCTGCGATATTCAGTTTGAAAGATTACTTTGTCATACGTTTGAGCCTTTACCAAATGTCCTTAACTGATTTTTGCGTCTGATTTCGCAATGAAAGTTTTCTGGATAACGCAATTCTCAGTGTTGCCTCATAGTAACATATATTTCCATAATGTGTAGGGTATTTCATTTGAATATCAAAAAAGTATATCCCCTAAATGTATCACACAAAGTCAGAGTGGTGTACAGTTCTCATATTTTGTTTAGACACGTCGTAATACCTAATACAGTTCAGACTCCCAACATTAGCTACTCAAAATTTTTTACTACAGTTTTTACTCAGACTTCCCTAACAGCAAGTGATGTATAGTCTTATCATAGGTTACGGCGACATCAAAAATGAACAGACCTTCATACAATCTACTAGCCATCAAATTACAGATTTTGTCTATGATTGGGAGTGTCTCTAATCTGGTCTGCTGTCGTTCATGTTTTTTTGCTTCTAGGTAACAACTTAGGTTTTTTCACCTTGGATCAACAATGGCCTTCAGCAAGGGATATCGTATTTACCACAAGCTGGATCCACCCCCCTATAGTGTCATAGTGGAAACTAGGACCAGAGAAGAATGCCTCATGTTTGAATCAGGGGCTGTTGCTGTCCTGTGTAAGACATCTTTTTTAATAATACTGTAATGAGATGACTTAAATGTTCTAAATTTTTGCCCCAAAACAGAATGCTACATTGGAAATATATCTATAAGAATATCAAGTAATAGACATGATTCTGTACTATATTTAAATCATAAGCACTACCAATATTTTCCTTTAATTGTGTTGCTTTTGTTTGTTTTCTAGCGGCGGCAGAGAAGGATGCCATTAAAAACTCATATTCCAGGATTGTTGATGCCTATGGCATCCTGGGAGTCCTCCGCCTAAACCTAGGTAAGCTGCAGACACATCTTCACTATGCATTGCTCCTTGTTGCAGAAATTTCCTGGATCCAGTCCATACTCTGACCCTAGATTCCAGTGCGGCTCTGAAGGCCCTCACTTTGTAGTCCTTTTGCTGCTTACTCATAAGCTGCTTTCTCCTGCCCTCTACATGACCTTGAAGGCTCTTGTTATCACAACAAGGGAAAACACAGCGTAAAAGATCAGTCTTATAGATGGCTGAGATTTTACTTGCTGGTGTTTCCTCCAAAGTTTTGGTACCAAAGTTTTATTAACCATTTCTTGTCCAGTCTCTTAGTGCTTAATATTTTATTGTATTGTTCTAAATGCATTGCATCAACACAATGCTTGCTTCCACTCTTTTTTTTCTTTACAGTCAACCATATTGAATGTATTAATGCTCATATCCCTTTCTTTTTATCATATCCTACTTGCTTTTGCAGGCGACTCCATGCTCCACAGTCTGGTGGTTGTGACAGGATGCAGCTCTGTAGGGAAGGTGCAAGATTCTGAGGTTTTCAGGGTCACACAGACAGACTTTATATCGCTGAAGAATGACCCAGGAGATGAGGAGCGCATCTCTGAGGTGCGAAAGGTCCTGAACTCAGGACACTTCTACTTTGCGTGGTCTGCCACTGGAGTCAGCATGGACTTAAGTCTCAATGCACATCGCAGGATCCTAGAAGACACCACAGATAACCGCTTCTTCTGGTAAGCACACAAAATTATTTCTATTACATGGTTACAAGGAGACTAGTAGGCAGGTATTTGGTTTTAACAGTCTCTGAAGTAGTAAATATGAACTAAGGGAATGTTTCTCTGCCTGCACAGTCTTTCTGGTGGCATAGTTTCTTCTGAGTGTGTGATATGGGGGTGTGTGATTTGCAACAAAAGTGTGAAAATGAATTGTTCACACTGAATGTGTTTGTGTGTTTGCTGTTGTGTCCATCTTAATTAATAAATAGGAACCAATCTCTGCACCTGCATCTGAAACACTACGGAGTGAACTGTGATGACTGGCTGTTGAGGCTGATGTGTGGTGGTGTGGAGATCAGGACCATCTATGCAGGACACAAACAGGCCAAGGCCTGCATCTTCTCGCGCCTCAGCTCAGAGCGAGCCGGCACGCGATTCAACGTCAGAGGAACAAATGACGATGGGCAGGTGGCCAACTTTGTGGAGACTGAACAGGTGACTCAGATGCTGATGGATTTATTGCATCACTCCTCTTGTTTGAGAAGTGGTATGATTAAAAACGGCTGACCAGAAATCCGTTTCATAGCTCACCGTACTTGTATCGGTTTACATATGCTCTGTGCATGGTCACATGACCTTGGTTAATCCAGTCTGTGTAAACACTGGTTATCTATTGACTGTTGAAGAGCAAACCTGGTGCAGCCTGGTAGTGAATCAGTGTTGTTTAAGCATTCTATGCTGTCACTGCAGCATTGTTCAGCATTAATAATTATAGATTTAAAAATGTAGCACGATAGCCAGCAGAATTGGGCGATGATGAAAATATATCAGCATACAGGTTTTATTGGTCAAGCTCCAGTCTGAAGCCTTTTACTTTCTTAGCAGTTTAACTTCCTCAATGAGTCAGGCTGTCAGTGTTTTGCTTTTATTGCTGAGTCAGCTCCTGGCACATGAATATTTGAATACATGAGCTTATTTGTCAGCTTTTCATTGTTGCTAAAGAGTCAAATTGCTTTTTTCTTTTTTAGTTCCTGTTTGAGGCAATGGGCTATAGTTTGGACAGAACAATTGCAACAACTATGATTATTATGGAGTACAACCCCACCCATATTCATTCAAACCTTTATATAAAACTTGGGAAATCATTGAGGGAGACCCTCATTTTCAATGATGCCGAGCGTGAAACAAGACATATAAAACATATACGTATATGCTGTCTCGGCAGGGAGGGATATAACAGCTAGTCCTATATCACAGATCATATGACAAGGGTAATCCTTCATATTTCCTTTGTGTCCTGACAAAGCAGCCACAGACACATGTGCAGATATTGTCTATAGTATATATAGTGTATATAGTGTCACTTCCCTCTCTGCGTCATACAGTCAAGGAAGAAGTTCAAAGTGTTTTTTACATTTCATGTAGACTATATTGATTTAGTTCATGTTAATTTTTGCTTCTTCTCATCTTCCCATAGGTTTTTAAAATGTGTTTTTATTTTCTTGATCTGTGTTTTGTCACCTTTCAAATGAACTTAGCCAAACTTTCCTCTTGTTCTCAACAGGTCATTTTCCTGGATGACAAAGTATCATCCTTCATACAGATCCGTGGGTCCATTCCTCTTTTCTGGGAACAGCCAGGAATCCAGGTAATGGAAACTTAATCCTTTCCTTTAGTCAAGCCAGCCTAGAATTGTCATAGTGAGGTTTTCATATATCCTATATTTACATCATATGAAAGTCATATAGCAGCCTTCTTGTTTGTGTTAAAGTTGTGCCCATTTTATACATGCTGTAGATGTAGATAAGGCTCACCCCGTCTCTGTTAATTACTCAGTGCTAAGTATAAACAGTGAACTCTGATGAGGCCTTTGTGGAGCTCTTGCAAAATAAGAAAAACCACCCATTAATATACATTGTATTCAGCATTTGTGGGGAATGAAACATCAACTTGTATCTCTATCCTATTTTTAACACATTTTGTCCATGCTGTGTTCAGAAAAAGTCCATTAAGGGTGTTTTATTGCACCTGAATGAGAATCGGCACCCTAATGGGATGGATGAGAACCCCCACCTGGTATAACTTGTTTTTGTGTTTTTTGGCTCTTGCTGGTGCTGGCACTTTCATACTGCAGATAGGGCTTTTTCTGTGCAATGCCAAAGACTAGACGTGAGAACAAAGGCAGTCTCATACCTCCCCTACCTGTCTGAGAAGTGCCATTTTGGAGATCTAAAGCAGGAACTAGGATCACCAATTAAATGCAAACCATAAATAACAGCACTGGCATTCTCCCGCCCTTGTCCTGACATTGCACAGACTGGTGGATTAGATCAGGTGTGGGGGAGGTTAATGACAGATATAGTGGTTGGTAAAGGGCGTTTTTCTGTTTTCCTCAGCTCCCAGACTTCTTTGGTCAGGTGAGAGTCTGGTCTGAAAACATCCCCAAACCACTTCCCTTTAGTCTGCTGATATTCCCCAGGCAGCTGGATAGGTGTTGACTGATAATATGGAAGAATGAGCTGCAAGATCTCTTAGAGGCCAACGAGAAGCCAAGACCATATTAGTCACCTATTCAGTCCACCAGGTCTATGGTTTGGTCAAAACACAGGGTAGTGGGCTCGGGGTTGTTTTCAGACAGAACTGCAGTCCTCCTGCTTCTAAAGCACTGTGACAGCTTAGTCCCCTCTACCGATTGTAGCTTTATAGGCTTACTGTCTCCTCCCCATACTCTGTAATTCATTCCTTGACCAGGAGGGATAGTTTCAGTTTTATCCAGAAGAAGAGTTATTTATCTTTCTGCACTTAGTTTCCATTAGAAGTAGCTGTAAATTAGTCTAGGAAGCATACTTGTAGTGTAGTGTCATAAAACCCTGATGGGAAAGATGTTATTTAGGGAAGTGGTAGGTCTGCCCTCTCTCGGGGCTCATTTATACTCCCTTTTCATGAGAAAATAGATTTGCCCATTTCTAATGTCGTAAACGTCACTGTCTCGTACTTCCACGTGTCCTTTATGTTGACATAGATACAGCTAAAAGATGGCAATAGAGGGCGGAGTCAAAAGTTTCACACAGCAACAAACAAGTTGAGCGTGGAGGAGGTTGTAACAATGTACCGTTTAACGGAGGCCACGCTGTGGACGGCGGTGGTCTGTGACGCTATACAATACATTGCGACACGTAGATAGAGAATGCTAGTCACTATTGATTCATTTTATTCTGCCATTTTTTAAACGTCTGTCTTCTCCTGTGGTCGAATCTTGCCTTGAACTAAGCTATGCTGTCCCCACAATCTCCGGTAGTGCTGCCTCATTTCACAAATACAGATAAAATTAATGCATAGTCCAGACAAAATGATCTACTGGTTCTGATTACATATCCAACATTGAGCATAAATGAGCCCTCATTCAATTAAATCTTAAGAGTTCAAAATCTTACTTATCATTTTAATGGTTGTTTTGGGAAAAGAGCTATGTGCGAATTCAGTCATTAGTGGGAAATGATCACGTGTCATCACAATAATATTCATGAATATGCTTTGTACTTCAGGAAGCAGTAGGTTTCAAGAAATTCTTCCAAACGACTACATTCGAACATCTAATCAATCAGTTACACATTCAGATATCTAAGGACTGAAAAAAACTCCACCAGGATTAATAGTCAACTAAAAGTCAAAGACAAACCTTGTAAGTGGCATGATGACCCACAGTATGTAACCTAGAAATATACTGTGAGTTAAAAACTTGATTTGACCAATTACACTCCAGGTGTCATCTGTTATCTGTTGAGTTGGAGTAAGATGTGAAGAGGTCCTGGTCTAAGGTGTTCAGCTGTAACCTGAGTCCCTTCAGATGCTATCTCAGGAAGTTATTAAATATGCATAGCATAGAGCTGCAGGACAGTAGAGGGAGGAAGGAGTGACAAAATGGCAGCAGCATGGAGCAAAATGTCTAACTCTGCCAGACACAGGCCATGCCAAATTGGGCACATGCAAAGTGATATTCAAGCAGATATTGTACCCAGAGACACTGGAGTGGTTATACTGGTTTAGACCCAGAATGCATTTATGTTGTTTGTGGTATGAATTGAGTAACCAGTATGGGAAAGAAAAGACAAAAAGTAAATGGTGTTGGATGTATGATGTAATTTCATTTTCTTCTTTTAATTTGATGACAAGGCCATAGAGACAGGAAGATAGAGTATTTTAAAAGTGAAAGAGAAGACAAATAAAGACGAGACTGCTAGGGAACAGCTAGGGAGTGAGGACCTGCAGTGCAGGGTGAGTAAATTTTCATGGAACAGCTACTGTGCAAGGTTCCCGCTCAGCCTGTCAAGGTGTGGTCATGTCTGCTTTCACTCGTCTGTAACGCTCAGTGGTGTTTCTTGTGATTCAGTCTATACCGGTGTAATTACTAAAGTTGCAATATATGTTGGAGAGATGACAGACAAGATTTCTCTTCTGTTTCTTTGTCTTTGTATGAACAAATCTCTCTATGCTGCCCATGTGTTGCTGTTGTTCTGTGTCATTCTTCTTTTCCATCATAATGGTCTTGTTTCCTCCATTTAAATCAAAAATTTCTACCCCAAATGAACCATCAGGTTTTCTGATCATCTGCAACATGTGTTTGCCCCACTTTCCTTCAAAGGATTCCATTTAAAGTTAATAAGGACAGTGTGACTTGTGTCTTTTTGTCTTTTCTGGCTGTCTCTGACCTTCAGGTCGGATCTCATCGTGTCAAACTCTCAAGGGGATTTGAGGCAAACGCGCCAGCATTTGAGAGGTAATTAAAATGTTCTCTCTGTGTGTGTGTGTGTGTGTGTGTGTGTGTGTGTGTGTGTGTGTAGCAGTTTTCAGACGCTTTATCTAGCCTCCAACAGATTACAATGCCTCTGAGGAGCAGAGGAGACACAATAATACTATGTCTCCTGCAGTCTCTGCCTGAGCCTCAGTAGAGACAAGCTCTCCACACTCTTGAAGGACAAGATGTTAATTGAAGCATGTCCTCAGAGGCTGGTTTATTGCAGGGAACAGAAAGGACACATTAGTAGCCCTTGATCAGCTTTTGACCTGAAAACCATGTGTTTAATATTAATACAGACAGTTTCGTGTGTGTGCGCACGCACGCACGCACGCATGCACGCACGCACGCACGCACGCATTGAAGCATTTTATGAATCGCCATTAAACAACTTGAAGCACAGATGTTATTTCCATGGTATTCAGATCCAGAGACTGCTCTCATTGTATTCCAATTATGGCTTCTCAGTAGTATCTTTCTTAATTCTACTCTGACAGTTAAAAAAAAGCTATTCTGCAACAATCGCTTTGACTTTTGATTACTCATCTTGTGTTAAATGGCAGTGAATTGTGGAGACCAGGTGGGTGGTAAGAAATATGTGCATCCTACACTGGAATCATCCACATTTTATCTAAAACAGACAACAATATTGTCTAGTTACTTTACAGAAAGTAGCTCATGTTTGCAAATATGAGGACATATATTTTAGTGTAAACGCTTACAAAGCTGTCAGCCTGATACCTATATATATATATATATATATATATATTATCTATATCTATCTATATATATATATATATATATATATATATATATGCACACACACACAAACCATTTTTTGGTATCATAAGCATGAAGCCTGTGGGTTTTTAACTTGACTTGAATGTTAAATTCAAGGACAATTTCACTTAAATCCTTATTTTGCAGCCTTGAAGGACACATCTGTTTTTCGCTTACCATGTCTACCAACACAGGGTTAGCAACAGAGCAGCACCCATTAGAGCTGCACGTTTGCTTAAGGGGAATTACGTCCATTTTCAAAATTCATAAATGTTGTTCCAATGGTTTAAGACAATCCAAAATATTGATAAACACGAACAACTCCCTACTGAATACCTTCCACTTTAAGGACTCTTAAGCCAGATGGCTTGTCTCTGAGCCTAAATTCAGAGATCATCACCCTAATCACTGTGGTGCACCTTGATAGCACCATCCCTGGCTCCATCCTTATCAACTTTCCTTATCAGTCTCAGAGCAGCCATGCTAGTTAGAGGAGAACATGATGCCCGAAAGCTAGGACGACCACCAGTGGTTCTTTTATTTCTAGACATCTGAACTGAATTCAGTATTTCTGTCAAGAAAATATATCTTCAACATATCAAGATAAGCATGTCAGATGGTACACCACTTGTAGCAACTTACTCATTCCTCACACAATGTGGTTGGCAGTGCAGCTAGTCTTTGTCAATATCTGTCCAGATCGGGATTTGTGACTCATTCTCTGTTATATCTAGGCAGTTTTTTGCAGTCTAATATGTCCGTGTTGAAATTCCTTAAATAGTACAAGGCCTACCAGAACATCTTTTTATAAACACAGTAACATTAGCAGAATGTAGCTGAGGCCTGCTGTTCTCTTTGCTGGATGCTGCCGCCGCTTCATCCATTACTTGCAATTTATTAGAGCAATTTATACAGACGCCTGGGGTTATTGAAGTGTCTGTTCTCGGTACTATCCCTTCTTTTGTCCTCCCAGTTTCTACAACTTTGCAAAAACACATGTCATAACTATCTTGATAAATGCACCCTAGCATTATTCCCCTTCATATACGTCACTGTATTCCCTCATCTTAGGGAACAAGTGTCACGACTGAAGAAAGATGCATTGAAATACAAATAAACATTAAGACGTTTTGAATTAGTTTCATGTTAATATTTCAGCATTGACTCTAAAAGCTAAGCTTAAATCCTCAATTTACATGCCATTGTTGGTGTGCCATGTCCCCTTCAGAGAGATGTGGGCCCAGCAAGTGTTGAGATGTGGTGTTGCTGTGCTGCTGCAGCCCTGATTTATTAATCTGAGAGATCTTGTGTGTATTTACCAAGCCTAATCATTTGTGCATTAAGACTGTAATAGGCTATGACAAATGCTGGATTAGGGTCATCATTATTTTAGACCTTAACAATGCTCATTATGTGCTTGTATATGTGCCATCCAGACACTTCACTGCACTGCGGAGGTTGTATGGTAAACAGGTGATCATCAATCTGCTTGGGAGTAAGGAAGGGGAACACATGCTCAGCAAAGCGTTTCAGGTGAGGAACAATTCTCTGTCCCTTAACACTGACATGTACAGTAAGACATTTATCTGGTGCTTCTCGCAAAAACAACTTAATGATGTGTATTCAAATACATCCCATCCCATTTACTGCACCTTTAACTGTCAGTTCACATTTTCTTCTATGGCCTTACAGCTTCCAAAAAATAAAAGCGGAATCTTACTGTATAAAAACTATAAACCTGCATTACACTGGTTAATATTGAAGGCATTTCGTGGTTAGCTGTCGCTTGAATGGAGTTATAGTTCCTCAGATGTTAATCCTTTCTATCTGGAGCCATAGTTCCTAAAACTTTAATTAGTTCCTATAACATTTACGGCTTACAATTAAAGATTTCCTTAGAGTTTAAGACGCTGGTTTTGCATTAAATATTTGCAAAATAATGTTGCATTGTAGGTTCATGCCACACAGCTTGCATGCACAACATTTTTGCATTCCTCTTCCTCTGTTTTACTCTCAGAGTCATCTCAAAGCATCAGAGCATGCTGCAGCAGTGAAAATGGTGAACTTTGACTACCATCAAAACGTGAAAGGGGGCAAGGCAGACAAACTCCACAGTGTCCTAAAACCCTACCTCAGCAAGTTCCTAGAAGAGTGTGGGTTCTTCTACTACTCTGGAGAGACAGGCATCACAAAGTAAGAAATTGATACAAATTAAATTAAAGTAATTTTTGTTATTGCTTCTTAACATTATAACATATCTTTTTAGGACTCAGGGTGGGACCATTAGGACCAACTGCCTGGACTGTCTTGATAGAACCAATAGTGTTCAAGCTTTTTTCGCTCTTGAGGTAGGTTTCTGACACTTACTGTATGTTCTTGTTTTGTAAATAAACAGCATGTCTTACGTCAAAGTCCATCATCGTTAATGTCGATGCTTACAGTCATAACCCTGTGTTCCTCACCTCACCAGATGCTGCCGAAGCAGCTGGAGGAAATGAGTCTGACGGAGAAACCCCAGCTGGTGGCCAGGTTCCAGGAGGTGTTTAGGACCATGTGGTCTGCCAATGGAGACTACATCAGTAAGATCTACGCAGGCACTGGCGCCCTGGATGGCAAGGCCAAGGTACATAACATGGACGCACTGAATACACGCAAACATGCAAGTTCCCATTAGGTTATAGTTAACCTCTGAGGCCAAATGTGAATGCAGAGCAGGCTCAGAGCTGCATTTGATACGTAGGATTTCAATGATTTTGTCAGATTCGATCAATTTTAGCTCAGCCAACAGTAAATGACAGCATTTAATTGAAGCAAATTTAGCATCCATATTTAATGTGTTAATCTTTTAATATTGTTTGATCCTTGTTGTTTTAAGAGGTGCACATTTTATTAGCTACTCTGGAATAGACAATCTTGATAAAAACTTGATATGTTGATAAAGATTATTCTAACTAAAGAGAGAAAAAAAACACTTTTGCTAAGGCATGCTTTCTGAAGAAGATTAAATTTTGCCCCACTGAAACAAAATGTCTTGCAAATTTAGTCCTTTTTGTTAGCTTTAGAAGGGATCACAAATGCTCACTATTGCTCTTCTCAACCTACTTGAAGAAGTAGCACAAATGCTTGCACTGTGCAGTGAAGTTGTGAAATAACAGAACTGAGAGCCGTAATTATTACCATTAGGCTTTGATCTTAAACCATAAACAAAACTTTAAAAAAAATAATATCAAGTTGTGTGTTGTGCATGCAGTGACAGGGTGGATCCTCTTTGTGTGTATACCTGTGTGCTTCAGTTTCTTAACTCTTGTGTGCCGTTTCTTTCCGCTGTCCTCTGGACCTCTCTACCTATGTGGTAAGTTAACGAGCCAGTCGATGTTGTCTTTGAGCTGTGGGTCTGTTTTCTGGTGCATTGATTATAGTGTCTGTGGGTTAAATGATGATGATGGAGGATAGGATAGGTGGTAGCCTCTTTATTAAAAAAAATACAACCTGATTTTATTTCCCTTGAGGTATCCATGTGATGCATACTGTCTTGACCTGGCAACTCTTGACAGCTCCCCCAAGATCTCTACTGATCTACAGAAAACTAGCCATTGCCCTCACTTGTTGAGTGATTGTTTAGCTACAGTGTCATTTCCAATTGTTGCAGACATCAGCTGGCAACATCTACTCTCTTGATTGGATGAACTCTGAGAACTCAATTTAAATGGTCACCATGTAGCATTAAATCAAACCATGTTGCACATCAATCAGTGAACTTTTAAAGGTTTGATCCTTCACGGTCAGTTCTTAAATCTATATTACTTGGATATTTCTGATTGTTCCTCCTTTTCTTCTCTTCTGTGGTTGGAGTGGGAAGTACAGACTTTCTTGACACCAAGCGAGCTAATATTTAAGGTGGTTTTTAAATTTTTTTGTCCGTTTGTAGGCGGGAAAGCTGAAAGATGGCGCTCGTTCTGTGACAAGGACCATCCAGAACAACTTCTTTGACAGTTCCAAGCAGGAGGCTATAGACATCCTGAGGCTGGGCTCCACACTCAACAGTGACTTGGCAGACAAAGCTCGGGCCTTGCTCACCACCTCCAGTCTTTACAGTAAGTCTTTACAACATATGATGTATTGTTTTATGGAGTCACCATATCACATTTTTTTCTAAAATGTACTCATGAATAGTAGTACAAATGCATGTCTTTTTTTTTGTTAAATGTTGCAGCCTTTATGGTTTGGAAATCTTCATTTTTGCTCCCTCAGGGAGGAATTATTTGAATATTTTGACAAGTTTTGACCTGTATCAGTTGCAGCTCTTGTTAGCCAGAAGCTCCTCTTCACAACAGAAGGGTTCATCTGCGCCACGTTAAGTGTAATCTCCATGTGTCAGCTCTCTGTCTCAGTTAGATTAAAGCTGACCCACTGCTCTGCTCGAATTATCTGTCAAAGCACTGTTTAACCCGCCCCTCTCTCCCTTCTCTCCCCGTGCCCACAATCTTAGTCACTGAGCCCGTCTTACAATCAGGTATAGTAACTGACGGACTGCCCCCATTGGATGGATCTTTTTATCCCATCACATATTTGTCCTGCCATTTGTGTTTGATTCTCATTACTGTCCATTCATTTGTAATCCAATGTTGGTAGCGGTTTAAGCCTGTCTGTTGCTTGACATCAGGCTGATGCAAGAGTGGTTAGAAGAAAGAGGATGGTGAATTTTGCAATGAAATTTAACATCACTTTCAGTGGAAATTTACAGACAGAAATGAACCATTACTAAGGTTGATTATTTGAATGCTAGAGATATTTTGTATCCTTCTCCCATGCATGTTTTAGAACATTGTTTCAGTCTCCCTCTCTTGTATTTAGATGTTCTCCCATTTGTTTTTTATTAGTTTTTTTGCCCAGTTTTGTTTCCCTGTGTGAAACCCTTCCTGCAGACACACACATACTCAACATTTTTACTCTCTAATCTTACTCTCCTCCCCCGTACAGCCTCCCCAAGAGTATTGCTGGGAATGTGTCAGAACCACCATAAATATACGAGGCCAAAGCAGATCCGAGTGTGTGTCGGCACCTGGAATGTCAACGGTGGTAAACAGTTTCGCAGCATTGCTTTCCGCAACCAGACACTTAACGACTGGCTGTTAGATGCCCCGAAGAAGGCAGGGCATCCTGAGTTCCAGGGTATGTATTTATCTGTACTCACTGGTGGTTAATATCATGTCTGGACATTATTTTTCATCAGAGTGCTCTTATTTATCAGGTTAAAAAGAGTAGTTTGAAGTTTTTGAAAATGCAGTTGGTCGCTTTCTTGCAGAAAATTAGATGACAAGAAAGATGCCACTCATGTCTGTACACTAAATACAAAACTGCCTCTTGTTAAGTGGAAACAGCAAGCCTGGCTCTGTCAGAGAGTATCAAAGTTCAGTTATCAGCACCTCTGAAGCTCACTATCACTATCTCATTTGTTTAATCTCTGGTTAAAAGTGGGGTTATGTGCCAGACTAATACTTGGCTGAGCGCAGTAACTTTGTCTCGGCCAGTTGCCTTACAGTAATGACAAGACTTAAGAAAGTGACAGATATAGATATATCAATATCAACAGAGTATGTTTACTTAGTGAAGCTGATAAGGTTGTCACAATACCAGAATTTTAAACTTTGATACAATACTTGCATAAAAAAACAATATTAGACACCACAAGAAAAAGAAAACAAGCTCACATGGTGAAGTAAAAGTATTTATGCTTTTGACAACCTTAGTAGCAGAGGTCCAAGGAGCTTAAGGGAAAAACTTATTATATTAATGTAAAATAATGTTTTGTCTCTTTTATCAGACACTTATGTTAAACATTGTGTAATTTTTTTGTCTTTACAGACAGCAAAGCCAACCCCATTGATATCTTTGCCATCGGTTTTGAGGAAATGGTTGAACTGAATGCTGGGAATATTGTTAGTGCAAGGTATGCATGCATGTTTAAAGCCTTACATAACTGACACGTCTTTTTGTTGTTGATGTTGTTGTTGTTGTTTTTACCTATGGCCTATCAAATATGAGGTCCTTCACTGTGCTCCTTCCAGCCTCCTCCTAATCTCGTATCAAAAGAACAGTTATATTGTTTTCTCTTTCACAAATCAAAGGGATAGTTCACCCAAAAATATGAAAATTCAGTCATTTTCCACTCACCCTCATGCCGATGGAAAGTTGGGTGAAGTTTTATTGTCCACAACACAGTGCCGGAGTTTCATGGGGAAAAGGCGTTGCAATCATCTCCCAAACAATTAAAGCAAATGGTGAACAGAATTCAAACGTTAAAAAAATATGTAATAAAACCACAAGATGTCTCCATATTGCTTGTCCAAAGTAATCAAAGGGTCCTGAAGCCCTAATATGCCAAGTTGTTTTGATCACCGATGTCATGATTTTAGCATTGTTGTAGCCTGTAGCATGT
This sequence comes from Plectropomus leopardus, assembly GCF_008729295.1. Classification (NCBI taxonomy): domain Eukaryota; kingdom Metazoa; phylum Chordata; class Actinopteri; order Perciformes; family Serranidae; genus Plectropomus; species Plectropomus leopardus. Next base: position 19,802,991 of record NC_056475.1, read on the forward strand.
AGCATCTTAAGATTTAACATAATTAAAAGTTCACGGTCCTTCTGACTCACTGTATGTTTTTGGCTTATCTTGGCATTTTTATTTTTTTCTTTTTCTGTACTATGACATATCTTTCTGTTTTTGTTTCAGCACTACAAACCAGAAACTATGGGCAGCAGAGCTACAAAAAAACATATCGCGGGACCACAAGTATGTGCTGCTTGCTTCAGAGCAGCTGGTGGGCGTGTGTCTGTTTGTTTTCATCCGCCCACAGCACGCACCCTTCATCAGGTATGAGCTGTTCACATTCTCACAAGACGCTTGTCTAGTTATACTTTAATTATAGTTTTAGTAACAAATGTCATCTTGTCATTCAATATGATTTCCAGGGATGTTGCCGTGGATACTGTAAAAACTGGGATGGGCGGGGCTACAGGCAATAAAGGAGGTGTGGCCATCCGCCTGCTCTTCCACACCACCAGCATCTGCTTCGTCTGCTCCCACTTTGCTGCTGGCCAGTCACAGGTCAAGGAGCGGAACGACGACTACAGTGAGATCACCCGCAGACTCAGCTTCCCCATGGTAACACCCATGACATCAACATGTGATTTCACCAACACTGTTGTGTGTCTTAAGCATAATTGCATCTTTCTTGTCCTTGCCAGGGTCGTCTGCTATACTCCCATGACTACGTCTTCTGGTGCGGAGACTTTAACTATCGAATCAGCCTGCCCAACGAGGAAGTGAAAGAGCTCATCAGACAACAGAACTGGGATGCGTTGACAGCAGGGGACCAGTTGTTGGACCAGAAGAACGCTGGTTTGGTATGACCATCAGTACACATATAGAGCATGATTACTTTTACTTCCGCTCAACAGAGTACTGCGAACCATAACACTGAGCCTTTTATAGTCCGTACTAATGCGGAAATGTCTTTAACAGGTGTTCCGAGGTTTTATTGAGGGGAAGTTAGATTTTGCCCCCACCTATAAGTATGACCTCTTCTCAGAAGATTACGACACCAGTGAGAAGTGCCGCACACCAGCCTGGACTGACCGCATCCTTTGGAAGAGGAGGAAGTGGAACTTTAACAAAACAGGTAAGATGCAGAGCTGTTGTGGATAATTGTAGGCAACTAGTCAGACCTTGTGACTGAAGAAAACATTACATATACTGTCAAAACAGTCATTTATATGCATTTGGGCATGTTTTGCAGCTGAGGAGATGAATGTAGTAGGGGCAGCTTCCACGTCTGGGGAGAATGAGGGAGATCCAAACAGCCTCTGGAACCCTGGGACTCTGAAGTACTATGGTAGAGCTGAGCTTAAGACCTCGGACCACAGGTAATTCATGTCTATTATACCTCTTTCCCACCAAAATTTCGTCCATGTACGCAGGTTTTTCAAACACGGGTAAACATGCTAAATACTGTATTCCCACTGCCAGTTAACATACCGCTTCAGCACATGAGTCTGACTCTCTGTCAGCTTTTGCGTGTGTGTGGGTTGTTTTGGTGAGTCCATGTGACGTCACGCACAGGAAGGAGAACAGGTAAACAGTTTCTCTTCTTGCTGTTCTCAAGGATCTCCTGTCTTTCTTTAGGCCCGTAGTGTCTATAATAGACGTGGACATCCTGGAGGTCGACCCAGAGGCACGTCACCAGGTCTACAAAGACGTCATAGCCCTGCAGGGACCTCCAGACGGCACTATCCTGGTGTCACTTTGCTCCTCCGGCCCTGACGACTACTTTGACGATGCACTCATAGACGAGTTGCTGGACAAGTTTGCTAATTTTGGAGAAGTCATCCTCATCAGGTGAGCCCGACATCTGAGCGCAGACAGACATATATCACCTTCAGAGAGCTGGACTTGATTTCTAATGTCCTTGTTTATGCAGGTTCGTTGAGGAGAAGATGTGGGTGACTTTCTTGGAAGGTTACTCTGCACTTGCTGCTCTCTCTCTCAGTGCTTCGACTGTAAGTCACCACCGATTATAATAAACACTTCTAAGCTAGAGCCTTAACATTGGTGATATAAAGTTTGTATTATTTAAACTCAAAGTTGCATCATTTTAATCATCCTTGTTCTTCATTCATTTGTCTCGAACACACAAAGAAATTGCTTTTCTGTGACACTTTTTTCATCAATTGTATATCGAGTAACCAATCCTTCCTGCTTTCTCTGTGTCTCGGTTACACTGTAGGTCCTTGGCAAAGTGATAGACGTCCGTCTGAAGAGTCCAGGCTGGATCAAGAGCCTGGAGGAGGAGATGAGCGTGGAGAGGATCTGTGGAAGCATCCCCACCTCAGCCAGCTCCACTCTGCTTGCTGAGGACACAGACATGGGCGATGATGATTACGATATGGAAGGTGAGGAGTGACAGCCGAGACATCCCAATTCTTACCCTCAAAAATGTAGATTTTATGAATGCCAATTTACTTATTTAGTTAGTTATTTATTTATTTTACCTCTACTGAGGTGAGGTAGGCTGTCTGGCTGTCCATTACATTAAATCCTGCCCTCATGTCTCATTTACCAGGTGATGTGGACGAGGAGGTTGAGGAGATCCTCCCCCAGCACCTTCAGCCTGGAGCAGGTTGTGGCCCTGGATCCTCCCCTCTCCCCTCCCCCCGCAGTAGTCCCTGTCCCTCTCCCACCCACGGAGAACCAACTGCCCCCAGCAGGCCTAGTCGTGGAGCACAACCCATCCGACCATCACATGGTGAATATAACATGTTGAGCATGACACACACCTAGAATCAAGTCAATAGAAGTACAATCATCAGCTCTGGCTTCAGTCTCTGCCTGCTGGAATATAAACTGTAATTCTGTTCTGTTTCTTACACACTGAAGCAAGTTTAAGCCCATCATCAGTGAGGAAAGAAATACCAGGTAACATGTAATGTGTGATGAGTTAATCTTTGATTGGTGTGAGAGGGCTTGCAGTCTGTTTTCCAGGAAAGCTTCTTTGTGAAACATGAACAAATTGTATGATGGCACAGTGTCAAGAGATGTTTATCTGTTAGACTGTCAAAACAGGGCACATGGCTTACAATGTTTAACCAGTGTGATTTGCCAAATAAAAGAACTTGTTTATATGATACAGTTAAATGTAAGGCATAAATCGTTGCTCTTTTCCAAAGAATTTTGCTTAAATATTAGGTATTCAGGCAAAATACCATTTCATAGTGTTATTCTGTTTGGTGTAATAGTGCTGGGCAGTCTCAGCTTTTCTGGAAACCATCAGGTTCCTTAGTTAAACCACTCCCTTTTCATTTACACCTCTTTTCTTTCTACCAGGACCTCCTGTTGACTTTCAGCCTGGTGCCCCCACATCTCAAGAGCCCAAACGCCCGCCTCCCCCTCGTCCCCAAGCCCCCCCAGCCAGACCAGCTCCCCCTCAACGACCACCTCCACCTTCAGGTAAAGTGTCATCCTAAACCTTCTTTTATACAGTCAGTTAAAGCCTTTATTTCTGTCATTTGAATCACAAATATATACTGCTTTACAAAAGAGAGAGCTGTAACTACAATAACTGAATAAAAAAAAGCTCGTAGTTTGAAGTTTAGGCTACTTGGTCAAGCAGAGGAACTGAAAAAAAGATATGCAGTGAAACTTCCCTTTAGCTTTCTTGACCATTCTCACTGATGAACTTACCTAAGTATCTGTGATTAATACTCTAATTTATATACATATGATTTAAAGGTAGCGTAACCAAACCAAAACATGAACATGTAGCTGCTGAGGCTGAGACAACAGTTACTGCCACGCTGCTAAGCTAGGCAAGTTAGCTTTTAGCAGGACTAGCTTTACTAGCTTAAGCTTTTTTCTCTTTTTTGGTCAGATTTATTTTTCTGTGTTATTTATTGGCCATAATGCACCTAATTGTTAAGATTTTGGATAAGAAAAAGATAAAAGTGGATAAGTTAGTTCTCACCAGCTACCATTAGCTAGCTAGCATGTATTTAGTTTTTGTATTTTTTTCTGTTTTAGGTGTTGTGGTTTCTAACTCAGCATTGATCCATGCAATTAATGTATTTTTGGCTTTGTAGGGTAATACAGCCTAAGTCAGAGCAACTGTATACAATAGAAGTGAGGAAATGTAATTGTTCAGCATGGTACAGTCCAAGATACTTTATGTAGGTGTTAACATTTTCACCTTTATCCCACTGCTTCGCCTCATTCCTGAAGGAGGCATGAGCCCTCTGCCTGTTAGAAAGGAATCTGGAGGTAAAATGATTAGTGTGTAACTGTGTGTTCATGTGCTTAAATTGCTGAAGCATTTGAGGTAGCGGCTGCTATTTTCCATCTGATGCTACAAACAGAAAAGCACATTGCTTAAGTGTTGATTTAGTAAGCTGTCATTGATGCTCATTTTAGTTTAGCACAGGACAGAGTTAGTTCGCAGATGACTGTATGATGCTCTGTTAAAAAAAAAGTGTATTTATTCACTGAAGCATCAGCATGATATTGCTTTCACTTCAGCTTTTCAGCTTGATGTTGCCAAAACAATTCACCCAAATGAATCTCAGAATATTGAAGTGGATACAGACGACGAGGTTGCCGAGTCATGCTTGATTTTAGATGAAAAACTCCTAGTTTAGTGCTTTGTGGGTTGAGAAGTGTTCAATGACGACTTCCATCAAGTTCAAAATACAGTGCTCTTTGTGCATCATCCAATCACTCTCCATAATATGTGATTTTGTGAATTTTTATGGAGAAAATATAGCTAGCTTTGCATTAATATTCGTCCTCTGTGGTTTATCTGTACTGTAGTAGTGTTGTTGTTAACAAGCCTAGACATTGTCCTGAGTATTGTTGCCCTTATTTGAATTTGTGTTGGGGGGGAGTAGCTGGTACGTAATGATATAATTTTTTCTCATAATGAAATACAGTTTCCCCTTTTTGATTTTAAGACTGTGGCGAATGTCCCAGCCCACTGCTTGGTAGGAGAGGCAGTGAAGGTAACTGGCCAGGCGGTGTGTCGTTTTCTGATCCCTATAGTTTTACACCCAGTCATCAATGCTTTTTTACATTGATGGTTCACAGATTTTTCATCATTGTGGGCTGTCTTAGTCTTGTGTTTGAGAGAGAGAGATGTGTTTGGTAGCCTGCAACTGTAGCCCGAAATATTTGACTTATTCAATTGCAAAATATACAGGGAATGAAAAAAACTACAGATGAGCTCGCAGATATACTAAATATACTCTTACTTTTACTGTGCCACTGGAGTAAAAATCAGACTTTTCCACTCAGGAGCAGGGTGTCTGTGCACCAGTAAAAGGTCTTAAATTTTTTTTTTGTAAATGTCATGCCTTAAAAGTCATTCAATAGTCTTACATTTGAATTTGTGAGGTCTTAAATGCAATAAAAACTTTATCTAATTTAATTTTTCCATCTTTTTATTTCATCTTCTCAAAATGAGTTATGCTTTTTAGCATGAAAGTCCACATTTCTGACATTTTTTAAATCTTTAAAACTACACCTGAACCCAAGACTGTCTTTTTACTGTATACTTGCGCTTACTTGTTGGCAAAATTTGGATTAACCTTACTCACTCTAATCTCCATAAAGTCTTCCTCTGCATGGGACTACATATTTACCACTTACCATTATACTTACACACAATGATTTTATGAGCAAAAAATAATTTTTCCGAAAATCAGTCTTAAATTTGGTATTTATATAGGAGGAAAAGAATTCTTCTTTCCCATGCCAAGACGGTTCAGTAATTTCACCCATAAAGTTATGGATTTGGTAGAATGAAGCTGTACCCTCTCTCCACTTCAGGCCCTACATTTGGGACATCAGGGACAACAAGGCTACTTTAATCACATTATAATCAGGAGTCATTGCAGGAGACCATCTGACTGAAATAGTTGCACATAGTTGGGAAGTTGATACCTCACTATTTGGCATTCTGTCATTGTGGACTAAACAAGTATTGATTTGGCGATCATAGTCTTTTCATAACTGAGGAGATAATGAGTCCTTTGGTCCGAACAGAAAATGGTCTTAAAGTCAGCTCTGCTACACTAATCCACTATGATAAGAGGGAAAATCCTCATCAGGCAGGTAGATATTCAGACTCACAGCATCTCAGGCTCCACTGCTCTGCTGCTGCATTACTATGGGTAGAAATATGTGCCATTCGAAACTGAATTTGAATAATTTATATTTAAATTGCTTAACTTGAGTACTTACAGGAAAAATACTGAAATTGAATCACATAATTTCCATTTGTGCTGTTTAACTTGAATATTTGCATTAAAAACAGAATCTGAATAATATGAAATTGAATTTATTAGTTTGAAACTGAAATGATTTGCTCTGAAACTGTATTTGATCCTCAATGAAAATTCACTTTGACATTCAGTTCTCACTTTTCAAATTTAATTCTTAAATTCAGATTCAGTTGTGCCACACATCCAGGGCTTTGCCTGTAGGAAGAGCAATCAAGTGCAGATTCACAGAACACCCACAGCAATACAATGCAACATACACATCAATGCAGCATTCATTTTATTTCAGAAACATTAGATATAAAACACTGGCAGGGAATATTTACCGCACTATCAATACTAATGATCAAAAGTACATTTTAAGTATATTTTTCTGAGAATACTTGCATACTATCATATTAAAATCCTTGTTATCAATACAAAAGCATTTCTGTAAACTGTATATAGGTCTGCTGTTATATCCACCTGATGTTCATGATTCCATTCCATTTCATATCTATTCCAGCACCCTTTGCACTGCGAACCATTGCAAAAATGTCTTGTTTTGTGGATTCTTTGTAGCAAGCTGGTTTGATAGCTCATCAAAGTCTCCCATGCATGTACATGTCAACTATTAAACAGGAAAAAGGTGAAGTAATCAGCTTCTTTCAGTATTACTTTCTTTTTACTGCTATCATCCACATTTATGCAGTTGATCTTATCACCGTTTAGTAATGCACTGCCTAATAAATAATGCGTGTAATGACTGAATTCACAGAAGGATAATGGTGCCAGATAAAAGCTAAAGTTAGCCATGTAATGTAGTCGATGTAATGTGGATCACATGTAACTTATGTTTGCAAGTACATGTTGTTAACTGTGTAATAAATCTAATAAGAGGAGATGAACTCTGTAGGCAAATGAACGACAATAACAGCCATTAATGTTATGTAAATGCACCATTAGGTTAACTAACAAAATCTAACTATGTTAGCCATTATCTTACAATAAACAATAACTAAAGTTGGCAACACGAAAGAGTCACGCCTGATCTGCTTATGCACTGAAATGTCCAAAAACTCTGATATAAATTACTCAAATTCAGTTTCTAGTTCCGCATTATTCTGCTCATGCATTACCACCGTATGCTATTATTAGTGCATCTTGTTTTTACTGGGAACACCTGCTTCCTGTGACAAGTATGCCACATTGTGTATAACAGTAATGTGATTTGGTTTCCTTTGTGCTGCAAAGGACCAAAAAGTCCTGCTCTTCCTCGGCCAGAAGGTGAGTGCCACAAAGCATGACGTAGCCTCACTTAGCAAAAGTATAGCAATGAAGACAAAGGATTGTTGGGTAGTATTGTAGGATTGCATTTGTCCCATGAAAACCCATCTTTATGTTGCCTTTTCCTTTACCTGCTTAGAGTAATATGGGGTGGAGATTCTCACTGTCTGTTGGCTATAATCCTGTGTTGTGTGTTTATACCTTGACACAAATTAAGTATCCCATGTTGGAGGATAGGGTTTGGTTGCTTAGCCTATCTGTGACTTGGCCTGTCTTCACCTGATCCATTTGTGTAGTGTGTGTGTGTGTGTGTGTGTGTGTGTGTGTGTGTGTGTGTGTGTGTGTGTGTGTGTGTGTGTGTGTGGTTAGCTGAATCCCTCTGTCACAGTAAAGGTGTGTGTGATTAGCAGTGTTGACTTTCATTCGGTGACTGCGCAGTGAAGCATTACACTGACGCAGACATCAGACATCTAAGTCGCGTGGGAACATGTTCACAGGCGCTGAGAGGGGTTCGGCAACAGAGTAGTGAAAGAAGAGGTGTGTGCTCTCAAGCTGTGTAGTAAGCATTTGGCTCATAGAACAAGGCCTGCCTCTCCTGCAGACCTCCTGCAGCTCAGGAATGACTGAGTCATCATTTATAATGAAGTCAGCTACGGGCAATTTCTTCTGTCATCAGAAGGGGTGGGTTTGCAGTGCAGTCAGTCGCTAGAGCCTCCCATATTTTTTAACGCCCCTGCTATTCCTTAAATCTCTCCCTGGGGGGCCAACATAACATATACAGTAGTCAGATTCTTTTTTGTTGCTAACGTCCACTTTTTTTTGTCTTAACTCTTTCAGGTCGAGGCCAGGTAGCAGTTGGAGCTCCCGGACCTGCCGGTGTCCCTAGACCAGTGAGTTTACTACCCTGAATATTCTTCACAAAAAAGTCTAAACCATATTTGAAAGATTTTTTCACCCAAATTTGTTAATGTCTCCTTACTCTCTATTCCCTCTTTGACATCCAGAATATCCCTCCTCGAGCTGGGGTAATCGGTATGCCTCCTCAGTCTCGCCCACCACCACCCTCTCACCCTGGAGCACCCAGACCCATCCCAGAGGTGCATCCTGGGGCCCCTCGGCCCATCCCGGACACCCATCCCGGAGCCCCACGTCCTATACCCAGTGCCCAAGCTAAACCGACTGACTTACCTCTGGGTAAGAGAATTTCTTTTCTCAGGGGGCAGATCAAGGGTTCCCAAACATTCCTATGTGAATATACTGCATCTATAAATACATAAAAATGAGAATTTCTTTGTATTTTACTTTTAATTTTTTATTGTCATCATATATTATCATGTATTGATGACATTTCTTTTTTAAATGAAAAATTATGTGAATAGGTGTGTCACCCAGTGGTACATTAGAATAAAAACTCATATATAATGATAAATAAAGATCAATAATGACAGTAGAAACATTTCGGATCCCATTTTTATATTTAAAATTCTGCCTGCTATTTCATAATTGCATTTTTTTCCTCTGTCATAATTTCAACCGCCCTGCACAGCAACAAAGGGCTAAGAAAAACAAACAAACAAAAAAAGACAATTTCATGTTGCATTAATAGCATTAATTTATGCCCTGGCACCCCTTTTGTAAGATGTCGTAGAAATTGCAATGCACACAGCAAAGGTGTAAAAAATATATATATATTCTGAATATATTTTCCTACTTTTACTAACGTAATAATAATACATTTTAGGACACATAATATTGATAATAATATTAATAATTAACAATTAGCTGTGGCCCACAGGGAGGCCCCCCTCTTATAAAAATCACTGTACTACTGCTGTAAATGTAATACAGTGATTTTAAGCCTTAACTTTCCTTTTTTCTCACTCAGGTCCGTCTCCCTCAGGTCCTCCTCCTCCAGAGCACCCTGCAGGGAGACCCCAGGTCCCATCACCCATGCAGCCACCCATGCAGCCCCAACCAGCTGCCCCTGCAGCTCAGGCCCAACTCCCAGCACCGATGCAGCCGACACTTCCGGCTCCACTCCAGCCACAGCAGGCTCCTAAAGCCGGGCCGCCTCCCGCCGCCACGGCTGCTGCAGCCCCTGCTGGGCCTCCACAGGGTCTAGCCTCTCCTAAACCCCCGCCACGTTCCCGCTCCTCTCACGCTCTGCCACCGGATGCTGCCAAGTCTGAGACATCCCCAGCTGCACAGGTTGGTGCCAACTTCCTTTTAATTCAATTACTGGAATTTCAGCAACTGCACAAAAAACTAACATTATTATCTTTTGAGTATACTGAGATTTTCTGCTTGCATGTAATTAAATAATGCATTACAGATTCTTGTTCAAATTCTGCTGGTTAGACAAGATATTTTCTGCTAAATTATGGCGAGTATTGGTGGTGGCAACTGCGACAACAACTTCTTTCTGCTCCTTTGTCTCACATCAGATGAGCTTAGTTGTCTGTGTCATTCTTCCTGCTTTTGTCTCTCTGATACATTTGTCTCTCTCTCACAAGCTGGAGAAGCCCTCAGGGTGACAGGTACTTTATATTAAACCACCTCTTTGTCTCATCCTCCATAGCACAACAGTCCTCTGCTCTGATGCTATTACCTGTCATACATGACACCCAGTAACCTCCTCGTCTCTCATCTCGTAGATTTTCCTTCCTTTTACATCTCCTCCTAAATTAATTTAACCTGGATGTTTTTAATCCACTGCAAGGCAATGCATCGTTCTGTGTTCGGCTCACAAAATGGAGCATTCTTTGTCTTCTTTTTGTCCGTCAACATATCAAACCATAAATGATGTGGAGAAAAAAAAGACTGACAACAAAATGTTTTGTTGTTGGCCATTTTCTCCTCCCTCACTCGTCCTTTCATATCTGCTCAAAGTGGTTCATGTGTTAAGAGTGAGCACATATGCAATGACATCATAATTTGATTTGGCATTTTGTTGAATTTGTATAATTTCGTTTGTCTGTGTTAGAGTTAGTGTTTGCATATGGACTGTGATATATACATCTGCAGAAGTCAGTGTGTTTAAGTCGGCTAGATTAAAGGTACCCTGTGGAGTTTTTGACCAAGTATGGATTAATTAATGCCTGTCATACACCAAACGACTTTGAAAATGTGTCCAAAAAAAACCCCGAAATTATCTCGCCTTTAAGGACAATGTGAGTTTTCGGTCACACAAGATTTTGAAAAGACTGCCGATCTGCAAGGCTACAACTAGATTCCTTTTCATTATTTCCCATCCTGCTCTTGGTGGAAAATATTGCACCGGACTCCTTTAAAGAAAAATGACAAAAACAATTCTTTGCGTGTCCGTATAAATATGTAGCTCTAGAAACACAAGATTAAAAGCGTCATAACTCGACAGTATTCTTGTCAATTCTGTAACAATCTAATTTATAAAAATGAACTGAATTTGCATACAAACTTTAATTTTTGAATTTTTTCGCCTCTACCAGCCTCTGATGTTAGTCGCACTTCTTTAGTTCGAGGAGACCTTTGGATCAAGACGCGAACGGTTTCTAAAATGAAGATTTCTCATTAAAATAAAAACTGGTTGGTGGATCAGAAACACACAGAATTCAACAGAAACTCTTGTTCACTCCACAACTCCACCAGTTTCTTCTTTTCCACAGTCCAAGAGAACAAAGACAGGTTCATGTTCTCGAGCCTTCCCAGAGTCTCCGATATGTTTGCTATCTACCCAGTTGTTCACGCCATTGTATTTCAATATTTGCATGGGCTCAGACTCGAACCATACCATAATAATAAATATGTTTTGTCCTGATAAAGATGACAATAAGACTGGCGTAAGACCGCTTGGACTGAGTTTTATGACCACTGTGTGCACCAACACTCATGATTGTAGTCCAACATTGCAAGTTTGTCCTCCACGCTTGGATAGTCGTTTGGTGTCGGGGTGACATAGGAAGCGCCGGATGTAAATATACAACTGTGTCTTTGCAAGAAAGCTCCAGTGGGTATCTTTAAATTTTCCTGTGATTTTAAGAAAGACGATTATAATAAATTAACTTATGGACCATTAGTTATAAAAACACATTAGCTCATGATTCATAGTTTCCTACAGCATTTGTTGTGACAGCTGAGTGTGTTTTCCTCTTCAGACTAATGGACTGAATGGAATCCAAAGAGAAGCACAATGGAAGCCCGACCCCTTCGACACACTCGCTTCTGAGTTCCTCTCGTCCTCCTCATCCTCCTGGCAAACCACCCAGTCCTTGACCAGAGGCTCCTCGCTGCGTACTCCCCCCTCAGTTCCTGTGTCGAAGACGTCCAGCACTCTCCCTTCATCCCTCTCTTTCCAGTCCTCCGCTCTGTCAGACCTGCAGGCACTTGAATCGTCATCCTCTTCCTCACTTTCCACCCCGTCACCGCTTGCATCTGCCCTGCTCCCGCCTCCTCCAGTGCCCTCTCGTAGCCGCTCACATGAGACGCTGCGTGCCTCCCCCGGCCCCGTCCCGATTGACCCGCTTCCTGCCCGACCCAGCAGCACCAATCCCTTCACAGGACCACTGGCGCAGCAGCATCAGCAGCGCCGCGCACTCACCCCAGACTTCAGCATCCACTGCCCCGCCCCGACGCCAAACATTCACAGGACCATGTCTGCTCTTACTCAGCCGCTCATCCCCACCCCTGCTCCAGCATCTGCTGCACCCACCTCCCAGCTCCAAAGGACCACGTCCCCGTTTGGACCATCGTCCACTTTGACTCCTACACCTGCTCCTCTGGCCCCCCTCGCCCCATCTCCTGTCCCCGCCCTGCCTCTGGCACCACCCTCATCCCTTCCACCTTCCCTCGCGCCTCGTCGCCAGCCGCCTCCCCCAGGAGGGAAACCAACTCAGCAGTGGGTCACGTTTGATGACGATTTGGATTTCAAACTTCCAAACAAAACACCACAGGCCCCCATCTTCCCCTCCAGTTCTTTAGTGTCCCAAAGTAAGACTCTGCCCTCCCGCTCTGTGTTTGACTCAGAGCCCGACTGGTTATCCTCGGCCCCTTCAGCATTCCCAACTCTCCCTCCCCCCATCCCAACTAGAACTGTTCCCAGTAACCCAGCTGTCCCAGAGGGAACCAGCGATAACTGCGTCTTCCCAAGGGAGTCCACAGAAAGATAGGATCACTCATAATATGTAAAGGGCATATCCAGATATGTATAGATCTATGATAAATGTGTATATGTGTGTGTGTATGTACAAAAGAGACAGTATTTAAGAAGTATAGACCAACCCCCCTTCTGAATCACAGGAAAGGATTTATATCTCGATCAGTAACACGAAAAGAGCTTAAATCTATGTTCTAACTTTACCACAGAGATGTTTGCCTGTGCCCTGATATTAACATTTATTTTAATATGAATCCTTCTGATGTTTATTTTTTATTCATGGCAGCAAACATGTGCCTGTGTCTACAGTATAGAGTTACATAAAGTACATCTTTACGCACAAATCGTGTTTAACCACCTGTGCAATATCAAGACATTTCTGTGTAGTCGTGCAGCACACTGCATTCGCCTGCAAGGTTCAGTGTTGGCTGGCTGCATTCACTGACGCACCGTGTTTCATATCAAACACTTTGACTGACCTGCACATCAGAGTGGCATTCTCAGAGTAGGGGTAATCTTCTACTTTCTCAGCTCTGTGCAGTAGAAGGCTATGCACTGCAGGTTGTACATTTGCTCCCAAAGTAGTTGTTGTTCCGTTCTTTTGTGTCTGCAGGGTGCACATTGAAAAGTCATATTGTGTGCTCGCTTTTATGATGAATGTACTTTATGTTGCACTGGGTTTTGTCTTCGCTTCCTTGCTGACAACGCAGCGTGACCGGCAACAGCACGAGTCAGTGTCACAATCAAAGTGTTCGCTGCCGCAGGACTGAAGCTCTGTGATGTCGTCTCATCCACTTGATAGGAAAACATTTTACTCTCTATTCAGCCATCGTTCTCCGTCTATGGGCTGTTACGCTTAGCTGAATATATTTTGTAGCTCTATATCAAAACCTATACATAGTTATTATGTATACATGTATGTTTTCAACATGGGAACTACTCGCTAAATGTGCGTACGTGTATTTGTGATGACCGTATCGGTGGTTTGCACAATGTAACCGATATGCACTGAAAGGCTGTACGTGGTCTCACGGTTGTATTCTTGCTGATGGCGACGTGACAGAGATGAGAGCCTGCGGATTGAACAGACATCCTCTCCCACCTCCATAGTGTTTTGATCCTTCTTAATTTATCCACAGCATTTAACCACACTATTGTAAACTCAGAGAATGTGGCACGTGTGATTCTGGTCTGTTGACACGGCAGCAAGGATGCGTAATAATAAGTGGGTACTTTTTTTTTTTTTACTTTAACTTTTGTTTATTGCAAAAGCTTTTAATTTCCAAGAACACTTACTCTAAATAATCTATTGTTGATACTGTGGTGAGAAGTGATGTGTTGTGTTTGAGGTGCATATCGTCCGTTGTCGTGTTTGACAGTATTTGTGTTTGGATGTGAGTGTGTGTACAGAGTTAAGAGTGGAATATCGGAGCTTTTCCTGCAAGAAAGTCTTCTCTTTTTAGTGCACACAGATTCTGAACTAACAGCCACTGTATTTACGGCTGTAACTCTATTTCCACTTTACAGCCTGCCAAGGGCTGTGGAGTGGCATCACTTTATTGCAAAAATGTTGACAATATAAGAAGTTTTTTCCACAAACCAACTGAGAGTTCCCCCGTAGCAACACTAATATAACATTGTCCGACACCTTGATTGAATACACAGACTCACTTTACGCTCAGATGCATCGACAGATTATCATTTCCAGTTGAGTATTTGTTGTGTCCATCCCAGGCACAGTGTGGCCCGCATTCCAGACAGTAGCGTGATTTGGGTGTCAAACTCTTCTGAGTGTTTGCCGTCCAACTGTGATATCTAACCCATAGCTGTCTCCTCCAGTTGAGAGTAACTGTTACTGAGCCTCGCTGATTTCGTAACATTCATGAGGTGTGTGGTGTTTTCAGAGATGCTGTGTCAGTATTTTCCCCCTGTACTACCTTACTCTTTACTGCTGTTGAGTTGTAACGGTCAGCGTCAGTGTCGGCAATGATGACGAGCAATAGTTTTGCAAAAAGGATCAGTGAGAGTACAATCCTCCCAAACACGACACATGCCGGCTGTTGTGATGTAATCAGATGTTGTTTCTCCCGCCAACTTCCAGAAATGATGTACAGGCTGAAATGTCTTTAAAGGGTTTAATGGTTCATGGAGGATAAAACATCTGACCCAAGTACCAGCTAAATAATGCTTCTGCGCTTAAACACAATGTAAAATAAGAAGAAAAAATGTGTTCTCTGCACTAAAAGCAGTAGCTATCAATGTAAGCAAGTGTATCCGGTTGCCTTTGCTTACATGTCGATGTCATCTCTAAAATGCATTTATTGTGTTATCCAAATGTGTGCAGTAGATACTGTATCGGCATTAACAGTAGGTGACTAGCCAGCGCTTTGTGTCATGTCATGGTCAAGATGAGATTTTATAGGAAACAAATTGCTCCTTTTGTGAGGTCGGTGTCCCCTTTTTATGGCTATAATCCATAGTAAATAACCGGTCTGTGTTGTTGAACATATTCTGTATGTATTAAAGAGAAAACATGAAGCTGCGATTCGTGTTAATATCCAACGTTCCATATTTTAAGTGCACAGCTGATTGCACATTTATGTATGAAGCAGTTTATGTTGTATGTATGTATGCAAAAATAAATGTAAGTTTACCCTGAATGTTTGTTTGTCTTCTCTGAGTGAAGGCTGTAACTTTATTGTACATCATGCCCTGCTATGATGCCTTTCAGCAGGGTGCAAACATTTCTATGAAGAAAGGGTGTAGGTTTCCTCTCAACACTGGGGGGAACACATGAAATGGGGTGGTAAGAAATATTTTGAGCATAAACATTTGGTGAATTTTTACACACCACTTTGTGCTTTTTCTGCAATAATTTATGATGTAAATAAAAATCCTGTCCTACTTTTATTTTTAATCATTGGGGGTAACAAATGCACATATTCTAAATACTGAAATCTACACCAATGTTACTATGGAGTGTACCGACTAGTTGCACGCATATGTTTGCTCCCTATTGGCCACAGTGATACCTTTATATACCATTAGAGGGCGGCAATACTGCTTACATTGTTCTAACCTGCCATTAATTGTTCACACGAAGAAGAATCTGAACCTTCTCGATTAGAGTCCATGCTAACTACTACGATACATCCATGATGCTAACGTTAGCTCGTAATGTCACCGGTTGTAAACAAAGTGTGAGCTGAATCTCATTATCTTGTGCCTGTCGTTTCACTCCATAGGTAAGTGTGACCATTCCCAGTCTCTGTGGAGAAATTACCCGTGAAAAGGGTGAGCCATTGGGTGTAAAACAGCAACGTTAGCTAAGTATTTAGCTTTCTGCTTTCAGGAAGTGTCCGCACACTACAGTTGCCATGGTTACACTGTTGCCCTAAAGACCCCGGCATTGCTTTTACGAGCACAAATCTTCGTCTATTTGTTATTCAGCTGCAGAGTCGCATTACACTCTAATCCCAAAAACGTGTCTTTCAGCGGGTAAAGCTTCGGTGAGCTAATTTGTGAGGATGGTGCAGCTGCATGTGAAGCGTGGAGACGAGAGCCAGTTTCTCTTCAGCACCGCTGTGGACGCGCCTCTGGACGCGGTGATCCAGCAGATCACAGCCATTTACAACGCAAGACTCAAAGTGGACAGAATATGTTCAGGTGAAAATGACATATTTATCGTGTTTTTAGTTTGCTTAGTCTGTTGTGTGGTTGATTGTTTCACCTGTGAATTATTCTGTCAGTGTGCACACTCACACATCTTTTATTACTATTTAAACAGAGAAAACTTATTGCTGGAAACATACCACTAACCTAGTTTAACTGATGAAGCACAGACAAAGAAGTAATTATCCACGTTTATTAGGGTGTAACAAGAATGTGTTATTATTGTATTAATTATTGTTATTATTATGGTATTATTGTACTGTAGGCCAAGCCAATTATCAGGGCCAATATTTGGCATTTTGCCGATTATCGTGAATATTATTATTATTCACATTTAAATAGTCATAATCTGTATTTATGTAATTTGTTATATATTTGTATATATATTATATTGTATTTATTATATATTTTTCCCCCAGTCACTCAGGGAGGCTCAAGAAATAATATTTGTAGCTCCGGGGAGGGTAATGATATACAAAAAAAAAAAAAAAAGAAACAAACAAAGTTACACCCCAGCCACCACCCTACTCTGATAAATAAACAAGTCCCTAGGATCTGTCAGTCTAGTAGGATTCATTGATTTGCTTGTTTATTTATATGCCCTCAGAAATCCCAGAGCTGGCAGACCATGGCATCACGCTGCCACCCAACATGCAGGGGCTGACAGAGGAGCAAATTGTGGAGCTGAAACTGAAGGATGAATGGGAAGACAAATGCGTACCCAGCGGAGGGCCAGTGTTTAGAAAGGATGAAATTGGAAGGAGGAACGGACACGGTGAGACTCTTGACTGTAGGCTGTGTAATTAAACAAGAAAATGATTCTAAACGCGTGGCACAGGTCCCTTTCATATGTTTGTTGCTTTGATCTGCAAACTGTGAAACACCTGGACAGAGATTAGCCCTTACTATATCCCTGATATTGAATCCCTTGTGTGATTGCAAAAATTAAACAATGTTAATCATTGTAAGTAGTTTATTTCCTTGCCCGAGTTGATTGTGCATCCCTACTGTTGATCACATAGACATATACCGCTGTAACAGTTTTTTAAAGAGGTTCATTTTAATGTCCAGGGGAATGATTTTTGGTAATCTTACAATCCACCTCTTTGCCTTCTACCAGCTCCAAATGATAAAATGAAAGAGGTGTTGATGAAAACAGTGGAGGAGGCAAAGGCACTGATCTCCAAAGTGAGTATCAACAAAAGAAATCTTTATCTTGTTCACTTAGGGTCAGAGCTTTCAATGTAATCTGTCTCTCTCATTATCTTTCAGAAACAAGTTCAAGCTAATGTTTGTGTTACCATGGAGATGATAAAGGAAGCCCTGGATCCGCTAAGGGGTGCAGTCATGATAGTGTACCCCATGGGGCTTCCTCCTCATGACCCTATCAGGATGGAGTTTGAGGACCGGGAAGACCTATCAGGGACACAGGTAAACAGCTAAACCTGTGTTGGTAATCAGTTTTTTTGGCAGCTATGAAATTAGTTTTAGTCAACAACAAGGGCATACACTCCTTCATTCCTCTGCATCTGCCCTCTCCATCTGTCTGTACCTCAGGCATCTCTGCAGGTGATCACAGAGGACGAGTGCCAGCTATGGTGGGCTGCCAAAGAGATGCAGAGGGGGAAAAAACTGCAGGACTACATCGGCAAAAATGACAAGACGAAGCTGGTAGTCAAGATCCAAAAAGTGAGAGCCATTTCAGCCACTCTGAAGAGAGTGTATTTGTTCTTTTATGTTTTGTGTTTGTTTTTGACAACTACTGGAATCCATTTGTTGCTGTTCCCTTTAGAGAGGAGAGGGGGCGCCAGCGAGAGAGCCTCTGATCACAGATGAGCAGCAGAAACAGATGATGCTGCATCACTACAGGAGGCAGGAGGAGCTCAAGGTGAGGGAGACAAAACACTCGGGAACTTTCAAATAGGCGTCTACATTAGAAATCATGTTCCCATTATGTGCCTTTCTAACCTTTGTCAACATTTGCAGAAACTGGAGGAGGCAGACGATGATAGCTACCTGGACTCGGAGTGGTCAGACAGACAGGCCCTGAAAAAACAGTTTCAAGGCCTCACCAACATCAAATGGGGACCGCGGTAAAGACCACTGCTGCTTAAATTCCCACCTTGGAGCTGCTGCCCTCACCTGCTCCTTTACAGCTCTATATGCAACTGACCGAGATGCCTTAATATCACAATACTGAAACCAGTTTATTTGCTGTGTTATTTGAGTTCTTCCAGCAAGAATTGTACACAACAGATAAGTTCATATGCCTCGAAGTAGTCACTGGACTGAAACATGAAGAAGACAGATGGAGAAATTGTAAGACAGAACAAGAAATGATGTCACGTGGAGGCTGATGTTAGATAAACCTGTTTATTTGAAGTTAAATCTGATGCCTGTGTTCATTTACCAGTTGTTTTCACCCTGTTGTAAAGTTATAATTAAATTGATGCTGTGAAAAAAATTAAAGCTCAATGTAAATGTACTTTCTGTCGTTATTGTGTGGGGAAAAAAATCAAATAGAGCGGTTTTTGTGGGTTGACATTCAACAATATTAAGAGGTAGTGAATCAACTGGAAAAGTTTTACAACCCTTGGATTGCAGGGACAAGGATGCAACACCTTTCCTCTCTTTGTCTCCCGTCACTGACACACACACACGCACACACACACACACCTCTGCGAGTCGGAGCTGCTCTGAGGCAGGAAGTTGCCACATACTAGATGATCGTTCCAGCTCTTGTCCAAGCACGGACAAGGAAGCTGTAGAGTTCAGAGTGTTTCGTTCACTGAAAGGTTGAACTGTTTGTACGTGCTGACAGCTGATGCAGTGATTCAGAGAGGAGCATTTCAAGGAGCAGTGCATTCAAATTGGAAAGAAATATTCTGGATCTACAGTGTGAACAGATGGTAACTACAACAACCACTAATGAAGTAATATGGTTAGGAAAACACTTTACTGCAGCTATTTTTGTTAGGGAAAGCAACACTTGACTCTTATTAAGCCTCAGATATGACCGTGATGAAAAGGCTTCATTCTTGAGTTAAAACCCAGAGGGAGTTGGGAACAACTGTGTATTGTGATCCCTCTAGAAAAACTGAAGGTATTATGGCAGATCACTGTCCCTGAAATGTTCTTTGCTTTGTAGTAATATTGTCAGTGTCACTGATAAAGCTGCTATTTGTCCCCTAAAGGATTAGTCCATACAAAACAGTGCCTTAGATTACCTTAAATGTTGAAACTAAAATATTTAAGGTAACCACAATTGTACCTCCACATAGTTGCTTCTGCAGACCTCTAACATTTTCTACAAATATTATAAAGCGTCTTCTTCTAATCAGTGTAATCTAATTGCTGCTCAACAGAAAGGGAAAAGATTGAAGGTGCTGTTATTTATAGGTTGTTATGCAATGATTTTACTGGTCCGGATCACCTGAGATCAATTTGCGCTGTTGTCACTGCTGTATGTGTGTTGTGTGGTGTTGTCCCTTTTTTTTCTCCTGCAGCTCTGCCCAGGTGTGCTGCATCACCAAACGAAGTGCATTGCTCAGTGAGGTGCACCTGGCCTGGGAAGAAGCTGCTTAAAAGCTCCTGTTCCTGCAGCAGAGGAGATGTTGATGCCTCTCTGCCTGGAATTATTATTGTCTTGTTTGCATGGATTTAATCTTTTATAAGGTGTCTTGTGTGGTTATTTTGGGTCAGAGATGGAGTGTTGTTCGCCCCATAGGGCCACTTTGGGGTGTAACAGCTGTATGTGGCCCATGAATTAAAAAGTCTTACAAGGTGGTTTAAACCATTGCACAAAGCTTCCCCATATGACTACACCAATGGATGTGTTGCTCAAATTACTAACTAAGGTAGGGCTGTTGCCTTAATCTGTTAGTCTATTGTCAATTTGACCTTAAAGCTTGATACTGAATTCAGTTAATTTTACATTAAAACCTTTTCCATCATCTATGAATTGCTGGTTCCAGATCAACACACTCCTATTATTCCATCTTGTGGTACTCCACAGACCACCTTTATCCTCTTACTGTCTCTATTATGCAATGTCAGATCACTTTCTTACTAAATTTAAAGCAACACCAGCCTGTCCTTGTGATGTTGGGGCAAATATATACACCACTGACTGCATTGGTTGGTCAACTTTAACAGCAACTCACTGTAGCAGCAGGCACTGTTAAAAACTGCATTAGCCCCTGTTTTTCGCCTGGATACTGTGGTTGAACCTTTACATAATGAACCACATCTTGATACAAGTTCTCTAAATAACAACTTCTTTTGTTTTTTTCTCCCCATTGAAGAGGTATTTTGGGGAGTTTTCCCATATACTGTACACATTGTAAAGGCAGATTTGTGATATAGAAATAAAACTGAGTTAACTTAAATTTAAAACGGCAGCTGTGTGACTTCCTTCAAGACCAGTGATTTTACCCTTTTTGTGGTACTGTATTTCAACCCAAAGTCCGAGCTTCATTCGGTGGTGGATGTGAAAAAATACAACATTTAAACAAATACAGAATTTATGTGACCACCCATTTTAAATCATTAAACCCTGTTAACCCTTTAACTGCTGTTGGAGTTTCACCCAGACATTACATTCTTCACAAACTGACCTGCAGAAAATGGCAAAACACACAACAAACTGCTTTACAATGTAAAAAAAAGTCTCTTGTTAATAATCAAAGGCTGGGAGCTGCTGCAGAGGATCCTGAAAAAAGGTGTGAAAAGCATCCATTAAGTCAGAGTGTAGTTAACATGAGCTGCCGTTCAGATAGGCATTCATCCGTATCTCCTGTATGATCATATCCCTGCGCTCGATCCTCTCCGCCCGCTCAGCTGCCTCGCTCACATAAGTCACTTCCTCCCAGTCATGTATCGCCTTCCTGTCTGCGGCTGAGATTAGAGAGCTGTATGTTCCCTGTTCCTCATCATCTTCTTCTTCCTCATCATCGTCGTCATCATCCTCCTCCAGGTTAACAGCCTGGCTTCGAGACTTGGGTGTGAGTCTGTGATCTTTGAGCCCGTGCCCTCTGCAGGTCACCCGGACTGACACAGCCAGCAGTGTGAGCAGCAGGCCAATACACACGCTGGAGGTGAACAGCAGCGCTGCCATTTCTGGATGCTCTGTGAGGGAAATAAAGGAAAAAGAATTTCTAAAACATGGATTAGATTCTTTCCACTGCTGACATTAATCAACTCCAGTTTGGTTGAAATACACCCTTCATTAACCCTTTACTAAATAAAGTTAGACAGGAAATTTAGTAATCAAAAACAAGACAACAATACAAATTCAAAAGACATTAAAACAAAATATATAAAAACAAGTATCATCTAGCAATTAAGTATCAAAATATAACAACAGCATAAGAGGCACTCCTATAAATGTCATGACAAAGTGCCTTCACATACACACACCCACTCCAGCCAGAATGAAGAAGCTGAAATGCACTATTTAAGGGATGGGGACAGTCCTGAGGAATGGAGTCTGGTGAGATTTTTTAGCTTTTTTCTGGTTAAACAAAAGGATCTTACTCTTTAACCATAATGTTTCTGTGGAGATCCTTTCCATAATGTTTTCAGACACTTATAATAACAATCCGAGCCTGACAGCGGCAAAATAATAAGTACCTTTAATGTAGGCGTAAGTCAGGAGAGAGTTGCTCATCATCGCTCCTGAGTTGTCTGGTCTTCTTGACCCTTTGGGGAAAGGCTGCTCCAGATCTGCAGGAGGAGCTGTTGTAAATAATCATAATTATGATGTCAGCTTAAATGGCAAAGAAAACCTGGATGTGTAACAGATGGCATGATGCAGTTACCTTTTTCTGTATCCACAGCAGGAGATGAGGTGGAGGTGAACATGGAAGGGTCTGCCTCTCTTAATAAAGTTTTCGGTACTACTAGAAGAAACACAGAGGAGTCTTTATATTGCTGTTGACAAATTAATACAGAATTGGTGACTGTGTATTGGTGATTCTGAAGCAGACCATTCCTCATCACAACACTTTCCAACACCCAAACGTCTGCATAAACTGGGCCCACAATAGAGTGAGACTCTCAAATTATGAATATAATACATTATTCTGTCCAACTGTGCTGATAACTGGTCTGCAAGGTTAACACACATTGTTTTGTGCTTTCTGAAGCCAACAGAGTCAGTCAGAAGAAATCTTTCAACATCAGGCTGAAGTCAAACTTCCAAACTTTGATGCATGAACAATGTTGCTGCATGACCTCACTGGCATTTGTGCCAATCGCAGGAAGTTTACCAGGATGCCTGCCTCAACCCACAAATCTACAGTTTACAGTCTATTATTTCCTGCTACCGTGTTGTTGGGTGTGATATCACGAGAACAGCTGATAAGCAGATAAGAATCCGCAATAAGAAACTACATGTTCACTCACAAATTCACATAATGAATAAGGCAAAAACAAAGCCAGACATGACGCGAGCTATGTATAGAATATTATCACGTGAGCTTGTTTCTATTTTAAAACCTCTCATTTATCAACAGGCTAGTAATTGTATCTTGTGAACGAGGAAGCAGAGAGAGTCTTACCACAAGAATAGACCACACTGAGGTACTTCCTGGTTCCTGGAAAGCAGGGGTCCCTAAAGGTCTGGTTGCTGACAGCAACAGCACACTTCTGTTTGCTGTAGCAGGATTTGGACACCAAGTGTACGGCCTCGTGGTTCAGACAATCTGTACGGAACAGCAAAGAGAAACCCAGAGAGCAAGGCTTTGAATAAGACTGAAGATGATAAGAAGTTTGTGTGTGTGTAATGCTCACTGAACTTCAGGAAAAAGCTCACTGACATGTACTTCAGTTGCAATAACCACTGATTTAATGTTTTACAGGCGTTTGGATGTAGTTTAACCTGACAAGAGTTTTCTTGTGCTGTATCAGACGACTTAAACTAGCATTTAAACCTCTGCCTGGGAAAATTGGTTTGATTTCTGTCAGAGACACAGAAAAAAAAGTAAGACAACTTGGCAAGAAATGTCCAGAAAACTATATTTCCAATTGTAATTAATTAGAATTTAAAAAAGAGAAAATATTTTTAAAGGAAAATTCCTTTTTCTTTCTTTCTTTCTTTCTTTCTTTCTTTCTTTCTTTCTTTCTTTTTGCTTATTTTTAAGTAATTTTCTTGTGACTTTTTACAAATTTCATACTAATTTTTGGGCCAATTCTTGTTTAGTTGCTTGTCACACTTTTTTTCCCCCATTTTTTAAAAAGAAATCAAGTCAATTTGCTCAGGTTTCAAAGGGTTAACTACAATGAAAGCACTTATTTTGGCAGCCATGTAAGCAAATGCTTAACTCATTTTTGCATATTCTAAAGCATTCGATGATAAAGAAGGCACTTGAAAGCATTACTGTATGTCAAGTTATTGTCAAATTTGTGTAATTTGGTAGAATTAACAAATGACAGTAGAATCCAGTCTGTATCTGATACCCTTCCTAAAGACCTTTTTAAAAACTGACATTGATTTATCAGAAAAAGCACAGGTGTACACAATAATGTTAACAATGGTTGGGGGAAAACCCAAATGAAATGCAACCATTACTGATGTTATTAGTGAGATCTGTGAGATTTCCTACTATATGATATCAAAATATGCTGTGGAAAGTAGCCCACTGTATATTTTTGCCTGTGTTTCCTCTTAATGTAGGCCACATTTCACATAAATAACCTTTTCTTTGTTTTGTAAAGCTAATTTCTGAGTTTTGTTAACAACTGTTCCATAGGACAGTTATTCGTGTCACCATCTGCCTCTTTCACAGAAGACAACTTGGCATGTCAAGGTAGGAAAAGTACAGATGCAGTTAATAAAAGTAATGATGACTAAATTCCATTTCTCTGCTTTGGTTTCAGAGTCCTGGTGCATGCTGGCTCACAGTCACACTGGGACACTTGACAGAGCCGTCGTTAATGTGATTGGTAACACCTGGGATTTTCCTGCCATGAAGTCTAACGCTGCATTCACATGCCTCTTAGATGGTCCCATCCTGAGTTTAGAGGCTGTTCCTTCGACTTTGGTGAGTTTTTGAGCTTTAATTTGTAATGTGGAAATAACATGGACGTTACAAAGAAAATATATTGCATTTTATTGTTGAAGCTTTATATTACAAAGTGATTTTGTCCAGCCTTCTTGCTGCACCAGTACATCCCTTAAATATAATAAAGCATTGCTTTACCTGACTTATACTAATAAATAGCTTTTTTAACTCATCTGGGTCACCTTTATGTGGACAGCAATGGTGATAACCTAAATACGTATTAAAATATACTAATAATATGTTTACCATCATCCAAACATTTACTTTTGTCTGCCAAGTTTCTGCATAATATGTCAACAATGGTTTAATGTTGTTTTGCATGTTTTTGTCGTCATTATCTCTGTCTTTTTTGGCCGTTTTGTGTCTCTTTGTGCTTGTTTTGCCCATTTTGTGGTTGTGTTGTGTCTCTTCGCAGTTCCTTTAAAAATCTTTGTGGTGCCTCTTTGTGGTCATTATGTTGCCAGTGCATGTTAATTTAAGTGACATTTTGCATGAGGAGGCCAGGGGGGCCCTGACACTTTGTACACTTTTAGGACCACTGGCAATGTGGGAAAAAGACTAGAACCATCTTATCTTTTACACAACTTATCTTTAACTGGGAAACTTGGATATTACAGAGTCATTGTTAACACCTGTGATTTTTCGTTCTATGAGGTCTAAATGAGCCGTATACAATACTTATTTTAGTAGACACTACTTAGTGGATACATTAACACACTCAGAAAATTCCAACACTCTAATAACATTATTATAGTGCATTTTATAAGTAAATATAAGTAAATACGGTGTTACAGTGAAAAAAGCCACTTTGTTTATAACCACGTAAACACATTTCCTGCATAATCTGATTTAATGAAACATCATCAGCACTGCAAAAAAAGTCACCAAATAGTGCTGCTAATTAAAAAGCCATGGTGTTGTTTGTTTACAGTAATAATTCTAAGGTTTCAAAAATAATAAAAAAAAATATTAAAGTCAATTAAAATGCTATATATTGTCTGTCAGACTAGTGAAACCTGTGACTTACAGTTGATAACCTGTTGGGCATTTTGCAAGACATTATATTTTTGGTTTTACTCCTTGCCTTATCAGAGGAATATTAGACTAAGACTGAGACTGAATATCCAGTTGACTTACCAAATGGGGGTGGTCTCGTCAGGTGTGAGGGGCAGATGTCGGTCTGGCCCAGACTTCTCCCATAGACAGCTGCATAGATGTTCAGAAGCTTGGGGGGCTTACAGCGCAGGGTCATCATCTCCCCCTCACACACCACATGTCTTTTGTGTTCAGCTGAGCGAGGCGAAAAAAAAACAATAAGGATGAAGAGGTGATTGCAATGGGAAACTGAGGGGTTAGGACTGGGGAAAAGGGGAGGAGATTTTTGTGTGTAGCTGTGAAGCTTTTTCAGGGTATTCCACCTGTAAATGTGTGTGAGAAACCGATGCTGAAACCAGGACGATGAATTGAGTGGGAAAATAAAAAAAAGGTAGAGACAAATGGGAATAGAGCTGCTGGACTCACTTGGTTTACACTTGTAGTCCACGTGGAGGTATTTGGTAGTGCCAGGGCAGGGGTCCTTCCCAAACAGCAGGTGGTTGACAGGCAGCTGGCAGTCTCTGTGGCTCTGACACTCTGACAGCAGCTTCTGCACAGCAAACATCACCGACAGTCAGCATTTACAGCAGAGTGACGCACTAACTGGCTGACAAATGGAGCACAGAGGTTAAACCTTTATAAATATAACAATTAAACAGCAGTCACTTCATATTTTAATTTATTTATTCTAGTATGCTTTCACTTATTTACCTGCAAACTAGTTTCTTGGCTTGTTTATTTAGGTTAGGTCAGGTGACTTTATTTGTACCCATAGGTAGATTTGATTTATGTATTACCTTTTAAGCATTTTGTGATTTATTAAAATGATTTATAATAATAATAATAATAATAATAATAACTTTATTTATATAGCACCTTTAAAAACAGAGTTTAGAAAGTGCAGACAAACAAGACAAAGCAGAAGCAAGAAGGGTTTCTTGCAGAGGCAACATAGTTATAAGAGCCTAACAATAATGCAAACTAAGGCCAGACAAAATAAGTAGAAATAATCAAGAGAGAACCAATTACAAACAAAAACAACCCTTTCAATAAGAGTAAATACAATTCAAAGAATATTAGCAGTAAACAGAGACAATAGTACTAATAATAGAAGTAAACAAGTAAAGTTTTTGTGTTTTTGTAAATCTTCTGGCTAACAATAAAAATAAAATAAAATAAATAAAAACAGCAGTCATCAGCAAAAAAAAAAAAAAAAAAAAAACACATGGAGAGAAAGCATCTCCAATAAATCACCTAAAACTCTCCTTTACACAAGTGGCCCAATAAGACTGAAAAGTGCTGCATATCTCACACATAAAATGCACCTGTAGAGCAGTAAAAGCTGAACAGCTGTGGTTGCCGGCTCTGAGCGAAGGGTCTAGGTCTGCGCTGCACAGACGTGCATCACCACTCCCGTAGAAGGCAGACTGGATGGAGATGGTGGAGTGACGTGGACAGTGGAGACGCAGAGGCTGTCCGTCACATGCCTGAGCAGAGTGGCTGGTGATGATCCTGGACAGGTAGTCTGTCACACAGAAGGAAGTGGTTAGGCTGCACTACACATGGAAACATCAAGATGCATTAAAGGGACACAAATGTTTACACATGAAGCTCAGTTTACTGGTCATGGGGAGTATGCTTAACCTGTAGACATAATGGTTTAATGCACTCTGTGGCTCTGGAGGGAGCATTTTAAAAATTAGGGGAAAATAACTCTATGATGCCATCAGGGTTAACTTAGATTGAGTGTTAGAATTTAAAATTTTAATGGAAAGCCTGCATGACAGACTGGAGATTTGGGGTTTAAAATATGGTATTGAGTTATAGGAAATGTAGGATGTTATATGTTTGGAGCTTGGCCCACAGAGCGTAAAGTTTGTCCATTTTCACCATTCTTAGTGTTTACTCTGTCTCTTGTGAGCCCCGAAATTTTTCAGAAGTGCAATTCAAAATCGCTGGAGTATTCCTTTAAATCCACTTAATCATTTTAAGGACAGACAACCACAAGAACCTTATAAAGGGAGGGAGTGCCCCCAGGGGCACCACTAAATCCACTATTCGTTACAGTGGTGGAGATAGACACAACAACTAATAAACTTGATTGAAAATGGATTTTAACTTTGAGGCAACTTAATACCACTGAAAAACTGTTTTGTTTGTTAATATTTTTTTTTAATCTGTGGTTTCGGATCTTTCTTTTTTTTTTTTGGCCTCTTTGGAGCTCCCTTGGTTGTCTCATGTTGCTTTGAAAACTCACCCCTCAAACTACTGACTGCCAGATCTCTTTCCTTGGTGCCAAACTCCGCCAACTGGCTTTCAACCCAATACGACCCACCTTTGTTGCGTGGTGTCAAGTAGATGCGATTAAGTTACTTCTGATTCAGTCTTGGGGTGTTTACATTATTTGTCTTATTTATAGGGAGCCGTACAAGCATTTGCCCCAGGTAAGAGATGCGCAAAAGTCCCACCTCCCACATTAGCAAGACACACAGACTTCTTTTGTTTTGTTTTTTTTTTTTTGATTGTCTTTGTCATCATTAGCTTTCTTTTTTGTGGTTTTGTGTGTCTTCGCAGAGGCCACTTATATCTCTTTGAGGTTATTTTGTGTTTTTTTGGTTGTTTTTGTGCCAATTTGTCGTTGTTTCGCCGATTCTGTGGTTGTGTTGCATGTCTTTGCAGCTCCTTTAAACATCTTTGTGGTCTTTTTACTTTTCCTTGTAGTCATTATGTAGTCAGTGTGTGTTAATTTAAGTCACATTTTGCATGAGAGGGCCAGGGGCCCCCCTGACACTTTGGGCCCTTGGGACTATGCCAGGTAGGCCAGTTCAGTAATCTATTCTTCCTTGCAAGACTAAGAAGTGATTGAAATAAATTAGATGGACAGTTTGGACTATAACTACAGAGACAAAACACAAAATAGGACATGTATTTTATTCCATCTTGTGAGGGGCTCATTGCATGTCTGCTGCAGAAACTGACCCTGATGGAGACCTGTGAGTCACAACGCGCTGGTCATTTTAATCTTTAACGCCATGTACAACAAAGGCATTTCAATTCTTGCACAAACCTTACAGTGTGTCTTGCATCACTTTTGAAGGAGACTTGCATTTTATATTTTTTGATTGAGGGTCATGTAAGATGGAATAAACACTACTAATGCAAAAAAAATTAAAATAAAACAAAATACAATAAAGTAAAAGAGGCACCACAAAGTCTGTGTGTCTTCCTCCTATGTATGAGAGGTGGTGGGGCCTTTTGCATATCTGAGCCCAGGGGCCCCTTGTCTCATTATCCGCCCATGATTATCACACCATTTAGAAAAGACCCCATATGAAATATATATAAGTAGCAACACTTTCTCTGATATTCAACCATAATGATTTACCCCTCTCCTTCTCCCAATGCACCACCACATCATCATCATCATCATCATCATCACCATCTTACTTGAGAAGTCAGCCAGTCCACTCACACGCCTGCTCCACAGGAGTAAAGTCAGGTAGAGGAAGCTGTGGCTCCAGTCTAGTCCGTGGCAAGGACGCGTCCAGCTCATGACTCGCATCACCTGTCTCTGAGATCATATTAAAGAGACTGGAAAATTCACTGCAGGCTACAGGACTTTATGAAAATCCACACCAAAGCTTCATCTTCTTATAGCCTTGTTCTTAAAGCCACCGCTTTATCCATTCCTCTTTCCTCACAGGAAAAATCACCGATGAAGCTCAAAACAGAGCAGCGCCTGTGCGCCTGTGTGCTGCTGAGTAAGAGCAGCTCCTGTCCCCCCGCAGCACTGGACCACAGAGGAGCTTAGAAATAGCAGCTGCGCAACAAGTTGCTCCAAACTGAC
The DNA here is from genome assembly GCF_008729295.1 of Plectropomus leopardus. Lineage (NCBI taxonomy): Eukaryota > Metazoa > Chordata > Actinopteri > Perciformes > Serranidae > Plectropomus > Plectropomus leopardus. The sequence continues at coordinate 19,832,286 of NC_056475.1, forward strand.
AGACGAGGTGATCAATCCGCCGCGTGGTGACTTTGCTGCCGTTCAACGCCGCAGATTTGTGAATAGATGCATGTGGAAACTGAAATCGACTTACAGTAACAGCTGAGTGGGAATTATGGAGTGGGCGTGGCAGATAAAACTATTTTAAAAGGGAAGAGGGGCGACACACTCAATGGTATGACGCACTGGCACCACCTTTTATTTTTTTCTCCGCCATGAGGCACATGTTTACTTTTTGGATTATGGCAAAACGCTTCCATTCTGTGAGGTTTCTCCTGTGCGTGTCTTCTCCACTAGAAACTACAACTTTGTATGTTATGTAGTTTTTATGTCTTAACCTCTACACACTTTTAACGATTTGGATTTCTTTCTATTATTTAGTTAGATGTCATCAATAAGTCCTTAGGTGCGTTTTCCCCTCTGTGGACATCTATTTTCATTATTATTTTTATGTTATGGGTTTGTTTTTAATATGTGCTATCCATCTATCTATCTATCTATCTATATGATTATAAATATCTATATCTTTCTATAACATATAAATATCTATAGCAATCTGTGTTTATCTGTCTCTCTTTATATATATATATATATATATATATATATATATATATATATATATATTATATATGTGTGTGTGTGTATATATATATATCTCTAACATAATGGAATTTATTAATATCATAGCAATCTGTCTATATCGGTCTCTCTCTCTATATATATAATTATAAATATCTACAGCTATTAATATACTTGTTTATCTCTATGTATGTGTATATGTATCTATATATCTTAATGTATCCATGTCTCTCTCTTTATCTATCTGTGTATCTCTTTATATGCATCTATTTCTGCTATATCTTTCTACGTATCTACATCTGTCTATATCTGTCTGTCACACTGCATAGTATCTGCCACACATTTGTATTAGTGTAGAGTGGAAGAGATACTCAACATATACTCAGAAGACAAAGAAAGCACTGGCACAGCATTTTTGGCAAATCTTTTATTCAAGAAAGCAACTCCAGAAATAGAGGCCAAGATAGTGGTAGTGAACAAAAATAGACATTACAGCATTAATGATGCTCTCTGTGGGTCTGTGTGTCCCAAGCTGACTTCAGTGAATGATATTTTGATTCTGTTTCTTTTCATAAACTGTCGATGCCCTAACCGTGGTGCCTTTGAATAAAGCAGGGGGCCTACTGGGTAAATGGCTCCCCAGCCCACATCCATGACCCACTCCATGGTAACCAGTCAATCTACATGTCAGACTGCAGCGTAGAACTACAACAGTCAGACTGACAGAGACGTTGGGGTCTCCACGCTCGGCTCCACGGGGGGAAGACTGGCAGGGGGAGGAACTGAGAGGTGATATTTTGCATACAAAGTTGCATAGGAGTGGTTCCATTCTCTGTACATTAGCTTTAGGCACCAAGGGAGTGGCTGCAAGCCCCCTTTCATGTGCTGTTATCCTTCTAAAGCCTAAGAAGTTTCTTGCACTTTAAGTTTTTTAAGACAAGGGGATAACAAATATACAGTAAATGCAGCGCCCATAACATGATTCCATTAATGCCTTAAGCTATGGTGAAAAAAAAATGAAATATGTAAACCTATAGAAAGGAGAAATAGAAAAACATAATTTTTGTCCCATCATGATGCTGACTCATGTCAGCAATTCTTGTTGATGACATAAACTTCTTTACAATATGGTAGAGATTACATAAGGATAAAATATGTAACACAATACAACTATTAGTGTTTATTTTGTTGCTTTTTGAAAAAAAAAAAAAGAGTTGCCATAAAGACAAGCAAAAACATATTGTGTTAACTAAATAAATAATTACTGCTGACAACTAAGGCCACTCGAAAAAACAAAAAAACCCTAAACCTCGTTGTGTTTGGGCAGACAGATAATGGATAATCAATATGCCATTATCAGAGAGACTTTGATCAAAGAAAATTTCTCACGACATGCTGTTGAAACTTGTTCAAATTGGGAACACAACTACTCGATTAGATAGGAGTGACTCCAAAATCAAGACAAAACATTTGATTAGTGTTAATGATGTTTTGTAACAAACAGGAAGACGGGGAGATAAACCAAACAGGTCCATCCAAAGGAAAGATTTACATTTTTTCCTCAAGGATGGCTTGGATCACTCGCATATCAAAATATTTTCAGTTTTCTTTGAAAGCACAAATCTTTCAAAGAAATCAGCTGCGGAGGAACACACAATTCTAGTCTCAGGAGGTTGCTTTATTTACTTTACAACATTCAACAGAGGGAGACAGTTATTTTGAAATAAGGAGTTGGCTGTCGCAACACAATACAAAGATTCCCAAAGACAGAGAAACAATTAGTTTATTTTTCCAAACACAAAGAATTTACAGCTCAAAATGGGACAGATTTTAACTTTATAAACATCTTCACTTGAAATCCATATTCATCTCAAACTGTGAATCAAGTGCAGCCTGGAATTGAGGAAACACAATGACATTAAAAATAAAAGAAAAACAAGTAAGCAACCACATATCAACCATCACCTAACCAAGTATTACGATACTCACCAATTCTCTTTTTGCTTCTTCTATTTTCACTTGAGCGAGAGAAGGGCTCTGTTGTGGTTTAGAAGGAAAAAAAAACATTTCATGAAGTCGAATACACAAACATAAAGCTGTTTTGAAATATCTGTCAAGTTGGTATAATTAGGTCTAAATATAGATTTTCTCCCCCAAAAATGCCATGATAAAAATATATAGCATGATGTGAAAGTGCTGTTGGATGTTGGACTGTTAGTGGTTAAACTGAAAACAAACTCACTGGGCTTAAATCCATGTAAGGCTCCAGTTTCTTTTTCAGGGGGATTATTTCTTGTTTCAGCGCTGTGGTTTCCTACAGAGAGAAAGATAAGACGACACATTTTAACCCTAAAAGTGAACCAAAGCGTTGTATTTTCATTCGGCAGGCAGGGCAGCTTTAACTGTACAGCACATTTCATACAACAGGGCAATTCAAAGTGCTTTACAGAGCAATACAATACAAAAACATAATCAAGGATGCCGGTGTACAATTAGAGTAGAATATAAAAGGTCAAATTTGTTACTAAATTATTAAAAAAGATTATTTACAGGGATATTAAATGAAGTTTGCATTTTCATGCTGCTTAACTTGTACCTGTAACAGCTAAAATTACCTCAGAAAGCTGCACAACAGCTTGGTGTGTGATGGACTTGTCCATGTTCCTGGATACAAGTTGAGCCTGCAGGATTGACAGAAGAGAATTAAACATTCAGCCGAGTCCCATGAAGCTGTGTCGCGGCTGCTGACGGTGATATTAGTGTATCTGCTCTCTCCTGACAATGATACCAGTGGCAATAACTGTTGGACTGTCTGCAGCATCATCTTGTTGCTCTAGTAACTTGATGCCCAAATTATATCCGGGTCAAACTACACTCTGTCTTTTTTAACAAAATAAAATGTGTAACCCCACAGAGGAAAGAACCACGGCTCACCAGGAGATTATTTGCTGTTTTTCAGAGAGCAATTTCTGCACCTTTGGCATTTTTTTCTGTGGCAACATCATTGAGCAATGAACGATAAATCTGCATAGCATGTTCATCATCAAACCCTTAAGTTTGTCTTCTTTCCTATTGCTAGAGTGTTTTCTAGTAGACTCTCTTAAGACTACCCTCTCCATCGTTCACCCTTCTAATTGAGTATTTTTATGCCGTTGGCTATTTGATTTTTTTTTTTTTTTTTTTGGCATGTGTTGATTGCAATTTTCTCATCCTGGTGGCTGAAGACACCAATAATCAATGCCTCTTTGGGCTGCATAACAAGTTGTCATTAGTACAATTTTTCTTAATTTTCTCATCCAGAGCAAAACCTCCCACTCGGATATGATTACGTGAAACAAAACAGGCTGAAGTGTAGAAGAAGCACTCTAAATATCTGGGCATTATCATTTTTAACAGCGGCATAAATTTAATGTTGCAATGCACAACATAACTTGCATTATACAGTTATTACACATAAACAGGTCTAATGCCGTGACGTACCTCTGCCCTCTCCCGTCTGCTGCTGAGCTCTTTAGCCTTTGCAGTCACAAAATCCATGTTGAGCAGTCGCTCTTCTGCTTTAGCGCTCTCCACTGCTTGAGTTTTGACTGTTTTGTTGATATCCCTAAAGACAAGTTACAGATATAGTAAAGTATGTGGCAACAAATGCTGTATGTCTGCTGTGACTGGATTTTAGCATGTGCCTACATGAAGAAGTAGTTTTTAGTTTTTACTTGCTACAAAGCAAGGCCACGGTCAACATGCTAAAGTCATCCTCGACATCCATGTTCTTACTCTTGTAAGTTGCTCCGCAGCACCAGAGTGGCACCGAGTCTCTTTCTGACGGCCCGCAGTTCCCTCTCAAGTCTCCTGTTTGACTTTTCTGCCTCCAGGAGTTCGTTGGTGAGGTTGTTCACCGCTGGCATGAAGCTAGGCGAGACATAAAGCTGTTAATGTGAAATCCTTTAATGCTAACTTTCCATCAAGAACAATACTGATGAGAAACAATAGAAAAACAACAAACTTAAAGTGCAATTTCTCACAAGTGTAACTATCTTCCATGTGCCATTGATGAAAATATTTTTTAACTGTTGAGTTTTCACCTTGTTCTTTCACTATTTATATTGCTCTTGTTGCTTGCTTATATTGTACACACATCTCTGCTGCAGCAATGCAAATTTCCAAACTAAAAAAGGATTATCTTATCTTAGAATAGACCACAAGAGTGCAGCGACGGTGTACCTGCCCAGTGACGTGTCTCTGACTCCAAGCACCATGGCAGTGTCCACCAAAGCAGACAAGTAGTCAGAGGCAGGCTTTGACAAGCTTGCACAGGACAGACCAACAGCTTGCAGGAGAACATCACGGAGGTGAGCACCTAGACGGAGGAAACACAGTCACGTTGTGCTAAAGTTCTGTGAAGACTTTGTGGTATGAACTGATGGACTGTCTTACATTTGACACAGCTGGGTACAGTGAAGTGGATCATGTAAAAACAGAATCAGACCATTAAAGATCTGTAACAAGTTGGATCTTTTGCCTATCACTTAGTCGTACTCATTAACCCTTTGAAACTGGAGCAAATTGGTTTAATTTCTTGCAAAAACATGGGGAAAAGGCAAAGTGCTTAAAACATATTATAACTCTGTAACACAATTTTAAATATGTAAGAGGATAATTATAAATATAGTTTTTTCCGAGCTTTTTATGTTTCCTTTGGCATTTTACCTGAACTTTTTTTTAATTTATTATTTTTGAACCTATTAATTTCTTGCAATTTGTGTAACATTTCTAACCAAGGTGCTCATAGCTTTTTTCCCCCTTTTTTGTTCAGGGTTCAAAGGTCTAAATACTTGCTGAAAGCAGCAGAAAGAAGTGATGTTGCTCCAGGTTTCAAAGGGTTAAATAACAGGCACTTTGCATAAAAATTGACAGTGTTAAGTTCACTTCGCTCCTCTCCTGTCTGTCAGTGTCCCACCTTCAGCCTGATACTCGGAGGCTTTCTGTTTGAGGTCCTCTGTGAGGACAGCTGTGTCACTGCAGCGGTCTTCACTGGACTGAGCCAGCTGGTACAGGATGTCCACTGTCCTTGTGTTGACCTCAAAGTGTGGGACCGGCTGATCTCCAAACACTGAGCTGAGCCAGCTGTTCACCTGAGGAGCGACATCAAGCAAGATGTAAACAAGAACCAACGGCATTAACTTATGACTTAATTAACTTATGGTCGTGTTATAAAGACTTTACCTTCTTGATTTTTTCACACATGACGAACAAAAAGCATCAGACACCACAACGGCTAACTTCTTAAAACATTTAGGTGATCCAGCAGTCCCAAAAGGCGACAACAGTAAAGTTTTTTTCCTCTCTGGTTTCGCGCCCCTAAAATCATTCTAATAACTTCCGGGTTGCAAGCAAACGAGAAGACGGAGCAAATTTGTTTTTGTAAAATTAACTTCATGTTTTTAAATTTAATTTAAAAAAGGACTAGTTGTAGTTAAATTAATAAATTAATAAAAACAAAGCAGGTCATAAATAACATAAATGTAAGGTATTAACAAACTGTTTCCGGTCTACGTTCTTAGGCTCACAAAGATGAACAACAGATCAAGAGAGTTCACGTCGTTTCCCCTCAGACATACCTTTATACCTTTTTCAAGTAAACCGGAAAAGTTCAGAGAAGGCACTCTCGCATCTGTAAACGCTTAAAATAGACTAACGAGAGGCTTATGGAATAATAACGGGATGAATAGTAAGTGTTTTTTGTAAAAAAAAAAAATGGGTCTTATTTTATTTGGCCATCCGTTTTGAACATTGGCTGTACATAAAGCATTGAGGTTGTATCTTTTGAGGCTTTTCTCTAACAGACGAAAGCGGAAGTACACACAATGAATTGTCTTGCGTCGTGATATGTCTTCAGGGATCTGCACTTCTCTGTCAACCACCCGCGTAAGTTCAAAACAGCTTGTTGAGTAGAATTTCGTAGAAATGGCGTCGAGAGAAAAGGCATCAAAACACCGACAGAAACTCATAAACACCACGTTTGAGTCCAGTGTAGACTCCACCGCCGTCGAAGAAAAGTTGTTTGGCCACGCAGAGGAGGACGAGGAGGAGGACGGTGACGACGGACCTGTGGTCTTCATCTGCGGGAAGTGCAAGCTGCCTGCCGGGGACTCACTGTCCTGGGATGGAAGTGAAGATGGACAAAACCAAATAAGACTGAAACGTGAGTTTCGCTTACTTTTTTATTTTCACGCCCAAACTGACTGCTTTTGCATATAACGAATGTAGAGAAGTCAGCTGGGCGACATATCAAACTGTCCCCACCAAAATTTAATTCTGTCTTTCTGCTGTTGTTTTATTTATCACCGGACAGTTAGCTCGCTAGCTAGTGCAGTTTAAAAATGAGTGGTGCGTTCAGATGCAGCAGTAAAGGTTGGGTATTTACAGATATCAACGTGGCCTTATAAATACAAACTATAACACAATGCTGCAATACGCTGCTGACATGTTTTGATGTTTTGGTCTCAGGGGTCACTGACAACGTCGTGGTTGGAGAGGACACTCGCCTACATGAAGCCAGCAAACGATCCCCCTGGTAAGACAGATTATCGGCCTGATCGGCCTGACCGATTATTGGGACCGATTTTGGCATTTTGCCCATTATCTGTATCAGTACTTTATTCTTATGATTGCCGATACAATTAATTGTTTAAAAAGTGCAAAGAAAGTGTCAGCAAGGGAGGGATTTTTATTTTGGAGCTGTTTTTATTCATTTAGTTTTTACTTGACTTTATAAAAAAAGTTGCAGGGAACCTTCTTTATATAATGTTGAAAGTTTCAGTTTTGATTAAACATTTGCTAAAGGCATTTAAACAAAGTTTTGTGTTGGAGTCTGTCATATTCTAAATTCTAAATATTGACAGAAAGATTTTCATTTTTATTGTAAATGCATATCTGTTGATAATATCGGTTACTGATCTCATTAACTACTAATAATTGGTATTGGTATCAGCCCTGAAAAACCTATATCAGTCAACCCTAATAAGAAGATCCTGCACAGTACTGTGTATGAAGTATTCAGATCCTTTTATTAAAATAAAAGTACCAATACAGTAACTTAAAATACTCATACATTAAAAATATTATATTAATACATTTAAAATATTTGCATTCACATTTTACCTGATTAAAAGGTCAATAGCAGCATCAGCTAAATGTACTAATAGTATCAACCTTTAAAGTGCAAATTATGCAGCAGGATTGCCCCTTTCAGAATCAAGCTATACTTTTATATCATTGGATTATTTTAACTCATGCTTAGTCTTGTAAGCAACCTTTTATATCTTTAATTGATTATTGGTAAAATTAACAATTGAATAATCATTCTTTTTAAAGAAACATTAAAACGTTGCATATTTCAAACAATATCAAATGTGTTTTTATCTCAATCAAAGCTCACAGCAACATATTGCATATACTGTGATAGTATTTCACAACCTCTTGATTGACCGATTCAATTTCTAGCTTTATTAAATTCTTAATAGTCGAATAACCGATTGTTGATTCATTGTTATCATCCCTAATAGAGAGGTCTGATTTTAAATGCTTTATTCATTGTTCAAGCATCATATTTTGTCAACATAGGACTAGGCAACATGTTGATATTATATCATTGTCCTGATAAGACATAAGGTATTGTCTTAGGTTTTGAGTTTCAAAATATCATTACTGTACTGTTGTTTTTTCTTTTTGTTATAATTTTCTGATAGATTGTAGTTATTTTTTATTCCCTTTTCCCACTTAGTCATTATATCCGCATTAGTGATGATTGTTTGAAATCAAAATGTATTTTCTCCATATTGCTCAGCCCTATATGATTTTTTTTTTATGTGAAGTGATAATCTGCAAAGTAACTATAGCTGTACAAAGTATATCTAAACTGTATTTATGTACAGCACTGGAATAAGCGTACATAGTCATATACTACTACTGGGCCCATCCCACACACATGGGCTTCAGGTAACCAAAACAAAATACTACATTTTGTCACCCCCAGTTTAATTTTAAATAAAACTGGGGATGTTTCATTAAAATGTTCTATAGGTATACCCCTTGCCAAAGTTTATTGGAGGGCAAGTACCCATCACTGTTACCTTTCCCATCCACAATACTTCTTAACCAAATAGTTTTAGTTATCTAAACATTCCTATACCTTTTATTATGGGGTCGTAGATGGATTTGAAAATTGGCATAAATGTTGTGTTTGAATAGATTAACAAACAACCTACATGTCTTTTGTAATTTATGTATTTTTACTTGTTAGTTTAAATCTGTCCCAATCTTTCTTTCAGTCTGATTGTGGATCTGTTCTGTCGAGGCTGCCACTCTGTGCTCGGCATGGTTTATACATCCACTCCTAAGAACCTGGACCACAAGAGATTTGCATTCTGCTTCAATGTAGCAGACATCGACAGGTAAGTTTAGGGCTTGGATTATAAAAGACACATAACTTTAAATTGTTTTATGTGATTTATGATACATTGTTGAAGAAGGCGTGATGATCAAAACATGACTGTGCAGTGAAAAACGTTCACCTGTGACGTTGTTTCACAAGATGTACATTTTCTGAGAAGAGTCTCTGATGAAATTAACACCTTATTAACTGTATGTTGAAATGTAAGTGTGAGTATGTATTGGAAAAGAAGGTTACACATCAACAATGGAGTGCCAGACCCAAAATCCAGTGAGCGTGTACCGAAATAAAAGTGAAAAGGCAGCACATCTCAAATTTCCTAGTTAGGGAGGAAAAAATGCTCCCCTTTCCCCCTGTTTATTTGACTCATGATGCAGTAGAAAGAGTTTGGTATTATACGCTAGGGAAGAGTTACTACAATATTATATGAGTATTTATTTTGTCTTGAAAATTGAAAACATGGACCCTTATATAAAAACTGGTATCAACAAATTTAAACTTAAAAGCTTCAGCATATTCTAACAATTACGTCGAATAATAGAATGAGTAGAAATAAAAACCCTAGTTTGATGTAGAAAATATGATTTTCACACTAGTTTTGGTATGAGTGAATTTACTGCTGGTGGTATATGTTGCAATGCACATTAACTGCTTAAGTTACAAGGAATTAAAAGCCAAACTCTATGTGTTTAAATAACAAGGTAAAAATAATAGTATTTTTTTGGGGAATTGCATTTAAAAATTGAAAAAGATTATTTTTAAAACAAGGTGTCCAATACCACAGCCTAAAATAGGGCTTCCTCAAAAGCTGAATGTCGTATGCTTTCCACAGGCAGTGTTAATAGTTGAGATGTTGTATGGGATTTTATTAGTTGTATAGGTGTTACTGGAACATTTCCCCCCCTGTGCTTTTATTTAGCACCCTAATTTTATATGATACTGTGAATGTTTTTCAGCTATGTGCTTGGCTCTGCAAGCCAGATGTTGGCAGCAGAGGGCCCCAAAGAGCAGCCCGTCACACTGGAGTATAGAGGCATTGTTGAACAACAGCTGACAGAGGTAAATTACTGTTGCTGCTTTTCTTTGTCTGTTTTCTATTATATTGTATCGCTGTAAAAAGAAATGTTTCATCCTCTGTGCAGAATGTTTGCTCTAAAACTCATTGCAGTGTGTAACCACGACTTTTTCTCCCAGCACAAGTGAAGTTTAGTCCTCTAAAATGACATTGTTTTGTAAAAAGATGAAAAACTAGAGGTTTGACCTGCTCATTGCTGGTTATGAGTCACTGTCCTCTGTGTTTTATTGTCTTGCTGACCGTGCTCTCACATTGCTTTAGAGCAGCTCTCTCTCATTGATTACCAATGCACAGGTTATACTAATGATGACATCAGCTTAGTTCTGGGAAGCCCTTTCTCCTGTGACCGGCAGACGTTTATATCAGACATTACCTCATCTCCCCATATTGGCTCCTGGTTTAAAGATTTAAAAGTGATTTTCTTTTTTCTTCATTCCATTTTAGATTGCATTAAAATAAAGAAGTATATTTTCAGTAAGTTTTAAGTCTTAACATCTGATCCCTTTAAAAAAAATCTGTATTTTTATACTTTGAATTTCTCTTCTGTTTCTTGCACTATTATTATGAAAATGACAAGGGTACTTGCATTATAAACTGGAGCAGTGTAGGTTCCCAAAGTTATTCTTAATCACCCTTTGTTTGAAAACATCCACATGTACTCAAATTGGCCAGTAGGTGGTGATAGTGTGCAGGAGTACCTGCCAGCCCTCCCACACGCTTGCACCAAGGACAATAGATGTGATGGGGAGCATGTTGAGGAATCTTTGTTGGAGGAAAAACATGTTTTGATCATGAAGTGTCTTTGTCACTAAAGCGGGATGTATGCATGGTATTTTGTTTTACTTGGCAGTGATTTCTGAACTTTGGCTGCAGGTGATGATTGATCAGTAGTGTTATGAGATGTTATCTGTGTGACAGTACCGGTTTTTGACGAGAATAAAAAACTGAGCAACAGAAATACAAGACATAATTCCTTATAGAAACATGTATTAGCATGTTTGCGTATAAAAAAAGTAAGTACTAACATTTGATTAATTTATCCTTGACTGACACTTTGCACATATAATTAAATGTTCTCTTCTGTTGCCCTTCTGTGAACCTCCAAAACAAATGCACTTTAAAATGAATCAACTCATCTCACAAACGAATGTCACTGATGTAATAACACCATCTGTCAATCAAACAAAGGGGCGCGCCTGTGCTGTATAATGAAATGAACAGGCTTACCTCATATTCTCTTTGGGTGATATGTAGGTTTCCACCTAAATCCACCTTGTCATTGACTGTGTTTAGTTGCTGTGTTAGGAGGCTGAAGTTTAATCTGACTATGATTACAAGCTGATTGTATTAATGTTAGGTGGTTTTATAGCCATCGTTTGTTGTTAGCCATTGGCGCATTGTAACGAGATTATAAAGGCCTTTGACTTAAATTAAAATCAGAGCTCTCTTTGAGCACGTGTCTGTCGGCACAAATCGTTATGGCTTAATTTTCACTGACGAGTTCTACTTTTATTTCTTTTAATCAGCATTGCGTTTGAGTTTTCCAGTGTACACAGTCGATTATCTTGACAGAATTTAACATTTCCACTGTTAGACATATATTAGAAATGTTACTGAGTGGTATGTACGAGCTTGACCGTCCACAGCTCATGTTGGTATTGAAACTGCAATCAAGCTCTGCCACATGAATGTTAGATTGCGAAAATAAGTTCGCCTTTTTTTACACTTCTGACTCCCGCCTCTTGAAGTAAATGTCTTTTTGTTTGTTTGTTGTAGCTTTCAAATAGTTTTTTAGTTAGATGCCTAAAATAAGGTCTGTGCTTAACACAAGCTTAAGAGATTTTGACAATTTGTTGTGTATGTCCGTAAACAAAGCCAGGTCCAGTGTTTAGGATTTAAGGGGATATATTGACAGAAATGGTTTAAAATATAATGAATATGTTATCATTTAGGGTATAATCACCTGAAAATAAGAATGTGGTTTTGTTTCCTTAGAAGGAGCCATTTATATTTACATAGGGAGAGACTCTTGTCGACAAACTCCGTCATGTTGCAGTTCTTGTTCTTGCAGTCGCCCAGAATGAACAAACCAAACTTTGGCTCTAGATAAGGCCATTCACATTTTTTCAGATCTTAAGTCATCAGAGAAAACAGGTGAGCATAGTTTAGCAGGTGCTAGCATAGCGGGCTGTCTTCAACATGCCAAACAGCTTCAGGTAAACACTAATTTATAACTTCAAAGTGCTTTATTCAGTGTTTTTACTGGTTTAAATCACCTGGTCCATTTGTTTTGAAGAGGAGGAGACCTTTGCGGATAATTTGGCTCGTGGTAAAATCCCCCTGAACAATGAACACTGAAGGAATCCTGGAGAAGTTTCAGCTGCTTGCAATCTGCAGTGCTCACAGCTAGATGGCACTACATTCCCCTAAATCTTACACACAAGACTAAGTGTCTTTAACAAAGCTGTTGTTTGCTAAAAAGTGTCTAAATTAGACCACCGAATGTCATCAGGCTGAACACAGCTCTACAGCCTCATTGTGGTGACGTAGAAGTCAGGCAACCATAGTATAGTTTGTTTATAGCCTAACGTTAATATTATATTACATGAATATTATCGTGCTGGATAAGCATCGTAAACTTAACCGTTTGTTAATTTATGTCGAAATAGAAGACTCCGTTTCTTAAAGCAACAGTGATCACTTTTTTATTGTAGAGTGTCATTATTTATTTTTTTAAATTGTTTTATTTTTATGAACGCACCCATAACTTTTTGGTCCCGCCCTGAAATTTTTCCATAGCAACAAGTATCATACTGTTGATCAGACAGTTTCTGGTTAACAGAAGTGTTTTGCCAATTTTAGACCTTCTTTTATTTAGACAAAGTTCTTGCATTAGGTCTCGTGTTCACACAGTTTTACAAACATATATTCAACATTTGAGAATGTCAGCTAGTTTTAATTGATTAATGTCAGTTTGGTAATTGTTCAAGTCATTTATGTGGCAAAAATGCTCAACAGTCACTGATTCCAGCTTTTCAGGTGTGAAGATTAACTATTTAAAGCATTGTTCTTTGAATACCTTTGGGTATGATGGGCCCTTTTCACTTTTTGCCAACATTTTATAGACAAATCAATTAATCAAAAAAAAATAATTGATTAAGGTTATGAGAAGATGAGATTAAAAAAAAAATCAGCCTTACTTATTTTAAATATAAAATGTTTTTGTTTTTTTTTGGTAGAAAAAACTTTCTAATTCTCAAATTAAGGTATTCGGAGAAAAAGTCTTCTTTTTTGTTGTTTCAAGGTATTGTCGTCACCAGTATTAAAATTTCAAACGTTGCACTCTTTGTCCTTTGCTATACTGTATCTGATGTGCTCATCACCCCAGCCGCCACGGTTAATGTATTCTGTCTGTCTGTCTGTTCTGTCTGACTCGTAGACACTTGTTTGGGTTTTTCATCTTATACACTCACTGACCTGTCTCTCCCCCACCCCTCCCACTCTCTCCCCTCCCCTTCTTACCCATCCATCCCTGACCACTTCCCCCTCTGGGTTTCGTCATTCTCCGTCGCTGTCCCCCTTTTCCAATTATCTTTACTCCACCCCTCTTTCTTCCTCACTGCTTCCTGCTGCTCCCTTCATTTCCCACCTGTCCATTTTCTCCTTCATTTCTTCCCCGGCCTTACTTTTTTCGTATCCGCCCCGTCTATCTTTTACTAATTTTTCTGGCGTTTTGCCCTTCACATCCCAAACCCTGCACCTCTCATAACCTTCCCCATCTCCCCGGCCCATCACTCATCCTTCACAGATGAAAATGCTGGTCATGTCTATGGCACAGAGGCTGGAGGAGATCGACGCCGGCCTTCAGGATGAATGCGATGTGGCATGACAGCGATGAACGTCAGCTTGTCTGGGGTGGGTGCCTTGTCCAGGTGTTGAATGTGATTCCTCGCCCCTAGCTTTACAGTAATGGTTCCTCTTCTAAGTTTCATTTTAACCACATTCCCTCAGTATCACTTATGTACTAGCCTCACCTGGGGCGCACACACACACACACACACACACACACAAACACACACACAGAGCCTCCGTTTTGTCCTGATTACCGATGGTGAAACAAAGACTGCATCCACACGTAATCAATCATGTTGTCAGCTCGGCTCCTGTGGCTCATGGCACCATCTCCTCCGCGTGTCTCGGTGCAGAGTGAATATATGCTGTGAGCAGAATTTTTATTTGTGCAGGATTTCATCAGGCAGTCTGCACACTCAGCACAACACCGTATTGATCTGGCCCGCACGAGGCCCACACACACTTTTTCTTTGTTCTGTTCCTCAAGCACAGAGCCTTAAAGGGAAGCTGTATATATGCATTTCATCAGTTTGTTGTTACCAGAAGTGAGCAACATTTCATGAATTTATATTAAAAAAAAAAAAAGACACACACTTTGATATTGGCTGCATCTCAGTTAGGGACATTATGGACTATTTTTTCATGGAGGAATTATTTTAAGACTAATCTGTCCTTTTTCAGTTAAAACAAAAATGTTCTGAAATGAATGGCAGTTTGCATCCATTATTGTTATTACATCGATTCATTGTTGGCCTGTTTTATTTTTGTTTGTTTGTATAAGCCTGTTTTGTTTTAAGCATTTTTGTATAATAAAGTATTCAACCGCTTTCAAAAAATGATTTTAAAAATGCGTTTCAACATTGTCAGTTTCACCTAAAGGATTAAACCAAATAAGACAACTTTAAACTACCAGGATAATCTTTTCAAATGTTTCTTTTCCCCTCACTTTGTGCAGTGAGATTGTTGGAGATCAGTGGCTCATCCTGCTTTGTCTCTAATTAGAAGTATTTCTTGGATTTAAGAGTTAAACAGCAAGTTTAAGGTCTTATGGGGTTGTTCAGGGCTGTGATTATATATTGAAGGCTGAGTGTTTGTTTACCAACTGACCTCTAATGTGCCTAGCAACACTTTTACTAAGGCGGGAAAGCAGCAACACGCTGCACTGCTTGCCCTCCCTCACCCACGAGGTTTCATCAGCCTCACAGAACAACAACAGTTAGAAATGGCCAACCAGCACGCTGTATCCAAGGGCAGGTTGCGATGGCAACTGAGAGCACGTGCTATGCTGAGTGCCTGTTGCCATCTCGTCATCTTGTTCACTGCCGGAGAAACAGCCAGCCAGCTCGCTGGCCGGCACGCCTGTCAACAGACGTTATCCCCCGCTCATGCTCAGACACATACACGGGGGAGGAGCCCTGAATGAACCCCCCCCCCCACACCCTAATCTCTGTGTGATGTTTTTCTCTCGGCTAACCCCACCCTTTGCCCATCTATCTCCCTCCCCTCCCTCTAATTCTCCCCTCCCTCAACTGCTGGGAAAAAAGTCAAAACAACAACAAACAAGCCGGCGTGGTTTTTGTTGTTTCTGATGGTGTAGCTTGTTGTTGTAGTCTGTATCCGGTCCTTGCTTGAGGATGAGGTGCCTCATGCATTCTGCGCAGAGAGCGGCTGATGCAAGCCGGACTGCCAATCGACTGTCCAGATGTGTGCTGGTACGCCCTGTAACAGCGTTTTGGAGAATATCTCCCCGTTTGTTTGTTGTTCCATTCAGAGTAATACAGCTTACAGGCTTGTGGCTGTGTTTGAAGTCAGCGACACCGTGAACGGCTCACAGAATGTCCTCTGAACTCATTTGGCTGTTTTATATATAGACATGGTGTTGCTGGATGCGTTGCACTAGTGAGTGCAATTATTGCACCGGTTTCACCCCATTCACCCCTTAAGTCTCAACCAATCATTACCCCCCAAACCACGACCAACACACACAAACACACACATGCATCAGCCAGTACATCTACACACATTCTACAAGCACTCGGGGACAAAGGATGAATAATGCAGAGGTAGTGTCTGAGTGAGAGTCGCCTCCCCTCTTTCCCTCCTTTTCACCTTCCCCAAGCAATAAGGAAGCAATGTTGCCATGGAGGCAATGAAGCCTCAGCGCGCCATCAGCCAATTACAGCCTTCCCTGTGTGAAACATGAGACCAATGGCTGCTGGATCTGATGCTGCTGTTGCCACAGACACTGAGATCTGATTGGCTGAGCTCTGCTCTTTGATTGAATTTCTGATCTTGTTTTTCAGAGAAAAAATATCTCAAGGAGTGCCACCTGTGTGCCAACTTACAAAATATGTTTGTTTTTTCCCACAAAATGAAAAGGATTACTTTGTGAGAGGGAAAATGTTTCTGTTTTAGGGGTTGAAGAGACCCAAATTCAGTGCCGTTTTTGGTGCTGTAATGAAGTGAGCAATGAGGAAAGTGTTTTTTGTTCCCTCTATTCTGAGGAGCATGTGTCTGAAAAACAACCTCATTTCCATAATGACAGTTTGAATCATTACTTGTTCCTGTCATTTAATTGCAATTTTCTGCCTTCCCATCATAGTATTTGGGTTTTTCCCCTGACAAAAGAACCACACCCCACCAGTTGCTCATCACTGGTTTATGTCCATTTCCTGGTTTAACTCTTGATTCTCCACAGCGCAGCCCAAACCTCAGGTCCGTCACAGTCTTATATACTGCTGTGCATGTTAAATTTCAGCATCAGCTAATTAAAACATATTTTGTGTTAACATATATGCATTTACATGGTGCCTTTATCTAAACATTAACCAAATCTATTTATTGTATCAAGTAAAATGTTTATTTTCTGTCAACTTTATTTGTTTTTTAGTAACCTTTATGTGGTAGAGCAAGTGAACTCCTGGCTTGGTTGATCCTCTCTACTTTTATATACATACTTTATCTCTCTAGATCTAAAGTCGTTAGCACAGTCCGGTCTCATTGTTGTCTTTGTGTTGCACAGAGTAGACAACAGGTCAATTAGTAAAATCCTTCACCTGAGAGGTTACATTTCCCAAATTAATCTCAGGAATCTGTGGATGCAAGATGATCTCAGTATCGAGAGCATTTGGGGAACATAGCCCAGTCTTGTTTTACTAACAGCACCTCTAGGGCGAAAGCGTAAAATCTCTGATAAGCCACAGCCTTCTTGTCTCATTAATCACCTTCATCTGTGTCTGTGATCGAAACAGGACAGCCAGTCAGAGACTCGTCCGACGGAGTAACCCAAATCCCCTCTAAGTGCTCAGAGCCTCCTACTTCATTAGAAACATCTGCTTGTTTATTTCCCCGCACATTTTGTGTACGCTGCTGTCTGCCAGGAAGTCTCTCACTCTCTCCTCCTCGTCCTCTGCGTGTGTGCGAGGTGCTGAGGGAGGCAGTACTGGTCTGTGAGGTTAGAACAGGATGCTCAGGTTGTCTGTGTGTGTGGACTGGGCAGCACATCCCCGGTGTTCGTCACTGCTCAACAGCCAGGTTAATCGTCTGTTTTTCTCAGACACAAAAGCTCGTCCCGTTGCCAGCGACACCCTGGTGTGAGTGTGTGTGTGTTTATATGAGATGAGAAGGGGCCTGAAAACAGGATTAGTGTCATCAGGATCTAAGCCTGAACAGATTGACAGAAACAAAGTCCTGCTGTACATTAAGTGGTCAGTTTGGCCTCTCATTAAACATGATTTAAAAATAAAACCTGAGTTTTTGTGTGGCCAAAGACAGATATGAATGCCGCCACTCAGGTTAATATATTAGTTCTTGAATAAATCAAAGAGATTAGCTGTTTGGGTTTTTTTTTAAATTTGTAATTAAAGCCTGTATTTCTTCGAGTTGGGGCATGTCTAGATGTAAGACAATAGGGAAATTTCATGTTTGTTTCCACAGTTATCCTGGCCAAAAAGTGATTTACAATATTATGCAGATAATCATTGAAGTATGCTTAAAACTCGCACAGTGAAGTGGTTTGCATATGATTCAAAGTTGAAGCCAGGGGTATGGACAAAAAGGCAAAACAGCAATGTGTACGGTTACAGAAAATGGCAAATTTATGAGCTTCTGAGAGTTAAAGTATTGAAAAGAAAGATGTTTGTAGATGCATGCAGTTAAGGGATTACTTTATTAGGGACAAAAAGTTGGAACCAGCTTTTGTTTAAAGAAGGGGGGATTTAATGTTAAAGGCAAAACTGGAAACATTAAAAGACTTAAATAATAGACTGGTATCAAATGCGTGAGACAGAATACATCCACAAACTCACCTGTATGGAGGGAATTCTGCTGGGAGACTCCGACCTGCTTCTTCACAACACCAACAATAAAAGCAGGCAGCTGTTTGAGGCTGTGTAGGGGCTACAGCTGACCACTTCATATTTTCTGAAACTGCAAAGATCAGGCTAAACTGGGAAAAGGTTCATACAGTTTTTTTAAATATTGTGGAAAATGAAATCCCAAATACCTGCCCTGTTATGTAGCTCAAGAAAATTAGCCCTTTGTGACCTAAGCAAATTGGCTTTATTTGTTTCAAAAACATGGGAAAAACAATTTAAGAGGAAATGACCCAAAATTATCAAGAAATCAGTACAAGAAAATGACCTGAAAATTGTTATCAAAAAAAGGACATGACAGTGATTCAAAATTATAATTTTCTGTAACATTATTTAAAATGTCATTCTGATCATTTTAAGAATAGTTATAGTTAAAATGATTTGCCCTAGTATTTTCCCTTTTTCCCTTGACATTTTTCTTTATTTTGTTTTTCTCAATCTACTATATATCTGACAATTTGTGAACGTTTCTTACCAAGTTGCTCATTGCTTTTTTTCCTGTTTTTTTTTTGTTTGTTTGTTTTAAATTGAACCAGTTTGCTCTGGGTTCAAAAGTTCCAGGTTTCAGAGCATTAAAGGTCTTGTGATGAGAGAGGATATCAATTTGTTTAAAGTCTTATTTGCAGCAAATAAGAAAGTGGTTAACAGACACTGTCTTCATGTAAATGCGTAAAAAAAAACAAAAAAACACCGGCCGGAAATTGTCCAAGACATTGTAGTTTTGGAGAAGTTGGTGGGATGTAAGCACACTGTGCATATCTTTACAGGTGCTGAATAAAAAAAATCAAACTACCGCAAGAAGAAGACAGGAGATGCACACACAGTAATAAAAGCTGCCAAAAAATTTAATTGTGCCATGTTTAAATCTTAAAGTGATCTTTGTCCAGCATTGTCAAAGTTGACTTTTTTCAAAGAGAGAATAACTGGGAAAAACATTTCTATACGACATGACACCAACTCAATTAATTCCTAACAAGTATAAATACTAAAACACTTCCAGACAACCAATTAATTGTGACTTTAATTTTTTTAATCTGGTTTGTGTATTTTATTTATTTTTTTGTGTGTTGATGATGTGCTGTTCTATTTGTATTGCTACAAAAACCTGATAAAACCTAAAAAAAAAGTGTGTAAAACTCATGAAATACCACAAAACATACTGGAATCACTTTACCATACAGTTGGTGAAGAAACTAATATTTTTATTTCATCACAGATATGACAAACATGTTTTTGCGAAGCATCCTTTTTAGTGACAATTTAAAAAAAATGGGCTTTTCAACTACTTGAATGGCATCATATCTTTTGATATTAAATGTTCCAGTGCATTTTTTAAGGAAGGTGCGTATGCCGCCTATCAGAGGCTCTTTTAGTGTTAGTTGCCGTGCCGTCTCTGCTGAGCATGATATTCACGATCATCCCAGTAAATGGAAATTCACTACGATTAACTTATTGTTTTTTGTTTTTTTCATTTTGTTTGTTTGTTTTTTAATCACAGTCAGACATGCATGTATCTGCTCTCTTGCTGTTTCAGTCTTAATTTAAAATTTGTCAAGATTAATGGCTTTGGGGTTATGGACAAAATACATCATAATAACCATAAGACTTCTAATATTTATATTGCGTCAAAATATTTTTTTTTAGAAAGGGAGAATATCCATCATACATTTTCATCCTGCATCTCAAATATTTCTGAAATCATTCCTGGAGAAATCTGATGTACTAACTGCTTTGTATTGTTTTAATAAACAACTTTATGATTATGATTCACAATATTAAAATTCCCCCAATATGATCATGGTGAAAAATATCAACTTATAGTCCACCCCTGCTGGGACGGCAGAGGGAGGGGTGTTTGTTTATCACAGACTCGTCATTGTAACTTGACCTGTTTATACACAGATTAAAGTCGAAATAATCTGTCTGCCAAATACAATTATATTTTTGTCTTCATCTCATCAGTATGGATTTCTTCCATGAATGCTTCCTGAGATTATAACCTATATAGTTAGTTACAATAGCTGGTCTGAGTCCTGATAAAGGCAGTCTACTACTGCAGCCTACTTTAGCTTCATTTTAATTATTTGTTAATCTGCCTGTTGCATTTACCATTAATAATTAAATCTACATAATGTGCAAAAAAAGTGAAAATGTCCATCACAGTTTTACAGACTCTCTTTTCCAAATATTATTTTTACTTTGTTTTCCTCAAAATCCAAATATAGATATAGAGATATACATTTATATCTTACAGAGATAAGTGGCAAATTCTCGTATTTATATTTAAGTTTTTGGATTTTTTTGTTTCTTTTTTTTTTCATTTTTGCCTGATAAATTGCTTAAAAAATACATTTTTAGTGGATGATTTTCTGCCAAATGGCAGAGTTCTGATACTTTTATTTATTTTTTTATTAGTTTTTACTTTTATTCTGTTTTCAATTTAAATTTTGTTTAGTTTCTGTTAGTTTCCACAGTCATTTTTGCTTGTTTAAGTTTAGTTTTTTTTGTTTAATTAATGTTTAGTTTTTATTAGTTTTAGTATTATTTTTAGTTTAATATGGTAGGTGTCTGTCAGGGGCAAGATTTAAGTTCGGAACAGGTGTTATAGTATCAACACAACACTTTTTGAAGGCAATTGACTCAAATGTCGATGTTTCAGGCTCAATAAACATATGCACTAATGCCTCCTCATACCTTTTTGTGTTAAGAAATTTGACCAAATGACAAAGTAAACAATATAATTTCAATAGTTTTCGTTTTTTAGTCCCTTTTTTTGTCAACTATTTTTTTTCATATCCAGCTTTTGATTTGATTTAGTTAACTTTAATAACGTTGCTCTGTGACAGTATAGTGAAATAATCTATTACCCATAACTATCCCTGTCAGGTACTAATCATAACAGATATTTTTCTGAGCGCTCTGTCAGTCGATAATATTTTGTGTGTTTTTGTACACACCTACTACAGGTGTCATTAGAGGCGTGCTGAACACTGCAGGTATTTCCTGTAAATGCCCTGTGGTGAACACTATCCTTTCCCTCAGCTCTGTGGTTAAGCCATAGTATGACATGGTTTGTCTCTCTGGACCGCCCAGGGGTTTTGACTCCGCTTGTTTTTGATAAACAAAAGGCTCCGGCTCTAATGCATTTTTGAGCCACTCTTGCCCCTTGGCTTTTATCAGCTTAGCCACGCCGCTTAAATCGGACAGGCCCTGTTTGTGTCGTCGGGGGCATGTGTGTGTTTGTCTCAGAGCTCTGGTGATCCCCCTTCTTTGTCTCGTCAGGCCAGTGTCACCCAAAGAGGTTTATGATGGGGGCCACAGCTGAGTAGATTAGTGTCTGCAGTATGTGTGTGTGAAGAGGGAGGGGTTGTAATATGTGTGTGTGTGTGTGTGTGTGTGTCACAGTCCTAAGGATCTTTCAGCTGTTTAAGGGTGTTTTTCTTTTTTTACCCACCACAGGTGTCTCGTGGGAAATGTATATGGTGTGTGAGACAAGTGGCACATTGAGGTTGTAAAGCAGCGTAGACCGTTCTGTAGTGCTCCCGGAGCTGAGAGCTTTAGGAATAAAATATACGCCTCGGGCTTTGTGTAAATTAGAGAAAAATGAACAAGAATGTAGAATTCTGTGGATTATTGCAGCATTACTTGCTTAATTATAGTAATTTAAGTATATTAAATCTTTCACTTACTAAAAAGTTACATATTGGCATGTATGCACATAAAGCCAGACTGTACGCAGGTGCATTTGAAAGAGCAGACAGACACATAATGGATTTAGTATAAATATTTAAAATACTTTATACAGCATAGAAATCTCTTGACACTCAAACAAAACCATCCATTACAAAATCTTACAAAAGCCCCCCCCCCCCCTTTCTCTCCCTTGAGTCTGTATCAATCTCAGTATCAACCAGAAAAAAAGGTACAAAGACATTAATTTCAAAATGGTGACAGTACAGTTCGACTCGTGTAACATTGCATGCAACTTTTTCATTTTGGACAGGAAGAGATTCTACAGTATCTTAACAGTGGGGAGCCTCATGTGCCCGTGGAAGCCTTTTTTGTCATAGTTTCATGAAGCTACTAAGACGTGAAAATGTCAAACATTTTACAATCTCAGGAACACAGGAGTCGTACTGTTATTTACAAGCACAATTTTCACAGCACTCTCAAAGGAGCTCTTGGCAAATACTCGTCATTGCGGTTTAACACTTAAGACTATTGCACAAACTACAGCATTAAGACAAAAGGAAGTGAATTATTTTCGTGGATGTTACGTGATCCTCCCACCTTCATTCCCTCGACTTTCGGCGAGGTTCATAAGTTTCATAAGGCTTTTGATGCTCTATTTTTTAACTTTTTTTCTTTTTTTTCTTCAAAACCGACTATGAACAGGCAGTGAGAAAGTCGTAACTAAGACTTTGACAGTTTCCCTGTGGGTTGTAGAGGTGATGTAACACTTGTATATAAAAAGTTATAGCTGTGAATTATTATGAACGTTGAGTGATAGTTTATGAGGACACTATAAAAAGTGACTCTTCTCTTGGTACCTACTTCTATTTCGGTGCGTTGATTCTAATGGCACTAACGCTCAGACACTGCAATGCCGTGGCAAAATCCACACAAGCATGTCACAATCGACTGCTGTTCTAAACATTAATGTATGAATAATGCAGTGAGGTAAGAGATGGTAAACGCCGTTGTTACTACAGGTTTTGGTTTTTAAGAATAGTGCAGTGAGCTTCTTCATCCAGCCAGCAGTGAGGATTCAGTGCCAGCTGGCTGGAAGTCAGTGGGTATCTTCAAGAGTGTTTTCACAGAGACAAAACATTTATACATGTATTCAGGGTAAGGGTAAGAGTTGGGGTCTGTTAGCTGGTGTGAATCAGTCTGCGGCTCAATTAGTAACCAGTTACAGCGATATTACATAAGAGAGTATCTCTTGACTCAGTCTATAATACAGTGTTTAGCGTGTGTATGTGTGTGTGTGTGTGTGTATTACATGATGTCCCATGTCCACTCTGTATCTAGGCCACGGCAAGGTTTAGTCATTGCTCAGGGATTCGTTTCAAATCTCATCTTATAAGCGTCACCACCTCTTATTACATAATTAGAGCAGTAAGATACAATATCACTCAAACCTGCTTTTGCAAAACTTGTTTTTTTTTCTCTTTTAAATGTCATGTCGTGAAAAGTGGCTCAGTCGCAATAAAGGGACAGTTCACAGTTCAAAAGGCCGCTCTGGAAGACCTCTCCAACTTAAACAAAATGTTGAGAGGGGCCTTGAGTTCAGTCTTTCTGTCTCTCTTTCGTTTTATTTGTCGTGTATCCCTCAGCAGAGGGTCTTGAGTGCACCTGAAGCGCAGAGGAGAGTCTGCATGGGATAGGGAGGTGGGGACACCACTTCCTCGACGACCTGCTCTGGTCGGAAAGAGAACGGCTGCAGCTGGACCTTCTTCTTTAAGATCTGACCGATTCCCATAGAGGGGAATTTGCTGCGGTGCGTCGGGCTGTCAGGGTCATTGCTGCCACTGTTGGAGGGAGGACTGAACGCCGAGGTGGGGTTGAGGGGACTAAAGGCGGACTTTGGAGGGCTGAAAGCCGAGCTACCCGGGGGGCTTCCTATAGTGCTGGGGGGGCTGCCGCTAGTGTCAGAGGAACCGCCCCAGTCTGACGAGATGCTCTTCTTGGGCTGCGGGTTGACGATTAGGACGGGAGGACTGGGGATCGTGGCTTTCTTCAAGTAAGAGGAATCAGGTTGGAAGGCAGAGACGTGGCGGGGCGGGGACAGAGTCCCATTGGTCAGCTTGTACCATGGTGAGGCAGGGGTGTCTTCGATTTGCTCAGCTTTGGAAAGGGAGCCAAAGGAATGCATGCCGATGGGTGACGGTGCCGGTGGGGCGGGTATGTTGTGTTCTGGGCTCGTGTTGACTTGCGGGAGGGTGGCCAAGCGCCTCCGTTGCTGCGGGGTGTTGGAAAAAAGAGGCTGGATCTCCAGGTATTCCATGGAGGAGGACGCAACGGTGCCTGGTGGTGCCAGAGGTGAATTACGATGGCCACCAGTAATGGCACGCAATAGACCTAAGGAGAAATGAAAAGCATTGTTAAAGTCTTGAAATACTTCCAAAAAAACATATTAGTCTTTGCTCAACTTGCTGCAGGTGCAACTGAGTGAAAGAACTGCAGTACTAAGTACTCTTGGCTGGGAACCCTGCCTGTCTAGATTCTATATGTCAAGTCAGTGAGAACATACTGTGCCTCTCACTGACAATTATCTGACAACTTGGTGTAAAAGTACAAGAACATTGTGTAATCTACTGTTCCAGATCTTGTGAGGACCAGCCCGTTCTGACATGCTGGATCTGCGACAGCCTATAAGTTTTCTTTACAAAATACTTATGAGCATATGAGGAGAGGGGACCGAGCTTAGGGCCCAGCTTTGCCCTCGTGTCCTTGTCTGTCATTTGTAAGCTTTCTTAAAGGAGTATGAAATGACAGACACAGACCACATATCTCTGTTAAAAATCCTAGTTTGAAAGAATTGAATTAGATAATGTTGCTCTTTTACTAGATTGCAAAAAGTGTTGGTGTGATCGCCCTACGATTGACTGACAACTTGTCCAGGATGTTTCCTCTCAGATGGATGGATGGGTGGGTGGTTGGACGGATGGACAGACAAACAATGGATGGATGGATGGATGGATGGAAGGAGGAGTGGATGGATGGACAGTAACTACGTATGAGCGAAGAACATGCATGCTCAGTCAACCTACCCTGTATGAATAAAGGTAAATAAAATAGAATAAATAAAATGGTACTTTTTAAAACAAATATACTTATCTGTTTTTAATGTGTTTTTGCACTACATCATATGATCTCTCACCTGTTCTGTGTTTCTTCTCCTTGCTGGGCCCCTTGGCCACAGCCAGGTAGACGGGCGTCTGCTTGGGTGGGATGGTGAGCTTGTCAACGTGCTTCCTCCACTGTGTCTGGAAGTATTCGCTCTTCTGCTTTTCGCCTTTCTTTTTTTCTTGAAACTGCATCTCCTAAAGAGGCAGGGCAAATCGCACATTTTACAATTTGACATACCTGTTGTTGCGTAACCAGATTTATTACCCTATAATTATTACTCTCCTGTAACCCTGTCTATGCCACTGGTGAACACTTTGAAGTTTTAGGTTAAGTGTGTTTGCATTGTTTGCATTCTTTACACATCATTATTGAGAATGACATGAGACCGGTGTGACAGCAAGGTTCCTCTTACCCGGTACTCTTTAGAGAGTCTCTTCATTTTCTTGTTGAGGAGGAAGTAGACAGCCAGAGTGTGGCAGGCGCGGTTGGTGAGGACGGCACTCAGCACCTCGCTGTGCTTGTAGCTCATCTTTTCCGTCATGTGTAGCAACACTGTGTGGTTTATTTCCTCAATGTGGATCCTAAACACGAAAAAGGAGCACAGAGGATGAAAGTTAAAGCTTTGTGATTGATCGCTTTAAATTGAGTATTTCTAGACAACATACTGCTGCAAAATATGCGTGTCAGTCTACCTGTTCAGGTATGGTGCCCCGGTATTCTTGTTTGCCAGCTGTAGCCAGGAATCAGCCATCACCTGATGGATATTAGGACGCTTGTTGGGATCTGGCTCAAGAAGCTTCTTCAGAAGACAGATGGCAGCTGAGACACAGAGAGAGAGAATAAATATTCATAAGCTGCTACTGGCACTCAACTCACCGCATGCCTATGCAAGTTTTCCAAAACTGTAACATGTTTTTCTTGAGAAATGTGACTGTTCTTTGGTAGCTAACTGTTGGAGTAAACATCAATATTGCCTAATTTCTTTGCCACACAGTACATCGCTTAACGGTTTCCGATGACTAAGTTGGAACACAGGTACATGTTTCACAATCCCTTCGTCCTGTCCCAGTGCAGTTAGCACCCGACAACAAACTTAGCCTTTATCCTCCTCATCCCGTTCCACTTTTGTTATTATATAAGACAGAGGCGATGACACATGTATATGATTAACTCGATTAATGGTTACTTACATAACTAAGTCAGGCCATCTCTTACTGGTATGATGTGAAAGGCGACGCAACTGTTTTATAAGCAACGGTACTTCCAACCAAACATTTACACACCTATGTCCCGGACATGTACCTTGAGGCAAATACCATAATTCTTGCTGTTGCATTGACCTTGTTACGCAGTGCTAGCGACATAACAGGAAAGGTTAGATGAATCATGTTGGTAATTTTGAACAAACACAAAAAAGGTTTTGTAAGAGCACATGTACGCTGGCACTCTGCCAATGTTTCCTTTGTTGTATTTTGGCATATGCGTGACATCTCAAACGTATGTAGGGCAGTGACTGATAGGACTGTATTTCTGTATTTCCGAAGATGCTGTGTTTATTTTTGAGAAATGCGTCATTATCGACTATCAGCACTTTCGGTTTGTTGTATGTGTAGACATGCATCACTGGGCAGACCAACTGTTACATTTCTCAGTAAATTAAGCAATGTGTTTGCTTACTTTTAGGTCAGCACGGTGTCTGAAGGCTGCACTTCTCTAAAGAAGAATTAAACGATCAGTAATAGGGGTTAATCAAGGAGTCTAAGTCACTAAGAAGCCTCTAATTTCTTGTTTGGATAGTATTATTTTTGCCGCTTTTCTTTTTGTCATATTTTGCCGCATTCTTCAGCCACTTGCGTCTCATTTAGTTTTTTTTTTTTTTAGGTGGATGACATTTGGTAAAAGCTTCTGATTCAGACTCTCAGCTTGTTTATTAAAGCCTGCTAAATAACAATACAAAAAACTAAACAAACAAAGCTACTGACATTCTGAGCAGCTTATTATGTATAAATTTCCACTGCCCTTTCTTGCGTCTGTTTGCACCTGAATTTCAACATTCTTTCTCTCACGTGAAATCATAACCTCAAATTATCTTGTTTGCATGCAATATATATTTAGACTCAACACTTCTGTCAATTTTATCCTGAGGGGTGAATACAGTAATATCTGAATGGACATGGTAGTGTAGACAGGTTTATGGATTTATTTTTTCTTCTCCAAGGACAAGGGCCTTGTCATGTGTGATTTATCTCATAGGTGTGTCTCGGTGCATTCAGGTCTTACCTGTGGAGAGTGAGGGAGGTAGAGGGTTCATCTCCTTGTCCACCATCTTCTGGTGCAGGGCTCGGAGACTGAAGGGCTCCACGGTGAACGGCAGAGTCCCGGTCAACATTGCATACATGTTCACACCACTGGGATATGAAAAATACGCACTTCAGCTCAGGGTTTTAAAATTAACAACTATATTTAGATAAGCTGACATTTTGAAACACCTGGTTACATTTTATAATAGGAGAATACACTCACATGGACCAGACATCCACCTTTGGCCCGTACTTCTTCCTGGAGAGCAGCTCTGGTGCAGCGTATGCGGGACTTCCACACTGGGTGCTGAACGGGTCTGAGTATCCCAAGATGCCGGCGCAGTTACTGAGGCCAAAATCTGAAGCAACAGAAGAGGCGGGCTGAGTGTTGTTTTTTTTTTGTTTTTTTTACTGTCTTTTCAGCTCACTCGTTAAACAACTCACCCCCATCACAGTGTTACGCACACAAACAGAGGCAGATTAGCACTTTGGTGAGAGCTTGTAAAGGTTTTAACAGGATATTTAATTGCTCTTAGCATGTCACCACATGTGGGGCAAAGTGACGCTTTGCGTGTCCCACTCCTACTGAGAAAATCTTTTTATTACTGTAATGTAGCTGCCATCAATAGCCTTCTTCTTCCTCTGAATATTACTCTTGTTCTTTGCTGTGGGAATGTTTGTATTTATAAATGACTTTGTGGAATTTCTTTCTGTTTTATTCACAAGACATTGAAAGAAACCAGACTGAACAAGGAAAAGAAACTTGAGTCAGATGCTGTAAATGTAAGAACTCTTGAGTTACCTATGAGCTTTATGTTGTCCTGCTCATCCAGCAAGAGGTTTTCTATCTTGAGATCCCTGGAAGACAAAGAGTAATTGTTGACATTAGATTACTTATCTGAGCCACAAATCATCATACAATGCACAAGCAGGAGAGGTCACCCCCACCCCACCTCCACCCCCCCAATATGGGTCACGCTGGCTGATTTTGTCTATTGTGTGCCACCAGATCCCTCCTCAGTCTTAGAAATCCTGTTATACAGTTATCTTCATAGGCCATCTCATCATGACAGAAATTTAGTTCCCAGGCTCTGGGCGACAAAGAATTGAATTTTCCCAGGAAGAGCTAGAAATGTATGTCTGAAATTTGATTTAGATGCAGTTTATGTGTTTATGTTTTTTTTATCCCTAAATCTAATCAAACATTTTATCACTAGATTTAACAGTATTTATAGGATGCATGGAAATCCAGCAGTTATACACATCCTTTTTTTTCTTTTAAGAAATTCTTAGCAGCTCTCTTGGAAACCTCTTAAGGCATGGCAAATATGGTTATTTGTGGATTAACCGTAATGTGCACAATACGGTCTTAACCCACACTCGGAGAAAGAGGATCATGTCTGACTCAGAGATCTTAGAGTTAGCTTTAACCCATAAACGCCACAAAGCTCCCTGGATGGCAAACTGTCAATATTTACAGAGGCATTCATACAAATGGGTGAGCAATGTGTGTGTGTGTGTGTGTGTGGCTTTGTGTTTTTTCTTTCTCTCTCTGCATTTGTCTGCATTTCTTGAAGCGTGATATTTTTCTTTTACCTGTGCACCACACCCGCTCTGTGCAGGTGCTCAACAGCCAGCACCAACTGCCGGATGTATTTCTGAGTCTCCCGCTCGTCCAGGCGTTTTTTGTCGTAGATGCGGTTCATGAGGTTTCCCCCCGGACATAGCTCCATCACCAGGTAGTAGCTGTTTTCTGTCTCCAGGATGTCCAGCAGCTGTGTGATGTTTGGGTGGCGGATCATCTGCTGGATGTGGCCCTCCCTCCGCAGGTTTTTGGTCACATATGAGTCTTTCTTGGCCTTGCGTTTGTCGATCACCTTCACTGCCACCTGGAGAAATTGAGAAAGGAGGGAGAAAAAGATAAGTTTTGCCTCCAGACGATGTTGTGAATAATACAGATAGAACGCAGAGTACTGGTGCACTGCCGTGTCTTGGAGAAAGGATTCTGGAGAGTTGTAGTGTAACAGGTGACAAGCTTCTCGGTCTCCATTGCAGGGTATAACTCGACACTGGCCTCTCCCTCACAGCTGCTCCCAATGTGGGGCAACCCAGGCGCTTGAGGGCCCTGAGGCTGCTGGAGGGGGAGGCGTGTGTGTGTGTGTGTGTGTGTTGGAGGGGTTACTGAACCATCATAAACTGGGGGAAAAGCAAATGTTACCCTATCTGTTAAGAAGGCGCCGAGGCCAAATGGACAGCTGATATTCCCCCATTTGCCACAGAGTTTAGTTGCAGCTCACATGAGGAGCGCCAACAAAAAAGAGACAGGAAGCATAAAGTAGTGCTCATTTTCTGACTGAGGAGTTTTTTTTCCTTCCATTACTCATCCCAACATCTTCTTTCTATGTTCCCCTGCCCTTGTGGAGAAATAACCTGCAGTCTCCTCATAAAAGCCACAGAACATGTCCTTTACGACATACACTTCCCTCTGTAGCTAATTACATTCAATAACGCACCCGTCTACTTTATTTCATCCTCTGCCCGCGTCTCCTTGTATCCCGTCTAGACTGGGTTCAAGAGCATGGTTACCATACACAGCAAATCATCTCAAGGAGAGCCCACAGACATGGAAAGGCATGACCGGCGAAACTAATCACCATATCCATTTAATGAAATGGTGAGGGCCGAAGTGGTTGTGTGTGTCTCTTTATTCTGTCCTTCAGCTTGTCTTTCATTTTTTTTCACTTTCGGCCTTTCATCTCTGATAATTGATCCACCTCTGAAAACCTTTTTACAACTGCTAATTAAACCTGGCTGTGTGAGTGTGTGTGTGTTGAGCTGTCACAATACAGTAATAGATGGCCCATGTTTATGCCAGTGGATAAGAGAGGGGGTGCAGGGTATGTATGGGAGGGGGATGGGACACTGTATTTACAGTAGTCTATATGTGGAGAGGGGGGTGGGTGGGGATATAGAGGGGGAGGGGTGTGCCCAGCCAGGGGGCTTCTGGGGGATTCAGTTGTTTATCAGGCGCCCCTCAGACAGAAAAAGGGGGGAGATGGGGGTATGGAGGGAAAGTGGGTTACAGACATCAAAAACACATGCATATGACCTCCCCAGCCCCCCCTGACCATGACAGCACCATCTCTCACCTCTCCTCACTTTCAGACCCCCTGCCTGTCCACACACACACACCCTCATCCCCTGCATCCACTGACTCTCTCGTGATGCTAAAAAAAGGATCTGGGAGTCCTCCTGTACTCTGTTTCCTTTCCCCCTGACTACCCTTTTGCTTGAATAAACTCCCTGCCCTCCGCACCCTCCCTGTGCCTGTTGGACTCTGAATGAGAGAGAGTGTAAAGAGAGGGAGAGCATGCTTGGTTGTGTGATTGCCAGCGTTTGCATCATCCTCAACAAAGAGAGTGAGGGGAAGAGGAGCGCTTTCTTCTCTCCTCACAGCAACAGAATGGGAGGGGGGATGAGCTAATATTTAATATGCCTTAATATGCTAAATATGGATTTCACATATGCCGTTGCACCCATACACAAACAAGCATGTAAGGACACATAAGGAAAAGGGGGATTCTTGTTTTCCAGTATGCAAATCTACTGGCTGCCCCTCAAAACAGCCTGGAGAGACAAAGGCAACCAGTGGCCAATGGTGGCCCATATCAAAGCCCTTGTGCTAGCAGAATCATAATGAGGCTGAAGCCCATTTATCAACGACTTGATTTCATATGCAAGTAGCAGCTCTGCTCTCTCATAGGCCGGACAATTTTCCTCTCTGTCCCTATCACAGGCTTGCGCGCCCATAGCGGTGAGATCACCAGCAGCAGCAGACAAAGAAGAGGTTCAGAAAAAGCTCACAGAGCGCACAAATAGTTCTCCAACAACATGCTAAGAACAAGCAGCTCTTTCTCTGTCTGTCTCTCTCTTCCACACACACAAAAAGTAAATATTGTCAGTGGAGCTTGGCTAGAAAACAAGCCCTGCTGAGTCCAACAGCTGGTGGTACCGCATGAGCTCATTAACAAAGCCTCTCATTGCAAATACAGGGCTGATCACTTTCTCTCAGGAAGCTCAGAACTAAAACCCTCATGTATGGCTAAACTGCCATTATAAACAGGTGAGGAGTTTTTTTCTCAGTAGACACGCAGGCATGAGCCAAGTGACAGCTGACACTGTCCACTGAAATGAAATCTTCAACCAGATCACTTTGCTGCATGCCACTCATGATCTCGACCCTTTGAAACCTGAGCAAATTCTCTTCATTTCTTTAAAAAAAAAACATGGGAAGAAGGCAATGAACAATAAAAGAAATGACTCAAAAATTGGCAGAAATTTGTAAAAAAAAAAAAAAAAACATTTACTAGTTTTGTCATGAACCTTTATTGTTTTTATTAATTAATAACAAGAAAAATTAATAAAATTTAATTCGAAATTAATAAAAACAATAAAGGTACAAGACAAAACAAGAAAATGAACTGGAAATGTGGTTAAAAACTTAGAATTATTCTTTAACTTTTTACTAATAAATATGTAATTATGATCATTTTTAGTTTCTCCTTTGCCTTTTTCTTTTTTCCCTAGACATTTATCCCTAGTTTTTTTGGTATTACTTTCTAAATCTACTAATTTCTTGCAATTGACGGAACACTTCATACCAAGTTGCTAATTTGCCCTGCATGGGTTCAAAGGTACAGATACTTCTGAAAGGCATCTCAAGCAAAGCAGCACAAACAAATGGTGTAACTCCATGTTTCTAAGGGGACAATATTAAAAGATAGGCTATTACAGCCAGAACAAGTTTACTAAAAGAAAAAAAAGTTGGTTTTCCTAAAAAAATTTATTTAAAAATTGCAAAAAGTCAAAAGAAAAAAAAAAATCAAAATCATTTTAAATGATACACGACTACATTAACTTTAATGCTGGCTTCATGAGATTGGACCACAAGATGCATTTAAATAAAACAAAGAAAAACAAAATGTGTTGCACAGAATTTTACCAAAACCCTGTTGCATTGCCCCTTCAGTCTTACCTTCTCCCCAGTCAACGCATGGAGACCTTCTCTAACTTTGGCAAACGATCCTTCTCCCAGCTTCCTCCCAATCAGATAGTTCCCGACCCGCTTGGTGTGGTAAAAGTTCTTCAGGATGTCAGCCGCAGGACTGCACGAAGCCGGGAGGATGCTGTCATTGCCGGCACTATTTGGGGTTTTACCCTCATATAACCCGTGACTGTTGTCTACTACCATGTCGCTGTCTGCAACTGGCATCACAGCTCCCTTGTCAAATGTCCCCTTCTTTTAACAAGGGGGAGAAAAATGCGCAGCTCGTCCTCTCACCCACCTTAAAGGCGGGTATTAAATGCTTAACGTCCGGTGAAGTGCGTTAACTCCGCTCTGCCTGCGTCTTGCCCCTAATAACAAATTAAGGGAACCGGAGCTCGCGCCACCTGTTCGCCCAAAGTATCCAGTGAGCGCACTCAGCAGGTTCCGAGACAAGTAGATTTAAATGACACACAAAAATATGTCACACTCAATCATGGAAAGTTATTAACTGACGCAACTTGGCTTAATACTTGTGAAGAATTAAAAAAAAAATCTGTAGCTCAGTCAGAGGTAGGCTCTTAATCAGCGCGTCCCTGCTCCACACTCTCCTGGATAGTCTGCGCGCATGCAGCGTGTTTTCAGTTTGAACTGACTTTACCGGTCATATGGGTGGGCGTTTCTTAGTGTGAGGGTGGAAAAAAAAACACACAGACCCTCACACTGTTGTGGTGGTGGTAGCCGGGGTAATTTTCAATCCAATCAGCGCAGGCGGGCGGAGCACATGTGAGAACAAGGGGTACAACTCCACCCGGTACCGCTGCCCCACCGTTTCGCATGGTGCGCTCTGACTGTACACAGCTATGAACAAAGAGTACATTTGTAGCCGGAAGAGAGAGAGAGAGCGAGAGCAACACTGTCACCGTTAATATTTAGATGTGTTTTGTAATTCTTGCAACATGATTGCTGGCTGTCAGCGTTGTAATTGTATTGCCATGTTTATTTGGGTAGATTTGTGCGTAAAAGATCCAAATGTTTACGCCATGCGCTGTGCGCCACGCAGCCCTACAACAGCATCGGCACACATAGAGCTGTGTATAAATGATCATAAACGAATATGTAAAAATGAGTCAGTTTCATGTGAGATGCGCTATCCATTGTGTTCATTGCGTTGTTGTTTGTTGCTGAACTTGGAGTTCTGCCAATTATAAGTTGTGCGGCAAACAAAGACGCGTCTTCCTCCGCGCTCGTTGAGGTGTTTACTGTCCTAATTAACATGGTGTTTTCACTCAGAGGAGAACACCTGCAGGGAGGGGCAACAGTTTTAGACACATTTTTCTTACTGTATGTGGCTGCACAGGTTGATATGAGCTAATATGATTATTTTAGTGTTTTTACTTATACTGTGAACCTGCAAAGGGTGAGCAAATAACATACACACCTGGCAATATAATTGAATCCAATAGCTCGCGATTTTATGCTTATGTTATGTTTATTTCTTTATGCTCTTTCAGGGAGGTGTTGATTTACCACTCGCTGTAGTTTGTGGCATTACTGCGTTAGATTTCCTTACATAGACCTATACAGGTGTGTTCTATGCTGCTCACCTCTTGTATGGATTCCTGGAGAGAGAATACATCTGCACATACAGACTTGCCTGGTGGACCATGCTTTCTAGACGCTAAACCAGACACCCAGACATTAAACCAAAAATGTAAGTATAACACCATCTACTGGAGTCACTCTGTACTACAAGAACATACATTCAGGTCGACTTCCTAAAAGACATGAGACATGTACCTGCTTTTATTTATTCTTTAGTTAAAATTATGAGCAGGTCATCTGTGGATTGGTCCTTGGAGTTTAACAGTAGGGTACAAAATAAAAATACTTAATAAAAATACTAATAAAAATACTACAATCTGTGAAGGTAGTCAAGGATTTAGAGGGAAACAGAGATCTTGTGACAGAGATAGCATAATGATTCTGAGATATTATTTGAAAATGTTGCACATGTCATTCATTAATAAACATGAGAAACATCACACCACTACAGGGTTTCTGTACATTTTCATGGATAAAATTACAAAATTTGGCCTCATGACTTTTCAAGGACCCGTAATAAATTCATTCATTCAAACATAAATTCTCTTACACAGACAGCTTCAGAAAATAAAATCAAAACTTTAATTGATGTTTTTCAAATATTATTATTATTTATTTATTTTTACCTTTTTTCTTTCTTTCTTTCTTTCTTTATTTGCTATTTTTTAGGTCATTTTTTGGCTAACATTTTAAAGAAATTTCTTGCTTATTAGGTAATTACCTGTTAAGTTGCTCAGTGCCTTTCCATGCTTTGAAAGAAATCAGCCAATTTGCTCAGGTTTCAAAGAGGTTAAAGGTAGATGTCATATTTAGCTCATGTTTTTCCAACATTAGGTGATGACAAGAGTATGGTGGTTTATTCTTTCAATCCTCAATTTAGCTCTATGGTTTAATCTGGAGTCATGTAGGACTCCAGTTTAACAAAATAGATTGGTATCTGAGAGGTGGAATATGTAAAATCTGCTAATGTTGCATGTGTAGTCTGCTGTGTGTGCACTGTAGCCTACCTGATGGGCCCCTGAAGACAACTTGTGTAGGCACCATGGCTGGTGATGTGTCAAAAGGGATGCTGCAATATGAGGAAGGCATTAAAAAGAAAAATGCACTGGGGAGGGACTTGTGTTTTTTATTGGCTTTATTGGCAACTTTGAATGGTAGTATTTTGTATTTATGTACCCCTAATCCCACCAGTGGGTTTGAAAGGCATGTTTTCTTTAAAAATCTGCAAAATCACACCATTTATCATAGCCAGAAAGTGGTATAAAAAGAAAAAACAAAGTTGCAGACAATCCTTTCACATATCATTTTTTAGGAAGGTTGGCATTTTGCATAAGAAATTGGATATTTATTAGTTTTGGTGATAACTAACACCTGCATTGTTTGCTAGTAGCATTGGCTCCAATATTACCTACATTTAATATAATAATAATAATAATGATGATGATGATGATGATGATGATGATGATGATGATAATAATTAATAATAATAGGCTCCTCTAATAAATAAAGTACACACATAAACGGACACTCCATGGACAACCGTGTCTTATGCCCTGTCCACGTGTTTCAGTCCCTGCAGCACTCCACCACCCTGTGGACAAAACATAGAACAACAAAACTGACTCCCATCATGCTTTGCCTTACCCGCCGACCTGAGCGCTACCGATGCTAGGCTAACTATCGTTAGCTACCGGGAGCGGACATGTTGTACCGACCCTTCCGTGAATAAACATCGCTGTAAGCGGGCATTCAGGAGTTTAGGGTTTCGCTCGGAGCTTTGGGCAATCATGGACGCCGTCAACGCCTTTAACCACGAGGTAAGCCGCCTTCAGGGCTCGCTGAGACCCTGAAGTCACCGAGTCTGGCGGCGCTGGTTATGTTGCTGTGTTGCTCTGGAGCTAGCAGAGCAGGACTGACCAGTGGGCCTTATCGGCGAGCTAGCTGGACTTACACATCTTACCTGTCTCAGGGCTAACTGAGTTAGCGTGTATGTTGTCGCTACACCTGCGACGCAAGTAATGCTGGTGTTAAAACAAATTATAAGGTTGTCTGCTAACTAAAGTAGCGAGCTAACGCAACCATAGCCAGTCCACTCTGGCTCTAGTAACCTTGCACAAAGTTACGTTTATGTTAACTTGTGGGAGCATGATTACTAACATTGGTGTGGTTAACAATGCTACTGGCAAACACACTATCCTACTGTTATTGTCACGCTGCAAGCTAACAAACAAAAGTGTTTCAGCGGTACGCACAGTCTGGGTTTGTGTGGAGGATTTCAGGCTAAGTTACTGTAAGGCCTGAGACCTGATGGTTAATGCCAAATCAAAAGACAGGTCAAGTTATCCTTTGGTGGTTTTGTTTAATCGTGAGTAGCCTTTTTTATCCCTTGAATGTTATAGTTACCGTGGCTGGGCCCACAGTGACTGAATGGCAAACTCAAACCTCCAATCCTATCATAACTAGCTAACCCTCATACTTGTTTGTTGCACCACATTAATATAATCCCACATTGTTTATGATAATTCTTGAAAAGGGCTTGTCCTTTTAATAACAGTTTCTGTCTGGCAATAGAGACAGAGAAAGTACGCTTTGTATACATGACACACATGTCAATGTACATACTTCACACAACTGGTAAATAACAGACGTGAGTGATGAATGAATTAGTTTCTCTCAGACCATTTTCTTCAGCTCAGAATAAGCAAAGCAACAGCCTCATGCAACCCTCAGACATTAAAATGTCTTGGCATCCTCAAAAGTAGACACCCATCAAATGTGTGTCGTGAATTAGGGCAGGGCAAAATATCAATAGTATATCAATATTGTTATATGAGACTAGGTATTGTTGTAGATTCTGGATATCATAATATTGTTAGTGTTGTCTTTTCCTGGTTTTAGAGGCTGCGTTTCAGGAAAGCGATGCCCTTTTTTTAAATTCCAAGATTGTTTTAGCTGTTCTGTCATTTGCCTTTACTAGGGTTGCAACAAATAATCAATTAGTTGTCAATTATTTAATTAATGGACACTGATAACTGATTAATTTGTTTGAGTAGAATCTCTGATTCCAGCTTCTCACCTTGAATATTTTCTGGTTTCGCTGCTCCTCTGTGAGGACAAAACAAGACAACTGGTGATGTCATCTTGAGCTAACTGATCAATCTAGAAAATAATCAACAGATTAAAGTCTTTACCCACTCAGCCATTATGTTAGTGATGATTAATTTTCAAAAATCTCACTGAGTAAATATTTTGTGAAAGCCCCAAGCCAGCCCTACAATATCGTAATTGAGGTATTTGATAAAAAAAAGAATAAATTAAAAAAATTTAAAAAATATAAAAAAAATTATCTATATATATAAACCACATAAGAGTTTTTAGTGTCTGCGTGTGTCAAAGGCTCTGTTACAGATGGAAAATGAAACTGTACTGTATTTCTTTGTATTATTAATTTTTCTTCTCGCATCTCACGATGCTCAATATCTCACTCCTGTTATCTACTCTATCTCTAGTTATTCTCGTTGATGGACTCCAAGCCCCCAATCTCAAGGGCTAAGATGATCTCCATCACCAAGTCAGCCATCAAAGCTATGAAAGTAAGACTATGTCTTCATTCCTTTGTTTTAAGAGACACTTATATATCTAATTGAGCAATATTCGCTGTGTTTTTGACAAAATATGCCTCTTTTTTGAGTCTCACTTGCTTCTCTCTTTCTCAGCTCTACAAACACGTGGTCCAGATTGTGGAAAAATTTATCAAAAAGGTGAGACAAGCCTGTCTAAATTCACTTATCACCCGTTTTCACCTTTCAAACATGAATAAAACCAAACATGATTAAAAACCAAACCTGACTTCTCTTTCTGCTGTCTCCAGTGTAAGCCTGAGTACAAGGTAGCGGGCTTGTATGTGGTGGATTCCATTGTTAGGCAGTCTAGACACCAGTTCGGATCAGACAAGGACGTGTTTGGCCCAAGGTTCACCAAAAACATTACAGGAACCTTTGAGAACCTTTGCCTTTGCCCAGTAGAGGACAGGGTAAGAAGAGAATGAGTTGGTGAAAAATTCACTGTGATGAATAATATGAATTGTATTGTTAAAGTCATGTAAAGGGTTGAAGGTTTTTTTCCCACTCTAATGACAAATCCTCACACAAATCACCTTCCTGTTTTTCCTTCTTCTTCACCTGTTTCCCTGCTTTCTTATTGTCCTTTACAGAGTAAGATCGTGCGGGTGTTGAACCTGTGGCAGAAGAATGGGGTGTTCAAGATTGAGGTTATTCAGCCGCTCCTGGACATGGCAGCTGGCTCGAGCAGTGCTGCTGCACCCTACACAGGATCAGATGACCCAGGTAATTTTTGAGTTTGTAACCATGAGGCAGCAGGGATTGTTGTAAATCAGTGATATTGTTTTTAAAATTGGTTCTTTTATTAGCTTTATACCAACATCATCAGCACAAGTTAATAATGTTGCGTTCACCTGTAAAAATAATCTGTTTGCTTAGTTTGCTTTTTTTAGTTTACATTTTATGAAATCTAAATAATTTAAGACAATACAATACAAAAAAAATACACACCACACAAAACACAACGCCAACAGCCACTTTTACCACTGAACACAGCATATTTTAGATTCCTTCCCAAAAAGTTCCATAAAACAATTTAATGTTGGTATGCTGACGTATCAACAAATGTTCTGGGGTTTGACTCTGTGTGTTGCTGACACACATGTTCACGTCTTGTCTCTTCCTTAAGGTTCTTCCCCACCTCCAGCCAAAGAGCCGGTTACTGCAGTAACGGCAAACTCCACCATGACACCGGCTGCTCAGCTGCAAAACTCTGATGCCTTTGCTGCTGTGGCGCAGCTCTTCCAGTCCACGCAGGGTCAGCAGGTGTGTGTGTGTGTGTGTGTGTGTGTAACAGTGCAGACTGGCATTTGCTTTGACCA
The DNA here is from genome assembly GCF_008729295.1 of Plectropomus leopardus. NCBI lineage: Eukaryota > Metazoa > Chordata > Actinopteri > Perciformes > Serranidae > Plectropomus > Plectropomus leopardus. The sequence continues at coordinate 19,871,360 of NC_056475.1, forward strand.
TGGTTATTTTGCTTGCATTATCTTTGCTTGCACATCTCTTAAAACCTCATCATTAAGTCTTCTTTCACTCTCTGGCCTTTTTTAGCTTCAGCAGATGCTCCAGAACTTTCAGCAGCAGCCAGTGAAGCCTGACACCAACACTCCGCCTCCTGTCCCTACCGTTCAAACACAGGCCCCGAATGTCACCACTGGCCAGGGCATGGTCACCCCGCAGCCACCTCTGCCCACCCAAGCTGCTCAGCAGAAGACAGCATTTGACAAGGTGGCAGTGTGTTTTTGTACTTGCATATGCCATTAACAGCTATGTTAAATGACGTTAAAAACATTATAATTTGTGCACTTTTTACATTCATTACCTGTCTCTCTCTTTCTTAGAAGTTGCTGGACCGGTTCGACTATGATGATGAACCAGAGGTTGGAGAAGAAACAAAAAAGGATGAAATGTCATCACAAGCCTCTTTGTAAGCCCCTGATTTATTACATATAATACAGTAACTCTGGACTGCCAAGTAGTGGGAAGATCTGATGGATTTTTTAAAAAATGAACTGAAAGCTGTGAAGCTAATGGGGTTATTTTTATCACCACAGTATGCAGCAGCCTCCAGCCTTCCCACAGCACATGGAGCACTTTAAACCATCGATGCTTAACATGTTTCAAGACCTCTCACAACAGGTAATAACTACAAGCTTTAGTTTCAGTGAACTCATCCCTACTGACAAGTCCAAATTCTGTGATTTTTTTTCTTAATTTTTACTTTAAACTTTAAAATGCTATCGAAATTCAGTGTCCGATCTCAATAACTATTGTAGCTAGCGTTGTAACACTAGGGTTACGCACAGCCAACAGCCAAACGCTGGTAAAATATGCATGTGGCTGCTAGATTTGCTTCACTCACCAGCCAAAATACCAATAGTTATCTGTTGAGTGGCTGGTAGATTTTGGAGTCCAGCAGCCACAGTGGCAGGTAGACAAAAAAGTTCATTTCCAACTGTGGTTACGTAGTACACTATACATTATATGAGCTGTAGTTTGGAAGGTAACACTTCTGACCACGATTACATCTTAAAATGTTAAAATTATAATCTAGGTACCAACCAAACTTTTCTGCCAAATTAGTTTTATTTAAAAAAAAAAAAAAAACCCAAAAAACCAAAACACTGTACATGCACAGTATTAATGCAGTTGTCTTTCTCAGGCTCCTCTGCCTCCGAATGGACAGCCTCAGGCTTATGGTTTACCTCCAGGACAAAGCTTCCCAGTTATGATGCCTCATATGGGGCATGCTTTGCCAGGCCAGACGCTCCCTGGTTCTACTGGCCCACCAAGCTTCCCAGGAGTATTTCCTCCCCAAAATACCGCCCAGCAACAACAGGTAGACTTAAAAGCAGCACATGGTGCTCAACGGTAGCTCACCCGGTACAGCAGGCGCTCCCAGTTCAAAGGCTATGTCCTTGTCGCGGCGGCCGCAAGTTTGATTCCACCCTCAGCCCTGTGCTGCATGTCATCCCCTCTCTCTTCCCCTGTCACGCTGAAGCTGTCCCATCAAATACAGGCAAAAAAGCCCCAGAAAATCATCTTAAAAAAAAGAAAGTAGTACATAGTATATGTAAATCCTAACAAGCTGTTTTTAGGGTAAATTAAATTGGCTATGTAGATTTTCCTTAATTTTTGAAATTTATATTGTAATTGAAATCTGATGGCAGAAAAAAACAGCTTAATGTAGCGAAAAGTATTATGCTTAACTTAGGTGGAATATTAAGAAGTATGCTCAATTTTACGATCGTTTAAATGCTTAACAGTTTGCACAAAATCATAATCAGGTCTTTTTCCATGCCATATAGGATTTGTCTGTGGATGTGGACCGATCGTCTATGAGAGATGGCAGACACGGTCGACGGTCGAACTCAGGCTCCAGGTGAGTGTCAGGGATGTGACGTGTCGAAGGCTCCATGTCAGAGTTGTGCTTAAGTCTGTAAAGGTATACCATGCAGAAATAGCCGAGTACTGTTTGTAAACAGTATTGTCAGCAAAAGTGAAAGCCAACCCGGATTTCTGAGTTTTTTTGGTGCTGTAGTCAAGATGTCTGTAGCTTCCTCCTGGATGCATGCTGCTACCATCTGGCACTTAGTTGCTCCCTTTTTGAGCAGTGTCGACTTCACCTCTGCGCTGTGCCTAGCAACATCCTGAACATAGCAAAATTAGAAGAAAATACTGGCATAGTGTCTGCAGATAAAAACACCACCACACACTTCTATCGTGGGTTATTAATGATTGAGAGGAATCACTTTTGTACAAGTCTATACCTTTTTTTAAGGAAAATCCTGCATTGTATACCTTTGAGTATTTCTTAAGGTTTATGTAGTTAAAGAGCACAGAGCCTTTTTATTGTGAACAAATCATGAGTTTTGATATCTTTTATTTTTCTCCAGGTCTCCAAAGCGGAGGAGGTCACGGTCTAATTCCCGTACACGACGATCCAGGCACAGGCGGTCGCGCTCTCGCTCCAGAGACCGTCGTCACCATTCCCCACGCTCGCGCTCGCAGGAGCGCAGGGAGAGAGAGAAGGAGAGAGAGCGACGGCAGAAAGGCCTCCCACCACCCAAGAGCGAGACACTAAGCAGTGAGTCATAATCTATTTATGGTCGTAGATAGGCATAAACCTGCACAGCATGTTTTTGAGGTTGTCTTATAATATGATTGACACAGTTTTTTTATTTTTTTATTCTTCCTTTGATTCCAAGGAGTGTATGTATTTTAGCATAAGTAAGTTCTTGTTTGTGGTACCTTTCCTGTCTCTTCAGTTTGCAGTACAACTCTGTGGGTGGGCCAGCTGGACAAGAGAACACAACAGCAAGATGTTGCCTGTTTACTGGAGGAGTTTGGGCAGATAGAGTCCATCAATGTAAGTGGACCTGAATTAATCAGTTACATTGATCAGACTGTGGCTACATTCTGTGTTTGTAACAACGACATTTGCGTTTTCTTTTTTACAATTTACATTTTTAACAAGAAAATCAGAAACGTAAATGCAGAGATGCAGTCTTCTGTTGGAGACAACTTTGTCTTGCTGTATCAAAAATTTTAAGTGTCGATGCGCATTGTGCTCCTGCTATCTTACTTCTCAATTCTAGCACGAACTTAATCACATAGATGCATAATGTTAGCTGACCCAACCTCTGCAAAATAGATGCTGGCTCTGCACTGGCAACCACCACATGTCCTCATAATGTTACAGTGGATTAATACTTAACCTTAAGGTAATAAATATGGAGCTTTCTGTAGCCAGAATCCATAGTGCTAATAAAAATAAGAAAAAAATTCCTCCTCCTCTCCATCCTCTTTTTTTCTCCTAACCTGTCTGCTTGTCCTCCTTCTCTTGTTCAGATGATTCCTCCGCGGGGCTGTGCCTATATCGTCATGATACATAGGCAAGATGCTTTCAGGGCTCTGCAGAAGCTTAGTAGAGGATCTCACAAAGTGAACCAGAAAACTATCAAGGTGAGCGAGCAACACAGACTGCTGCTTCGTAAAGCAAATCCGTGGGAAACTGAGAATTTTCTTATTTAATCAACATTTATTTTTTTCATTTCTTTCCAGATTGCTTGGGCTTTGAACAAAGGCATAAAGTCTGAGTTTAAACAGTACTGGGATGTGGAGATGGGTGTCACCTTTATACCATGGTCTAAAATCAGAGAGACCCAGTTGGAGGAGCTAAAAGAAGGAGGAATATTGGATCCAGACACCTTATCACCAGGTAAAAACTGATGAACACATTAGGATAGCATACAAATACATTAAGACATGAAATGCATACGCACATAGTTCATGTTAGAAGTCCAGTTAGAGCAGTCATTAAGAACATTTTTGTCAGCTGAAATTGTCTATTCAACCAATTGATTGATCAGTGGGGGAAAATAAAGCGCCAGCGCTTTTTTCTTTTTTTTTTTTTTCCTCTAGTTGACGAGAATTGAAAAGTGTTCGGTGAAAGAAAAATACTGCTAGTCAGTGGCCACATAGACTGGCTGGTTTGTCTTCTTCCCTTACTGGCTTTAGCAAGTTCTCTGCTTTGCAACATTTCGTGGATGTTCCATTTCATAGAAGCCAGATGCATCCAATGTGTCTTAGCTAAAAATAACAAAAAACAAACAAACAAAAAACACTTTGCTATCAGAGCAATCCCAGCTAGGTGTTTTCAGAAGAGCACCTGGAGTCTTCATCTGGAGAAAAAAACGCCTTGGTGAACACTCAACTTTATTATGAGAGTAACACGAGAGATTGTCAGACCAATAAAAAATTGGTTGATTAAGAGCATATTGATCAATTAATCAACCAACTGACCAGCAGATGTCAGTCCCATCGGTTAGTCACACACTGAATTAAGTCGTTTTGCTCAAAAAATGCTTTTATTAAAATATCATTAGAAACAAGTTGTATTGTTGATGTTATTGTGTATCAAAGTGTTCTGACCAGTCTGCTTTTTATAAGTCTGAATTTTTAAAAAATATTTCCAGAGTGGAGTGGAGCGAGGAAGACTCTTGGCCTCCTGGAGGAACTCACCCACAACGGCCGTTCTGAGCCCCAGCAGCCTGAGGAACCACAAGTAATACCTGTGGCTGCCGCAGCTGCTCCTCCTGCACAGGTAACCAGCAGCCAGTCGTGTCACCTGCATAAACTTGATACATTAGAGATAAAACTTGCTGTAATTAAGATTATGTGCCTGCTGTTCTTTCTGCAATCTATATAAATTGTATGCATGTAATGAACTTTTAAAGCAGAAGGCTTAGCTGGTGTAACACCCGGTCTATACCTGCATGAAATAAGTTGAGGTAGCTTAGATAAAAAAAAATCAGTTGTAGCAGTTTGTAGTTACTAATCTGTGTTTCTCCAGATTGTCACAGGAAAGTATAACAAATGCCTTTCTCATTTTACATCTACAGTAAATCCTTGTAAATGTTCTCAGGTTCCTCCAATGCAGCAGCCAATGGTTGGTGTGGGTTCTCTCCAGCCTCCTGTTTTTCCTGGTCCCATAGGCCTGCCTCCACCTTCCTTCCCTCCAGGCGTCCCCCCTCCTCCTTTTATCAGACCTGGCTTCAACCCTATGCAGCTTCCTCCAGGTAGCACCTCTTTCAGCTTCATTTCATTGCGCCTCTTGTGTTTATCTTTCTTCTCTGGTGTCACAAAGAGCTCATCAAGAGATTATTGTCAAGAGTAATAACGAAAAGGTTGTAATATTTAAGGGGAATAGTGAGTGTGTGGTCGCTAAATTTCTGTTACTTTTTAAAAGGAAACTCTACTGTACAAATACAACACACTGCTGTTTCTAAATCTTTTTCAATCTCATCATGGAGTCATATAGTCGACCTGCTTTGCTTTTTCACAAACAAACCAGACCAGGATTCCACACCCGTTGACAGTTTTGACTCCGACCCAAACAAACTCCTGTCACCCCTCCTCTCCCAGGTTTTCCTCCCCCAGGTGCGATGCCCCTGGGTCCCCCACCTCCCTCCAAAGGTGGAGTTGAAGACCCGCCTCTGGATCCAGTGGGTCTTGGCAACAGGAAACATGACGAGGTCCCGGAAGGTCCCAACATTTTCAACAACCAGATAGGACCTTTGGGTCAGTCTGTCTTTCTCTCTGAACTTTAACCAAAGTGATTTGTTGTTTCTCCTTCTGCTCTGTTGCTTTTGGATAGTTGGGAAGTTAAGTAAAAATTAAAGCCAGAGTTCCCACAGTCATGGAAAAACTGGAAAATTTATTTAATTTTACAAACACATTTCCAAGGCAGGGAAAAGTCATGGAACTAGTAAAAAGTTATTGAACGTGTTGGAAAAGTCATGGAAATGCATTGTGTGTAATAAATTCAGTTACATTAATGTAACATAACAGTAAATTTATTTTCTGTCACTAATGATGTAACATCGCTTTAATATACGTTGATGTGTTACAGGTTTTTGATAATGTTTGTTTGCTTGTTTGTTTGTTTGTCCAATTGAAATATTGGATTTTTAAATTTGTGACATCTTTGAATACATCATGTGGGATGCTGAAATTATTTTTCAGTAGAGTTTAATCTTATATGTTTGAAATTGCCAGCTAAGTGGGGCAAGAAAAAAATATTTTGAATCCTTGAAAAGTTTTGACAGTGACAATGTGTGGGAGCCCTGTAATGCTGTATCTTGTATTTGTTTCCTCAACAGGTAACCCAGTAGGTGGACCTCCAGGTTCTCTCCCAAGTGGTCCTCCAGGAAACATCCCACCCCCGTCTGCTGGTTTGCTTGGCGCGCGGCCCGGTATAATCCCGCTCCAGCGTCCTCCGGGTCCCCCACCACCACACATACGTTTCCCTCCACCCCACGGGCCAAGACCTCCTCACTCCAGCTTGCCTCCTATGCCCCCACAGATGATACCCAGAGGGCCACACCCTCAAATAATGCATCATGACACTCCTCCACCTAAAGGGGGCTTTGGGATGCTCCCTCCCCACAATATAAGGGCTCCTTTCCCTCCACATGGCCCACCTCCTCAAGGTCCTCCTCCTCCTTTTATCAGACCAGGGGGACCACGCGCCCTGGATGGGCCAGAAGAAATGGACAGCAGACCATTCAGGGGAGACAGGCCTGGGTTTAGGGACCGAGAGCCAGAGAGGGACAGGGACTGGGATCGAGACAGGGACAGGGACAGAGAGAGGGACAGAGGCTTTGGAGGTGGAAGGCGTCCATTTGGTGATGGAGGGAGGGGAGGAAGTGGTGATAGAATGGATGGAAGGGACCGGCTCGGAGGCTGGCAGGAAGAAGGAGGAGATCACCGGGGAGGAGGATGGGAGAGAGACAGAGATCGGGATAGAGACCGCGATCGAGACAGAGACAGACGGGACTGGAGGGAGAGGCGAAACAGCCTGGATAGCGACAGGGAGCGAGGGAGGGGAGATGATGGGGAGAGGGATCGAGGGAGGGGAGAGGGAGGAGGGAGAGGGAGGGTAGAAGGTGGGAGTCAAAACAGAGGCAGAGGAGCTGAAGGAAAAGAAGGGGACAAGCCAAGGAGAGAACGCCGAGAGAGGACCACGCGGTGGGACAGGGACGATCGATTGGCCGAACTGGAAAAAATGGACATATTTCGGACCTCTAACACCACAGAGCAACCCCGGGTGACCCCTGCGGTTACCACGGAAACCAGTAAAGAACCAAGTGCGGAAGCTTCTGAAAAGAAGGCAGAATCTGAACTTTTATCTCCGTCCCCAGGGGTAACTGCTGCTGCAGGAGAGCCGAAGCCCTCCGAGCCCTCACCTTCAGCTCAAAGTGAGCCCACAGAAGCAAAACAGGAAGCAGCATCATAGACTGGCTCACTGCTCCTTCAGTCAGAGACTGCTGTGAACCACTGAAGATTTAAAAAAAAAAAAAAGGTGTTTTTTCACTCTGAGTCAGCCTCAACTCCTGGCATATGAATTCTAACTCGTCACAGTTTATCAGTTGGTAATTGACAGTTTCTGGGCAGTAACACGCGTCTTGAAAACAAACATCTCCCACGTGCTGTCAAACATGTAAAACGGATGTTTTCTGACATTACAGCTTATGGTCAAATTTAGCTTTCGTTTTTTGAAACACATGACAACACAAGAATCGGTTTGGTAAAATTGCTATAGTTAAATATTGGCTGTTAACTGTTTTTCCCCTAAGTTATATGAATTAACAGACTGCTTGCATGTTAACATAATGTCCATTTGAGGTTAATTTGATTTTAGCTTTTATGTTTTTACTCAGATTGGTGTGCAAACGGAGGATCAGCTGACTTGTATGACAAATTTCTTTTTACCTCATTGCCTTATCTGTGTGTCAGCAGGCACTCCTCATTAAGATGAATATGTTCTTTTTTTTTTTTTTTATTTTTTTTTTTTTTAAATCTGCCAAAATGTAATTTCAAATACAAAATTTCAAATACTGGTCACAATATAGGCACCATTTATTTTTCTTTGTTTTCATCTCATTTTGTGTGTCATGTTGGCTCCTCACTGCAAGATCACCATAGACTGTGGTAGCCTTAAAATCCAAGTTACTTGTAGGTGTTTAAAATTGAGAAAAAAAATTACAAATTGGGGAAAACAAGTCAAGATAAATTACACTGAGAATTAGGCCTGATACATTGCTCTCATGTATTGTTGAGGTCTATTGTTGGATAAGTTCCCACTTTTCACCCTTTGAACTACAATTTATTTGAGACAGAACAAAGAGGAGCGCTGTCTTCATTATTTAGAAATATCCACTCTAAATACATGATTTTATTTCATTTTTTATGTATTGCACTAGTCTAACAAACATAGAAGCTGATCTAATTCTCACAAGGTCTGTGAACCAAATGTGGTCCTCATGTTTTGCTGATAACAGGAATCACACCCAATTCCTTGCAGTATAACTAACACTCATATAATTCATAATAATGTTTAGGGAACCAAGAACGCTTCACATTAATAGTGTAAGTCTTTCATATGTGCATATAATCATTGTAGCTGGATACAAAAATATTGGAGAAAAACAAACCATTGAAAAAAGCTCAAAACCAAGGACTTAAACAGTGGCATAATTAAATTCATTTTGCTTAACTAACAGTGTGACTGATGGACCAGGAGGCATTTCACATAAGACATTTCAATATAACATGCAGAAAAAATAAGAACAAAAGAAAAGGTAAATCTTGTGTTATATCTCCCCTGGGATATTTAGGAGGTAAAGATATAAGGTGATGTTATATAAGTGGGCTTTGTTTCAGACGTATGAGTTGTCTACACAGAGATATTGGGATATCCATTTGCAAAGAAATGAACTTAAACCCAGATTAGCTGCTCAGAACTCATTAAAAAAAGAACAGATTTTTCTCTTAAGTGGATTTTCATCATGTTTTCTATTAATTCTTTTGACAGTCAATTTTTCAAAACTAACATTTACATCCAAGTGGAAGTAAACTACCATTCTAGGATGTGTATATTTAGTAATTTTTTTTTCTGTTGTCTGAATTTGACTAAATGTGTAACTTTATTTTTCAGTCAAGGGATAAAGTAGAACTTTTTGTAGATTGAACACATGTTGTGTAATCCACAAAAAACTGCACAAATTCAGGTGCCAGAGTGGATTTTTGAGCATTGTGTATTCACACGTTAGAGGGCAGATTCTATAAGTTTTATGTTTGTGGTCTTTCCTTTTCCCGGTGTGTGGGGAAAAAAGCAGAAATCTCTTGGATCAGACGAGACTTTTTTTTTTTTATTTGTCACATGTACTGTACGTCAGTCAAATTCAGATAGAAGCTGATTTTGGCCACAAAAATACAATATGTAACCCTGTAGCTGAATTCTGTTTAGTCTTTGACACAGCTTTTAAACTCAGTATCTGATTCACTGCAGACAAACTGCATCTGATATTAAGTTAACATTTAAAGCCCAGATTCTGCAAGCCCAACTCTTGTTCATGAATAAATTTAACACAGAGGCACCAAGGACAAAACTAAAGTGACAAAATGAAATGTTGCTTGGGAGACACTGCTGTAAATATGCTTGTATCACTGATGATTCAGAGGTGTAATGGTAATTGTTGTTAATGATCTGTGATTTGTTTATCTGAGAGAAGCAAACTGATTTTGGAAGGAACGACAGAGGCCTCTTGCTTTAACTTTTTTTAAACTCCTAATGGTTTGAAAGTTGACAGATGTTTCTATGATTTGTTAAAAACACAAAAGACATGGACATTAAATCTTCAATATTTCAGCCAGGGGATATTGTTTTTAATAAAACTATTTTTGTACCAAATCACTTTGCTTGTTCAAATTATATTCAGTGCTTAACCCACGCTCACTGCTGGCACACATAATGGTCTCTTTTAGTGCTACAGGCCTTATATTTAGTGTGATTTTGCAGTAGTGCTGTTAATATTTCCAGGTTACCCTTTACTATTGACAATGAAGAGTAAAGCAGGTGAGATTTATCATTATGCAAGTCTAGATTTCAATGACAAAAAGCTGATGTGACAGCAGTCTTTGTCTCCCACGCTCTCCATCAGATGTTAATCTTTGTGCTACTGCTGTGCTCGCAGCATATGGTTTAGTCATGCTTTTGTGACGGATAATGTGACACTGCCTCACTTCAGTAAGCCAAAGCCTTGTCCAGCAGCTTAGTTACTTTAAACGCAACATGGATGACTGTGGGCTAAATTATGGGCTGTGTAAGAACATCCAACATTGCCATGAAGGATTTTTTTTCTTAATTAAGTTTATGGCATGACTTTAACAACATAGCCCAAAAGTACAGAAAAGATGATGCAAATATTAGGTCATTAACTACTATGATTGTTATTATTATTATATTAATGATTGATTTTATGATCTATGGAAGCATCATTGCTTGTTTTAACTGTCTTGAAAGGTGTCCTTCAGTGCTTTGAAAGGCACCTATAAACAAAGATGTAATATTTCCATTTGAGATAAATTGAGATGACAGCAATACATTTAGTAAAAAACAAAAAATATAATGCCTCAGTACAAATTAATGTTTCTGACATTACTGGATAAAAACGCTGTCATGTGGCCTGATGACTGTTTTATACAATGTGAGCAAAGTTTGTTGGTTGGGGATTTGATCACCTGCTTAATGGGCAGCTCTTCAAGTGACCAATCAAGATGTAGCTTCATGATTGTGTTGTACTCCGATTGGCTAGTTGATTTGAAACGCCCGCCCACCAAGTGCTTCATCTTACTTGGTTGTCTCTAGCACACGCACTAAAAACTTGGGCGTCCACTCAAAGTACTGCGAAGATGGTTTTGAAAGCTGTATGCGTGTTGAAAGGAGCTGGAGAGACCACCGGGACCGTTTATTTTGAGCAGGAGGTAAGGCGTGCTTTTATATTGAGAGGAAAAAAAATATCTGGGTGGCCATTTTCACGTAACTACCCGGAGATTTGACATGCATCCTCCTGGGAGCGTTAGCGCGCGAATGCTAAGCTAGCTAACTTCTCCATCTTCAAGCCGGTTAGGTCGGTTTTCAGGAGACACCAGGCTTGCTAGCTACATGTTATATATGAATGACAAGGCGTCCAACCTCGTTTGATTAAACAAAACGCCGCCGATTTTGCACAACATCGTAACTGTGCGTGCTTATTCAATGCAAATTAATGTTAGCCTGCACGTTTCAAAACACGAATTAATGCTAAATGCGCGTGCAGAGACTCACCAGTAACGTTACATGACACTTTGTATTTAATGCGGGCTGCTCATATGAACACTATACTTGTTAAACTGAGTTTAATATAACGGACAAACCAGTGTCTTTCATTTAAGTGTATAACCTTTGAACATTTATGGCCTGTGTTTTGTTAATTATCAACAGCGCGTGCATTAAAAACGCCTGTTGCATAAGTCTAATATTTGCAATGTTTGCAACACCATTGCCAGTTTGATGTGTTTATCTGCACCACTCAGGAAGCACTTCTGTTTTTAGCTGTCTCTTGGCTGCAATTATTGTTGCAATCAAAAGCTGAACTATAAATGGCTAATTTAATTTAAAAAAAAAAGAGCAAACACGAGGCCACTAATTTCCGCTGAGTCACTGCCCTTGTTGTCTTTACCCTGACTTCACATCTATGTTGATAAGAGTAACGTCAGAGTGGGCCTGGGCAACGTGCTAATGCCGATATAAGTTCATGGTTTCAGACTTTGTGTGATCGAGGATGAGAGTTGAGTTTGACTAACCGAAGACAACGGAGTAATTGATGGTCTCATAACATTCATGATGATCTGACCGCTGGGATAGATTATGTCCAATTAAATTTGTTACTGATTGTCCTTTTGTTTTTATTCATTAAATTAAACTGACTCTTAACACTTTATACAAAAGTACAAATTATCAAAACATCAATACATTTAGTTGCTAGAAATTCCGAATCTCAGTGTGAGTACAAGGTTAAAAGAAAAGTATAAACAATCATTTTGAAGACTCTTTTTGGACACAGACAATGACATCTGACAATGACAAGAATCCAGAAAATGAACATTTGCATTCCATTGGATAGCTCCACGATATACAATCAAAAATATATCAAATGAAGACATGCATACACATACGTACACATACACTATACACATGCATACATAAACCTCTCATCCCCTGGTATCCTCCACCATCTCTAATGTGAGCCAGTTAAAAAATGCCATATGTTGCTAGTCTTGCCTGGTGCTTTATTCAGTGGCATCAGTATCTGTCACAAGTTTAAACCACTCTGCAAACTATGTGGCCTCTTTCAGTTATACAAAGTAAACCAGAGCGTTACAATAAAACCTGTTACTGTCAATTCAACTCTGCTTTAGACCTGGTGATGATCCTATTTTGATGGGAAATGCATGTGCATGCAATCATATTTCAGTTTTTGGGACAATACATTATTTATGTAGGGAGGGGGGTGTGCAAAATGGGGAAGGCACTTCATTTCATTTCATTTTTTTAAAGCACTGTGGAGAGAGTTATTTTCATTTGACTTAGGGAGAGACATTCAACATTAAATGGTTGTATTTTGTTTTATGTATAATATTTATTTAAATAGTACCTTTCATACATGGAATGCAGCTCTGCTTCACAGAGAGATAAAAAGAGATGCATAAAGGCCTAAAGAAGAGAAAAGCAATAAAGTATACAAATTATAAGAATGTAATACACAACGTACAAAACACTACAGTATCAAAAGATCTAATATCAGAGACAAGCGATCAATAAATGAGCAATGAATCAATACATGTCACAACTGAAAAGAACAGTGGCGAAAGGGGATAAACCGGTCTGATAAGGTTTTTGATCTGAGGGAAGGTCAGAGTAAAAACGAAAGTTCAGAGCCATTGACATTTACTATAGCCAGAGACTGTGAAATAAAGTTATTTATGGTGGAGGGAGGGTCATGCATTTTCCCTGAGTCACTCAGGGAGGCTCAAGGAAAAAATAAAGATAGCCCCACAGAGAGTTATTATGTATTTAAAAAAACAACAACAACATCATAGTCACACCCAGCTGCCTCCCTACTCTGATAATTTAAGTACACTCCCTTAGCAAGGATGGTGATGTAGTTTTGGATTGAATATCATGAAACTACCCATATTACCCATAAAAGCAGACAGTCACATTGTAGCTGATAAAGTCTGCCTACATTATGGATACCTTATGTGGATACAGCTAATCAAATCTTGCGCAAAGCAGCATAATGTCATAAGCAGACTGTCACTCTGAGCCAGACAGCAGCCTGCTATGCAATATAAGAGCCACAGACTCTGAACAACAACCCATATTATCCTTCTTCCGGCGGAAATCTCCTCTAACTAAAAACATGAGCCGACCCTTGTCTTGCACCTTGTTGAAGGAGCATAGACAGTTAAACCAAGTAGGTTTTGCTCATAGAGTAACCCAAAGCCCCTAGGATTTCCCATACGTGCTGAAACTGCCACTAAATCAGCCTTTTAAAGTTTAAATTATCCTAAGTTTTGTCATCTGATGAATGAGTGAAATCCATCGAAGATCCAGTCAAAATATTAATCATATCTTTTAGAGCTATTGTTCTTACAAAATATTAATTTGAGGATTTTGGTGGCCTTTTGTATTAGATATGACAGATTTTTGTTGTGCAACTTCCTATTACATTTTCATTTTTATGTTGTTTTACTACCTGGAGAATGTGAATGACATTGAAACAATCCTTGTCTTGTTTATTTGAGTGTCATGTCCTTCCAGCCGGCTGGCTCTGACAGCTCTTTCTGTCTCTGTGTTCTCATAAATCGTGTTGTCCTGATCTGTAGGATGGTTCAACCTCCGTGAAGCTGACTGGAGAAATCAAAGGCCTCACCCCCGGTGAGCATGGCTTCCATGTCCATGCTTTTGGAGACAATACAAACGGTGAGCATCTGACAATAGATTTGTGTTGATCCATCAGGTTTATGAAACTGTTGGACTTGCCAATAAATATTAGTGCATTTTCTGGTTTTAGAATACTTACACTCAGACGGAATCTGAAGTGTTTCATAATAAAACAATTTCTATTTTTCTGTTTTTCCCAGGGTGCATCAGTGCAGGCCCTCACTTCAATCCCCACAACAAGAATCATGCCGGTCCTAATGATGCGGAGAGGTGGGTCCAGTCGGATGATAGTAGTTGTGAGCCATTGCAATGTTCAGAAAATCTTTTTTTGCCTTATATTGCCCATTATTAAAGTTAATGCAGATGATAAACACTTATCAAAATCCATTGATTCAGTAATAGATTCAAAGCTCCCTCACCTTAGAAATGAGAGAATAAATTATGACTGAAAATATTTCAACGGGAAGTTACAATCACTCTTTGTTTGAATAGATGAGTCATATTCACTCTGGTTTGATGTTTGCATAGTTTTGCACAATCTTTGTGCAGTTTGATGATGTGCCCGATTAAAAAAAAACAAAACAATTTAACTTCACAGATAATTTGACTGGAGGCAGAAATAGCACTAATTTACTTCCTGTTAGTGCACATACGCCGTTTATATTTGTTGGAAGAGGAAAAAAAGTAGCTTTCAGAGTTTTCTGTAGATCCTTAATCCTAAAAAGGTATTGTATTAATTAATATAAAAATAAGGCCTTTTTTTTTATTCCCCCCCCTTTTTTATCAGGTAGCAACTCTTTAAGGACAGACAGGAATCATGTGGAGAGATAAAATGGGTACAACATGGAACAAAGGTTCCAGCCCAAAATATTAAAGCAGCTTTCAGAAGCTGTTGAAACACTGAACTTAAATAATTATTGCCACTATTTATGGGATTAGAAATGATCAGGTCATGACAGGATGTTTAGGTTTGGTTATCACGGAACAACTGCAAACAAAAGCACTTTTACAGAAACTTTGATGGTTTAATGCAATTCATGTTCTTAGGCATGTTGGAGACCTGGGGAATGTGACTGCAGGAAAAGATAATGTTGCAAAGATAGACATCACGGACAAGATAATCACCCTCACTGGCCCGTACTCCATCATTGGCAGAACCATGGTGGTAAGAAGAAAAGTCTTACTGCACCTGGAGTTGAGCATCTAGGCTGATTATAAAAACCCCTCTAACGGCGCTGTCTTTCCTGTGTGTAGATCCATGAGAAAGCTGACGACCTGGGAAAAGGAGGCAATGATGAGAGTCTAAAGACTGGAAATGCTGGTGGACGTCTGGCTTGTGGTGTCATTGGCATCGCCCAGTAAACATTCAACACGAAGCACTGGAAACAACTTTTCCCCAAAGCACTTAATAAGACCAACGTAGCCACTTAATGTGACAATTTGTCCTTTTTGAGTACTCTTTATTTACAGAGTAGATGAGCCATGCTTTACCCTGTCAGTTCCTCATGACATTTGTTTGTTTGGGTTTATATGTCTGCTGATTAGTTTTGGTCCCAAAGATTGGTAACGCACAAGCACTAAACAGATGTACATAATTTACAAAGCTAATAAATTGTTCATCTGAATCACATGTGGGAACTCTGCCAGTTTGTGATGTTTGTGTTTGTGTTTGTGTGTGTGTGTGTGTGTGTATGTGTGTGTGTGTGTGTATGTGTACATAGATGGTCAACAGTCAAAACCAAAGAAAACCCTCCTGAAATAAACATAAAATTTAAGCTTAATAAGTGAAGTATTTGAGACAAACCAAACATTGAGTGCGGTTATGTGTACATGAGTAATGTGTTTATGAGGTTTATCCTGGTAATAATCATTTTCAGGATATATTGTTTACATCAGTAAAGAGAAATTGGGTTATTTAAATGCCATGTATACATCCTACTTTCTTTTAAAGTACTACAGTGAGCATACTTGGATTTCTCTAAAATGGAATATGGTGTTTACATGCTCGAACACATAAAGGGGATACTCAAAAAACCCAACACACTTTATTTACGTCAATGTATGCACACTCGAAATTGCATAATTGACTGCACAATGAACATCAACCAGATTGTGTTTGAATGGTGTGGTAAATGGACTGCCGTTGTATGGCACTTCTCTAATCTACCAACCACTCAAAGCACTTTGATGCTACGTGTCACATTCACCCATTCACACACCGAGGCTACCATACATGGTGCTTCTCATGGTGGTGCTACTTAGCTTAAATAATAAAATATAAATGATGTCACACAAACATACACAAACCAATGACGCAGCATTGGGAGCAATTTGAAGTTCAGTATCTTGCACAAGGATACTTAAACCTGTTGACTGGACCTTGAAGTTAGTGAGTCAGAGAAACTGTAATATACCAAAAAACGAATGTCATCTGAATAAATACATTTTCACATTAAATGTTTAATGATAGTGGTTGAGAAGTACTTTGTTTTTACTCAATAGCTTACTAATACAATGACTAACTACTAATATTTTTTAACATCTCAATCCATAACCTGTAAAGTTAGCATCATTTAGGTGCACATTTCAATATTTTAATGATTAAGACATGCACTTTAAATGAAGGTTCCAGAGTGCAGGAAAATGTGGGAGGACCCCCCCTAGATCCACCTACAGTGGTCTGGGCTAAGCCCCCAATGGCCTCAAACTCAGGAAACGCCCCTGACCTTAAGTCTTGTGGCCCATTCTTGTGAGGGGCCGCAGAGTGTATCCTTACTGAGCTGTGTGCACCTGTACCTGGAGGCACGTTTGAGGCTACAGGGGCTCCCGCACTGGTTCTTCTGGCTGTAGTGGAGCAAATTTGCACCAGGTGTCACAAAATCGAACAGGTCACAAATTTCGCTGTAACACCGGTACCTGACATGTTAGCCCGAGGCGAGGCTAGCATCCGCTGGAGTTTAAAGTGAGTCATGGCTAGGTTTATTTATGTTATTCTTTCTTAGCTGCTTATTTGTCACTTTTATATCCGGATATCTTGTTTATTTTTCTTCCACTGGCGTCGTTGACAGTCGCAAATACCTAACATTTGCGGGCTGAC
Source organism: Plectropomus leopardus (assembly GCF_008729295.1). Taxonomy (NCBI): domain Eukaryota; kingdom Metazoa; phylum Chordata; class Actinopteri; order Perciformes; family Serranidae; genus Plectropomus; species Plectropomus leopardus. Next base: position 19,888,325 of record NC_056475.1, read on the forward strand.
TGCTTGTTAAACATGCTAGTCTCTAATGCTAACGTTCATAAAGCTAAGATAACTTTACGTATTTGTTTTGCTTAATTCAAATACCTTTGTGGGGCGCATTTGAGTAAGGCAAAGTGATGTAAATATTTAGCCTATTTAAAGTTACTTCTAGTATCCAGTACCTAAATTGCTTTTAAAATTATGTGAGTGGGGTTTACATTTTCAAGTTAATGAACCAACTCAAGTTAGTAACTGCATACATGTTCCAGATGAGTGTGTGGAGGATAAAAGACAGGTGGTGTGTACACAAATCATTTAAAGATTATGTGTTAAAAATGTACAATTTTACAGACAGACCCCCGATGGCAGATATCATGTGTGGTCACCGGTGGTCTCTCTGTCGTCATGTTGCACAGTTCACCTGCACCACATGCCAGGCTACAGGTAAGAAAAACTTATATTCAGGAAATGTTCAAGGAGACCTCTTTCCTATCAAGATCTACAGGACAATCTGTCCTGATGAATACCCTGGCCTATAGGACAGTTTAACCTGATGTTGACATTACCAGAAAATACAATAAATAATAAAATGCCTTATGTATTATAATAATAATTATAATAAATCTAGCATTTAAAACAAATAAGTTTAAGAGGTGATTTTTAAGATGTCACTGAATCTAGTTTCTTAGGCAGGGGAGTTTTGGGAGGTCCTGACAGAAAAAAAAAAAATCAGCTTTTATTAGGACTGTGTATTAAGCCGTATCATCCTCTAGAGGGCATTGCTACTCCTCATAACTAAAAGTGTTACACTTACAGGTATGACACTTCATCTCAGATGTATCGGATCACATTTTGTCATCCTTGTTACAGTTAAAAAATGTTATTTTGTATCTTTTGTACATTGTGGGGTGGTAGCCATGTCAGTAAGCATTGTTTTTTGTTTTTTTAGATGATCACAGCACACACATGCCTTATTATTCTGCACTGGAAACAAATATTTCCTTTAAAATATTAATTACAGTTGAAAAATAAAACATTACATTTCATGAACATGTCAGACAGCCCATTGGGAGCCACCCTACTAAAATATAAATAACAGTTTGTCATCAGGCATTTTGGGTTGAAATTGGAATCTTGGTCGTCATCCATGATATTAAACTGAACAGCTGTGCCCTGCGTTGGCCAACACACACACACACATAGTAACACACATGGACACACTCTCATACAGTATACTCATCCCTTATATATAGCAAGGACATGGCATGCAGAAATTGCATGCTCTTAAAGCCTTTCTTTTTCACAGGAATGGTGGATGCTTCCATGTGAAGTGACTTGGCACTCTGGGCTCTTCTCCCCGGGGAAATGAGATATTGGAAGGCCTTCAATGGAGTTCATACTTCAGGGAGCAATCCAGAGGCAAGCTGCAGAGTGTGTGTAGTTTAAATTTATACATGAAATGTTTAGCTCTGAAAATGTGCAGTGGAATAATCATATACGTAGCACGATGTGGGGAAAACTATTAGCATATGGGATGTGTCTCTTCCTCAGCTTTCTACTCGGGGTAGATAATCTACTGCTGTTAAGTTTCAGTTTGAAAGCCGGCAAGCAACAGAAGTGGCAGTGCCATATAAAAAAAACAGGGAGCCTTAAAGGTAAAGTGTGTAAGATTTAGGGGGATTTAGTAGCATCTAGCAGGGAGGATTTAAGATTGCAACCAACATGAACTTCTCCTGGCTAGAATTCCTTCAGTGTTCATTGTTCAGGGTTTTTTTACTGAGAGTCCCATTATCCGCAGAGGTCTCTTCCTCTTCAAAACAAGCAGACATGGTAATTTAAACCGACAAATACACTGAATAAGGCAGTGCAACATTATAAATCAGTGTTTCTCTGACATATTCTCATCCCAAGTCGCCAAGTTACTGATTTGCAGTGGACTTCTGCGTCTACATATTTTTAGCTATCTCTCGACGTCTGCTGTTTACTGGGCTACTGTACAAACATTGCACTGAACATGGCGATCTTTGTGGTTATTATACACTGAAGAAAACACTTATTATAATTTATTACATTTTGGCCAATATATCCCACGAAAACCTACATACTGGATCTTTAGGGACTTGTTATTTCACTAGAAAAATGAACATCTGCTATTGTTCTCCTGTGGTTGCAATATAATTTAGGCTCATTTTTTACGTAGAAAAGTGAAGCCTTTCTTTGTTTTGATGTAGCAGAAAGCCAGTGCATGCATAAGTCTTTCCACTGTGCTTGGGTACCTGTAGTGCTTTTTCAGGCCAAGAACTCATAGCCAGCCCAAAACTGCACGTACAAGGTGAAATAGCTATATTAGTGTAGACAGATGCAGCCAGCAGAGCGGAAAGACAGACTGACTGTAAAAGCTGGTATAAATAGCCTGGGAGTGGAGGTGATGAATAATAGAGACTTACCAATGCTGCTGACAGTGAGGGAGAGAGGCCGTGTCAGCAGGAGAGCCCAACAAAGCTTAGTATAAAAGCATGGAGAAAAAAAGAATAGAATGAAAAAGACAACAAGTATTATCTATCCAGCTGCTGTTGACAGAAGATCACGTGACAGATCATATTCTGTGTATTATTGGACTTTTATGAATAATCAGCATATCCTTATTTTCCGTCTTAGATGGGATATTTATGTTGGACTTTGTTGGATTACATTTTAAATTTATACTTGATTTACATTACACAGAATAACAGTATGAAGTGCTAGCTCTGGTATTAGCACCTTTTTTATTAGTGGTGTTTCTTGCCGAGCATGTTGAAAAAAAGCCTTTACATTCACAGCAAGCCTTCAGATTCAGTTAAACCCTACAATGAGCCAACACAAAACAGACGAGCCATACTTATGTAAGGCTTGGAGCATAACTGTCACTGCATCTCAACAACAAGCTTTCAGGTGAAAGGTGAAGGTAATGCTTAAGGTGTATTCTCCCTTTAATAGCCATTGCTTCAGGGTTTTACACGGTACAGTGGCCGTGCCTGTTCCTCCCAAAAGAAGCAGTGAACCAGTCTTGCAGGGTCCAGTCTTTTCATTGCTTACCTAGTCTCAGTGAGTGCGTGTCTGAGTGTTATCTATTAAAAAAGAAAGCATTCTGCTATTAACGGATATCTAACACTCACATGTACACGATCACACTTGGAGGTGGTGGTGATCCCTCTGGTGTTCCCTGAAAGATGACTCAGAGGCGAAGGCTCTTCTTCTCAACAAAGTTACATAAGTGGAGAGAAGTGTGCTTTACTGGAATGTGTGTGTGCATTTCTGCATCTGTGTGCCTCAGTTAGTAGTTGTAGCTTGTCTATGAGCATTTCCATGGTCCTGTTCTTTTTTTTCCATACGCAGCCAACGTTGCGCCCTGAAGCACTGCTGACAAGAACCAGTGTGTTCACATTTCTGGAGGTGCTTCCCCTGAAGGCTTCAACAGTAGCTGTATGGACCAGCACTCCAACCTAACACTGGACAGGCTGTTACTTGTTTTACAGCCGCACACTATACATATGATGCTCACACCCACCTTCAGACTATAATGTTGATTTATTATAGTCTTCCCACCACACCATACAGTTGTCGTGTTGAAATTAAATGAGCTATCGAGTCTGCTTTTTGTTCCAGGCTGTAAACAGTTGGTTTTTTTTGCTGTAAAGTTGGACATTTTAACATTGGGGTCCATGGATATTGGCTCCCTTTTTAGAGCCGGACTTAAATGGCCGTTAAAGGAACTGCAATGTTGGCACTTTCACATTAGCTTCATTTTTTCAGCTACAGAGGTTGCCGCTTGGTGTCAGCCAGGAAGATTGTAAATAGGGCTGCAGCAATTTATAGGTTTTTTTTTTTTAATCACTGAATCATCTGCAGATTATCTTCTTAATTAATCACTTAAGCGTATGGACTATAGTGTTGGAATGTGAAAAAATCCCAGTGTAATCATTTCCAAAGCCCCAAATGACCTGCTCTAGGCATTTTTTTAATGTAACCAACAGTTGAAAAGTCAAAACTCTTCTGTTTACTTTCATCAAAGATTTTAAAACAACTTGAAGGGGTACTGTGCCAATTCCACACATTTAATTTATCTATCATTAGGAATACTTCTTCTGAGGCTCTGCAGGAAGCACCCTAAAGCATCAGAAAAACGATTAATTATTTCAACGGAGTCTTGTTTTACACATTTATAACAGAAAGCTTGCGTTAACTGGGGATGTGTGAGTTGTAAGACATGGGGTTTAAACTTGGTTGGGGGTCTAGTGAAAGATATTATCACGATGCAGTATGAAAATGTAGGGTGGTGTTGCATACGTTTTAACCATCCTATTATTTTTTCAAATATTTCTATTGTATCCTCCAACTTAATGAAAATAAAATACAAAATTGCTTGAGTATCTCTTAAAAACAATTTATCAATCATCAAAATATGTGCTGGCTGATTACATTTTTGGTAATTGAATAATTGATTTATCAACTAATCCAGCTTTCATTGTCTCAGCGCAGGTTTGTGTGATTTAGGAAACTGTTGTTACTCTCTTGAGAGACACTTTATATTTTGGTGATTGCATGTGCAGAGATACATAGCTGTTTTGAGACCAACACAGGAACCAGTTCTACAGTCTAACCTGAATGATCCTATTGAGGTTTTGGTGCTCACTCCCTTGTGACCTTCCTCTGTTCTCTGGGGTGAGAGTTCACCTTCCGGTACATCATCTACCGCTGACATTGTGGGGATGCTTTAGAGACTTGGAGCCATAGGTCAGGGGTGAGATACCATAAATGGTGCCCGTCCTGTGAGACATGGTTGGTTGGTAGACAAGGCTAATTACAAGGCTCCCGTGACCTAACCTCTGACCCCCGAGCTCTGTGTCATGTGATCATGAGAGTGGGGGCCCTGATCACCCTGTTCCTCATAAATCAGACAGATCATTTCTTTCTCCTACTGTTCATTTTATCCACTGTTTACACTTATATTAGTATCATTCTTTAATGCGCTGCATCTTGTAGAGAGACAGTTCACCCCAAAATAAAAAAAAAAAAAAGTTTTCCTCTGATCTTAAGTGCTATTTCTCAGTCTAGGTTTTACTTGCTGAGTGCTGGAGATGCCGGCCATAGAGAAGTCTGCCTTCTCTCCAATGTAATGAAACTAGATGGCACTCGGGCTTATGGTACTCAGAGTACCCAAAAAAAAGAACATCTGAAAAATTCAACAACTGCTCTCTCTAGAAATCATAACTCAAGATAATTTACAGACTTTGTTGTGAGCAGTTTAATATAGGAACTGTATTTCTTTCTACCGAACTACATCGACCAACCGTATCACCACACAGAGGGAAGCTACATCTACTTATGGACAAGAAGCTTGTGCTCCTGACAGCGATTGCTTGTAAACATTAGTGGCGTTCTCCTTGTGGTGCTAGGTGAGCTAGCAGTAGATTCACCCTTCCTTCTGCATGGTGATACAGTTGGTGGTTGTTGTTCAGAAAAAGAAAACAACTCCAACATGAAACTGCTCACAGCAAGATCTGTAGATTATCTTGAGTAACCGGGGTCATGGTTTCTGGAAAGGGACATTGCTGTTCAGTTTTTCAATTGTATTGTTTTTGTTTTTAATTTTTTCAGTGCCAACTAGTTCCATTATATTCAGGAGAAGGCAGACATTTTAACGGCACATTTCTTCAGCACTCAGCGACTCACACCAAAACAATCTAGATTAATAAATAACACTACAGGTAAGAGAAAAGATGTGTATCTTTGGTTTGGGGTTGAACTGCCTCTTTAATATGGATGTTTTTGGCAAGAAAGTGGAAAGAAAAAGTGTTTGGATTCTGTAGTATGTGTATAAAAATGGTCCAGTAGCCTCAGCAGGCTGTGTGCAGGCTGTGCAAAGAAAACTCCAGAGAGATCCAAAGGCCAATTTAACACCTCACAACACCCCCCTCATCCATGGTCAAACAGCAGTCTAGGGGTCTGACCTTTGAACTCAGTGACCTGCTAACTCAGCATGTCCATAACTCTCACTTTTACTCAAGAAGGTGCTTATTATTCTAGGAGGAATGGCTGTAGAATTTTCAACACTGTTTAGTAGATTGCTGCAAGAGGGAAGGTAGGAAGACGGACGTGATTGGACATTTGGCAACTGAGTAGCTTGCCAGACGCTGACCTTGTGTGACATTCCAGAAATGTCTTTGTGTCCAGCTCCTGAATGGTCAATGGCAGGAATACCATACAGTATGTTGATCACAAACAAGTGACATATTAGTACATACGATGCTTTGCATGGTATGTGCCTGTATTCTGTTTATTTTGTCTTTTTATGGCCATTTTTATACAGATTTTACACACACACACACAATATTATTTCTGTGATAAGACTAAGACTCAGACTTTTACGGTATCTTTTGCATGTAACACAGTTTGTCATACAAGCACTTGAAACAATTAGTCAAATAAGCAATTTGACAACGTTAGAATCTTTTATCAAGCAAAATTGCCAAATATTTGCAGTTTTCAGCACCTAAAATTTTATGATTTTTGTTACTTTTCTCTGTTTAAGTATAGAAACAATGTTTTAGGGAGTCATGGCAGCTGGTTGTACAAGAAATGTTGTCACCTTGGACTTTGAGAAATAGTAATCCATGAAATGATCAATCAGTTAATTAAAACAGGACTGAAGGCCAATTCATAGTTTCTGTGTCTGTTTGTCTGCAAGGGTCTGCGAGGGTCAGCGCTATCTTAATGTCATCATCCACCTATGTTGGCTCCGTAAATACCTGCATGCAGCTCATTTTTTGGGACCATGGGGACTGTAGATAAGGCAAGTATGTCGACTGCACATGCTCCGGTGTCTTGTTCCACAGTCTAGTCCAAAACACTGGTCAAGCCAGTCACAGCCGCCTCACTGAGTTGAAGTTAGTTTTAAGTCGGATATTCAACAGACACTCATTCAAGACTCAGCAGTGTCCTCTCAGTTTCACTTTCACCCGATGTAGACAGAAGGACAGTAAGCTGACCTCCTGGCCATCCCTTTTGCTGCTGGGGGCTGACGCAGACCCGCCATTGTACTATGAATAGAACCCCGTCCATGTGACTATGTTGTCTGTGGACTTTCAGTGCGGAAAGTATGTCTGAGCTTTAAATGTCCACAGCTAGTGGCTCTGTGGCTGTACTTGAGCTAAATGCTAAATTCAGCATGTTAACATCCTAATGACTCTCCTTACAGGCTGATGTTAAGCAATTTTGTGGTCACAATTTTGGGCCATTTTTCTGTGCTAATCCATCTAGTAGAATATCTATAAAACCATCAGCATTTGTCTTCTGGGGACCATGAATGTCAGCAATCCATACAGTAGTTGTTAGGATATTTCAGAGTGGTGGACCAACATGTCGTCCCAAGAAACCTAATGCTAAATAATCTACACATACATGGATATTGAAAATAATTGTTGCAGTACTAAAAAAATACAATCTAAATGCACTTAAAAAAAATAAAAATATACAGTGGTGTTTAAGACATTGATAGTCCAGAAATATGTGTGAAACAAATATGCTTATATTAGTGTTAATTTTTCATATATAAATTGCACATTTTACAATGTACATGTTTTTTAGATGTTTGACAGATATGATCAGATCAGAAATGATCTGTGCTTTGAATTCCCCGCTCTCTCCTCTCCTCCACCTCTTTGTTCCCCAGAGTCCGTTCATGCAGATTTTCCCCTGCAGAAAGACTCTGGATTCCGTTATGTAAATTCGTTCCCCATCCAAATGTTATCAAAGCAAATATTTAGGGAGTTACAGAAAGAGGAAGTCGTGAACAAGATAAAAAGAGGCAAACTGTTTGCCAAGCGTTGTCAGCTTTGATTGTAAGGGAGGACAGCGAGAAGGAAAGGGTGTGTCCTGGTCTATAGATACTGTACATTCTGTTCAGGGGTCGAATCTTTGAACCAGAAGGACACATCAGTCTTTGCTCACACTAAACTACAGCAAGTATGTTTGTACATATTTTTGTCTGCAAGGTGACCTCTGTACGGACACACCCTGCGGCTTTCATGCCTTTGTGATTATTTTCTTCCTTGAGAGCTGATCCAGTGCACTTATGTCCATGCGTGTATGTTTGCGAGTTTTCAATTTAAGACTTTCATATGTATGTGTGAGATGTGCAGCTCAGGTGTGAAGTGTTCTGCGGTTCCCAGCAGAATGAATGTCAGTGAGAGAGAGGGGAGACCGGGGGGAAGGGTGGAAAACAGTAGAACAGAGAGAGGGAGGGAATGAAAGAGGAAGAGAGGGTCATAGACACTCTTATTCATCTCACAGAGAATAGAAATCCTACATTGTCCTCGACCATACGCACAGGAATCTTTCCTCAAAGACTGTCCTCTCTATATCACTCTTTACTCCACTTTTCTGATGTTTTCCCCCCTTTTTCTTCTGCTCTTCTTTTATTCTCCTTTCTGTCCATTACAGATAATGGAGAGAGTCTGGGCTCTGACCCCCATGCTCTCTGAGATGAAGGAGGAAATTAATGTGCTAATATGCGCATATTTTGCATTCCTTTGAATATCCCATCCTAAAATTATACACTTCACCCCACATTTTGCTTAATTATTCATCTACTTGTGAAAAGATTTTGGGAAGTAATCTGAACTGTACGAAGAGTGACTAGGGCAGCACTGGCAGACTGTTTTTTCAATGAATCATTTGGTTTATAAAATCTTATAAAATACTCTTTAAAAAGCCTGTCATGATGTCCTAGAACACAAGATCTTTCCGAGTAACATTTCAGACAACAACCAATTAAGAGCTACTTTTAATTCAAGAAACTGGCAGATTTCTGTGTTGCAGCCTGTGTTTGATATTTTAATTTTTGGTGACCATTAATTACAGTTGGTTGTGTGTGTGGGTGAAAGTGTGCTCTTACTGGTGTTTAAAGCTATCATATTAATTACTCAAGGTGCCCTCAGTCTTGTCAGTCCTGGACAGCAATTAACCTGTTTTAATTAGTGCTGCTGCTGGAGGAGATGAGACATCAACACCTGCAATTACAGAGAATAGGTTGAAGTGAGAGTGATTAATCGACCATGAGCAGGTGGTTGCAGTTGCTGCTGGTTGTAACGCCTACTGGCTGATCTTTGCAGCAGTTACAGTTTACTGATTGTGTTACATGTAAGATCTGTGACTTACAAATATATACGCTGATCACACACAACATGAAAACCACCGACAGGATGAATGATGAATAACATTGGTCATCTGGTGTTCCACTGGAAAACCTTGGATCCTGGCATTTATGTGGATGCCACTTGACTGTCACCACCCAAACACTGATGTAGACAAAGTACACCCCCTCATGGCAACGTCAATCCCTGATGGCAGTGACCCCCTCAGCCGGACAATGTACCATGCCACACTGCAATAACTGCTCAGGAAGGCCGTAGGAACGAGACTAAGGCATCCACTTGGCCAATCTGAGAATCAGTAGGACGTGACGGTATCCAACCCTCAGGACTCATGGATCCGCCGCCAGGCAACACAAGACACTCCAATAGCCTCTGTGTCAATACCTCGACAGGTCAGAGACCGCATCATGAATCGGACTTGGCGTTGACCTGTCGAGGCATAGGTACAGGGTGGGTGCTGGCATCAGTGGATGACACGAGAAGGTGTATTTGGTCTGCAACGGTGATTGGGTGGGTGTTGCGTGATGAGTGGCAGCCACATGAATGTCAGGCCTAAGGTGTCCCAGCAGAGCATTAAATTGTAAAAACAAATGATCAATGTTTTTCACCTCACCTGTCACTGGTTTTAAGGTTGTGGTTATCTGGTATCTACTCTCCAATATTGTTGAAGCATTATCTTTCTTTAGTCTTCTTTATTGCAGCTGTTATGTGAGTGTTAATATGCAATTTAGATTTTTCTTTTGCTATAATCAGCTTACTGCTAACCAAGCTAGCCACTAGGACATTTTTTCAGTCCTCAGTTGAAACAGTTATTTCATTAACAGGATTTGGGATGAGATTGAAATATTAGGGTAGAGGTTTAACTAAAACCTTTGCATTGAGAGATCTTTGTGTTTCCTGTGTGTTTTTAAATAAACCTACGATACATTTATTAATTTATGATGATCAATAGCCGCTCATTAACCATGACCATGAAGCTTCAAGCTGAAGTTTCACGCTTCACTTGTGTTCGAAATATTTGCTAAGAAAACAGGAATAAGAGAAAAGGTCGTCAGGAGGGCACTTTGTCACTCAGTACCATTGTCTAAAGAGGAACACACAGTTTTTGTTTAACGATATGGGGAAAGTCTTGATTCTGCTTCCCCTCAACCACCTAAAGGTCATGTCTATTCTTCTTATATGACCCACAGATGTGGATATGTGTGTGTGTGTGTGTGTGCGTGTGTGCGTGCTCGTGTGTCCTCTTTTATGATGGTGCATAGTCCAGACATATGACCAGTGTGTTCTCCCTTTTAATCTACTAATTGAAAATCAATTCGCTAATCCACTAATTCAATACTGGATAGACTGTTTACATGCCAGAGTAATTAGCGGAAAAGCTAATTTGACAAATGCAAACAATACTAATCATTAATCTCAGGAAAACCTACAATGTAGGTCCATAATGATGATGGCAGCACATGATGAGACAATTCTTTAAACATGTCATTAACAAAGAAATCAACAAATTGATTAACATATAACAGTATGAGTACACTAATACCGTTTTTGTGTAAAGATTTACACAATGATTAAGTGGTGAGTGTTTTATTTCAAGGTGAGTAATCTTACAGAAGTCACTGTAACATTTGGCATGAGGGTTTTTCCACTAATAAAATAGATAGTAACCCTTTTTACACAGAGATCACGCCATAGAGTTACTTCAGATTCTCTTCTTTAGTCTGCCTTTACATTTTTTACACAAACAACGGTGGCACCATGCAAAATGTGATTTTAGACAGCATTCTGGCAGCATGGAAGCAAATGAGCTGTGACAGGCGTGATGATTAACACAACAGCATCCTCTTCTAGTGTGACATACAACATACAGTATGTGTCGACAGGCCCTTTCAAACAATAAAATTACAGAACATGGAACTCCTGGACCTCATTGCTTTCCCAATTTGCGTAGATTTTTGGATGTTGTTCTTCTTTTTTTTGAGTCTCCGCTAGCTGTTTTTTCCTTTTAATTTCTTTTTTTTTTTTTTAAATCTCCTATGGTGGCTCGCATGCATAGCACGCCACCAAAACATCACACCTGGTCCACCCAAATGCAATTGTACCTTTTTGTACAGATAGCGAGGCGGCATAATGACACAATATTCCTGCTTTGAACAGGCAGTGTAAAAGGGGCTAGTGTTGGACATTTTTGCTGTCTTTAAGACGAAATATGGCACTATTAATTCTGTTTTTGTCAAATGGCTGAAGTATGGGTTGTCCTTTATGGGGTTCACTGAACTAAAACCCTTCTCTAGCTTGGCAGCATCTCACAGCCTCACCAAAATCCTTCCCTGCCTCCTGTTGTCTGCCTCTTCCTGGCTGTTTGTGCTTCTAATTATTCGAGCTTGCCAGCTAACTCAGCATAAACCCATCAAAGCACTGATGTGTTAGCAGAGTCGCACCAGTCCAGGTCTGCCACAGACAGGCAAGAACAGCACAACTCTGTCCTGTTTATTTTTATAGCGGAGAACTATGGCCCTTGGTTTTTGCTGATGTACACAGAAAGCTTCAGAAATGGAGGGTTCATTGGGGTGTCAGGTGTCCTCACCTGATACTCTACTGCACAATATCTTCCACTTCTGCATTGTAAAGGATTTTACAACATGCTGTTTGTAAATTTAGACTTTTTTTTTATGTATTCCAATGCAGTCAACAGCCTTTTATGGTTAAGTCTTCAGTGAAAGTAAATAATTTTACTGCACAAAATTTTGAGCTCATGCATTTTCTGTTAGGTGTTTTCATCTGTGGTAATATTTTAGCATAGTTCCCAAGCAAAAGGTTTGTGGGTGTGAACAATACGTGACAAAATTTCATATTTTGTTTATGTGGATGTTTGTGTAAATGAACATGTTTGTGTACAGTATGTATGAGGGTGTGTTCGTGTGTATGTGCATCACGTCTCTGTTACTGTGCGTCTCTCTCAGTGGGTGGCAACTGTTAAACTCTTCCATTTGGGAGGATTACTCCTCCAGTCAGTCCTGTGGGAGCAGCCATCAGCCCGTCATCTTTCAGAGGAACACTATACCTTCTGATGCTTTAATCCCTTCTTCCCTCTCCTCCCCTCCTTTTCCCACACTCAACCTCTTAACCTCATCTCCCGTTCTCTCCTCCTTCCCTCCCTCCCTCCCTCCCTCCCTCCATTTTTGCTGGCGCTGTCAACTTTCAGCTGAAGTGGCTGAAACTCAGTAGATTCAGCAGCGGTTGTGTTAAAGGCTGTGATGTTACAGCACCGTTGCTGTCATATATTCTTATGGGAAGAGTCTGTCAGCTTTGTGTTACACAGGTAATGTTAAACTGATGAAAAAAGATCAAGGAAGATTTTTTTTCATAGCATCCACTGTTTATTACAGCAGGTGTCACACAGTAAGAAATAGGATTTATATTTTTAATATTATCCTACATTTAAATATTAAAAAAATATTTTAAAAAGTGAGATAAACCAGTTGACGTCCTTTATAAGATGAGCCAATAAGACTCATTTTTTTTTAATTCAGTCTTTCTATTCATGTATGTTCTTAATCCTATCTGTTATTGTGTTATTGTGTGTAATTCTTTACGTAGTGACCCGAGAGCAACTGAATGGGGTAAGATGACATAAATTTGAGATGGCTTTGTGTTACAGACAGTGACTGATGTAATGAGACAAGCACAACTGGCGGATAAGAAAAGCTCTAATTCTGTCTCTGCTGCTTGACCTGGAAGCAGCCTACATACAAAGATTTAAATGAGCAGGAAATGCATGTCAATACCTGTGTGTTTGTGAGTGTGGAGTAGAGGAACTAAGATGGTGAGAAAAAACAAAAACATTTTTAATACAGTGTAGAGCCTACAGCCATGGTAGCAGTTTGACTGACTATGATGACCACTGACTTCCTCTAGTGCCTCCATGAGGTTCACAATTGTGTAAGTCTAGTTTGGAAATATGGGGATAATAGTGAAACTCCCACAGTGTGTGCTAGTCTATTTTATTTGTGTATCCCCAAAAACCAAATATCCATTATTGCTGCAGAGCCAAGACCTGGTATCTTTGTGTTCTTACACATTATATCAGAGCTTAAGGCCAGCGGTTTTTCCAGGATGCCGTGTCAGAAACCATTTTCACCCATGTCCAAGAGTCTCTGATGAGCAGGGAAATCTTCTGATGTGTGCGACGGCAGCCTTGCAATGGTTTGAGCATGCTTTAATAACAAAAGAGCTGAATAGAGTGTGTGTGTGCGTGTGCTGTTGCATCTCCAGAGAGGCCGGGTTACTGGGCTGTGTGAGTAATGAAATGGGCTGTGCAGTTTGCGCTCATGAGTTTGCGACGAGCTTAGGATGTTGTGTGTGTGTGTTTGCAGCCGTCTGAGCACTGCTAGAGTTTTACCCGTCTCTCGCTCTTCCTCTCTCACATCCTATTCCGTCCACCATTCACAAACACACACACACACACACACACACACACACACACACACACACACACACACACACACACACACACACACACTCTCTTTACTGCCATTCCTTGTGAATTTCTTTACAATTGTGAGTCAAAAGAGTGAGAGAGCCGAGGTAAACCGGCATGAAAACAAAAGAGACATATGCTGTTCCCACCCCTCCCATGTGCTTGTATCCCAGATAATCATCTCTGAATGCAGCACCCTAATTAATGCTGCTCCCTGTTTACATTGATGGGGATTATGATTGGTGAGCATGCTGCAGTACTTTTACTCCACTGATCTGGAGATTACCAACATGTATGGAGTCTTTCTATCTGATACTTTGTCTTGCTGATTATATCAGATTTTCTGTGATGCTGGTTACGCTTGCCAAACATGCCTAGTGCCAATTGATGACTCTTTTTCAGCCCATATGCTCCATTCTCTTGGAAAAATTGTGTGTATACATTACTCTGACATGTCTGATTTGCCATTATTGGGTGTTGACCGAAGTTTATCCTGCCTATGCAATTTTAAAGACATATTTTGACTTCACCTTTGCAAGATGTAATTATTTTCTTCCTAGAACTACAGACATTTTAAGAGATTATCATGTGGATACAGTCGACTTCTTTGCAGTAATTAGTCAAAATCCTTGGCTTGTTTCTTGCTGCAGGGTTTAGCACAAAGCCCCTACAGGATAGATCCACATCTCTGCTGACTCTTGCGTGATTTTTTAAGTGTTATTTCCTGCCTTTGGAAATACACGGGCATTGTTTATTGTTTATTTTTGTCTCAATCTCAACCCACGTTGGACTCTATGTTAAACCCAGCTGATCCTGAAATAAAGTAGTGCTGACTGTGGCATTGCTTATTGGCTTATTCATCTTCCTGGTGATCTCAGCATAAGCTAGAAAAAGATACCGTTTGTGAGTTCAGGGTGTTTCCAAGGAAAGAATTTCTAGTGTTTGTGTTGCGTGTAAGGGACCAGCTGCAACTTTGGTGTGTTTTCTGATTATTTATTGGCTGATCATTGTTGCTAATGTGTTTGCATTGTTATGTGTCTCAGTGGATGCCTTATTAGTATGGACTGACGGTGCTGTGTTCGCATCAATACATCAGGTTTAGGGATAAGTGTAGCTGACTATAATGCAGCTCATTCATTTACTAAGGGAAAAGGGGATTTACATACTGATTCTAACATTGATGCTGTGTGTTTGTATTTGTATGTTTGTCTTGAATTTATAATGAGTGTAAGTGTTTTCAGAATGTAGAATAGTCCAAAATAACTAGGTTCATTCTTGAAATATCTGTGAACAATGATAACAATGATTGAAACAATGATTCTTATCACTACAGTCAAGTGATGTGAATTGGCCTTCAACCGGAGCAGAGGTCAAATCAGCCGCTATAACTGAAAACATCTGGGTGGGAGTGTACAGCCTGTAAAAGTAAAACTTAAACATTTGTCAGTCAGGCCCATTTCCTTATCGTGAGAAAAACAACCATTGGCCTGTTGTTAAACAGTGTTTAAGCAGCTCAGCTATTGTGTCTATCAGCAGTAATTTTAATCAAGATAAAGCATCCTTTCTTGTGTTTCACATGTTTTTGGAGGCAACTTCTAAACAATGTGTGTAACACGACATCAAAAACTTTAATGAACTGATTAAAAGTTGAATCATTGATGATGATTTGCATCTTTTGGCAAAAGCTCATTAATTTGAATGTAAATGTTGCAGACTTTTTAAAGGTATACTATGCTGGATTGTTGGCTACTTGTTGGTTATAAACACGCTCGCCAAAGAAACTGAAAGTAAAAGCCAACCCCAGAGTCACTGTTGTTTGGCGTTTTGCCTTGCTACTTCTGTGTTTTTTCTAGGTTGTGTCTCTTGGATGCCTGCTGCTTACAGTCTAGCACTTGGTCACCACCTTTTAATAAAGCCCCAACCTCACCTGCGCTCTGTGGGGTACACGCCCATGAATGTCTCTAACACAAAAAATGAGAAAATAGAGGCATGGGGCAGAATCTTTGCAGAAGATCTTACGTGTTCATCAGTCTTACAGTGTTTTTTTTTTTTTTTTGGAAACTCCTGCAGAAAGCATATTTAAACTTTGCAATCTAATGACAAAATAGTTTGTTACAGTTTGTAAGACTTCCTTGTAAAATGATGTGTGCATTGTGGTCTGTACCTTAGCAATACTAGATCTGCCATTTCCACTTCCAAGACTCTGATGCACTCAGATCTCTCCGCTGCACACATATGATTTCACTTTTCTGTGAAAATGCATAATCTGCCATGATTAGACAGCAAAGCTCCAAGTCAGACACATTCATTATGTGAATGACCAACTCTGATGTTTTTCTTCTGAGACAAAATGCGGGGGCTGAAGGCCAAGTTTTGCTGTGTCGTAGGAGCACATTGAAGCACAGCGATGTAGCAGTGGTTTAGGAGCAGCAATGTAAGACTGACCTAAGTAAACCGTGTGCCTGTTTGAGAAGCTCAGATAATGAGCTGACCTCAACCACATGAATATTAATAAGACTCATAACGATGGGTTAATGTTGCAGAGATGTGTGCTGTATGACCTTAAGGTCTCTGGACAAGTATATACTGACCCATTAGCAAATGATAGCATTAACTGGACTGTGGACTTGCATGTCTTTTTAGCTGGACTTCAACCATGGGTTGTTGCCCTTTCAGAAGGCTTGACACTGTTTTTGCTGGTAACATCTTTGCTTCTGCGATGAATCATGTGATCTAATTTCTCAACACATACCCAGTTGCTGTTGTTGCACAACACATTTGTTTCTAGCTGCAAAGTTTGGCCTTGAAAGCTTCATTTGAGAAATTTAGGATGAGCTCTAAAATGTAGTTTTTAGTATAACTGTTTTTTCTGTATACATTTCTGTTTTTTTAATGTTTCAGACATTGTGTTTTAATAGTTAACAGGTTGATAAATATGTTACAAGAGTAGTGTTGTGTGGGTGGGCGTATCAAGTGTTGCATGTCCTTGGCGACTTTCTTGCTAGATTTATCAACTTTTCAGACCTTCTAAAGCAACTAATGACAATTATAGCAACTTATTCAAATGGCCAGGGAAAAGGGGAGAACTATATTCATATTATAATTTCATTGATTCTCATGCATGCTACTAGAGTAATTACTGTCTCCAGCTGCTCTGCCAACACTGCAAGGCCTCGTCTCCTCCTCCTCATGCACATAAGCAGTCAGAAGGTGTGGTTGAGCAAGAACGCGAGAGTAAGAGTAATAATAAATGTGGTCAGAGCAGACAGTTTTTTTGAAGTAAATGGTTTTGCACCAAGTAGGCAGAAGAATGGCACTGGGAAAAACTGAAATGTTCAGACCACAAGCTACAGGTCCTGACCAACGATGTGTAGAGGTATTTCTCAAAACTTCGGCAAGAAATTAAGATGTGACAGAGAGAAACAGTCCAGTCTTTCAGTGCGCTTCAGTTACCACCAGTTCTCTAAAAAAAAAAAACCACTAATAATTTCACTATAACTACATGTGGCTATTAGCTGTCATGTTTATGTATTGCACTGTTTTGGTAATGAGGCTTATATGTACAGAATGGGGGCAATCTTTTGCCAAATGTTTGTATATTACCTCATTTAAATACCTGCAAATAGCAAAGGATCACCGATATGGTATTTGCATGGCAGTGCAGCGCAGTTAGGTGTGCATTTCACCCTTTACATGTCCTTTGAGAACTACACAGATTCTTTTTGTCCTTTTTATGCGGGTTTAGCAGTCACCAAAAAAGAACACACTTTCATTTTGTTACTTTGCCAGTCAGTATAATATAACACACATTGTAGAGTAAAATATTGTTAGTGATTTCATTTAACAAGTTCATAAAAGATAGTGTGGGTCTTTGAAAAAGCCCTGTATAACTTGTGCACATTAATTTCAAGATCAAAAGACAGGAAATGTTGAGAAATTTGGGTATCCTAAAAAGAAACAGCTTCTGCTATAGAAAACGAAATGATTTAAGATATGAAGAAGAATTATTAAGGCCTTTTTTAAAGAAAATTGTTGATGTGTTGGATTAGGAAGTCCCACAGTTTGATTCAGTTCATCACTGAAAATGCTACTTTGGTGTGCATTTACAAATATGCACTAATAATTAAGTAAAATACCCTTAAATAATACATTATTTCATTTCTCCCTGGGGATGACTTGTTCTGTGTCCTCTGACAAAAAAGTTCTCAGGATCATTGAATCATTTACCAAAATGTTTGGCTTGAGGACAAAGGATTTCATGAGAAAAACAGGGGCGATTGCATAATAGTCTGATGATCCCCCATTGTCTCTGTCTGCTGCACTGTGCGGCTCTTAAAATAACTGCTGTTTGGGAGTATTTAACATTTATAGAGGGAAACATGATGGGACAAAGGGCAGAAAAGGTAACAGATCTACCCAACAAAAGGACCCGACACAGCCTCCACAGGGGAGAGAGGGGAGACAGTCACAAGCATAAAGTCACTAACATTAAGTGGTGCACGGACAACACACACACATTCATAGCGCTTTGCCCTCAGGCCCATGATGACATTTCAGCACCTAACTCAGACAATGCCACTGCATTACGATTCTTTTGTGTACGGCATGTGTGTATGTATGTGCACATATGCTGCCTGTCTTCGATCACCTGGCCGCTCGTAAGACCTCATTCTGTACTCTGTCTGTCCCCTTTCCTTTCTGTCTCCTTGTTTGTTTCTTTCTGTGTTATCTAACAAATTAGCTGGAGAAGGTCGTGTCCTGCCAGGAGACGGCTGAAACAGGAAATAACCAATTCAGGAGGATGAACAGCGACTCAGACAACCAGTTCCCACACTCCTACCCAAACATAGAGTTATTGGGTTGTAATGCAATTATCCACAGAGGGGGGGTGGAATTGGTTAGTAGTTTAAGTCAGAGCAAAGGATGTGATGGCATGTTGGTGCAAGCAGAGCACAGAGGAGGTAATAGTAACAAAAGCAGGTGGAGGATGTTATGTAAGCAGAGAGGGGGGCTGGAGGAACATCAGGTTGGCGGGCTTTTTCTTTTTGTTTGCACGTTTTGCTCTGTCTGTGTTCACCATTTGGCACGCTGCTTTTGTAACATGAACAAGCTCATTGTTTGTTCTCAGCTGTGCAGTGAGAACAGCGACAAGTAAATGAATATCAAAGCTCATTCACCGGTTACGTTTTCTGTTGAATAAACAGACCGTCTGGTAGCAGTGCTGAAAGAGGAGACGGTTTTCTTCTCCTGTCTTCCTGCACACCTGAGCTGGCCTTTCAGCACAATGGACTCCACCTTTCAACCCTTATCAGGCCTTATCGCAGGGTGGATGTGTGGGTGGGGGTGGCAATATCAGTTAAAAGCTGAAGGGATGAGACACAGATTGGTTTCCCATTTCATGCCTCCCACCATATCTGTTTCTAAACACATCATATTCAAATTCATGAACGTACTGTATTGGAAAGGGGACAAAAAAGATATGCACATATACACAGTTAGGATGCTCGTTTCCCCCACCCAACCACCCACCTTGCCAGATTTGATAAAATCATTATCACCAGCCATGCATGTGGAACTGATGAATAATGTATGTAATGCTGGTCCACAATAGTACATTCCTTCTGGCCTGCTACCTTTCTCTTAGAGTCACAGTAGCTACTGGTTGCTTCGGGTCATATCAGATAATCCCTGTCTAACACTATTGCATTTCCCATTAGCATGGGACAAAACTATATATGCACATGCACAGAAGTCATGTGTGAAATCGTGCACACATGCAGACACATGGGCACACTCCAGACGGGGAAATAAATTGGACAGGTATACAGGGAGACACAACTGCACTCATTAACAGTGACAACAGATGTGACTGACGGACCCTCAAACAGGGGAAGAAGCGGGCATCAGGTGTTAGACTGCACCCCTTCATGATCGACACAAAGAAACGATGACACGCATCAAAAGTAACACTGTGATGGATGGCTTGGGTCTGATGCCAAAGGTGAGACGTCACTTATTTCAGTCGTTAAGTGTAGCAGATAACACATGGAGCTAACTTCCTCCATGGCCCCTATGCAATCACATACACAGAAAAACACACGCAGAGTTGTAATACTTGGGTCCATGCTGAACTTGACTTTGTCTCTGTTTCTTTAAAAAAACAGCTTTGCCAGTATAGATATGTACACATTTTTTGGCATTATGCACATAAAATCACACATTTTTAATTCAAAGAGATGGACTAGGTGGAAACCCAGAGTGTGGCTGGATCAAGTATATTCTTTTTTTTGGATTGTGGCAGTATTCTTACCGAAGCCCTTTTTACACACAAAGATTGACTCATAGGACTGCTACAAAGTCCCTTTTTTACGCCACCTTTACATTTTTACACAGAACCAAACAGCGACGGCATCATGTCGCTCAAATGTGGGATGTTTTGATAGCATGCCGGCATCACAGAAGCAAAAGAGGCATGACATGTGGGATGTTTAACACAACAGCGTCTGCCTCTAGTGTGACATATAACAGACACGTCGGCAGTGCTTTCTAAACAATGACAATAGCATAACATGGGAATAATAATTATTGACCATCTCATAGCGGCTGCTCTTCTCTTCTGTTCAGAGAGTAAGAGCGACCAAATGTCATTGTTTTCCTAATTTTTAGACTTTTTTTCAGTTGGTGGTGTTTTTTTTTGACTTAGCTGCTAACTGCTGCTAGCTGCTTTTTCAAATCTCCCACGGTGGGTCGCATCCATAAAATGCCGTTAAAACGTCGCACCCATCCCATCCACGGTCCCATCCTGCCAGCTGTCCTTTCTACACAGTCCTCAAATTGGCACTGTTACGGTATCTGTTGCCCGATTAAAGGCTACATAACTCTGTCCTCCATTCTACAATGGTACCTTTTATACAGACTAACAAGGAAGCATACCAGCATGATATTCCCACCTTTGACAGGCAGTGTAACAGGGGCTACAGATAATGTCAGGAGTAGTGTCTACACTGTGAATTTCTGGACATTAAATGTTCATCTGCAATTGTTTTTAGTGGCCCCACTAATATTTGTTTTCAGTATACTAAAGTAGCATAACACAAGTCTCTGTCTGTACCAAGTATGGAGCGTGAACTGGTAGCTGGAGAGGTGCCAGTTTGCCTCCTGGGCACTGCTGAGGTGCCCTTGAGCAGGTCACCAAACCCCCAACTGCTCGGGGCGCCTATCCATGGGTAGCCACCTCACTCTGACATCTCTCCGTTTAATGCATGTGTAGGTCCTATTTATGCATGTGAGTGTATTTCTCAGGAATTAATAAAGTATATAGAAAAAAATGAAACACATTTGAAACAATTCATTGAGAACTGCTTTAATTTAATACATTCAAAAATTTATTTTCATGCTATTTCAACAATCTTTTGTCCTAAATTTCTCATCTAAAATTTCATTGTGTAATTACTGTTACTTTGTAAAACAGACCAGATCTAGGCTACATCTCATGACAATTATGAACATTCCTACAGCCTCAAATGTTTCTCTTAACTTTTGTACTTCAGCCTCCAAACCATGGCAGGGGAGCACAGGGCATATCATTTGTGCAATATCTTTTCTGAATTGGACCTTGAGACGAGGTAGATGACGTTTACAAGTGATGTGCAATTCATGTTGCTATCAGTAGCCTCAATACATTCTTTGAGAATTTGGCCCTGAGTTTCCATTTATAACAAAAAAGAAAATATGTGTTGGATTCATTCACCAAAACATGTTGGGAAAAGTCTCTTAAGTGAAATCCTGAGTGGCAAAAGAAACTAATCATACGACCACAACCACTTCGTTTCTAAAAAACATAGTTAGACTAATTTACCTATAACAACATGGTCCTACTTTTAGTACAAAGACCCTTTCAAATTGCGACAGCCTTTGCACTGTTTGTGTTTACCTTTGTCACATGCAACTATGTTTGCTTGTGTTAATAACAAAAGCAAATAGCAAACCACACAAGTGACAAGTGGCAACTGTGCACAAAATATCCAGGTTTTTTTGCCCTTATTCCAAAAAAGATAATATTCCTACTTGGCTGTTTACATGGCTAATGAAAATGAATGTTTCACTAAAACTCCTGTATACTTACAGCCATGCGTTCTCCGATTAAATTGCTCTAACATGTAATTTATCTCATCAAATTACGGAAAAGTCCAACGTCTGGAGCCACTTGTACTATTTTGCTTCTTTGCATTAAAATAGGATTTTCTATTCTAAGTTTCCTGCCGGTGGCAGGTCCAGACTTGTCCAGCTGTGTCGAGGCTGGTGTTGCGCTATTTGCGCACATCTAAAAGGTCCATTGGATCCTTTTAAAAAACCGCATCTTTTCTTTTTTCAGCAGCGACATGTCTTCATTAGAAAATGCTAAATTTTCATAACCTACATGAAATTGAGAATATTGCCATATTTGTAATGAAATGAAAGATAAGTGCATGTAAACATAGTAAATGACGCCTTGAATTTACCCACATTTTGTCCCATCTTGGCAAAGACATGATTGTGTGGAGCGTACTGAGCATTGATAGGAATGGACAGTGGAGAAGTAGATAATGCTGCACGAGTGGGTTGAGTAGTTTTTATGGATGTCTGGATACTTTGTCATGAAACTGGGTCACTGTTGAAATCCATTGTAACTATTGTGAATCCAACAACTCTCAGAGAAGGAGCTGGCCACACACTCTTCAGAGCCATGTTTCAAGCCTACAGGTGTTGATTTATTGATACCCAAAACACAAAATAGCAAAAACTATCACTTGAGGCTTCATTCTTTTATTTGAAGCCTCCGTTAAAAAAATCCTAGTGGGTTGTGAAATAGTGAAGGAGAAATGGGCTGGCAAAAAAATGAGTGGAGCAGCCGCAAAACACATGCTACAGCAGCTCTGATGGAAGGTTTCCAAGGAATGAGACGGATTCACTGCACCTCACCTTTCTCACCGTTCTCCTCGAACTACATCTTTTTTCTGGCCCACTGAATTTTGCAAGTTACTCATTTTAAGATGACTTTTCCTATCTACTTTTCAGAGTGTAGGTTTGTATTACCAGACCTCATATTTGTTTTTAGGCAAATGTGTCTGTATCCTTATTTGTTTGTGCATGCCTGTGCTTGTCCACTGTATCTGTGTGTCTTTGTTTTTTGTCTGTGCGGAACTTGAGGCCAGAGAGCCAGCAATTAAAAAGAGGACTGGGACATCTAAAGGCTTAGAGGCACAGACCCAGCACACATGCTGGCAGTCAATTGGCAAGCCGGGGGAGGTGAAATTGGAGAGAAAGAGAGAGAAAGAGAGAGAGAGGAGATGAGAGGAGGAGGGCAGGGTGAGTGCGTGTGGGAGAGAAGGGGAGAACCAGAGAGAAGAGGGCGGGCTCAGACTCAGTCAGCGCACACACACCCTCTCCTCAGCCTTCAGTCTGGTCTAGGCGTGCAAGAGGCAGCATGTGTGAGTATGCACTGTAATGTGTGTGTGCATGTGTGTGTAGAGTCGAACGCTGCGCTGGAGTCCGGGAGATGTCTCACTGATGCGAGGATTCCCCTGTTTGCTCTCAGAGAGGACATGTGCTGACTGTGTTTGAACCACCACAGGGAATTAACTGTTACTCACACAGGAAACACTGGGAGATTAAGTGAAGGTAAAAAAGATGGAGTTGTTGTTTTGAGGATGTTTTGGGAGCTTTGTGAGTGACAGAGATGGAGTTGCATGGGTGTTTAAGATAACTGGCTTCATGTTGTGTGTGTTAAGATGATTTGATAACCATTTGGATGGATTTTAATTTTAATGTGTGAGAAATACAATAAGAGGTTAAGTTATAGTAAGGTGTCCAAATGTGTGCATCTGAAAGTATAAGCCTTTTGTTGTGCGTGGTCCATGTACAGTGTGTGTGTGTGTGTGTTAATGTCTGTAAACCAATGTATTTTATATGCTTCCTTACACAATGTGTCTGTGTGACTTCTTTTCTTTTTTCGTACACTATACTACTGTTTGGTGGTGGCTCTTTTCTGTTGATGGGGCTCTCCCGCTCTCCCACACACACACACACAAACACTGAACACACTGATTTATATTTATACACATACAAGAGAATTGCAAGGGAAAAAAAGCCACATTTTTTGTTATAGCCATCCTGCGTGGGCCAGTGTGTGCGTGTGTGTTAAAAGTCTTTATCAATTATTAATGTTCTCACTGGGACATTGCCTGGTTTCCTACCTGAGGTAATTTAGTGATAACAAAATACCTTAACAGCCCTTCAGACTGCCACCACCT
Organism: Plectropomus leopardus; assembly: GCF_008729295.1. NCBI lineage: Eukaryota > Metazoa > Chordata > Actinopteri > Perciformes > Serranidae > Plectropomus > Plectropomus leopardus. Next base: position 19,912,270 of record NC_056475.1, read on the forward strand.
GACATTTCCCCGCCATTGTACAAACTACACAGCTCAGAGGGCAAACAAAGTAGTACATGCGTTAGCGTGTATATATTTGACTATGCACTTTTACGTAAGAGGTGCAGGAGAGATAATAATAGTTGATAAAGTGAGATGTTAAAAAACTCAAGCGGCACAGTAATTATTACTCGTCAAAAGCTTGTTAGAGAGCTGAAACACTCTGGGGAAATGAAAAAAAATCACAGGTCAATCCTGGAGATTTCTGGTTATGCCATCAAAGCTTCACAATACAAAATGAAGAGAGAGGGATCGTACACTAACGGCTTTGGATCTGATAAAGACATTAGCCTACTTTGTGTGTGTCTGTGTGTGTGTCAGTGTGTGTGCTGTGTTATGTGGAAATATTAAGAGGATAGGAGAGAAGAGACAGCTGAAGAGCAGAATAGAGAAGGACTAGACAGACAAAGGGAGACCCAAGAGCTACTGAAAGTCTTGGGAACAGCAGTTAAAGGCAGAGTGGTACTGAAGACTTGGCAGAGAGCGACAGAAACAAACAAGACAGACTAAGACAAAGAGAGAGCGTAAGAGAGAGGGGACAGATAAGTGTCAAGTTAAACAAGATATAAAGGAGGAGGAGGAGAATGAGCACTTTACTTCCAACTGAATACTATTTACCATCTGTCAGTCAAATGCGTGTGGGTTGGTCGAGGTGTTAGGTCTCAGCTGTGCAGAGGGTCATCTGCAGGCATCCAGACAGTCAAAGAACTAAGAGGGGTCAGAGGGCATACAGTCTCTGCTGTCCGTTCTCCTTCCTCGCTTTCATGCTTCTTCTCTGGAAAAGAAAGAAAAAAAAAACTGTCGTCTTGGGTATATCTGAGTAAGAGAATTCAGCACGGTTCACATGAGATAAGAAAAGAGAATGTGAGGTTTTTATGGTGAAAAATATAAAAGGGATTTGGTTATAATTTTGTTATATGGTCCTGGAATTCGATATTAATTCTAAAAAGATATTTATAGCCAGTCTTCACAGTGTTTGCAGTGTATGGTTCAGTGTTTCTGAGGCAGGCTTTTTGACAAGCTGATAAAATATCACTAGAAATCAAAATAATTGTAATACTTGGTAAATGTTTGGCTTTTGACCCTAAGGGCTTTACAATTTGCCTCCTATTCAACCTGCCACTCTTCAAAGGAATGGCTTAACCAATGAGATTTGTGGTTCTTTGTCTCAGTGTTAAGTGGTAACTTCGTATTTCAGTAATGTATTTCAACTTTTATTGAATATAGTGTGATGGATTTCTTTGAAGGTCCAGTGTGTAGGATTTAGTGCCATGTAGTGGTGAGATTGCAGAACTAAAACCTTTCTCGTGTGCCAAGCATGTAGGAGAACTACAGTGACTATATAGTTAAAGTCTATTTATCTTATTTATCTATTTAGAGGCATTTTTTGATTTGTCTGTTCTTGGCTACTGTAGAATAACATGTAGGACTCCATGGAAGAGGTCCTGCTCTGTTCATAGATAAAAACAGCTCATTCTAAGTTAACGAAAAAGCAATTTTTAATCTTGGGTGATTATAAACCAATGAAAACATATTCATGAATATTATTTACAATTCCTGTTAGTAGATCCCCCTAAATCCTACACATTGGACACTTAGCATATTTCAACTCTGTTCTTTAGTTTAAAACTCAAATGGTAAAACTCAACACACTGTAAAACAGTGTAAGCACTGTGTAATAAACCATAGAATAATAAAAGCTGCTTATTCTATTATTAAACTTTACTGTTGGTGTTTGTTTTGATTTTGAGAAGAGTAAGAATTCTAAACTAGTCATCTCTCTCTCTCTCTCTCTCTGTCGCTCTCTCTGTCGCTCTCTCTGTCGCTCTCTCTGTCGCTCTCTCTGTCGCTCTCTTTCTTGTTATCTTTTCTTCATGTTATCTTTCTTGCTGCAATTCACTGCTTCACTTGCCGCCATGAGGAAGTTGAATATTGGCAGGGTGTTTTGAGGAAGTGATCCGTGAAAGGATTTATAGTGGCAGATAAAAACTGGTGCGCCCTCTGTGTGTTTGTGTGTGTGCACGTGCACGCACTCTTTTTCAAAACTGACAAAGACTTTGCGAAAGCCCGGGGCTGTGAAAAGGGGGGAAAGCCATCATCTCATACACAATTACACAAGGCTTACCAAGGTTATATGTGTATGTGTGTGTCACATTTACTAACGTGTGCAAATGTGTGTTCAGGACAAATATGTGTGCATCCACACAGCCATGTGCTCTGTCTGTGTACAGTAAGCTAATATAGAGTGTGAGCGTGAAAGGGGGGGATGGGGCTCCGCTAAGTGAGTCATGTGAGTGTGCGAGTGTGTTTGTATTGCGTGTGTGTATATGTATGTGTAGGTTTACGGCCTGACCCAGATTGATACACTGCTCTCAGGCTAAGGCAGCTCACCTATAGGGCAGATGTAGGTAGGCGTATTCCCGTTTACAACCATCCAGCCTCATGTAAACACCCTTACTGAGACCATAACTACATCAGCACTGGAACTCCAATTACTTTAACCTTAATCAAATACCAAGTTTTGACCCTAAAGTTTGATGATTGACCTTGTTGAAGGGAAGATTTCTGTGACGGACACAGTCACACAGAGTTACAGGATGGACTTACTATTATGCAGCCTTAATCTACACCATAAATACAAATATTTATCCTTTCATCTGCTCATATAAAGCTCGCAAAGCACTCCATGTATCAAATAATGCATTATATAAATGGAAATGATAAACACAATCATCATCATCATCAACAGCATGGAACTCAAGCTTATTGCAAATACACATCTTTATCCTCCACAGTGACTCTTCTGACCTTGTGGCAGAGCAGACGGACGCCCTCGCTTTATGATTACAGTTACAGTACATAAGATGCAGTTTGACGAGCATGTGGCGGGCATGATAAAGGGATGATGCAATTAACATGAAAGGGATGATCTCTCTTTCTCTCTTACATCTTTGTCCATCTTTCTCTCTCATCTTCATCCCTCTTCCTCAGTGGTCTTCTTATTTCTGCTGTTAAGCAAATATAGGGCTTATGCAGCCCCCAGTTGTGCTTCTCCCCACATGCAATCAAGCTGTTTAAATGTTTGACTGTGTGCCTGTGGGTTCTCTGTGTGTGTGTGTGTGTGTGTGTGTGTGTGTGTGTGTGTGTGTGTGTGTGTGTGTGTTTCCCAATTCGCTGCTGCTGTCACTTGCAGCCCAGGACCAGACAGATATTTTTGAAGTCTGTTTTGGGAAAACCAAGACAAAAGTGACAGCTGAGGGTGGAGAGACACTGAAATGTTTTTCCTCTTCTTTGGTTTCATTGAGTGTGTCTAATTAAGGTGCGGGTTTGGTCGTGGTTGCGTTCAATAGTAGGGGGAATCCCTTTGCAGTGAGATGATTTACAGAACAGGAAAGCAGGGAAAAAAAAGTCTTTGGTTGAGCTGGTCATAAACCATGCAACCATGCTACTAGTGATGATTTGTCACAAGAACACTGAGATCCCTTAAACATTACCTGTTCAGGACGGGAATATTGAGCCATTATTCCACCTCCCTGTTCTGTATAAAATGTACGATTGCGTAATGGAGGTAAAGAGTTGTCTTGCATTTTAAGCCAGAAGCAGAGGTGGTAACAGTACCGAATTGAGGTCTGTGTTAAAGGGACAGCTGGCGGGATGGGAACATGAGTTTTACCTTTTAATTTATGTTGTATCTAATTTGTTTCCTTTATTTCAGGGTTTAATGTTGTTTTTGGTCAGTTTCTTTGTAGTCCTTTAGATTGACATTATGCGTCCTGCATCTTGTCCTCTCGGTTTAATTTTATCCTAACTCTGCCCTAGTTTCTTCTTGCTTGTGTTCAATAGGATTGTTTGGCTTTCTGTTGTTGTATCGCCGTCTGTGTCCCATTTCTGCTTTGCTTTGTTTGTCAAAGCATTTTGTAAACAATGTTTTTAAAGGTGCTATATAAATAAAGTTATTATGAGTGTGACGTTTTGACGGTGGGTTATGTGTGCGACCCACCACAGGAGATTTAAAAGGCAGCTAACAGCAGTTAGCAGTTAATTTTAAAAAAAAGAAAGAATAGCAACCCAAATTGTCCCTAAATTGAGAAAAACAATGAGGTCACAGATGCATACATGAGGCTGATGCCGTTTTCTTAAATATCACGTCATGCCTTTTTTGCTTCTGCGATGCTGGCATGCTGTCTAAAATCACACACTGGAGTGGCATGATGTTGCAGTTGTTTGGTTTTATGTAAAAAAAATGCAAAGGCGGTGTAAAGAAGGGACCTCGTAGCGACCCTACAGCATAATCTCAAGGGTACACAGGTTGGAGACCACTGGGGTTTTTCATATATACGCGTGCACGTGCTTGTGCCTCTTTGGTCTTGAATGACCTTTTGAAAATACAAGAAGAAAGACAAGAATGAGTCAGTGTGAATATTATGTCACACTGACATGTTTGCTTATGTGCGTCCGTTAGTAATGTCACTCGTCTGGTTGAGCAGGACTACAAGAGGTGTTAGCAGGGGGAGAGGAGAGTGCGAAACATCAGGTGAAAAACATTGTTTTCTGTGCCAGACTCTTCAACATCAACCCCCCGATGAGAGGAACAAGAAGATGCAAAAGCCGTGGGAGAAGCAGAAGGGGATGCCTCTAATTTGCGAAGGGGGTCCAGACAGGGGGAGGGGTGTCTCAGAGCTGACATGAGCTGGCATGTTCACTCATTTCCTATCTTTTGTCTATGCCGTGTCTGCTGATGAATTGGGAGTTTCTTCCTTCCTTCCTTCCTTTGCTCCCTCCCTTTTTCTTTCTTTCTTGCTCTCTTTTTTTCTTTGTCTCTCTCTTTCTGTCTCTTGCTCCACCATCTCTCCTTCCTTCCTCTCTTGGTGTGACAGCATTGCCATCCCTGTCATGTCTGCCCATTATCTCTGATCAGTGTTGCGTTCCAGCCCACACATCGGCTCTGGCTGCCAACTGATGATGTGTAAATGTGTGTGTATGTGTGTGTGTGCATGCATCTACATCTTATTTGATATACAGAAGGTTAGGTCTATATTTTTTTATGGTGCCCTCAATTCAGACAAATAACTGAAGAAAACAGCAGAGAAACATGAATATGTAGAATTTTGTTTACTGAGTCATTAGCAAACAAAGGATGTCTGCAGTGTGCACAAGCTGACATGTGATGGTGTAAGCTGAGTAAATGTAAGTGTGGTTTAGTGGAAAAATGAAGCTTTGAGACGATGTTACCTGAACAGGAAGTTGGTGTGAAAGACTTCAGAGTGAGAGAGTGGAAACACATTTGTGTGTGAAGTGCTGAGTAGGGATTTAAGGGAGGATTTACTGTGGTAGTGCAAAGAGTGTCTTCAAAGATTGTCTTTATGCTTTGTTTGTGCTTGGGAGATTTGGACTTCCTGGGATTTCCTTTTTTATGTATCTGCTTGGAAATCTTTACACCCCCTTGTTTGTGAGTGTTTCTGTTTTTCCATCCAAGTTTACATCCACATGATTGTGAATTAAAGTACCTCTCTTGCTGCTTTCCTTCAACCCCCACATTACATTAGTTACATAAAGAGAATGCTGACCAGCGACTCCTCGGTGCTCATCATGTAGTCACACTTCACGTTCCTGCCTGTTGACCTGGAAGTGATGCAGTGGCATCGTACAAGGCGCTCTCAAAAGCCCATGTGTGCATTTGTAAGTGCGTGCATGTGCAAATATGTATGTGAATATGTCTAAATGTGTGTGTGTGTGGGTAATGGGGGTGACAAAAGCAAGGATGAAAGCTTACGGGCAGAGCTGCATGGATTTTTTTTTTTTTTTGTTCTTTGGATTGAATTTCTTCTGGGATAAAAACCCTGTGGTGCGCTGTATAAGGTTTCTTTTAGACTGTGTTTTTGTTATTGTCCTTCGGCGCGTTAGCTTTTAGACACGTGAATGTGTGCGCATGTGTGGTCAGATTGCCTTTGTCCTCTCCCTTCAGGCCGGCACTCAGATGTCAGTGAGTCGTGTGGGCTTATACAGGTCACTAATGCACTGAGAGGAGACTCTATTCACCGTAGAGCCCAAACAATAACCCCCAGCTCAAGTCGGCACAAGAGCTCAGCTCCCAGGAAATGGACCCATTGACCTAGATCCTGAAGAGACGCCACACTGCTGACATGTTGTTGACATCCTTTTTTTTACAGTGATCGTTTTGTTTATACCACAAGACATCATTGAAACACTGGCTGAAATCTGAGGGGACTCCTTTTTTTAAGTAGCCAGGGATTTAATGATTGTTTACCGACCTTTATAACCTTTATAGTGAGTGGAGTTCACCGTGTTGACTTTTTTGATGCAAATTGATTATTCCTATTCTGATAAGGAGCAGAAAAAAATCAAGTTTCAGGAAAATGATGCCATGAAAAATAGGAAATTAAGTTTAGACCTCAGTGTCGATCACAATGTGGAGGTAGTATGTTAATCCGAAACTACATCACAGTATGTGATTTGTTGTTTCTACTCTATTGCTTTACAACATTTGTCTGTGTCATTATAATGGCACTAAATATCAGAGCACTTTAATATAGCTATAGGGTACTGTTTATTATTAAAGCCCAGAAGAAAAGGCAGGTGAAACATAGAATTACATGTTGGAGGAGTTTGATTTTACCTGTACAGTACCAGGAAGAGAGGCACAAAGTCCATCGTAATATCCATGTAGTAGCTAAAGGAGTCCACTTTGTAGTAGTGTAGTAGTGTCTGAGTCAGCTCCAGATTGTGCTCAAGGCATTTTACAGTGACGAAATTCTAGCCAGCAAGCCCATAACCACTGTATTTTGGGGAAACGAACGGGAGAAGGTTTGAGGGGGTTAACACCCAAAGACACACTGATGTACCATGTTGTTGCTAACCAGCTAGCTATTGAATTTTAGCAATGTTCAGCCAAAAGTTGCAGACTGATTGATGGGTGGATGTCATAATATTATTGGTTAAAATTGGCTGGTACTAGCTTAGAAACACAAGCGGCATATTTTCTGTTGCAGGGAGAAAACATGATTGGATTTTGATATAAGATGACGAAAAAAGTTTTGTTTTTTATTGGCATATATATTTTTAATAGGTCCACAGTATTCCCATGGATGTGATCTAAAAGGGTAGAGGAGGCATGTTAATTTCATCTTAACTTTAGGTTAAAGTCATTCAGGTTAATGTTCAAATGTGTTCAATGTTCCAGTGTGTCTACTTATCCATACAGTACGGGGATTGGATTCCCGAAAAAAGATTAAATCCACAACTGAAGATTACTTGTAGATATCTCTACTGGGACTGAGGCTTTGGACAAAGCAACCAATATTAATGAAAATCTTTTTTCACACTTTTCTGTCCTTTTGTTGACTGAATGATCAATCAATTACAAGAAACTATGAATAAGAAAACAGTCTTTAGTTTCAACCCTTATCTCCACTGAGTTTTGTTTTCATCTGGACCTAAGATGACCTCTGTGTGGGAAACTTAACCTGTTATGTGGTAAGATTACTGAAGCCGTTTGTGGTCGTTGAAGTTTGAGGAACATTGATGCAACACTTTGGGCGTGGGTCCTCTGTTATTCTCTAAATCAGCCACACCTTACTGCGTGCAAGAGTGTTTGTGTGTATGTGATGTACAAATGAAGAAGTGTGTCTCAAGAGGGAGGGTTGTTTTTTTTTTTCCAGTAAACAGCGGACAAAAAAATACGATCATGTGAAAAGTACAGTATGCAAATTTGTACATTCTGCTTGCAATTTGATATGAATTGTAAATTTGCTGTAGATGCACAGGTGTTCAAAGTGCAGATATATGTCAATAGCCTATATGGTTTTGTTTATTTTTTGCCAGTAGAAAGATTTTTAGAATTCTTCATAAAGTTTGAAACCATAACCCCGCCGGCAGTGTAACTACACTGTATTGTTCTGGACGTCTGTGTCCTCCAGTGGCCTGAAAAGCAGAGACACAACACAGTGAGCTGCTGTTTGTCTGTCACATTCTTACTGAACATTTCTTACCCCCATATGCTCACTGCAGTGCATTGTCTCCTGTCTCTTCTTCAAGGGGGTGCTTTGTTTGCAAGCACTGCTGTTGACTCAGGTGCAGGGATGCACTAAGATAACTTCCCCTTCCACCTCCTGCCGTCCTCCTCCCCCCTCTCTTTGCAGTGCACCTCTGTGTTGCCCATTCCTCTGTCCATAACCTTTTTCTTTGGACTATCTGCACCTTTTATACCGTTATGTTGCCTACTCTACTTCCTCTCCAACCTTAAGCCTTCATTTCCTTTCTTTTCTTCTCCCATTTTACCCTCTCCACTTTTCCTTCCCTCCTCACCTGCCCCTGTGTGGTCATGCCAAAGCCTCTCTCTTGCTCCCTGGTAATGGTTAGGGTAGTACTACAAAGGATTTGCAGAGCCTCAGCAGAAATCTTAATTAATAAAGTGATAACAGTGTCTTTGCATAACTCTATTTGATTAAAACCAGAGTAAGCGAATACCTGCATATTGCATTGTTGCAGTATTTAACCCTTGAAGACTTGGATCAAAATCAGTTTTCCTGTGCTGCGTTCAGATGCCTTTCACAAGCATTTGAACCTCTGAAACTTGAGAAAACTGGTTTGATTTCTTTCAAAAACATGGGGAGAAACTCACCTTTATTTATATATATATATGTAAATATATATGTGTATATATATATATATATATAAGTCTTCTAAAGACATTGTCTTGTTTGCTATTAAACTTTTTTCTTTTTCTTTGTTCTTGTTTTTTTGTTTCTCATTAAGCTGTTCATTGCTTTCTGTCCTTGTTTTTGAAAGAAATCAAGCCAGTTTGCTCAGATTTTGTAGAGTTAAGCAGTAATCAAGCTATCTCTATCTAAATTACAGGTTGCACTTCCACATAAGCACACACCGACACGGACAATAACCTCCTTGATAACCCTCTCCACATAGTCTTATCCTAGTCATATTGTTACTGACAACAAATCGGGCCTGTTCACATCTGCCCTACTTTGAACTGACACAACATCTATCTCTATCAGCCCCTCAGGACCTATCAGCACCACTCTACCTCTTTACCTCTCATGTCTCCTTCCACCTCAGAGCACATCATTCATCTTTCTAACCTGTGGCCCAACACTCGATTCCACCAGCTAACAGCCTCTCATCCTCTTTTCAACACCATCATTTTTTTTTTCAGACCCTCTTGCCTCTCTCATCCCACCCCCCTGTCTCAACCTCCCACCTCAATCAGTCTACCTTTGCCTAAAACCCTCTTATCCCCCTCTCTCGCTCACTCACCCACCCTGTTATTTCGCCATCCCCTCAGCCTGCACAGAGCGGAATAGGAAGTATTACCTGCCAATTTGGCTCCATTCACACCTGGCTGTGTTTGTCTGCAGGTGTCTAAACATGCCAGTGTCTGGTGATATTTGGTGCCAAAATGAAGTGTTTGAATTTAAACCTTGACATTTTTTTTCCTTAAATAAATTTAATTTGTGTACTTATTCACAAGATGGAATGGAAACACTGAAACGGGTTTTAACAACACACTTTTTACACTAAAAGATTAAAACAGCTTTTTTAACAATGCTTAAATGATTATTCTCTCAGTGTGGAGAAGAAAAAAAAATCCCGCCATAGCTCAGTTAAGGGACTGAGGGGGGGGGGACTACTGCTAAGGAATGTCCTTTTTAAGATGGCACAACAAGCCATAGCACTACTCAATTATTTCAGGCTTAACAGCTCTTCACAGAAGTGTGTCTTATCCCACTTCATTACTTTATTGCCATCTCAACCAAGTTGAGAGGAATTTGTCACAGTGTGACTCAGAGAAAACAGAAAAAAACAGGATAACTTGCACGTATCACAATAAAATCAAAGCGAAAGATCCAGTAACACATAACAGCACAGGATTCCAGTGTGTGCTAAAGTGCAACAGTGTTAAAGCAGATTATAGAAACACAAAGAGGCAGAAAACTGTTTAAAGGGTAGCTTCTGTATTTTTAAACCTGGAATGTATTTTCCCATGTTTTTGTGTCTGAGTGAGTAATAGAGGGAAACATTTTTTTAATTGGTTCAGTATTGAGTGAGAGAGAGAGAGAGCGCTACAGCTGTCAGCTGCGAAACAGGGTGCAATGTAACCATTCGGTGCATGTTTGCCAAACCCACCAAACTCTATATAAATAGACAGAGTTTAGTGTGTATAGAGCCAGCATATTTTTACATCTAACTGTGTGCATTAGGAATTTATTTCAACCAAACCAGAGATGGTGATCATTTGAAAAGTGAAAAGACAAACAAAGATGGCTTTTGTGAGTTTTATTTTGTTTCTTTGAATAAATTACGTTTTACAGTGATAAAATTACTGTTTATTTAAATGGAGTCATATGGGTTTGGTGAAAACAATTTCATGGCTGTTTCTGGTTAAACAAAAATGATCTTTAAAAAAGGTCCTTCTCTTTTCTCTTTACCTATAATTTATCCAGATACTACTAACCACAATCTAAACCTGTAAGTGTCAAAAAAGCAGTTTTAGTGCAAATAAATTAAAAATAAAAGACACAAAAACATTTAAAAAATAGGGTCCAGGTTGAAAAATACAGAAGTTATCCTTTAATAAGTTAGTAAAAAGTCAGCTGTGATTTTTGCCTTCCTCAGTGCTCCAGTTGTAGTTTTGTGCTGATAAAGAAAGAAAGGGGATCTCTTCAATATTATTCATACTTTCTTAATAAAGAATTGAGTAACATGGATGAGGGAAACCACTCTAATATTAGCCATGGATGACACAATCTGCTGTTTTATAAAACTCTAGTTTAGGCTAACAAATATGAAGGTTTATAAATATGCTAGTGTCTCTTCTTCCATCATGTCTGTGGAAGCATGTCAATACCCACAGGTCATTTGAAAAAATTCAAATATGCTGCCACGTCCACACAGTACTCTTCTTCTTTTGTAACGTCTTCCTCTATCTCATTGCGACACTCTTAGTTGCTCCTCCCCCAGGCTGTGTCTTGCCCTGCAGGGTTTCTACGGTTACCAGCTGAAATCTGGAGCACAGTCAATGTCTCGTCCCACTCCTCCTGGATAATTAAACAACACTTCTTGTTCTGCCTCTCACATATTTGGAGCAGCAAATCACCACATGAATATTCAGTTGATTGGTTTTGATGACGGAGAGGCGATTGTCTGCGCAGTCCCTATTTCATCAGGAGGAACGAGCGAGCGCTGATTGAGGAATGGCAAAAAGAAGGCGATGAGTTATTAACATTTATCAAAAGGCAAATGATAGCTTGTCATTTATCATGCAACCTGCTGCTTGCTGATGGTCGTACTCTATAAACAAGAGGATTTCAAGTGGCATAGTAACCTTCAACAGAGGTCCAGGGTTTAATTAGGTTTCCACACCTTGATCTCCATCTCAGAACAAGTGGGAGAAAGAAGTGCTCTGATCATCCAATGTAAAAAGCCTCACATTAAAATATACATCTTAAAAGACCCTAATGGGAGGCTTGCATCTGGGGTTTCCTGTCTTTGAATTCATACAGGGACTCACTGATCGCTGAGTTTGCACTAAGCAGCAGCAGCTACAGAGCAGAGTGTCAAAAGCGACATACACTCATTGACTCTCTTGGGCCTCTCACTCAATGGAGGACTTGTGTTGGAGGGATTTTCTTTAAAATATGGTAATCCCTGACTGCACCGCACTGCAGAGACAGTTAGCTGAAATCTGAGTTAAGGAGCGTACAGTGTAAGCTCCTAGAAAGACGGAGGGGCGTATTTAATGAAGTTAGTGACACTTGAGGAGTAAAGTGGAGTGTATTGGCTGACACTGAATCCCACTGCCCCTTTTCTTTTCCACTTGATCCTCAGATGTCACACTGATACTGACCCAAAATCTGTTATATGTGTCATTTTGCAGATGATATGCTGCACTACATAAGTATCTCCTCCCCTGTGTTTTTAAACTGGGTATTTTTATTTTCTTATTTAGGTTTTCAGATGCTTTTTAACATGAATTGGCAGAGAATTTGCTTTGCTACGATGATCATAACAATCCTCCACTTGTCTTTTAGGAGATGACAAATACAGGGGACCATAGTAACCATAGTAAATGAATAACAATCATCTCATTTCCTCCCAATCCACTTTGTTCTGTCATTTTTATGCTTTGCCCTCCTCTGCTGCCTCAAAATGAAAGCACTCTTCAGTAAGGAATTATAATTTGTCTCTCACCAGTTAAAAGAAGTGAATGTTTGATTTAAGCAGCAGCCGAGACTCAATGCTTGCAGGCACACTGTTTGTGTATGTGCATGCATGTGTTTAAGCTGAGAGAAGGGGGGGAGGTGGCGCGTGTCTTGTCAGATCCCGAAAGGATGAATAAGAAGCTAATCTCCCTCTTCCAGGGAATTCTACCAGTGATGTTTGAGACAGTCCCGTCTCAGTGGGGCTGTGGGAGTGCAGTGGAGTGTGCGCTCCCATCTCCACAATGGGATGTTTTCAGAGCATATCTGATTGTTATCTCGACATTGAATAGATATAGTTCCTCTTCCAAATGTGAGCAATTCACACATGCCTAAGTCCCCTTTCCTAATTTGTTTGGACCATTGAGCGTGCACCTAGTCCTGATTCACATGTTATGTGCGGTGCGTTTGTTATCTTTCAATGCAGGTTTGCTCAGCGTAAACAACAACAAGGAAGCCCTGGTGTACATGCATGCATGTTTGCAGGTGTGTGTATTTCTGTAGGGGTGTGCAGGTGTGTATGGAAAATCGGGGAGCGTGCAGACACTGATAAAATGTCTCCCAGATTCCCATGGTATTCTATTTTGACTTGCTTGGAATGAAGTTTGCCCCACAGAAATTCCTTTGTTTACCCCCCAGAGAGTGTTAACCTCAGCGACTTTATTCTGTGCCCTGAAGTAGGGGGTAAGGTAACCATTTGAGGAATGTGAAAGGTGCGGGAAAAGCCCTGAGGGAAGGGTGAGTCCAGTGACTGCATCATGTGTTTTAATGCTCAATAGGGGGGTGGTCAAGGGTGCAAAGAAAGGTCAGGGAGATCAGTCAAGCTGAGAGCTTCTCTGGTTACAACAGTGTCTAGACCAGTTTCTATTGTTACTACCATTAATGTTCCTTTTAGGGTTGAGCTACTTTCTATAGTTCAAGTCAGGAATAACAAAAGTGTTGAGTTATAATTACTACACCTCGACTACTATTGCCTTTTAAAATGATTGAACGATAAAGGCTACCAGTAACCTATTTAGTCACCATTATTTAATCATTGGATTAAACACACACTGAGGGGTTTTATCCAGGATTTTCAAGTCCCCAAACATGTTAGTCTTAAGGACTTTGCATCCTGGCATCAACTGTTGTTAATCTATAATCAGGAACGACAGTCATCCAGTCTTACGCCTAGTCCACATGGACACGGCCATTTTTTTTAAACAGAACTTTTTTTATGCAGTCTTTCATCTACACACAACTCAACAAAAACTAACTTTTTGTTAAAGTCTATCCAGGGTGAACATTTTCAGAGACTACATTTTCAGTATTGATTCATAAACAGGTAAAACAGAGATTTTGGCTTGTAAAGTCAGAGTGTGTGCTACTATCTCCTTGTCAGGCATCACAAATGAGGCAGCATTTTGTAGTATGGCAGATATGGCCAAAAAAGTGCTGGCTCTAGCATTGCTGCGATGAGTTTGTACTTGTTCAGACATAAATATACAGTCACTCTTCCATGATATCGAGGAATGGGTGCATAATAAAAAGCACCACGGAGGTCACTGCTGGAGGTAGCCTTCTGGTTATAGTGGTTTTTGTGCTATTGATTGGCCAATGTCTTCTTCTACTTCCTCTGTGCATGGTAAGGCATATGTTTCTGCCTCTTGGTTTGACATGCTCTTGACAGCACTTAGTGTTTAGTAGTGTTTTTGTCATTTGGACAGAGATTTTTTTTTGAATCAACAATGTTTGTGCATAGGATTTTTTTTTGTTGAACAAAAGAAAAATGAGAACATCTCTGTTTACAAAATGTTTTTGTCTATGTGGACTTGGTCTTAAACTAGTGTGTTTCTCTTGTAATGCATTGTGACTAGTTACTAATATAACTATAAATGATGTTTAATAGCATAACTGAAAGACCAAAACGATAGTTCATTTCACAATAAAACATATTTTACTCTAAAGAGTACCCATTATAGTGCTTTTTAAAAGCAGGAGATAACTTGTTCTATTTATGACTTAGATGCTGTTCACATGTGAGAGAAATTTATGTCAAACAGGTTAATTATTGTTGTTAAAGACAGGAGTTTTATTCATAATGCAGCAGCCACTGTCATTACTGTGCTCTTGTTCAAAATCAAAGACCAAATATTGTAAAAGTGAATACATTTATGATGGCTTTTTGTCTTTTAGGAATGAAGGGCATGCAATAAAGGTGCTTGTTGATGTCATCATTTGATGTCTGATTTCAGCAGCCACTTCAGCGTGCGGTCTAGACTATGACAGGCTTATAAAAGCAATGAGACAGGTTTTGTTTGGCTTCCATCACCGTACAGTGCAGTACAGTAGTGCACATCCACGTCATGGGTGGTTTGAATCCAGAGCGCTGAGCTGTGTGTCATGTAGGGCGGAGCTGTGAGACAGGTGCAGAGATGAAAAGATTGGCGGAGGGAAGCAGGGTGTGCCTGCTCCGTGGCTGTTCTGACAGGCCTTTGGTATTTTTCCAAAAGAGTGTGAGAGCATGTGTGTGTGTGTGTGTGTGAGTCGGAGAACCTGCTCACATTTCTCTTGGGATTGTGCAGGTGTGTGTGACTGGAAGCATGTCTGCCTTTGTAGTATTACACTTCATTGTGTGCTGCAGAGAACTTGCTTGAGTGTGTGTGTGTGTGTGTGCGAGAGACGTGAGAGCCTATAGGTGTGGAGTGGCTTTCTAACGCAATAATGGCAGTGTGGCAATATGAGTTTGACAGCTGCAGCACAGAGTTGTAACTGACAGCGTAGTTAAGTGGCACATTCAGTCCCAGTATGATGCTCAGCCCTGTCTCAGATTTTTTTTGTCCCTTATACTCAGCCACTGAATGCTTGGAAAACAGCAGATTTAAAGATTTTGTGATAAATTCAGTGAATAAAGATCAAATATAGAGTTTAAAATAAAGCAAAGAGACTTGATATGCTGTTTTAGAGTTGTGTTTTTACCAAAGGATTGAACCAGTATGGAATTTTATTTTCATCAACATTGCTCTTTGTCCCTTCTCAGTGTGTGTGTGTCAGTGTGTCTGCATGGTAATGATGCTTTGGCTGCTGTTGCACAGGCCGCTGTATTAATACACTCTCCCAATGTGTTAATATACTGCGAGAACGAGAGACTGAGAGAACGAGAGCGAATAATTATGTTTCCCCTTTTGTCTCGACTCCCTCAATTAAGCCCGAAGAGAGGCAGCCAGAGCACATGTCTACTTATCCACTTAAAGCTCGGCAACAATAGGACCCCCCAATTTGTCTCTATCTGTCTATCCCTCTCTCTCTCTCTCACTGGTCCTCAGTCTTCATTTCTTCCTCCCCCTGTTTTCACACTTTTCCATATCAAACTTCTATTCATAGCACAGGACCCCCAATATGTTTTTTTTTTTGTCTCCTTTCCCTTCTGTGTCTGCACCATCTTTAGCGCCCTCCCTCCTCATGTGTTTTGCCTCTAGCCTTGCCTCACCTCTCAGCTCTACGTGGGTTTAGCAGAGCCTCGACCCCCCTCTCTCTCCGTTACCCCTCTCCCTCTTCCATACTTTGCTGCAGGGCATGGGGAGAGGAAAACCGAAGAGACTAAACATTTTAGACTGTACACTGCCAGAGGAAAAGCAGCGGTTTGATTTCCCCTGCGCTGTGTTAGACAGGATTGTTTTGTTTGTCTGGCCTGTGTGTGTGTGTGTCTTTCACCTCCACAACACTGAACTCAACACAAATAGATGTATAGATGAACTTGGCAACAGCGATGTGAGGTCAATGCAACCAAGATTTCTCAATAATAAAAGATCATATTGCTGTGTTTTTGTTATTTTGACAGACATTATATTGCTTTCCATTCACCCACTATGCATGTATGCTTCTATTAAACATTTTAGGTATTAAGTCCTTTGTTTTTACTCTACAGTTATTCAGAAGGAAAGCAGACCAGTTCCAAAATAAATACCCAGCACCTGTCAAGCATTGTGTGTGCATTATACTGTGTTTGTTTTGGGGGGTGGGTGTCCAGCGTGTGGGTTGGGATAAGTCTTGTCAGGCCGGATGGGATGGAGGAGGGATGAGAAATAAAGGCTGGAGGGAGAGAAAGAGGAGGAGAAGTATCAGGGTCAAGTTTAGCTTATGTAACCACTTCCCATAGCTGGGTAGAACAGGTCTCCTGTGGATCCTTAAAAAAACTTAAAAGACATTTAATTCATGTGACGTGGAGGAACCAAACACACATACATTAACCACATCCAGTAAATTACAACTAAACAAGCTTCTTGTGATCCACTCTAGAAAGTTTTTCGTAGATCGTCTAATTTTTTAACGTGACCAAAGAATATTGAAAAGTTCGTCTTAAATGTATTTCCAAGTGCTATTAAATAAAGTCTTAAAAAGTCTTAAATGTCACTTGACTAAGCTGTAAGAACCCGAATAGAAATGTGCTGCAAGTTTTAAATACTATTAAAAACTGTTAGTGCAATGTGAGAGTTGACCAGTGGAACAAAACACTGGTTTCAATGCACTTGCTCGGCTCGCTTCTCTTATTGTCCTTTTCCACTTCTCCTTTTCTGAACTCTTATTTTTCTCTTAATTTTCCCAGAAATGTAACATGGTTGATTGATTGTATTTCTGCCCCAGAGAATAAACAAATTGAGAGTTCATTATCAGATTAGCAATAACAAAAGCAACAGCTGTAGGCAAAGTTTAGTGAAAGTAACAAGTATGCTCATGCCACCACTGTAGACCTGAGGAAACGAATGCTTTGTTTGATTCCAGGAAAAAAATGGCTGGTTGAAATTACTCACTAGATGTGAAGGGCCTGAACAGACTCTGGTTGACATCCGCTTTGCGATAGATAAAGTGTGTATTTTCTCCCCTTTTTGTGTGTTTTTACATGTCAGTGAAATCATTTTGCCTCCATTATTTTCCTGCTGATAGGCTTATTGGAACACAAACAAATCTGACAATAGTGTTTGCTACATTTAGGGCAGCAGTCTATGCTGCAAGGGGGCTTCTGAATCTCAGCCGCCTGAGAAGGATCATCGGTTATATCCTGCTTATTCTATGTACAAACTACTTCTTTTTGTGAACTGAAAATATGTGCAAAACGACACACACGAAGGCATGATTGTACTTGCATACCTTCACACTATACATAGCACATTATGGAAATCATGGTCTACCCTAAGCAGCTCAGGGCTAGTATTAGGGAAAATTAGGTCGTGTTGGCAAGGATCATTTAATTGAGTCTTAAGCAGAAAATCATTCACCATAGCAGCTTTCATCTTCTGTCATTTCACCAACAGTGTACTCAAGTGTGTGTGTGTGTGTGTGCATGCATGTATGTGTGTGCATGTCTTTGTCTGCAGGGAAACAAGGGGTGTTATCCCAAAATGATTTATGCACGTCATGCCTGTACATGCCCGTATGGTTTGGCAATGAGTTTCAGGGTGCAGTTCAAAGAAATTGTGCTTGTTTGTGAGTTTGTTTCGCCCCCTCAGGCTCACACAATACCTCTGTGCTTTGTTTCTGATGATCTGTGAGTTTGTTTATGTGTGTATTTAAATGTGTGTCTCTTGTCTGTTTTCAGTTGCCTCCCTGCATCATCTTAACTCCAGGCTTCACTGACCACAGTGTCCTTTATTCTCTTTCATCCGCTCTGGTATTCTATAGACTCTCTCTCTCTCTCTCACTAGTGTGCTCCACAGCTTTCCTTTCAACTTTACTTCACCCGCTTCATGTGACGTACCTGGCAGATCCTCTGCAGTAGTTTGAGAACTACCTTCCCCTTCTCGTCTTCTCCCTCCTCTTCTGTGTGCGTTTGACACATCAGGTCACTTTGAAGTTGTGAGAACTCCACTGAAACGCTTCTCTCTCTTCTTGTTCCTCTCAGGGCAAACTGACACCGGCGTTTGAGGATGTGTGGAAGATCATGCGGTCGGTGAGAGATGACACCGCAGTGATGTGCAGAAGCTGGTGATGTGGCTGCGTAATCACAGGTAACCACAGTTTGTACACCTTTGTCTGTTAACTCTGCAAGAATGCAAAACCATGATGATTTTGTATTGAATTGTTAAATCCTAAAAGTTTATTTGAGTACTTTTCCTTAGCTACTTCAATTTTAGTAACTTAAAAGTCAAGAACAATTCTTTTAGGCTTTGATTCTCAATACTAGATTGATTAATTTGTTTAAAACAGATTATTGTGATAAGAGATTTTTGCAGTTTGAGCCCACACTGAGAACCTGATGGTGTGTGTTTGATGATGTGTGACTCACAGAGGACCAACTGATCTGACAGCAGTTGACTCAGCAGCTCTGTGTGCTTATATAACAGAGCGCATGAGACGATGCAGGATGCTCGGAGAACTTTATGATCAGCAGAATGCGGTTAAAAACAGATTTCTTTGATTGTTTTAACTGTTTTGGGAATATAGCTAATGAATAATTTGAACACTGATTGGAGAGAAAAGTGCTGCAGAAAGGATCAGGCGATCCATCCTTGTATCAACCGAGCCAAGTCATGCTGCTGCAGTGCACTGTGCACTTTCCCAGACTCAAATTCATCAAAATTTAAGTTTGAATTACTTAAACTGAAATGAAGGATGTTTTGGCATTTTAAATTTTGAATGTGTCTTTGTGGTCGCTGAAAAAATGAATGAGATTCTGAATACTTAAATGGGACAACACCAGAAAACCCTAAGGAAGCTGTGTTCATGCTCTAAATCAATTTTTAATGAACTCCATTGTCCCTGTGCTACTCCATTTGAGTACGTTGTCCTAAGCAAATTACCAAACATTAAGGTCATTTATGGTGCATTCCATTTGCACTGGGAAGTCGCATTTCCCTGTTCCTAATCAGAAATTTCAACTGGGACTGGGACTGAAGTTGGATTTCTGATTCGGAAAGTCAGACTAACCTCTCCAACCTGACCTCAAAAACCAAGATAGCCTCTCCACACATCAGCAGTAGTGAAAGCTGTTGTAATATACTGTTTATCAGCACAGTCTTATTTGGACAGGACTGCACACAGTCTCAGCTTCTATCTGTGGATATGTTACTGCGGTGTGCAGCATAATGTGCTGTTATCAGCTGCTACTAACTAACCTGGCTAGTATTGATAGCAACATCTTGGTTTTCTGACTTGTACTAGAACAAGGTCAAATCGGGTGTGATGTCATTCCTTACTCCGACTTCCCATTTCCAAGGTAAATGGAACGCTGCGTTAATGTAATCCAAAACTGGCGAGGGAACTTCCACCTCAACAGTGGATACCTGATCCCTGATCTCATCTGCCTCACAGCTCAACTCAACAAAGCATTCAGAGTCATCACCTTTGATGCACCATTGTTAGTAAATGGGCCATCAGATGGTACTCACCCAGTGCACAGATTGACCTGTTTTTTTCAGCAAAAAATGTGTCAGTGTAAACATGCAAATGCCATTTGAGGACAAGGGCTACAATTTGGTAATCAATAAATGTGTAGCTCTCAACATTTAAATATCCAGTGTGTAGAATTTTAGAGGATATATTGGCAGGAATGTAATGTCCATAACTATGTTTTCATTAATGCACAACCACCTGAAACTAAGAACTGTTGTTTTCCTTACCTTAGGCTGAGCCCTTTATATCTTCATACAGATCCTCTTCCATGGAGTCTGTCATGATAGAGCCTTTTGTGTTTTTGCATCAGCCACCCTAGCTTTATAAGCTTGGCACACAGTAGAGGTCGATTCTGCAACCTCACCTTTAGATGCCACCAGATCCTACACACTGGACCTTTAAAAAAGTCAGTATCTATAAACAACCTTAAACAAATCCAACCTTAGCAATGGGCGTAATGGCACTTTTCCCTAGTTTAATGGAAAACTGTGACAAAAGACTTTTTGCTCTAAATGCATCACTTACAGGAAAGCTAGGACTGGGTTTTGAACATTTTTTATAATAGTGCCAATATGATATATTGAGTTTGGCACAAATACTAACTGCTTTTTTTACAATGCCTCTTTTTGCTGAGAATGACACAATTTGGCACAACCCCTTTTTCTGTCTTAACAAAACCAATAACATTTACATATAACAATAAATATTTGATCAAAAACTAAGAATCTGACTGACCATCTGATGCCATCTTCCAGTATTTGACAGATTTAAATAGTTGCTGCTGCAGTCAGAATTTCCTATTATCCAAGAGGCATTGAGATCTGACATGTCCTTCAATTAAAATAACAATTTTTTTTGAAAAGTCCAAGCTCAGTACTTTTGGTTGCACTTTTTAGCTGCTTTGTGTTCTGCTATTAGTTAGCCTGACCTCCTGAAAACCACTGAACCACATAAAGAGTAATTTATATAATTGTATTTTGTTGCTAGTACATCAAATACTCCTCTCTCCATTTTAAATATAACAGGGTCAGTGTGCCTGTTCATGAGTACACATGTAAGATAAAAATTACAGATGTGGCACTGACCAATAAGTCGTTACAGAACACTTACATCACTACTTTATAATCTACAGTTGAATCATGGGAAACGTGGAGAGTCAGAATGGGGACAGTGCTTTCTACGGCGATGCGACGGGACATATCTCCCGCAAGCACACATCCCGGTCTCTCCGTCTCTCCAGCAAGCAGCCAATCACCCGTCGTTCCCGGCACTCTTCTTCAGTGAAACAGGAACACAGAAACTCAGATGCCTCAACCCGCTCCTCCAGCACCCCTAGCATCCCACAATCCTTAGCAGAGAACGGACTGGAACCTTTCAACGCAACAGATGAGTTTGGAGAGTTTGGCATCAACCCTCACTGGACACAGCGTGTTGCTATGACAATGAGGCCGGAGTCCTTTCAACACGATGACGACCCCTTGGCCACACCAACTCCCGAAACCTCTGAGGCGGACACTGTCGCTCAGGATGGAGGAGAGGACTCCATGGGGGAGGGGGAGGGGGAGGGGGACGTTCTTGGTGAGGAAAGGTACCTCCAGCGGATGACTGAGGGTCCACGGGATGGAGGGAGTTTTAAAAAGAAGCGGTCCAAGTCAGCGGACATGTGGAGAGAAGACAGCCTGGAGTTTTCTCTGTCCGACCTGAGCCAGGAGCATCTGACCAGCACTGAGGAGATGATAGATGGAGGAGAAGAGGAGGAGGAGGAACCGTTTACACGCCCCAGAGGCAACGCAGGTAAGGACGCAAACACACAAAAGCTACTATCCTACAGCAGTGGTTGTCAACTGGTGGGTCACGGTCCACAAGTGGGTAGCAGGTCCTTTTGAATGGACCACAATTGACCTGTGAATGTGTCAAATTTGTAAAAACATACCTAATTTTGAATACAGCCTAATTTATCATGCCATCCTGTTTTTTCCAGCACAGCCACTATTTTATAGCCCTGTTCTTATTATTATTTGACCAATTAACCCTTTAACATCTGGATTGATATCAGTTTTCATGTGCTGTATTCAGACACTTTTCACAAGCTTTAAAAAACCATGAAACCTGAGCAATGTAATTTCATTTGAAAACATTAAAAAAAAGCAATTAGCAACTTGGCAAAAATGTCCTGCAATTTGCAAGAAATTAGTAACAGGTGACAAGGAAATTTCCTTGTTTCTTTTTGTTTTTGTTTTTTACTTTTCTTTTTTTGATCATTCTCCAGAAATTTCTTGTCACCTTTACTCATTCCTTGCTAATGCCTTATTTGTTTGTTCTTAAAAGGAATAAGTATCCAATGTTCTTATGAACTCATTCAGAAGCACATCATAGTTAAAAAGATAACCAGATGTGCAAATTGTGTTTCCATTTGCAGGGATGTTAAGTCTACACTGCCATGCCATTTTCACTCAGTTTTCAAGAATGATAACTGATGGTTGAGAAAAATGTTCATATATATGTATATCTGTGCGTGTGTGCAGGGGTGTTAGCTTGATTTGATCCGCTTCACAGGTGATGAGGGGGAGGAAGGTGGGAAAAATTGCACCGAGACACTCACCGAGTGGGGAAAAATGATTTGAGAAAATCTGCTGATTGAAGGTTAGCTGCCATCCATCAGTCGCAGTAGTTCAGTTGATCACAGGGTTGTTAGCTTAGCTGGTGCTGTGCAGGAGCTGCTGGAGCTCAGTGCGACAGCAGGCGGTAGCTGCTAACTTGACTGCTGAAGGTCTAAGCGCTGCCTCAGGTGGTCGGCTCGCTCAGAATAATGAATGGGCCTGCTACGTACACACACGTGCGCACTCACAAAAATCATACAGATTCACACAAGCACACACATGGGGAAGGTTCATTCACACGTCAAATCTGGCAAAGTAATCTGAAAGTAAATGACAGCAATCAGAATACGCTGACCTAACCTTGCTCACACACACACACACACACACACACACACACACACACACACACACACACACAAACACAAACACAAACACACACACAGATTTACACACTAACCACCTGTGTATGTTCCAGGCTCGGCTGAAAGGGCATCTTCTCTGGACCATCTGTGCAGCCAGCAGAGTCCTGGCCTCAGGGGGCAGAGGAGCCGCTATGCTAAAAACCGCAGAGAAGCCCAGTGCGATGGAGACGGAGAAGGGGAGGAGGGGTTGATGTCTCCAACCGAGGAGGATGGTGGCGGGTATGGAGCATTCACGCTCCCCTGCCGACGCTCCCACTGCCTGTCAGAGGGCCTGGCAGGGCTTGGCATCCCTGCTGCTCCGTGCCCTGCTTTCCAGGGACGCCGTGCACAAACTACTCAGGTTAGATTCAATTTTATCAATAAATATATGAATAAAATTACAAAGCAGATGAAACATTTGCCAGGTTAAGTATCTTGTCTCTTCTGTTTCTCCTTTCTGAGATTCTCACGGCTAAATGTAGAAAGATAGAGGACTTTGTTTATCAGCAGTACCCAGGAGGTTCAGGGCGTTCAGTGACACGACAGAGGACAGCAATTAAAATTTTGTTGACAACTCAGTGACATTTCCTGTGTGTGCTCATGCTATGCAGTTGTGTGTGTGCACATTTTTATCTATGTGCTTTAAGGATGTGTGTATAGTTGTGTAGCGGGGAAAGGGATTACAAGGAGTTGGATAGAAAGTCGCTGTGGGGCTACTTGTCCAGTGCTGGCCTGGTTCCTTCATTTCCCCTGCAGAAATAAAAGCATTAAAGCATAATATCTTACATGTCCCATTCACTAACCACACACACTGTCCTAACATGCAGAAATGTGCACACAAAGACATTTTGAACATAATTTAGAAGGTTTTCATACAAAGTCACAAAAGCAGATTCAACCCAGAGGAAAAGGGATGAAGCAAAGTCACTGTGATGTTTCACCAAGAAGCCAATTAATAAGAGATTCAATGGACAAAACAAAACTGCATCTATAGATTAGAGAATGTTCATGTGCTTTTGCATTTTCATGTGTCATTCATAAAAAAAAAGTTCCCAAATAAAAAGGAAGCACTAAAATAGCGAACCAGGCTTTTCTTTCAACTCATTCCCAGAACCCCCAAGCACCCTTGGATAGCAGAGCACCCTAAGTGCTTATTATAAATTCATCTAGCCAGGCTGAGGGGGTTGTTAGACCGGATATAAATAGACCATCAACACAGCAAAACAAAGAGAAAAAGAACAGAGGGAGGCAATGCTTGGTAAAAGAAAAGTGTGAAAGCACAGAAAACCTCTCGCTCAAAGTGAAAAAATTTCTTTTGGGAGATATGCATGGAAAAACATGTGCACCCACCCACATATACTACATATACACACACACAAATATAAATACAGAGAGAACTTGGGTAGCCTAATCTGTGCGTGTGCACATTTTGGCTATCCAAATATCTGTAAATATGTGCGTATGTACATTAATAATTCATAAGTAAATCAGTTCTGTTTCCTCACAGGACATCTCGGGTGTTTTGGGCGAGGGAAGTGAGTATGGTGATAGTGGCATCGATGGCGTCACCACAGAGATCGACGGGGATGGAGAGTTGGTGTCCCGACGCTGTAAGGCCATGTCGGCCTCTTTCTCAGTATACTCAGCCACCGAGAGCAGTGTTTTCAACGGGAGCGACAGCGGGAGCAGCAGCGCAGGAGGAGGAGAAGGACGAGGAGGCGAGGGAGGCAGGGGAGGAGTGTATGAAAATTTCCGGAAGGAGCTGGACAATCAAGCCTGGGTCAGTTTCTTTGTGCATGTGTGTCTAAGTTATTCCTTTTTTAAAAAAGTAGATGATAGATTGGCCATGCTTGTCATCACTCAATTTTTCCATGGTTTTCTCATCAGACACATCAGGGTCGGGACTTCACGGAGGAGGCTGGCTCTGCTGTGAGTGATGAGCAGAGCAGCGGCACACTCAGCAGTGCATATCCATCGGATGCTCTGATTTGCAGTGCACAAGGCACGGTCAGAAAAGCAGGCGCTCTGGCTGTGAAGAACTTCTTGGTTCATAAGAAAAACAAGAAAGTGGAGCCCGCAACAAGGCGCAAATGGAAACACTACTGGGTCTCTTTGAAAGGTGAAGATTTCTTCGGATTTCTACCTGTGTTTGATTTTAATCTCAATCATGCAGCCACAATGTCGGACTCAGATAAACATCTTAACTAGACCCCAACCTGTTTAATCTCATTCTCTCTCCTGTTGGACTGTAATCACATCAGTCTGAACACAGTTCATGCCCTTGGTGGTCACCTCCACTGTCCGCCCTCACCCTCTTCTGCGTGGCCTTACATTTCCTCTCCTCCGCCTCATCACAATTTAATTTTACAGCAGCATCCGTGTCCAATCCAATCTAGTCCTTTAGAAATGCATAAGATACAGCAGCTGCATTCCTGCCTGCTGCCTGTCCTCATATCCTTGCCCCATAATGATAAATAAATCAGGAAATATCTCTAAGTACTCTGCCTGACCTTGTGTTATATGTTAGAAGCAGTAACTAACAATGTACATTCATTTTAATTTATTTTATTTTTTAATTTATTGTTTTTTGCTGGGGGAATTTTTTGCACTCTCAGTTTTCATATAATTGCAACATGGTGCTAGAAAATCTTGTCTTACTAATTGTTTCAGTTAGATAAAATACAGTTCTTAATGTGTCATCAATATAAAAAATCCTTTTTCTATCTCTCTTTTTCTTTCTGTCTTTCTTCTATGCATTCTTCAAGGCTGCACTCTTTTCCTGTATGAGTCAGACTGTCGTTCTGGGATCGACCACAACAGCGTTCCCAAACATGCATTGTGGGTGGAGAACAGCATCGTGCAGGCCGTACCCGAACACCCCAAGAAAGACTTTGTCTTCTGTCTCAGCAACTCAGTGGGAGACGCTTTCCTCTTTCAGGTGAGAGAGAGAGGGACACACTGGCATTTAAAACGCGACATAATGGTGCACTTCCATACAAAACAACAGAACAGCAGTTGTCTTTGACTTCAAATCCAGTTAAATTTCAGTTTTTTCATTGTTTTCAGGACTGCATGAAGATAAGGGAGACAGAGATGGATGGGAATATTAGGAGATGTTATTTCTCCTGGGGTGTTTGTGTATGTGTGGCACACAAGTACATGACATTTAGTCGTGTGTGGGAGATAAGCCAGTCCACTGTCCATGTGTTTGTTTTATGTCTGACATGTTTAAAGGCCATGCTGTCATACTGTGACAGTGATCCACCACAGTGACTATTGTGTAGTATTAACATGTGTCTATTTATATGCATGGCAGCTGTCCACAGTGACATTCAATCAATGGATGAGAAGATAAGTAATAAAATGATGATGAGATTGTAGTGACCACCCTCTCCCAGAGGCTAATAATGGAACTCGTGCTTCAATTCTCTTAGCTGTCAATTTTTGATTTTTTCCCCGTTAATTTCTCAGAGATGTTTTGGAATTAATTTCCTCTTTTTTCCCCCCCTGCTGTCAGACGTCAGGACAGACAGAACTGGAGAACTGGATCACAGCGATCCACTCTGCATGCGCCGCGGCTCTGGCTCGGCAGCACCACAGGGAGGATACAGTGCGACTGCTGCGAACAGAGATCCGCAAGCTGGAGCAGAAGATCGACATGGATGAGAAAATGAAGAAGATGGGAGACATGCAGCTGTCTACTGTCACTGACGCCAAGAAGAGGAAGACTATACTGGAGCAGGTACAGAAGGAGGCAAAAGGGAGCTGTGAGTCAAGAGCTCTGCAAGCACTCAAACAGATTAAAGCTGCTGCTTGTACAGTAATAACACGCAAATTCAAAAAGAGAGGAATCAGCTCAAATGATCATACAGCAAATTATTCATACCTTATGTGGATGTGATGCTGATCCGAACCAGGTTTGTGATCTCGTGTTGAGCGCCCTACCCAGTGCATTTTAACCTCCAGTTGAGTTGAATGAAAGCACCTAAGGGCCTTTACCGATGCACATCTTTGTACTTTTGAACTCCACCAATGCTCTCAAGCACTGAAATCTCAGCATTAAATCATCTTAACTGCATGGCGTCATCAAGACAAAATGTTCTTAAGGAGTACTTCGACAGCAGATGTGTTCAACTATTCTGACTCGTGCTCATATATTAACACATTTAAGTGCAGCAGAATGCAGAATACTCCAAACACATGTTGAAACACATGCAATGCATACTATTAGCCAGCAGGTGAGCCGGAAATCTCTTGCTAATTCTTCCATATTTAATAGCTGTTTTGAAACAAGTCAAAGCTGGAATTTTAAAGCTTTGAAGATCTGATTTTTTTTCACTGTCAGTAAAACATCGCGTGTCGCTTTTGTCTCACTCTGTGAATGCATGTCTGGAGCTGCTGCTCAGTGTGAAAGCAGCATTGCATGTAAACATTGCAAGACGGTTTAAGAATGTGCCCTGAAACAATAGGGCCCCTTGTGGGAGCAGACCCCTGTGTCTTTGTATGTGTGTGGCATGTGGGTTATTAAAAGAAAACAGTATTACATAATGTAAAGCACCAGGAAGTTGTTACGTAATGTCAACTGTGTAGAACATGTCACATTTCTGAGAAAACACCGGGACTTTGATTTCCTACTATAATGGGATGTGGGATCGAAATGTGAGATCAAAGGAGTGAAAAAGCCTTAACTTAACCTGAGTGAACCTGATCTGTATCTGGAACCACAGTAATCGACAAAAGTTTACATAAATAAACAGGCCTGGGATTCGCTTTTAATTAAAGATTCAAAGAAAGAGCAGTTCGAGAGACAGTCATTCCAAAATCAAAAATACATATTTTCCCTCTTACCTGTAGTGCTATTTATGTAGTTTTTTTGGGGTTTTTTTGTGTGTGTAGTGTTGCGGATGGCAGTAACATGGAACTAAATGGCACTCGGCTTGTGGTGCTCAAAGCATCAAAAAAATGCTTTTAAAAACTCAACAGCAATGTCTCTTTCCAGAAATCTTGACTTGCTTACTCAAGGGAATCCACAGCCTTGTTGTGAGCAGTTTCATGTAGGAACTGTTTTCTCCCTACAGAACTACCTGCCAATAGTAACACCATACAGAGGATAGCATGCATCTACTCATGGACGAGAGACATGTGCTCACATGACAGTGAGAGATGTAAA
Source organism: Plectropomus leopardus (assembly GCF_008729295.1). Taxonomy (NCBI): domain Eukaryota; kingdom Metazoa; phylum Chordata; class Actinopteri; order Perciformes; family Serranidae; genus Plectropomus; species Plectropomus leopardus. The sequence continues at coordinate 19,940,081 of NC_056475.1, forward strand.
CATCAACAATGTCCTCCTTGGCTGAGTTGGGACATTGGCTAGTAGTAGCTTCTCTCTGCGAGGTAAAGCGGTTAGCAGGTGTAGTTTGGTTGAAAGAATACAGTTACCATATGAAAGTGCTCACAACAAGGCCTGTGCATTATCTTGAATAACTGGGTCATGATTTCCGGAAAGAGACACTGTTCTTGAATTCAAATGTATTTTTTGGCTCTTTTTTGGCTAAGTGCTATCTAGTTCCATTATATTTGAGAGAGGGCAGAGAGTTCTACAGCAGATATCTCCAGCACTCTGCCACTCACACCACAAAAAGGAAGATTCAAGAATAGCACAATAGGTAACAGAAAAAGAGGTATTTTTGATTTTGGGGTGAACTGTCCCTTTAAGTCCTGGAACAAATAGGTTAACACAAGGACCAGTGCACATGAAGTCTAGATTGTGTTTCATTGCGAGTGTGTGTCGCTGTGTTCCACCTCCCACGGCCCACCCTGTGATACATTGCACATAGCACAGCAGGTCGGCGACTGGTGGGGGTAGTGTTGGTGAGTAATGCCTCTCCACAGGGTCTTCATCACTCCCACATCTCACTCCTCCTGAAATGACCAAAAACTATCTAACAAAGAGTGATCTCTCATGCATATTTTATCCTTTTGTTTTGTCTTCATCACTGCTGTGTTTTTCATCAGTGGCCAAACTTGGAGCTGCTCCATAGATAAATCTGGATCTAATCAGCAAAGTTTGCTTATCTTGCATAATCACTAATCCATCCTTTTCACTTTCTGGTAGATCTTCCTGTGGGAGCAGAACTTGGAGCGGTTTCACATGGATTTGTTCCGCTGTCGCTGCTACCTGGCCAGTCTGCAGGGCGGCGAACCCCCCAACCCCAAACGCCTGCTGGGCTTTGCTTCGCGTCCCACCAAGCTGGCTATGGGACGACTGGGCATCTTCTCTGTGTCCTCCTTCCATGCACTGGTATGAAAAAATGCCCATTCACCCGCTCACGTTTATGTACACACGTTTTTTTCAGTATTCGTGTGTGACTCCTCTTTCCAAATGTCTCCCCCACTTGCTGTAATTTGACTCTTAAACTTAATCACAGCTCCTTAATCCAAATTCTGTCCCACGTGCTGTGACATGTTCCAGTAAGCATTACAGAGAGGTTCCCAACCGCTGACCCTCAATACCGGCTCAGAGAGTGGGTGTGTTTATCTAGCTGTAAGAGTGAGCATCTTGTCGCATACGCCCACTCAAAGAATTTCTGTTTGCTTGACAAATCTGCAAACTAATATTAAGAGATATCTGCAAATGTCTGCAAAGGGACAAGTGCTCTGGTACATTTGTAGTCTGATTAGTATTGTACCATAACACCAGTAAACAGAGCTGGCTGAAATGTAATCTCGGAACCCGTCAGCTATCGCTTTATCGAGTTCGCTTTTTATAAACTTTTTTACATAGAAACATGTCTGCCTTCATACACAGATATCTGTTTATGGAGATTAGCTGAAATGACCAGCACACAGGAGAGGAAGTCGTGGTCCAGATATCCGCTGGCTACAACAGATCAGACCAGAATATTGGTCCTGCTCCCAGAGGTTTATCGTCATTAGCGGATTTGTTCCAAGGCTGGCACCTGCACACACCGTCTTCACCTCGCACATTCAGATCATTTTCTTCACATATTATTCTGATGTTTACTTCTGTACCCTGTGGCTCAAAGCCAATTCATTAGCTCAGAGCTCTGAACCGTGTTCTCGTTGTCACCTTGAGCGCTCCAAGAATGTACAGAGTGAAACACCTCCATAGATGTTATGATCTATATATATATATATATATATCATGTAGCTGTGTGCTCTGCCAAATACCATCCAGGAAACAAAGAGCAGAGCCGAGAGAAAGAGGTGGAAATAATTTCTCTATAGGCCAGTTTCATACAAGCTGGCCATTGGATACACCAAACACACACACGCAAACACACACACTTAGAACATCAGAGGTTGATAGTGTTTTTTTGTGACTGGTGAATCAATACGAACTCTGTTAGTAAGCTGCCATCCCCGAGGCACTTTCCCACAAACAGGCTTAACACTCTCTGCTCTGCTGACCCCCCCCTTCCTTTTTCTGCCTACACCCTCACTTCCTTTGTCTATTGCTCTGTTTTCCTACTCAGTCTCTCTCAGTCTCTCCTTCGTCTTTTCTGCTTCATTTTTTCACATTTTCCTCTACTGTGTCTCACACTATCTCTATTTTTCTCTACCTTCTTTCCTGCTAAGTTCTTTTCCTCTTCCCCCTGATTCTAAATTTTGTTATTGCATTAATCAAATACTGCTATAAAGGGGCACTTTGCAATATACATAAACTAAATTAAATAAAATATATTATAATAATATTGATTCACCAGTCACAAAAATATAATATAATAATGTATAATAAAGAATACAATTTTGTAATTAATTAATGAAATGCAAAAACATTTAAATGAGACAATTCACATCGCTTTCAGCAAAAGATAACTGTCCTCTCTCTCAACTCTTATCTGTTTTCCTTGGCTACAAAAGGAACATTTCTACTTTTTTTTCTTTCTTTTTTTAACTTTCTTTAGTAATTCTTTTTACTCATCGGGGTTGTTATTATCCATAGCCAAAAGCGACATCGTAATAAAATAGGCAGTAAAAAGGCCTTACATGCATCTTACATAAGAAGAGTCTTGAAGACAGTTTGACCTATTATGTTTGAAGTGTGTGTGTCTCATGAGCAGTGACTGGTGAGGAGACCGATGAGCACACACCCACACAAGTACAGTATGTGCTTGTGTGCACATACAGAACATACATGTGCATCGAAGTATGCATTCGTTTACCATATAGTGAGTCAGTGCTGCTCATGTAGCTCAGTAGTTCAATGTGTTATTAACCCAGAAATGCCAAGAGTGGTTTCTCATTGAATGTGTAGTGGCCCACTGAAGGAGACTATAAGAGGTTGAGTGTGTTCAGTGTGGGCTATTAGTGTATACTTTGTAGCTGGAATTGTGTGCTTTTGTAATGTGTTGGTGTGTTCACATGCCAGTGTGTACACTTATATGTATGAATGCAAAAAGTGGCTCGTAGAACAAACAGACAACCACTGCTATCAGTGTGCAGGGCACATTTGTTGTCTACCAGTCCACTTTTTTATTCTCAGTCCATTCACTTAAACTGCAGCTCAGCAATTTAATGAAATAAAGAGTGGTGTTAAATACCATTATCATATTAAATGCAGTTGATCAGTAAAATGCTTTCAGGAAAAACATCAGAAACTGTGCGAATAAACGAATGCATACTTCGATGCACATGTATGTTCTGTATGTGCACACAAGCACATACTGTACTTGTGTGGGTGTGTGCTCATCGGTCTCCTCACCAGTCACTGCTCATGAGACACACACACTTCAAACATAATAGGTCAAACTGTCGTAAAGACTCTTATAGTATATATAATATAATAATGTATAATAAAGAATACAATTTTGTAATTAATTAATGAAATGCAAAAACATTTAAATGAGACAATTCACATCGCTTTCAGCAAAAGATAACTGTCCTCTCTCTCAACTCTTATCTGTTTTCCTTGGCTACAAAAGGAACATTTCTACTTTTTTTTCTTTCTTTTTTTAACTTTCTTTAGTAATTCTTTTTACTCATCGGGGTTGTTATTATCCATAGCCAAAAGCGACATCGTAATAAAATAGGCAGTAAAAAGGCCTTACATGCATCTTACATAAGAAGAGTCTTGAAGACAGTTTGACCTATTATGTTTGAAGTGTGTGTGTCTCATGAGCAGTGACTGGTGAGGAGACCGATGAGCACACACCCACACAAGTACAGTATGTGCTTGTGTGCACATACAGAACATACATGTGCATCGAAGTATGCATTCGTTTACCATATAGTGAGTCAGTGCTGCTCATGTAGCTCAGTAGTTCAATGTGTTATTAACCCAGAAATGCCAAGAGTGGTTTCTCATTGAATGTGTAGTGGCCCACTGAAGGAGACTATAAGAGGTTGAGTGTGTTCAGTGTGGGCTATTAGTGTATACTTTGTAGCTGGAATTGTGTGCTTTTGTAATGTGTTGGTGTGTTCACATGCCAGTGTGTACACTTATATGTATGAATGCAAAAAGTGGCTCGTAGAACAAACAGACAACCACTGCTATCAGTGTGCAGGGCACATTTGTTGTCTACCAGTCCACTTTTTTATTCTCAGTCCATTCACTTAAACTGCAGCTCAGCAATTTAATGAAATAAAGAGTGGTGTTAAATACCATTATCATATTAAATGCAGTTGATCAGTAAAATGCTTTCAGGAAAAACATCAGAAACTGTGCGAAGTACTTGAAAAATTGCATGTACTACATATACATAAATATGCTATATAATATGTACATAAATATACAAAAAACTTGAACTGTGTCTTCTTGCACCCAAGTGAAAATAGTCACACTTCAGCGATTTGGCTATTTACGCCCGTCCCTATGATGCCTTATTGTGGATCTCACTTTGTGTTGTGACTCGTCACATCAGCACAATAAGGATTAGGGAAAAGGGGTCATAAAAAGGGGTCATATTTAGGGCTAGTACTAACCAATTAGATATGCTCTGAAATAAAGGCAATACTTATACAAAAAAAAAAATACTCACACATTTACTGCTAGAAAGTCAGATGATGTAGTAAAAAGTGTAAGATATTCAATTGGCGGGGAATAAGATGTGTTGAATGTATGGGTCAAGCACAGGACATGCATAGGAGACTGGTGAATCGTGTGTGAGTCAAAGTTGGCTTATTATTTTTTTTGACTCAGTCAACTCATTATTTTTCAGTTTTTATGATTTATAAAGCAGCTGAATGCACACTGTAAACAAACTTTGACTTAAGAGAGCCGTTCATGTTAACGTCATATTTTAACACTCCAGAATATGCACCTGGGTGTAAATAGCCACATCAGCTCTTCCATCCAGAATGCAAATAATATTGTTTGCTACAGACACCTGGGTGCGGTTAGCATCTGCCACATTATTATTGCATTGATGTCTCTTAAAAGTCTTTTAATGTAAAATAATGATGTTCAAATAACAATCTTGATTGACTGTGACAACTCTGTAATTAAGGTTTAGATACCGCCTACATTAGATTGATGTTTTCTGTTATTATCACCGTCACAGGTGTCAGCCCGCACAGAGAGCAGCATCAGGAGGCGGAACCAAGCCATGCCTCGGACCTTCAGTAAACGTCGTAGCCGCTTCTCCTCCCTCTGGGGACTGGACACTGCCTCAAAGAGAAAGACCAAGGGACATCCTTCAATCAACCAGGTTATCATTACACTACAAGCTTTTGATTGTCTTCACAGTTTTTGGTATTTGAAACGGTAGTCTCGCATAGCCAGACCTATCTCACACTGTGCCAGCGTTGGAGAGAGGTCTGGCTGAACCCATCATAATTGTTATCACAAAGAGGAAAAACCGTCTGGGCTGTTAATATTTCTGTATTTAGCCATTTCAATGCCAAGCGAGCACTAGCATTAAAAATGTGTACATTTCTGCAAACATAAAGGTAACTTAAAACATAAAAACACAATTAGAGTGTAGGTTGCTAGCTCAGCTTTGACATTTCTCTAAGGAATGTCTTCTAGTTGTATATGTAACAACTGCTGTGAATTGGATGTATTTTGTTGCAGTTGCAATTTTCTGTTCTCTGTGTGGATGCAGGTCTTTGTTGATGGGATTGAGCCTGTGAGGAAACCATTGGAGCGCATGTTTGAAGACTCTGTCAGTGAGAAATCTGTAAGTGCTCAGCCATCTTTAAAAGTACCAACACAACACAAACGTCTTTTTATTTAAAGGCCTATATTAGAATTGCATCTTCCTTGACATTTTGATATGGTATGTGTTACTTCATACCCATCCTGTTTTTCAGAAATTTACAGAATATATTCGCTGTTGAAAGTTAGAGGTAAAAGTAGAGTTCAAGTCTCCCAGAACTTGCCTCCAATTCCATTGTGGTGACTGTTTGTGTCTATACAGTAATAGTCTTCCTAAGGCTAAACACTACGTTCCCCCTCCTCTTTGATTCACTACAGAGATCCAGAGCTTGTATAGCTGAAGGCTAATTCCTTTGTCATTGTTTGCTTTTGCATAAGCCAGCATAAAAATCACTGGAGCATCTGATGAACCTTTGTATTGAATAATGGGCTATGGGCTTCTTAAGACTTCTTAAGAGTCAGCAACATCACTGGATTTTCCACCTCCATTCATTTAACTGAGATCCTTTTGGTGCACTTGCTCTTCATTTGGCGGGCTAGCAGGGGGAGGCATAAAATCCCTGCATCATTCTGCACCAATGAGCATTTCTTTGAGGTCATTTTTGAGCTCCTGCTTTAATGTTTTCAGACAGCCACTTTCTAGCTGGAGAGTGAAAGGAGAAATTATCAGACTGTAAAACTTTAAAAGCTGCAGAGTCTCATCAGTTGTTATCAGATGACTCTTGAGTTTATTTGTGGTATACAAACAACCGTTTTCTTCCTCTGCATCCATTCCATTTCCTGCACCACACAACAAATAATTTCCTCCACTAGACTTTACTGGGTTAACTTGGGGTTATTTCGGCTTTCTCCTTTTTCTTAATACTGACCGCTTTGCGCCATAGCCAGAAATAAAGCCATTATTCTTCCTCTTTATCATCAGTGTAAAACACCATTTTCAGATCAGTGTTGACAGATTCCCATTTCTTCTTTTCATTTGCTCTAGGCGATTCCAACTCTATCAGCATCATTGGCTTTGGTCTGGAGGGATATTTCTGTCTGCTAATCCCTCTGAGACAAATTTGATCCGATATGTTCAGATCATTAGCTTTCTGATGTTTCAACAAATTATGCAGACATTTGCAACCAAAGGACCTGGCAGTTTCACACCATCTGTGCTCTGTGTATCTGTCATATAGACCACAATTTATAGAAACTTACTGATAATGAATAATATCTTCAGAAAGGAAAATAAATTATCCAAGGCTTCTATCAGTATAATGTTTCCAATAGTTCCTTATCACATGCTGATAAATGACAATTTTTTGTGAACTGGAAGGAAAAATGTCCAATTACCCATGGGTTGTGCAAGGACAAGCGTACCAGCTCTATATTTTATGAGCGCTGGTAGAAGGCAGCAGAGATGAGGGGGGAGGGAAGACAAGCCTCTGGAAGAAAACTCTGCAGCACTCATCCGCTCTGACCGTGGAGGCCCCCAGTGGCACTATGGGAGATTGATTTCTTTCCTCCCACGCTTAGCTTCAGCTGGCAGAGTTTGGCATGACAGTGAAGAAATGCATAGGAAGTATGCCTCGGTTGGTTGTAAAATAAAACTGGAAATGCTGCATCAGTAGAAATGAGCATCTCTTGCAAGATTTCTGTAGCTCACATCTGATGGGCTTGTCTCAGCTTCTCTGTTTGTTTTGGGGAATCCCACTGATGGCAAAAAAAGGGAGTGAGAGAGAAAGTGGTTTAGTGTGCCGCCTAGGACCCCCGCCCCACAGCAATGGCATCCTACGCAGGCCAGGAGGGGAGCCAGATGGTGCCGAGCAGGGCTGGGGAGTTCAGGGAGATGGGGGGAGGTACTAGTTATGGGCCCCCCGGTCTGTTGTCTGTCTGAGAAAATGTGTGCGTGTTTTTCTTTATAACTGCGTGTGTCTGTATTTTGTTTGTGAAGTGAACATGTGCACGTGTGTTTTGTTTGTGCATACAAAAATGTGCCTTTGAATATAGTTGTCTCTGTCTGTTTCCCTCTCTGTCTTACACACACACACACACACAGTTCAGTTAAACAGGGACCACCGGGCCGGATTGTTAACAGTTAGCAGATTGTATGGCGTGAATGAAAGATGGGGAGGAGGGGGATGATGGAGTGATGTGCAGATAGAGGGGAAAAGGGGCACCAGAAGGAGAGGCGTTGGGGGGGTTGCAATGGTGGAATAAAAGAATAAACGAGTTTGTGGATGGTGTTACCTGATAGGAGCAGATAAGGTATCAGTGACAGACAGTGTGAGGTCGAATAGAAGAGACAAGCAGGACAGAATCAGAGGAGAGAGGCTGACATGGCTGCCAGATTGTAAGAGGTCAGACTGATGGGCTTAAAGGTTACATACTGTGCTTTGAAGAGAATGCACACACATACTGTTGGCCTATGTAACGCATACTCACCTAGGGAGACTGTTGTATCACAAGGCTCTCATCACTACAAATGAATTAGATTTTGTAATCAGATCTCCTGCTGCTTTCAGGCCACCACCAGTATCCATCACTTTAGTCTAATCAATCAGAACAAATCTGTTTGTATGGACAAAATGGGGAATAATAATAAATTAGGAGAATAACAACATGGTTTAAGCAACCATAGAGTTATGTTGTTACTATTTCTTCACAGAGGAGAACCTCAATTAGATCTGAAAGGTTTTCATGATAAGCTTGAGTTTATTATGGGGTGGCTTCTCTTTTCACTAAGCACAAAGGCTACTCAAAGATGCTTAGACCCTCAATGTGTTTGTGTGTGTTGCATTTTCAGAAGGAAAAGGAGGGCTCGGTAAAAAGCCTTCCTCAGCAAAACGTAGACAGCGACATGTGGGTTCCTGATTACCTTGCTCCCTCCTGGGTGTGTCTTCCGAACAATCAGCCTGTGCTGGCTATCATACAACCTGGAGAGACAGCGCTGGAAGTCCTGAGCACCGTCTGCAAGGTGGGCCATTACTGAAAGAACCATGCAAAAACGTTGCAGTACATGCTATATGATACAGTACATATAAGGGTAATAATAACAGGCCAAACATTATGCACTTGTTCAACAATTTGCAGTGATGTAAGTAATATACAGTTTTGACTGGCCTTTTTGGTTTCATAGCCCCTGCACACACACAAATAGACATGCATAAATGCTCCCTAAAACTCTTGCGAGTCAGCAGCTGTCGAGCATGCAAATAATTCATTTTCACAGGTTTGTCAAACACATGCAATCTTCAGGAATGCATCTCATAAAATTGCACGCAGCTCTGTTGAGGTTTTTAATACCAGAAGTTGCATAAGGATACGATCTTGCTGTTTTACAGTCTGTTGACAGCTGAAGACAGGCAAACATGCAAAAGTCATTTTTTTCTTGTCTCCTTGTATTAAAATCTGAACATGAATGTGAGAATACCCGAGCTATGAGCCTGTCTCTGGCACTTCTAGGAGGGCAGAAATTAACACTGTAGATGTCACATGTGCACTTTGACTGACAGTGTCACAGATCTCTTCCTGGTTGTTTTCCCGCCTTACAATATACACTGCGTATTCCAGTCTCACACAGACTTGTCAATTCTCTTTGCAATCCGTCTCCTCTTTTCTCTAATTGGTCTCAGCCGCAGAAACACTGCAATAATGATGCCTAATGATACGTATGCATGCCACTTTCGGCGGGTCGGTTGCATGGAGCTGATTGACGTGTGTGTGGGCGTTTGTGTACATGCATGCTATAAACATGTCAAGGAACTGGAGCATCTAATTCATGGCCCTTGTGTGTTACATGCATGCAGATATACTGGGATTATATACATGATAGGATACATAGTATATGTCTGTGTCCTTTTGTCAGGGGATTTCATGAGCAATAGAGTGTGGTAATGGAAAATATAATGGTGTTTTGATGGGTGAGTTTAAAATATTATCCATGTGTTACAAAAGAAGACAGGCTTGGCTTCAAATTGCAGGGAGAATAAACCACAAGTAATTAGAGTGATTATGCCTGTCTTATTTTGGAAAGAGGAATGAAAAAATTTGTCATGATTTCCTTCACTTTAAAATTTCTTTTTCTTAACTGCTTTTCTTCTTTTTTTGTTGCCCCCAGACCCACAACATAGACCCCTCCTGCCACTACCTGCGTTTGAAGGTGTGGATCGACAACCAAATGCTCTTTTATGTTCCCAAACCGGAAGAGGACATCTCCGATCTGGTGAGAAAACACACTTTGATAGTAACTTGTGATGCCATGGATTGAATATACCATTTCTTTGGACTGGACAGTCATATAATGATCTACCTAACTACAATATTTCATTGCAACGCCCATATCTAGCGATAAAAGAAATGGAGTACTGTTATTTCACTGTAGTTTTCTTTCTTGTCATATTTGTGTTGTGTTACAGTCTCAGCTGAGACGCAGAATCCCATTTGGATTTTGGGGTCTTCACCTTATTACTAATTAATTTTTGTTTCATTCCAGGCAGATCTTGATGCAAGCTTGTGCATGTTTTATGACTTGGATGACAGATTTAATTTGCAATGCATACAAAATTCCCAGGATGAGAAAAAAAGCACCATCGCATATGCCATAAATTATACAAAATAGCATTCCGAATGTATTATGTGCGCTATTATTCATATAAACAATCAGTCTCATTGTAAAAGACCTCACCTCCACATAATTCAGCCTGCTGCGAACCCCAAGATGAATTCTCTTTGTGATGGTGCTTTGTAGGTGATACACTGAACTCTGTCTCTAAACAAAGTCATTGTATAACTGACTCTTTTTCCTCAAGAGGTCTTTTATCTCCCTGCTTTGATCAGTGACTCATTTCACCCTCTTTCATCCTCAGTCTATGATATTACATTATTATTTTCTCCTACACACTGCAGACTTCTGTCCCCGTCTGTTGCTTCATACACACAGCTGTGTCTATGCTCTCGCCCGCTGTGAGGTCAAACCCTCGTCTGAGCACCCACACTCTTCTCAGACTTGACCTGGATTTTGACCCCACAACCTTCACATGCGATTGCTCTGTTAAGGAGCCTGAATAATACATGAATCTATCCATTCTTTATTAAGAGTGATAACATGACCTTGACCTCTATCCAACACCAAGCCATGCTTCCATATTATGCCAATTAAATACCATTTTCTTGTGTTTGCAGCTCTACAAAGAGATTGAGGTTTGCCCCAAAGCTACTAAGGTGATCTGCTTTGACAAAACAGAGTCCTGCACCATCGGATATGGTACGCTTGATTGACAAACCCTTTTTTTTTAACCAGTTCCTGTCATACTCCTAAATTCTGTATCTAATTGATTTTGTAATAGACTTCATTGAGCCATTCTTCATTAGTCACTAAAGAGGGATGACCCAGAGTAAATGCATTTTGTCTCAAGTGAATCTAATTGCTTGGTAGTTATGAGGCAGCAGTGCACACTGTCAAATTGAGATTTTTCAGAAAGGGGTAAAAGAATTAATGACTGAATCTCTCTCTGTGTTATTATCTATGTCTATAGGTTTTTCTGTGGCAGTTATAGATGAGGATGGGACGCAGCAGCTCCATATTACTGAAGTGAAAGCAGAAGGACTAGCATCTGCTAAAGGTACATATTTCTATTTATTAACAAACAAAAATTAAGTGTGTACTTTACTGCACATTCAGTGTCCTGAGAGTTGATGTTCAGACCAAAAAAAATCCAAGTTAGCATTGCTGAATCAGAGCAGGTTATGTAAAAGGTATGTGAAAGCTAGGTACATATTTCTCTCTTGAGTTAACATTGCAGACTCAACACAAACACCTGACCTGAGGAACACCTGATCCCACATGGCATCTTATCAGTGCAGCTTTGTGTGACTGCATCGCATCAGATGCTGAGCCAACAAATCTAAATCTCTTTTGTTTGGGAGAGAAGCCTGGTGGCTTTGGACAGATAAGAGAAGAGGTGAATAGAAATAGAATACACACCTTTTGTAGAGAGGCGCTGGCTTGCAGCTAGATGTCAGATGAAAGAGAGGAAAACTGCACACCCTTTATTTGGATGCAGCCAAAGTTCTCCCCAACCTGTTTTATTTTTAGAGCGTAATGCCTTGTTTCATGTCAGCTTGAACATGCACATAAAGTCCACACACACAAAAGTGCTCCAGGGAAACTGGAAACAGTCAACATATGTTAAGCATGCAAAACATTTCATTTGATTAAGGAAGGTGTTGGCTCACATGCAGATGTCAAAGGAAAGAAGGCAAAGCTGCGCACTCAGTATTCTGATGCAGACTTTTAATTTTAAACGGACGGTTCACCTCAAAGTCTTCGTACATTTTTCCTCTTACCTGTGGTGCTATTAATCAATCAAGATTCTTTTTCTGTGAGTTGCCGAGAATCAACAAACATAATATTTTAACTCATAATTCGATACTGTCAGCATGACTGAGATAGCTTTTGTGACAGCTCAGATGAGGAGGACACCATTAGTGTTTACATCTTTCATTGTTAGGAGCACAAGCCTCATGAGTAAATGTACACTTTATCCGCATGGTGATTTGGTTGGCAGGTGTAGTTCAATAGAAAGAAAATAGTTCTTGGATGAAACAAGAAAGTCTGTGGATTATCTTAAGTAACTGGGTTATAATTTCTGGAAAGAGACACTGCTGTTGAGTTTTTCAATTTATTTATTTTTATTTTTTTTACACTTTGTGCTTTGACCACAACAAGACGAGTGCCACTGAGTTCAGTTATATTTTAGAGAAAGCAGACATATCTACAGCCAATATCTTTAAAACTCAGCAACTCACACCAAAACAACCTTTATTAATAAATAGCACGATAGGTAAGAGGAAAAATGTAAATATATGATTTTGGGATGACCTGTCCCTTTAAATACAATGGATCAACATCCTGCCCTTTGTCAGGATTTACAAGGTAACAAACATCAACTGAGAAATGGAGTCATTAGAGAGGTCAATCACAGCCAAGAAAAGCCTTCAGCTTCAATATGTCCACATATGAACCAGCAACTACAAACATCTGGGAGCTTGCATCAATATGTCTAAAAAGACTTGAATCACCTGCCCTTTACACTAAATTTGTCAGTCTGATGATTACTTGCTTTCACCTTAGGAGAGGCAAGATGTCCCTAAATCTGGATGCCTGAAATAAATAAAAAGATTGCATAGGAGCTATGAATATTTGACATTCCCCTCCTTTTTTGAGAAAACAGTATTCCTTTGTCTGCTACCTGCTGTTTGAGCAGTCGGGACTCAAGATCAACCCCCATTCGTTAGTCCGTGTCTTTTAACAGAGCCAGAAAGACCTAATGGGTTTGAGAAACACACAGCCGCTCTGTAGATACTACACTAATGTATAGAAAATAACATGCCCCACTATTGTGCCCCAGGGTCAGACCAAGGTTACTCAAGTGTGAGATTGTGTCCTCCAGTGCATTAGCCATCTAAAAGCTGCTAGCTTAGCAGGCTGCCAGCAGCCAGACGATGCAGCTGCACTAACTCTCTGCCTCTGTAGTAGAGACAGATAAGGCTTGTGGCATCCAGACAACACAATGCATCTTTTTTAGTGAGATTACACTATGTTTCGCTGAATCACTGAACAAAGTATGTCAGGCACAACATTAGTAGCTCTGTGTGTACGTCAGGATGAGCCTGTGTGTGCCTGTGTTTTACTAAGAGTGAGGAAAATGAATGGGAAGTGAAAGAAATCACGCTTCAATTTCTGCAGGGTATACGCAGAAACCAGGCCATCAGTGGACAAGGAGCCCCAAAGGGTGTTTTCTCTCCCGCTCACTGTAATTCCTGTTCCCCCTCCCCCTCCAGAAGCACACACACACACACACACACACACACACACACACACACACACATTCAGCAGTATATGGCCAGAGGGGTTATCTCTCTTTGTCCAATAAAGACTCTGCTACAGCTGACATTTCACATCCCAGACAACTAGGTCATAACTTAGGGCTAAATGTGTGTGTATATATGCAGCTGTATGTGTGTGTGTGTGTGTGTGTGTGCACGTGTGCGTGTGTGTCTGTAGTATTCAGTGCATTACAAAAGCCATATCACAGACTGTCTGCTGTCTCTATTACATTTACATGAAACTGAAGAAACAATAGCAGGCAAGCATGTGCTCATTTGCAACCCTTTGTCTCACGTAATTCTGCAGTGAGGACAGGTGAGATTGCTGTCAGGTCTCCTAAACAGCTGTCACAACCAATCAGGTTTATTGGGTGAGGTTGTCAGCTAATTGGTCTGCTGATTGAGTGCTAATTCTCAATTAGCCGAGCCGGGCACAGGTGGTCTAGAGGAGGAGCAAGAGGAAAAGCCTCAAACTGAAGCAGTCGGTGTGTTACAGTACCCATACTACCAGAGTATTTCAAGAGATTTAGTGTGTCAAATGCAGTATGACAAAAATGCAACATTTTTCTGGCTATTCTGACCCATGAACCTCTGCACAGTGGAAGATAAGTCACATCAGCTGAGCCAAAGACTGATGATAGCTAATTGACAGCTGACACAGTGTGTCTGCAGGTCCTTTAAAAGTTTTAAATGATCTTATATTCCATTTCTTTATAAATATTAGACCTTAAAAGTCAATAGTCTTAAATATGAATTTGTGACATCTTAATTGCCACAAAGGTTTTCTCTTATTTCATTTATCCATCTTTCAATTTATTTTTGTCAAGATGAGTCAAAGTCCTGTACATGAAAGTCCACATTTCTCATGTTCCAAATCTTTAAACCTACCAATGAACCTAATACCGTCTCTTTTTACTTTATACTTGTATTTACCTGTGGGCAAAAGCCACAATGACGTGATGTGACATAGTAATAATACTGAAAACGTGCTGTTTGGGTAGTCCCATTTCCTGAGATGTTTTCATGAGCTTTTAAGTTGCAATGTTGAAACAACGTCCCAGCCAACATTTGTATGTGGAGCCAATGTGGTTGTAAATGAGCTGAAAAAACCTGGGACCAATATGGGATTGTCCACAGGTTCAGGTATTGACCCATGCCAATTGCCCACATGGGTTATGTAAGGGCTAACTGAGTACCAAGTTAGTATGTGCCCAAATCTTATCCGGGGTCCACTTGGGTAAACAGTCCCAAATAGGGCCCATTGTTCAGCTCATTAACTGCCCACGTGGACCTCACACACAAATGTTGGCTGGGGTTGATGCTACAGAAAGATATTATGTATTTTAGAGCTCAGAGCATTTAAGATGTTAACAATTTGAAGCTTTATATTACAAAGGGATTTTCTCCCAGACTTGTTGGTGCACCAGTACATCCCCCAAAACTACTGAAATACAGCTTCACTTCAGTATTGCAGTTAAATAACTTTCCTAACTGATCTAGGTCACTCTTCATGGACATAAAACAGTTAACAGTAACATTACAAGTTACATGTGAGCAAAACACTGAACTGCAACATGTGAATTAATAAGAAGCTTATTTCCATCAACCAAATATTTATTTCTACGCACCGTGTTTCTGCGTGTATGACCACAACTCATAAACTTGTGAACCAAAATTCTGCGACTCTCAGAGTTATTAGGAACTAATTTTTCCTGATAGTTCCTGGTCGGAAATAATTTTTTCACATTCCGACACTACATGAATGTGATACAAATTTTGTGCTACGGACCGCAACAAACATATGAGAAAGAGGGTAAAAGTTCAAGCCGGAATATTATGACAAATTAGTATGTCCCCACTGCATGCATACTCCATGCAACAGTACATACTTTGTAAGGGCAGAATGTACAGAACATACTTAAACTGAAAAGAAAAAATACGCTATTCGAAACACAGTGAAGTCCATGGACTCTTCTTCATAAAAACTACCACACAGATGATAGACATGATGACAGAACAGGAACAGACAGTCATTGCACCCTCCCTCTTAAAGCCTCTCCGTCTTGTTAGATCAGCATTTGCCTGAAGCGAACATGCACAGAAGGATGCATTTTTAATGCATTGGAACACATTAGAGTCCCAACATGTCTGATTAGCCACAGAGCTGCTGTTGAGGAGTATGGCACTAAAGTTTTGTTTGTGCAGATCATTTGTACACATTAGCACTCCAGCGTTGATGGCCCACAGGAAAGCTGCTGTGTTGGATGGTGTTTTGTTGTTGACAGATAATCCTTTCACATACTGTGTGTTGCTTTTAAGCCCCTTTATATGATATAATTTACTGTTTTTCAGCATTAAAAGAGTCAACTCTGTAAGCTCACTTTGTTTTGTCCTCTCCACCAGGTTTGAAAGCGGGGGATGAGATTCTGTTGCTGAATGGTAAACCTGCATCTGCCCTCCAAATGGATGATATGAGGGCTGCGTTTGTTAACCAAGCGTTGACCTTGAGCATCAGCACTCTGCCCCAGCTGGACCCTCGGGTGTTGTGCTCCCTTCCACCGCGGCGCTCTGATGGGGAGCAGGACCCAGCCACAGACATCTTCTCCCAGAGCCAAGGTAAAGCTCTGTTTTTCTACATGGACAATATGAAAGAAGCTGTTATCATTATTTGTATTTTGATCTTGTCGTGGGAAATTTCATTATACAAACAGTGTCCTCTAGTGACAAATATAGAAAGCTTGTTTTTCAGTTTCAAACTTTAGTTTGTTCAAGGCTATCAAATCAGGTAAAACTTGACCTGCAGCTTTAACATTGGGCCTGGCCTTTTGGAGTCACAGGACTCAAATCAATCTCAGTTAGGTGCTCTGTGCTGTTATATAACAAGTGTTTGTGTTTGTGCAGGTGTAGATCAGGATTATCCACACTGATGCTTACTATGTCTATGGCTTAACAGCATAGTTCAGTTAGAAGAATGTTTGAAAAATGAAACAAATGTAACATTTTAGATGTAATCTAAACTTGTACAATGCTCTTTTATGTGTGTTTTTTCGTTTTTATTCATGTTTCTTGTGTTGTACCATCATGCATCCTCTATACCCCTGACTTTGTGTAGTGGAAAAAGGGAGAATGCAGATGGGTGATATTTTTAAGCAGAGGGTGAAGAGGGTGATCTGCTAATTATGCATGTATGCTGTCTGATAACTAACCTGCAGGCAGCCGCCAGCTTTCCTCTGACCCTCTCTTTTTCATCTGTGCAAGGGCACCATTTGTATTCCTTTTATAAATTGGGGCTTGCAGTGCACAGGCTGACAAGCTGGCATTGTTTATACAGGGACTTGGAGCACTATGAATATTAATATGAATCCCTCAGTAGTGTGGAGCTGTCACTGTGTAGGATATGTCATATGCAAAGGGTCAGACAGAGTTAAAAACACTTCAGCAGCCAGATGGAGGTCTTTGGTGATGTCATGCTTAAGAGAAGACGGGTGTACACAAGTGGCCTTCAACAAAGAGGAAATAAATTGGAAATTTCTCACAAATATGGATGGAATGATAGAGACTATACAGTCATATACGGGTTACAGGGTGGGGAAAGCAATGTTTGATACAGAAGGGATGCCTTACAGATTGCTGTCTCAAATCTCAAGTGTATATGTGACATATCTTTTGTTTTTGGGGTGGGGGGGGCACAAACTGCTCACTAGTAAGTGCTGTCATTTGTCTCTGTCTGTAGAGGACATTCTGGATGAGGTGTCTGGGTTAACAGCGGAGAGCCCAGATGAGAGTATGGAGGAAGGATCTCGGTTGTCCCTGCAGAGTCCTGGAGATCATCCGGAAGACAAAACCTGCATGGGGACTGGACAGAAGGTAGGACAGGTCATGCAAAGACACAGCCTAAGCTGTTTTCTCATATAAACTCCAGACAGTGTCTGCAGAATTCCGTCTAGAATTTCTCTTTCACACATGTAGCTCTTGCTTTTCCTGTAATTTGCTGAACATTTTCTGTAACGGCCCTTATTGACAGAAGTTCCCAAATATCTCTATAGTTAGACATTTTTGTTTGTGTAAATGACCTTTCTTCTTCACTCTTAATGTTTGTTTCCGTCTGGTTTTGTGTGAGCCTCCCACACACTGGCTGTGAATTCTCCAGACGGTTACCTGCTCTTTTCACACATAGGCTCAATCTGACATCACACAGACTTTGTACAAGGGAGCTGGCAGGATAAAGTTCATTTAATTTCCGATCCAACTGATTTCGACATTTGTGATCTCACGTACAGCTCTTCTGGGTAATGACTAGATAATTTCAGGTTTGCATTGCATCTGTGAAAGGGGCCTTTAGCAATATATACACACATGCAACAGAGCAGGAGATTATAGTGTGGTTCTACAAAGGATGGGGTCTCATGCATATTGTGCCAGATGTGTTGTCACTTAGTAAGATAAAGACCAGCAGTTTTGGCATCAGTGTGTGTATATGTGTGTGCTTTTTGAAGTGGCTGATAAGCTGCATTGTTGCCATCTTTTAGCCAAGTAATTTTTATTTTGTTTTGTTTTTGTATTTTTAGCTTCATCAGCAGTGCGGTTAATTCCTTGCTGTTTCTGACCTCAGATCTGCCAGACAGAAAAGAAAAACACTGATATCACTGACCAATGTTCTAATACATTCTGGATGTATCTGTGAACCTTTACTTGTCCATGTGCTTATGATTATATGAGAACCGTCTGGCAGGCATTATCCTAAATGTTTTTTCTCCCATGTCAGATGTATTTTTTTTGTGTAGCATGTAGCCAGAAAGCTGGAAGATGTTCAGAGGCTTTTTATCATGTGATTCTTGTGACCTTTACAGAAAGGCTGTTTCGGGACAGAGAGATCTGAGATGAGAAACACAAGTGTGTTCATGTCTGACACGCTCACGCAGCCATTACACCATATTTCACACACTGACAACTGCTTTGAAGTTGCTTTTTAGTGAAATCAAATCCAACTTGATGAGTAATTCATGCAGTAATTTCACACATAACGTACTGTAATCTTATTCTCAAATAAATAGCAGGCTTGTTTTTATACAATGCTGACAACACATAATGTGATTACTTTATGGTGTGTCAGACCTGACACATGAACAGATGTGTGCACTGGATGTGTGTGTGTGTGCCGGAGCACAGAGATGGAGACAGACAGGTGAGTGAAAGAGTGAGCGAACAGCATCACTGTCTAATTAAGATTTTGTCTGGTCTGATCAGGGTCGGAGCAGTGATTGCTGGGACACGCCGTGTGCCAGCCGGTATCCCTTGGATACGGTTGTCACTTCCATTACCATGGCAATGTCTGATAACCAGTAACTACCGGAAACATTTTTTTTTTTCTGGATCTCTCTGTCGATAGCCCAGACATGAACAAAAGATGGGGAAAGGGAAGGGACAGCACTCTGCTCTCTCTTGGTTATGTGTCAGTGAGCTTCAGTCTCGAGGGTGGACTAATGGGTGAGGTCAGAGTCAGCTCCAGTCCCGTTGGACAGTTGGTGGTTCTGTGACTCCAATGTGCCATTATTAGTTGGAAGCAAAGTATGCAAAGATGAGAGAAATACCGACAGATAGGATTGCCAGGAGGGACTGGATTTGGTGCACTTTATTTGACGAAAAACATCCATTGATTCCAAACTTGTTAAACTTTACAAAACTGTTTGCACAGCTACCAATTAACATTTAAAGGATTTTGCTATTTTAAGCTCATCGTGTTCTACATGCAAGAAGAAATCCATCTGAATCTATTCTAACAAGCGAAACAGTAGAGAACACAAAATGCAGCATGCAATCTTAACAACTTCTGAATAGTGTTTGGTTTAATTATTTTAATGTTTAAAAGATTACGCAATGGCGCCAGTGTCAGAGTAGCTGTATGTTGTTTTGAGCAGTAATGGAAACTCACTGTAGCATCTTATTACCATTAAATGAGGGCACATTTGCATATGTAAATGGAGTAAAAACAGACTTTCAGTCTTCAGTTAGCACAAAATAAATAGTATTATGTTTGATGGTGTGTTATACCACTAGATCCCACATGTGAAACAATGTTTTCTCTGTGGAGACGCAATAATGTAGGTTTGAGTCTAGGATATTGCTTAGCCCTGCAATTTTGTCCCTGTGTTTAATGTTTAGTAATGTGCTTTTTGATGTATTATTACTTGTAGATGCTGTTCCACACAGATATAAAAACATAGTTTCTGCAGATCCTTAAAAAGTACTTAAAGGCATTAAATTCATTAATCTAAAAATAAAGCCTTAATTAGTATAAAAGTCTTCAGTCAAGTGGGGATTCAACTAGAAATTGGTGTCTTAAAGGTTTCGCAGCGTGACTGAGCTCGGTATAAGGCAGTGCATACGAGCCTTGGTGTAATTCATCCAAGAAGTTTTTCAAACTTACACGACAGGAATTAAGGCAGTGGAATCCAACATGCAGAGTGATCAACACAAAATCAGCAAGACAACCTGCTAACAAACCTCAGATATTTCAAACTTCTGTTCTGTCCTCATCTCTGCCGCACGACAAAAAAGCCATGCTAAATACAACATTGAATATTTGGGAAAAATTATTAAGTAACTGATGCCGCTTTATGTTTGTTCCTTTCAATTTTGGTAATTGTAACATCGGTCTTGGATTTCATTCAAATTGGCATTATAAAAGTCCTAAAAATTATTACATATAATTTGCCTTAAGCTGCACAAACCTTGATAGAAGAAAAAACAAAATGTCCTGCAAGAAGGCAAGAAAGGGCAAAACGGTACATCAGAACAGTGCCAGTATAAACTCTAGAAATCTGTCTTCATCTCACCTTTCAGTCTCTCACCTCCTGCTCCTCCTCCAGTGTAACGTCTGCTTTCTCTTCTAATTTCCATCTGCTGTCTGTGTTAGCCTCCTTTTTTCATCCTCCTTTTTCTCTCCCCTTGTTTTTCCTTGACTACATGATGTATTGTCATATATTTTCTTTCCATAATTGCGAGCGACAATGTGACCATGTCCTGTGTCAGACATGACAGCTCAGTGTTTTTGTCTTTTGTTTGTCCTTTCTGATCATCTTGTCTCATTATCTTTGTTTTGAACGTCTTTCCTTTGTCCCGTCCTTCAAGTTTCCTCCTGACTTCCTGTCCTTGTTTATCCTCCTCCTCCTCACTAACCCCCTGCTGCTCTTCACCATAAACAACATGAGGCTGCTGTTGGCTCTTAAACAGCTCGGCTCCCTCAGCTCTCCAGCTGACTGTGGGCCCTGACCTGAGCCTGAAGCACTTGGATGCTTCCTCTTGTCAACAAATACAATCCAAAGTTGCCACAGAATCCCTGGGAACTTCCACAACCATGTTATTTATCTTCTTAAATTTGGGTTGTCCTTTTTTTCCTCATGTTGATCACGGTTTTGTTCCCTTCTCTCTCGTGTTTGGAAAGCCTCCAAAGTGCTGAAGATTGCGTCTTACCTCATTTCACCCACCGCCTGTGGTCACATGGTGGCAAGACTGAGGAAAAAGAGACAAAGTGGGACAATTTTAATTATCCCCACATTCTAATTACTTCATTCTCCGCAGTGTTTCACATCATTTAGTGGAGATAAATGAGTGTCTGGCTAGCCGGAGGACACGGGGAGGTTCATTATTTTAGACAAAGCACAGAGCCACCTCCTCAATATGATAACACAACCAGAGAATAAAACTGCGATTGCCTGCGATAATAGAGATGACGGTGATTGCTAGTGTTCTCCAAGGTGTCGTCAGCCTCACTGACAAGTGCTGGTTATAATTTACAAACCTCTATCAGTTTAGCTTAGGGGGATTTGAAATGGGAAATGCATTATTCAGTGTGAGAAGGGTTGGGGGTACAGTCTTCATCAAGGTTTGTTTTGATTGACTCCTGAATAAATAGCTCCTTTTATGCAGTGTTTAAAGTGGTTAATGACTAAGAATCCATAACTTCAGAATATCTGTAACTTAGCTGAAGTATCTGTAGCTGTTACATACTTTTTTTTAATCTTTTCTTTCAAAGTTGTCCTCTCACTTGTCTCTTCTCACTCAGGCCTTACAGCCTTGCCTCAGTTGTTGGTGTCATCTCACAGTCTAACACTGGAGGGAGCAATGAGCTGCTTATTCATCAAGCCTCACATGCAAGACAACAACACTGAGCACGCAACCAAAAACAAACCGAAGATAAATTCAAAAGCGTGATTATCAATATTGATATGAATATTTCAGCATTCAGGCATTTATAGATTGTTATTCCTTTTCTGTCTTGTATATAATAATATAGTCCACTATTTATATTGGTTTGAATATACAATATTGTATAGTGTTCAGTTGTTAATGCTGGGAAGGTAAAAAAAATTAGCTTAAAAAATATGCTCTCGAAATTTGTTTCGCCCTCCTGTCTTCCCAGAGTTGTAGTGCTGCAGTCTGCAAATGCCCTGCCTCGATGTCTAAATGTTCGTGCACAGCTTTGTGAAGACTCATGTCATAACATAATCATCCTTTCACTTCAGATTAAATGATTAAAGTCTCTCTCTCTCTCTCTTTCTCTCTCTCTGTTATGGCATATATCCCATCATTCCTCGGGGGGATTTATGGATTTGCATGTTTCCCTGATTTCAGATGAAACTGAACTTAAAGACTCTGCCTCCTTTTCCCTCCCTCCCCCCTCTGTCTTCACTGACATTAACAGGTGCATGCCTGCTCTTGAGTATGAGTACATCACACTATCAAAATTGCTGTATTTCTTTTTACTTCTATGCTGTGAATAACACTACAGGTCAAAATACAACACAACAAATTGTGTAGATGTGAGCGATGTGTGTGCCAGGTTATGTGGATATGTGTAATCTCTGTTTATCCCAGCTCTCGCTGTGCCTGGTCTCAGCTGACGGGTGTGAGAGCAGGTTTGTGCTTGTCTCCACGCTCCTCCCTCATGCTGTACTCCTGTCTCTGTGTTCTGAAGGGCGGGTCTTGGAGGTTGTACATTTTGTAAAAGGGTAAAGATTTGTCTCTGGAGTAGGAAATGCATGTGTTGGACAGACTAGAGAAAAGGTATTGCTGAGGGGCTTTTTTTAATTTGCTTGCTTCTTGCTGTTAATTGTTTCTATTTTCTCTGCCAGGCTATTGTCTTTTTTCATGTGATGTGAATTGCATGTGTGTAGGTCTGTGTTTGTACACATGCTGTATGCTCATTTGCTTGTAACTGATTTTGAGGTACTTTTTTTTTTTATCAGACTTGATTATTAAAACCATAGTTGCCTTTGACAAAAGGTTATCCTGTTTGAACTTTTGACAGCAAAAATTTTTGATACATCTATTCCAACTAAGACTGTGACCACAAAAAAAAAAAGTTCTTGCTTTGGCAGAGAAACTCTTTGACCTCCCTTTATTTCCAACAGCCTTTACATTCTTTTCCTATCTTCGCTGACAGGACTGTAAAGAATGATTTTATTCCTGCAAGTATTATGTAACTCCTGTTTCAAGTGTGCAGCAGGTGTGGTGTGGTGAGCCATCACTGGATTGAGAAGGGTGGTGCTGGAAAGTGCATTTCAGGCTTTAGATCGAAGTAATCATGGTACGAGAACTTGAAGTTCCTGTCAGACCTGGATCAGAAATCATTTCTTGATTATACTTCAAGCTGGAAGGAGGACATGTTTAGTGCATCCGGGCATTTCTTATTTTGCTGGGTATGTTTTTACTTCGGATTGTTGTCCAGATTTGTTCCTTTTGATCATGTAATATTGCTTGATGTTTATGGAATTTCAGTGACTCATTTTGAAAGATGACAGGAAGTTTGTACGTGATAGTTACCTGTTGTTTTATAAGGCAGCTGTCCTTTCTCAAGTGTGGTGGCGTAAGTATCTCTGAGTTGTGATGAATAAAAGAGAGAGGGGGGGGAAGCCAGACGCCTGTTGTCTTTCCGTGCTGTTCCTGTATTCCTGTGTTTGGCTTTCGCCACCCACTGCTTCCTCACCTCCCTTTCTCTCCTCCCTCCTTTCTCCTCCCCTCTTCTTCCATCTCTCAGGAGGATGTGGTGTTTGATCTTATTTAATGTTGTATTCCACGTTGCTGCTGCTGCTCTCAAACACCTGGACAGAAGTGAGATAGTCAACAAGGACAGAGACAGAGAGAGAAGAAGAGAGAGCGGAAACGCATAGATGACAGGGGAGCGTGCAGAGGCAGTCCTGGGGTTGAGGGAGATAGACGCTGTAGGATAGTGCTGTTGTTTAGTGCAATCTCTTCTATTTAATCTTTTGACCTATTTGTTAGTTGCGACAGTGATTATTTTACTGAATGTGACTGAATAGCAGGTTTTTACTTTACACTTTTTTATCAAGATCAACAAGATCCACACATCCTGCATAGTGTCAGTTTGTACATTTTGAAAGAAGATTAAAAAAAATCCTTGTGGCTCTGAGTGTCACGGAGGAAATGGAAGCTAACTGGACCGGGAAGGCAAGATAGGAAACGGACACCTGACTTCTCGTTGAACTCTGTTTGACCTGCCAGCATGTCAGCCTTTAGGAGGAGCAGGAACTCCAGAAGCTCGACCGAATCCATCTATGATATGTTACAGCTGGTGAGCCGTGCAGTCTGGCGTGTGTGTGCATGTGTGTGTGTGATCCCTCGTATTGTGGATAGGATCCTGCAGTGGTCAGTGATTATGTGATCGTACCAGCAGTGTTGAGGTCAGAGGTTAAATTCCCAGCAGAGCAGCCCATCCTAACAATTAACGGCAGATTTTTGACAGATCACGCGTGATTGAGTGAGCTGTAGTGTTCAGACCTTATTATGTCATCCTCTTTATATCACAATGGAATGAATAAACAAGCATCACTGGGCTACAAATCTAACAATTAAAAAATATTATCAGTTTGGCTCAATTGTTAGAAATTTAAAAAGCAATTATTGATATTTCAGCATTGTTAATTTTGAAAGAAAGTCTAATTACTGGCATGTTCATCAAAGTTTTCTGTATTATTATGTTTATGCTGCCCATATAGAAATAAGTAAGACTGGAAAGTTGTGCATAGTCAATCCTTTTTGCCTCTCAATTAGTAGTGATGGTAAAAAATTATGCAGCCATCATTATCCATCCTTCCATCTCCATCTCCCACTGTCATCTGTCTCTGTCGCTGCTCCATCTGTCACTTGGCTGTCATTAAATCCTCTGGCTGTGAAGGGCAAGACCTCGCCTACAAGTGGCAAGACTGTCAATGTTGCCAGTGCCCTATTTTTTCTGTGTATAGAAACTCATAGGCATGATCATAATGTGGATCGTTGTTGCTGTTTGCTCATTGATTCTTCGTCCTTTTTTCTTTGAACATTTTCCATAATACATTGTGTGTGTGTGTGTGTGTGTGTGTGTGTGTGTGTAAGATCAATTTAAGGAGTTTTAAATTGTTGGCAATGTAAATACTTCTCTGCAAGTGATGCTCGCAATGCATTGTGAATGATTTGTACATTAATGTTATCAGATATGATGTCTCTGTATTATGTTACTTGCATTACATGGTTTTGCTTTATCGTGTGGTAATTGTTGTGGTTTCTTTCTATTGACTGAAGGAGCTCCTCTTGACTTCTGAATTTCAATGTCAGCATCTCTTTCATTTGTGTGTGTGTGTGTGTGTGTGTAAGTGTGCGCAGCAGTGTTGTGAAACTGGTTTGAATACCATAATGGAAAATTATGTTTGTCATTGCTGCAGTCCAATAGGAGACAAGCCATGGAATCAGCAAAGACAAGCCATGTCCCCCAGCTGACCAGCTGTCTGTTAATCAGTCAGTAGAAACACACAAACAGGCCCTGTGTGTTTTCACTGATTACAATAAACACTTTCACTGACCCCATGCTCTCAAATAAAGGATGTACACTTGCAAAGGTACTT
Organism: Plectropomus leopardus; assembly: GCF_008729295.1. Classification (NCBI taxonomy): domain Eukaryota; kingdom Metazoa; phylum Chordata; class Actinopteri; order Perciformes; family Serranidae; genus Plectropomus; species Plectropomus leopardus. Next base: position 19,965,640 of record NC_056475.1, read on the forward strand.
CTCTGAATAATGCTGATGACTACAGGGTTGAATTAGAAACATTAACCCTATCAAACTAAACACAGGCTGAAAATCAGATTGCTCCCACTTTGTTTTTTTCTGCAGATGCAGATTTTGGCTTGCATCACCTGATCATCTGTACATAACAGAGTTCCACTGCAATGACTCATCGTGTACAGTTGTGCCCTTTTGTGTTGCTTTCATTGTGCTTGTTTGAATCTAACATGTCTCAGAAAAAAACAAAATGCCAAGTAATTTTCCTTACCAAATCATAACTTTCCATTTATTTAAATGTCTTTTTTATGAAACACAGTTACAGTACGAAAATGTGAGTTAGGTGTGTAGCATTGGTCTTTCACAGAAGTTACATAAAGTGGAACATTGAGTGCAATTAGTGTATAGTGTGTGGGCAGAGCTCATTCATTTTACCACATTTCAAGAAGATTCCTTTTTCTTTTTGTCTCTTTAATGTTCAAGTCCTGCCTGAGCGGAGATGGTGAAAAGATGGAAATGTACGTTTCGTCTCTCAACAGACCTCACAGTCCGAGCAACAGCCTGCCTGGACTTGGCCCGCAAACAATTGTATGAAACCACAGATTCACCCTTGTTTGAATCCAGAGAGAGTGAAATTTGTGATCATTGGAAGTGAATTATTAGGTTGTATTTGCAGACATAGGAAAGACCTATACTAGCTTTCAGTGTTGTAAGAATAATATGACTGCTGTATTACTCACAGTGCGTTTCAGATATGCCTTAACACATCCAGCCTCTCACTTCTAATGACGCTCCTGTCACTTTCTACCTGGTTTTTGTCTCCAGTGCCTACACACCGCTGCATTCAGCTTCTCAGCCTTGGGACTGTGAACGAAAGTGTTAGATATGGATAGAACCTCTTGATCCTATTTATGTTTTTGCGTGGGTTCTGGTTTGTAATTCTTAAACTGCTGTTGCACATCAGTATGGAAGATGAATCATCTGAGCTTTGAGGACGGTGTTGACCCTCACTTTGTAAAGCCTAGCACTGAGTAATGAATTTATGACCTTTTAGCTGTGAAAGAAGAAGAACTTTTAACTAATAGTGGTCTGTATAGTCAGAGGGAGGCGGACAGGAAGAACCCCCTAATTTTTTTTTCTTTTTTTAAAATATTACGCCTACTTTTGTACCAGTTTGACCTGACAGGTCTGCTCATGCTTGGTATTTTTGACACCAGGGATGTAGGTGGGTGTTGTTATGGCAGGTTTAGCAAGAATGTACTGTATGTTTTGTTGGTGGTGCATATTCTCTAGTTTGTTGTCTGCATCTGTGTATGATCATGGATGCTGGTGCATTTGATATCCTTGTTTTGTATTTTACTCTACACGAGTCTACATCAAGAGGGTGATGGCTATTGTTTCTGCTCCAGCTGTGTTCTCGTTTCCTCTTACAGTAGCTCACGGGAAAACAAATACTACTTAAAATGCCAAAAAATACACTAATGACAGCCACTTCTGTCATGAAATGACCCTTAACGAAACCCAATTGCGCAGAATCTGACATGTTCTTTCTCTCTTTGTGTACAGAGCACGGAGCAGGTCACTGCTTTCTGCCGCAGTCTCCATGACATGAATCCCCTGGAGTGCCCTATGTCATCCTCTTCATCGTCATCCTCGTCGTCCCTCACCCCAAGCCCTGTGTCAGCTTTACCGCCCACAGCAGGTGCTGCCGCCCAGAGACAGCTCTCCCACGCAGACAAACTCCGCAAGGTCATCAATGAACTGGTGGAGACGGAGAAGACTTACGTCAAAGTCAGTGCAAGCTCTGTTTGGATATTTATCATATCAATGTCCATAGTGAGTCATGTCTACATATGTTAGATGAAAATGGACACACGGTCTCATGCTGGCAAAAAATACACAGTTGTTGTCGGGAGTGTCATAATCATTGTAATAAGGCGTGCAGAAAGTTCATGACTCTATGATCAAGCCTCTCCCTCCAGGAACCTGGTGGGTGGAGTCAAAGAGGTTGATTTCACCTCACCTGGCTGCAGATAAACTGGTGGCAGTCAACCAGTTTCGCTTTCCCCTGGCTTCCACCCTGTTTGATTTTGTTACATTTTAGTTTATCAGTCCACTAATTTATGTAAAATAAGCTTCTTTTTAGTACAGTGTGTGGTCTCTCCCTCACCTTGTATGTAGGTAGTTGCTGTTTTAGGGCTGCTATCAATAGTGAATATAATCAGCTGGACTGAAGGGAAGGCCAAGCTGGGAGCTGGAAGGCCCTTCTTTTGGGAGCAAGTGGACAGGGGGAGCAGCTGCTTTCACTGGAGTTTGGTGTACAGACATTGGAGATGAAACTGCTTTGTGACTCCTCAGCTGAGAGGAGCTGACAGTTTCTGAAGGCAGCTTGTGTGGTATCAAGGCCAGGCAATGAGAATAAGGACTGGCAGCAGCACCTTACTGTCTGTTTAAAAGGAATGGTTCATGTCCTTCCTTAGGGGGGTTGATGACCCTCTTTGAACAGGCATCTCCCTCCAGGAGCCTGGTAGATGGAGTTAGGATATCAGAAAGTCAGTGCACCTGGTCTTAGGTAGTGGCAGTCGCCCGTCTCTCTCGCACTCCTGGTTTTCTTACAATTAGTTTATCAGTACATTAATTTGCCTCTTAGGTATGTAAAATAAGTCTTTTAGTAGCCTATCAGTCGTGTGTTTTCTCCCCTCCTTTGTCAAGCCTTTAGCTGGGCTGTGACGTGTCATAGTGGGTGATGATCATGCCTGTGAGAGCTCATTTCTTTCTGTTATTTAAAATCCTCAGTAATAACTCAATAATAAACAGCCTTCACATAAACAAACGCCTACACATGCCCCTCCCGATTCCTCCTCGAACATCTGATCACAAGCTGATCTTGTTATATTTTTTGTCTTTTTCAGGACCTGAGCTGCCTAATAGAGTGCTACTTGACGCCTTTGCAGAAAGAGAGCTTCCTTACACAGGATGAGGTACCTCCTAGCTGATCTATATAATTCAGGAATCAAAACCTGTATGAAGTTTTGTACGGATACATAACACAAACATTGACAACAATGCTATTAAAGTAGTAAGAGCATCAGAGTGATGATTTGTCTGTGTTGTAGCTGGACGTTTTGTTCGGTAACCTCGGGGAGATGGTGGAGTTCCAGGTGGAGTTTCTCAGGACGCTGGAAGATGGGATAAGACTGGTGCCAGATCTGGACAAACTGGAAAGAGTGGAGCAGTTTAAGGTGAGTGATGGTTAATCTCTCCAAGTCTGTGCATCATTCAGTTTTTAATTCCCTAATAACTCTTCGAGTTACTTTCACTTGGTGCTGCTGTTTAGAACTGGCTACTACTTGATACCACATGTTATTTCATGCATATGGATGACAGGCCACTCCTGTGGACGCAGTTCTTATCATAGATACTTAGTGGAAGCAATAAAATCATTTTAACTACACTGTAAAATGATGACTTCTTTAGTAAGCAGTGTTGGGGTTAGCTACTTTAACAGCATAGCTTTGCAAACTGCCAGTTACTTCACACTGGAAGAAGTTGAACTCCTGCAAAGCCACCCAGTAGAGGAATCTAGTTTGCTTAACTAAAGCTACTTAGAAAATGTAGTTCAATGTAATTTATAAAAAAGAAAGAAAAACCTCAAATATACATTACATATGAAATCTTACCAAAATATAATATGTTTTTTTCTTATCTATAAAGTCACATACATGGAAAAAGTGCCCACTTGCTGGGCTGACCTCCAGCTCACCTGTTAGAGTGTACGCCCAATCAAGGCTGAGTCCTTTGCAGTGGACTAAGTTCACCTCCAGCCCATGTCATTCCCACTCTCTTGCCCACCTCTCCTGTCAATCTTAAACTGTCCCATGAATAAAGATAAAAAATGCCAAGAAATCTAAAAAAAATGGCCATTTGTTCACAGTTCTTATGTAAACCAAGGAAAAATAATATTTAAATAGTGCACGATCCAAGGGAAGGTGTAAGGACTGCCAGCTTTGGTTTAGTATGCAGCGTCCATCAGTAAGGCACCTGCTTGCAGAAACTAGAGTCCAGATGGGGGGATTGCAAAAAGCAGGATTATTCAGTTAAACAGATAACTTCTAAAATAGCATGCAACAACAATAGCAATAATCAATATGATACTTACAAAAAACTGCTAAAAAATGCAGTAAAGAAGCAATGATAAAATTTACAATTTATATAATAATTCCTTCTCCTTTAAGACCCCCAAAAAATGTTAGGTTGGTGATGAAACCAAAAAATGCAATGTGGTGGTGGGGTTAGGTGGTGGTAATATAACTACTTGAATCACTATGCAAATGAAACATGAATTTAGTTATGAACCAGCAAGATACTGTAATATGTAGCTAAACTACCACTTAATTACATGTGGTTCATTATGCCGCAACAGTGTTAGTGTTCAGTAGCCATGCAATAAGCAGGACAATATACTCTTCTTCACATCAGGGTCCTGCATCACGCTGTCAGGGTTTATTTTCCAATAGTGACCCGCTCACTGTTAATTTTTCCTTTCATATATAGTTTAAGGTGTTTTTGCAGTTGTTCAGACATGTGTTTGCCCTGATTTACATTTCCCTAACTGCTTACAGCTTCCAAAACAAAACATATTCAGTTTGACTCTAAAGTACTAAAGTAAAAAAAATGATAAAATGAAAAAAGTGGTACCCATTTACCAATGGTTTATGAATATGAAAGCATTACATTCGCATTTGTTTCCACAGAAAGTGCTGTTCTCCTTGGGTGGTTCCTTCCTGTATTATGCTGATCGCTTCAAGATCTATAGCGCCTTCTGTGCCAGCCACACCAAGGTCCCAAAGGTCCTGGCTAAAGGTAAAAATTTTAAAAACATTGACTGGCATCAAGCACAGAGTCACCACATGCTCCTCTGATAGTTGTACAGTGGTTCATTGCTCGAAACCAAGAGTGATAGCTGAGGGGCGTGTGTAGTACAGGAAGCATGTTGTTTTATTCACATGCCCTGCAGTACAGAGGGCGAGCTGCAACTAGTATCAGCACACAGAGAGGCATAAACTTGAGACCGACAGTGTGTGTAATCACACTGTTGAGAAAAGAACTTATGCTTTTACCCGCTAAGGTCACTACCCTGACAGACACTTACAGTAAATGGCCACCTGTTTACCATTTTTCATCTTGAGATAAAAGTTCTCTGCAGGTACAGTGGCTTATCTTTGAGATGCAGTTGTCTGTATCTGTTTCAGTGTTTCCTTGCCAACGAATGTTCATTTTTCTGCTCTTCCAGCAAAGACCGACCCAGATTTCAAGGCTTTCCTGGCTGAGAGAAACCCCAGACAGCAACATTCATCCACTCTGGAGTCTTACCTGATCAAACCCATCCAGAGGGTCCTGAAGTATCCACTGCTGCTGAAGGAGCTCTATTCTCTCACTGACCCCGACAGTGAGGAGCACTACCACCTGGATGGTAAGCCAGTGTCTGTATTTACTATTTACATGCACTTTTTGAAACTATGAAGGTAAACCTCTGTGAAACTGTATAATATCGGCTCCAGAACCATGGTACTATAATTAAGGAGGATACAAAACATATGGTCACTGATTAAGAAATGATCCATGTTTGTCTTTCTCAGTTGCAATGAAGGCCATGAACAAAGTTGCGAGTCACATCAATGAGATGCAAAAGCTTCATGAGGAGTACGGAGCTGTTTTCGACCAGCTCATCAACGAACAGACGGCAGATAAAAAAGAGGTGATAATGAGCATTTCATTCAAGGTTATCCATCTTGAAAGCAATAAATAATTTAATGACCTAGATTTTTTCATTTAACAATCTGTTTTATTCTGTTTCTCTCAGGTGGCTGACCTCTCGATGGGAGATCTTTTGTTACATTCTACTGTGGTATGGATCAACCCTCCACCCTCTTTGGTCAAGAGCAAAAAAGACCCGGATTTGGCTGCTTTTGGTAAGGCTTAATGTGGATTTTGGATTGCATTGAGGATTTTTTTTTCCTAGAAATATCAGTTTATTAGATTCAGCTGTGTACACAGAAATAGAAACCTTTTACATAATAATAGCTAGAAGTATTATCCATGCATTTAAAATCCTTTTTTGGATTCACCTTACTACATCCCATGTAATTAAATTAACCAGCCTTAATGTAAATCATACTATATCATAATGACATACTGAGACGTGATATAAGCTTTGTAAAATATAAATTTGTTGCATAGGTTTGGTTGCATTGCAGCTCATAAACTGTCCACTTGCATACATTTAGAGTTATGGTGGGTAAATAAGCTTCCACAGGCTAACTTTTCAGGTCAAACTCCTTAATGTGAATGATTGCCATATAGATGATGACATGCCTTTTTGCATCATCATGGACTGGACTGGTCAAAACATTGCATAACTTTGAAAATCCTGTCACATCTGCAGGATTTCAAATAGGCAGTTGACCTGTAAAGCCCTCGCCCCCATGTATTAAATACTGAAACTAGGTGTGTTTTTATAGATGAATAGAGGAATATTTTTCATATCAAGTAGATATACAGTAAGACTTTTCAACAAAAGAGCAATTCCACCATATGTCTGTTCTCTGCTCCTGAGAAACACTGCATACCGTATATAAGAGTATCTTAACACTTGCAGGCAGATGGCATTTACTGTATTCCACATCATACTGTCATGCATAGTGTGATGCCGGGTGCTATTTCAGAGGGTGAAGAAATAGACTTGGTAAAAGGAAAACAGTGTCACGCATTTAACAGGAGAGATCTTTGCATTATTTTTTTACTTTTCATGTGAAGTGCAGCACGTTATCCTAAGGTTAATGGGTTCACATGAAGTTCTCACACACCTAAAAGTGCCCTCTGTCTTAAATTTTACTCTGCACAGACACTTTTAGCATTAAATATTACATCTACATGGTAAAAGGGCTTTTCCTAGCAAGGCGATAGTGAGTGGAAGTGGTTGCTTTGTGCATGCGGTATAGTGACTGTGGTCCATTTTCATCTTTTGTGCTACTGATATAGCATGCCAGTAGTTTGAGTTTTTTTCCCAGAAAGATGTAACTAAAGCGTCTGTTGACATGCCACATCAAGCTGTCACTGTAGTAAATCAGCTAATGAAATGTCTTTTGATACATGCGATGAATGAATGCAGACCCTACTAATGGTTTCCATCTCTCTCTCTCTCGCCCTCTTTTAGTGTTCAAAACAGCAGTTGTATTTGTGTACAAAGACAGCTCCAAGCACAGGAAAAAAATAGTAAGTAATGTTTTTCCCATTTTTTGTTGATTAATCCAGTCACAGAAACGCTTTGTTGTTGGATGTGCGGTGCGGATTGGTGCTCTGGGGCTTCCTCTGAAGTGCTTTTTTTTTTTATTGCTTTTTTTAGTTTTGGATAGTGCATTGAGACCACAAAGAAATTAAGGTTAATGTCTTTCACCATGGGACAATAGTCTGAATTGAATGAGGGTATTTATTGGCAATTGAATAGACTGAAGACAATTTGTATGCACACTTTACTGTTCCTCTCATTCAGTGCAGTGCATGGGATGGTTGTGTCTGTTAGCCACCCTCCTGTCATTGCACTCTTATGCTCTCTGCTGTCATGTTGATGTATTGCAGTGGTTATGTATTAGATATCTGACCAGTCTCTCTTTATCAGGGTGGATCTCACCGTGCGTCTGTGAGTGATGACAAAGATCCTTTCCGTTTCCGCCACATGATCGCAACGGACTCTCTACAAGTCCGCGCCCTTGCAAGTAGGTCTATTTAAATACAGAAACTTGCAGTAAAAGTCTCTTTTTTGCTTTGTTTTTAAATGTATTTAAAGCCCTGCAAATACAAAAAAATACAGATACGATTGGAGAAATACAATATAACCCCCCCACCTCAAGTACTTAGAAACAAATTCAATGTGATAAAAATGGTAAGACACAAAATTATATAAAATTAATTTTAAAAAGTGCAATAGACAATTTTCAAAAAAAATCATAAATAATTAAAAAAAATGAAAAATAAAAACGATAAATACAAATATAAACTACTGTATAAATAAAGTAAAAACAAAAAATAATGAATACAAAAGTAAACTACTGTATATATAATATGGGTCAGTATCACAAGACTTTAATACGTCTTTTTCAGTCTTTCACTATTCCTCCAGGTATGATTAGCACTTTGAGGACTGGTTTGGTCTGTATGAAACTAGGATTGTTGTTGGGGTCAGTTTCAGCTTAGTGAATGGTCAATCTCAAAGTTTGTTCACATGCCAAACTCCCAAACTAGTCCCAAACTAGTTAATTTTCTACAGAAAACAGTCACATTGATTTAGGTTGTTAACAAAACTATACAAAAACATTGGTGCCCACTCAATGATATATAATTTTTTTCATGTTTTTAAAAATTCAGTGATGAAAACACTGCAGCATAATTGGGATAGATGACCTGTATGGTCAAATTCCATCAGAAAAACATTTTAGTTATCTGGTTTTTAGCCTAAAATATGGAATTGACAAGAATTGAAATGTGTAGAAAAAGCTCCTTGAGGCACCATGTGGAGACTTAAATTTGTCTTTCCAGGGAAGCATAGACCTCATAATTGATGTTGTCAGTCAGCCAGATGTCTCCATAATGAAAGTCTGTTCAGTAGGGGAACTTATGAACGGATTTTAGGTTTCTGCATGTTCTACAGATTGCATTATTGCATGGATAAATGCATTACACACTATTCTGTGAGTGTGTGTGTTGAGTCGACACCAAAAACCTGTTATTAATCAAAGGTTATATATATTCTCATGTGTGAGATATTTGACTTAACATTAGTATTTCGGTAGTGTCACAACTATATTTTTGCTTCCTTTTTTTTGCTTTTAGATTTCTTTACCACTTGAAAGTGCACATAAGCCCTAATCATATTATTCTTTAGGAATGAATGTATTTTGAATTTTTATGTCACGGTCATTGTAGACGATCATTTGTATGTGATGGAGTCCGTCATCTCAAACCACAGAGGTTGTCTCTCATGACTCAGTATTTCCTGACACTGGCTTCGAAGGCTCTTGAGTCCACTCGGTGTTGCTGCTTTTTTCTGCTGAAGATATATTATAACATTTATAAACAAAACGGATGGACTCGTATTAGTAGGTCTACATGCAATCGTCCTCACATCTCTGTTGTAGATGAACCTTAAATCACCCTCAGGCAATTCAGCTCATGTGTTATCATTTGTCTGCCTAATGGCCTGTTGTTAAGGGGAAGGAAATTGATGACGGAAATTAACTGAATGCTTTTATAAATGAGGTTCACATCTCTCTTCCTCTCAGACTCTGAGGGTACCGCAGTTTGTGAGATCGTTCACACAAAATCTGAATCTGAGGGAAGACCGGAGAGAACCTTCCAGTTGTGCTGCAGGTATGATAAAAAACAAAAACAACATACACATGTATACAAAACTTGTGAACTAAAGTTATACAGCAAGACATGTACAGCAAGACATGTCTCTTGTTAAGTTTTTGTTTTTGACTATTTTGCAGTTCTCCAGATAGTAAGAAGGACTTCCTGAAAGCAGTCCACTCCATTCTTCGAGAGAAGCAGCGACGCCAGCTTCTTAAGACAGAGTCTCTGCCACCCAATCAGCAGTATGTCCCATTTGGGGGCAAACGTCTATGTGCCCTCAAAGGGATGCGGCCTTCCATGAACAGAACAGGTGACAAAGCTTAAGTATATTGTAACTTTTAGTTCACAAAACAAGAACAGCCAACAATGTTTGTACATTATATGAAACGAAACTTCTGTATTTTTCAACCCGCACCCTCTTTCTCCATGTTCTGTGTCTAAGGGACTAATGGAGACAACGGTTTTTGAAATTGGTCCAATATTGAGAGAGACTGCTGCAATCCATCATTTTTTATATACACTTAAAATGCTTGTTGTTGCCACTGACAGGCTCAGTTTGTTATTATAATTGTCTGAAAGCATTACAAAAAAGACCCTACAGAGAAATGAGGCATTTTCCCCACACCTTTTGATGGTTTGTTCAAATAGTGACCAGGTCTTGCTTAAGGAGAAGTTGTTCTCAAACACTCACAAGAGGTTACTTGTTGAAGGAAAAACAGCGGTCAAAAAAAAAAAAGAAATGAAAAATGAATTAATCTGAATTTGTCTTGGATTCAAGGACATCAATACTTTCACACAAATACAAAAAAATACAAAACAACAATTAACCAAACAACAGAAAATTTAAAACAAAAATCTAAAAATAGATAGATAGATAGATAGATAGATAGATAGATAGATAGATATACTTTATTGATCTCAAAACTGGGAAAAAAAAGAGAAATCATAACAAAAATTCTGAAAAGTGGATGTAGTGCAACTTATTATTTAGTGTTATGTAAAATATTTTAAAAGAATATCTGTATGATTTCCACAATGTGGAAAAGTCGACAAGATTTTAGAACAAATCTTCTCTCTGAGCAAGACTTGACAAACAAATCACATCAAACGAAAGTTAAGGAAAAACATTTAATTTCTCTAAGTCCTTTCTATAAAGTTGTGAGACATGTAGAACAACAATCTCAGTCTGTTAGTGTTAAAAACAAGCTATTTTTGCAAATTAAAAGTGCACAATAGCCCAGAGATATTACATTGCAGCCTGTTTCGTCGCTATGGCTTATCGGTCTCTCTCAATACTGGACCAGTTTCAGAAATTGTTGTCTCCATTAGACACAAAAACATAGAGGTTCAAAATTACCAAAGCTTTCCTTTAACAAGATAAAAAATGGTTTATTTATCTTTTTTTCTGTCTGTCTAGCATCAGCTCCATCACGAAGGCTAGCACGCAGGAAGCTGGTGAGGAACCGCTTCACCATCGACACTGACCTGGTTTTCCATGGCAACAACAACAACAGCAATGATACAGACACCTCCAGCAACACTTCCTACCCTCCCTCCTACCCATTGCTGTCCCAGCATTCTCTTCCTCAAACCCACAAACCTCAAGGAGAGGACACGGACCGTTGGGTGGAGGAGCAGTTCGACCTGGGTTGCTATGAAGATCAGGGTGAGTGCGTTGACATGGTTCCAGTGAAGGAAACGGACATTTTGAGTGACGACGACGAGTACTGCAAGTCTGTCCGAGCGGCGTCGGCTGAACCGGTGGACCTGGAGGGAAAGATGGAGGGACTCAACTTGCAGGGCGGAGAGATTACGAGCCACAACCTGAATGGACGAGCGGAGGCTGGGATCATGCTGAGCGTGACGCAGGAGGAGGACGTTGATCGAATAAAGCATGGTGATGATTCAGACTCCTTCACCTCCTGCGGTGTCTCTCTATCCCGCTGTGCAACCCCCACTCTAAAGCTTGCCCCCTTGAAGCAGTGCGCTGTGGAGGGGGCCACAAACAAGGACCACGATGTCATCTGGGTGAGGCGGGACGACTTTGCTAATGGATGCAACAGTGACGTGTTCTGAGTGGGAAGTTTAGAAAACAAGATGATGAAAGGAAACAACGACAATGTGACTGGCGGTTTCTTCCACTTTTTTACAGAAAGTGGGAGAACAAAGAAAGAGGAAAGATAAGATACAAGCTTTAAATATGTAGAATTTGGAGGTGTTTGTGTATAGAAGGTATTAAACCTCAGCCAGTCCTCCCTGTATCACAACAAAACCCTCCTCTCCCCGCCTCACCTGCATCTCCCTTCTTCTGACAATCCTGGGACACCATGCGAGTCAGAAAAACATTCTCAGAGATTCTCATCCCAAACTCCTTAATAGTGAACCCAAAAGACTACACAGTCCCTACTGTTCTGGACACAGGCATTACACACATCTGTGGAATTGTATGTGAACATAACAGCACTGCATGTGCACGCAAGTAAACAAGCAAGTGTGTGTATGAACACTGAAAGCACACAGGAGCACAGACACGGAGACTCTAGACAGCTGCTGTTCTGTGCACACACGTGCTGAAGAGACGTCATCACCGAACTGTGATCTTCTGGCCAAAAAATGTCTATTTTTCAACACAGGAATGTGGGTGTTATATTTTTCTGACTCAGAAACCGTGTTTGTATTTTAACACTCAAGGGCTGTGTGTTACTGAAATTCTCTTCAGGGGCTTTTGGCTTAACGACTGCTGTGTAAAAAGATGGCGAGATTCTACTAGCTTTATTGTGCTTTTTTTATTGTTCTAACTTAATATCAGCTGCACATTGGTGTATAGTCAGGAGTACAATAGAGTGCCGTTAACCTCTTGTATGTAAACGTTTTGAAGCTCACTTTTGTCTCCCAGCATATCCTTTTTAAAAGATACCTATTCTTTATTTAATTATTGCCTTTTTACTGTATTTTTTTAATGTTTACACCACACTCAGCTGCCCAGTGTTACAAACCACCTTTTGTGTGTTTGGTGCCACAAAAAAAAAGCTTGTGCCCTTCACATGAATGTCCAGTCTATAATTTTGTTGCTCGAATAAAAAATATAATTTGTTATTTTGGTAACTAATGGATTTCATCAAAATCATTAATATTTCGTGTCCTTTCTTGCCCCAGAGGCCATGCTCTCCTCCTCATGCTCCACATCCTTGATAAATAGCATAATAATTCCTACAACAATCCTGTTTTACTTGAATTTTCTTTTTTGTTTTAAAAAGGTATTCAACAGAGCCATGTTAGACCGTACTGTAACTCGAAGGAGAAGAGCAATCATGCAGTTGACCTGTCATCCCCTGACCGATTCACACATCTTCTTTTCTTTCTCCAGCTCCTTTGACATTTTATCATGACATCACATCGACAGAGAAGCTGACTGAGACAGACTACACATCCATGACATTTTGACATCAATCCCATCACCTTACCCCTCCTGCATTCCTTCCTTTATCCACCAGGCTGTGCTGTTTTACTATATGTCATCAACAACACGCTGATTGCTGAGCTCAACATTGTCATGCGCACCTTAATGGATGTATTTAACATGCACTTAATACCCAACTGTGAGGAGGGAAATCTGTGAGTCACTCTGACTCAGAGTGAGTGAGAAGAGTGGAGGGAAATAATACACTTTGGATGTTCTTATTATTGTCTTTTGATTATGATGCTTAGATTTTAGCTTACCCGGTGACGATGACTGACGTTCAGACTGTGAGGTACAATCACCTGGCCTTGGAGGCAAATCCTACGAGAACCCCCTTTGACTCCTCCCTTTGTACTTTTGAAAACTGTGTTCGTACATAAAACTGTGGAGTATTATCATTTTTATGTCAAAATAAATTTTCTAAATTTAGTTTTGTGTGATTTTTCATTTTGCACACATGATTCTGAAGTTTTAATCGTCTGTAAAAGTCGAACAAAGCTCAGCAACCACGTGTTCTCCTTCAAAGGGAGACAGAGCGTTTTCATTAACATCATATTTGAAGATCACATTCAGTTGATCAAATAAAAATGACTGATGCCGCACCAGTTCGATTGCAGTGTAAATTCTATTGTGTCGAGTTCAAGGAATTGCAAAGGATGAAATATAGGCTCAAAGGCAATTTTGATGGATAACTGAACAAATATTCTGAAAGCACAGAGGCAGTTAAAACTTTAAAAGGAAGCAGAGACTTGATTTAGTAAAACTGTACCATGGTATGAAGTAAAAGACATCACATGTAAATTTTAAAGTAAATTAGACACAAATGTATACAGTAAAGTAAGACAAAATGTCTTTGAAATTCAATTTGCCAAAGCAGAATGGAACAATACTGCTTGAAGAAATTTCATTTCCAGTGTCCATATATAAATCTGTCTGTTTTTAAAATGGATTTTTTAATTCAATATTAAGTTGTCCTGTTTCTGCAGTTTTAGCAGACATTTCCATGCATGGTATTTACCAGTTGTTCTACAGAGAGACAATTCTGCTCAGTATTCATATCAGGAGAGTTTAGTGTTAGGGCTGTTGCCCAAGGACTCCTTCTGGAGAGGCTGGATGGTCATTTTCTGAGTTAATTAAGTTTGTCTATAGGCCATTTGTCCAGGTTGAAGTTAGCAGTTTTTTTTTCAGATCACTTTTGGCTCACAGCTTGAATGAGTTCACAAACATTGTGATAAACAAAATGTCAGTTCTGACGTTATGCGGATTTTGCTTTAGGAGAGCAAGACTGAGATGGCTGGCACCTAGATACTTTCGCTATTTTCCAAATGTCAAAATATCAAACAACAGTCCAGAGTTTACAAATCACAGAAATTCAACAGTAGATAGATGGCATCTAGCCACATAAATTGCTGTTTTTGCTTCTCCGACAACAGACCATGGAAGTAATATAATCAAATAATTTTTTTCAGGTCTCCATAAAAGATGTTAAAATATTTTTTCATGAGTGAGCAAGTGACTCTTAACCTTTATTCTTATTTAAAATGCATTCCCATGTCCTGTGTTTGTTATTTGAAGATGGACAGGCAGTGACCCAGTCAGATAAAGACCTTGCTTGTCTGCAGTGAGAGATAATCTGGCATCTGCCCTGTAACCTGAAGATTATTCTCTTCTCATCAGGACCGGTGGAGAGGACCACTGCCAATCCATCTGCTCCTTAATCCAAACCGAATGGAGCCAAACTATCCAGAAATAACCAGAATTAGACCACGGGTACATTCAGTGTAAAAGCTGGTTTATCAACTTTGATACATCAGGCAAACATCACCAATGGAAATAATTATTTTAAAAAAACTAATACGATTTAATATAATTTCAAATTGATAGCCACCATTACTGCAATAAACGGTGCAAATCCCTGTTCTATGTGGAGTGAAATAAAGTTAAAATGAAGCGGCAGCCTCCAGGGCTGAAAATTGAAGCCAATGCAGAAGTGTCAAAAGCTGCAGTTCCTCGAATGGCCTTTTGAGGCTGGCTCCAAGAGTGAGTCAATCTTTGTAGACACCATGATAAACACTAAGGTTGCAGCAATACAACAGTTTCAAGGTAGGCTTTTACCATAACATGAATAGTAAAAGTTAGCATACTGTGTACATTTGTTTATTTATGGTTTAGAAAAAAAGCAACTGGATGGACGTTTATTTTAGTTAATTTAAGTTAGTTATTAAACATACTTACATTTTAAAAATGACTTCAAGTAATAACTATAATGATAAAACATTTGTTCAACCAAAATGAACCCTTCTATTTTCACTCCTTTAAGGGTCATTCTGACTGATAATAAAAATTCTGTAATACCTTCACACCATGATATTTTCTGAGACTTTTATCATCCATGACATAAGGTTTACAGCGTAGTAGCCTACCAAAAAAATACAAGCTAATCTGAGCACCATGTAACCTAAAAGGCTCTATTAAATTCTGCACTCATGTCAGCTGTGGAGCCCTTTAAAAGATGTTTATTCTGGTGCATTTGTCAGCTGCCTGCTCTTATTCATAATTGAGGGCGTGGCTGCTCTTTGGCACAGCAATGACAGGTAGCTATTGCGTCGTAACCATGGTAACCTCAGCTTCCAATGTCCTTATTTCAGAGACACTTCCAATAAGGAAAATTAATTATAGGCTATCTTTCGGTCATCTTGGTTAGTGTTTGTTTGTATCAAAACACAAAATTAGTCGGATATTCACCTTTGTTTTAATGGTTTAACGTCTGATTTTTTAAAAATATTTTTGCCAGCTAAAAACTGGCATTAGCATTATCACAGCTAACCACAACAGCTATAAATGCACTATGCTAACCAAGTTAGCAAACAGGAATCTCGTCCAAGATTTTCCTGATATCAGACAAAATTGTCAACTCCTTACACTTCGTTTAGCCTACATCTTTATCTGTCAACTGACTGTTTCAAAGGTCTGAAACGGTCTGGACTCAAGCAGGTCCATCACTTATGGCTCAAAAAAAAAAAAAAAAAAAAAAATCCAGGATGAAATCCTGGATGAGCTCTTCATAGTAGACGTGCCATAGATGGAAAAGTGCAGGTGAAACTGAGAACATTAACAATAGCCTAGTTGCATTAAGTTTCCCAGTAAGCCATTCCAGTGAGCCAGCATGGACCAGGGTCTCCTCTAAACTGTCACCTCAGCTGTCATTAATGTTATTGAATACACCTGAGCTTTTCCTGCTATGACTGCAGTGAGAAAGCTGTGTGGCCAAAATGCCAAACTGGAGGCTTTAATACGGGAATCCACAAACCAGTGGGTGATGTCACAGTGGTAAGTCCGTTATTTTATTCAGTTTATGGTTTAAACATGGTTTAAATATGCATGATGCTCAACAAAAAACTAGCCTAGACTATAACGTTCGCAAATATCACATCACAGCTATGGACAGTGGAATTAAAACAAACACTTGATTAAACACCACTGTCTAGATGCAAACAGTACGACCTCAACGCGCATGACTAAGATATTGATTAGATGTTTTTTTTAATTTTAGTATTTTTTATTTTGAAAGGTCATACCGGAAATCAATATCAGTCGTCGTGCTTGACTCTGAATCGCGCACCCCCACTCCCTCCAGCTCCTGCAGCCTCGGAGGCGCACTGACGAGTGAGTAAAAGTGGATGTGTTTACTCTACCCACGGTGTCTCCACTGCCGGTTTTTTTGTTCAGAAGATGTGACTGGGATTGATTTTGTATTGGAAAGTTGGATCCACATGACTCATGGTCATATTCTCTTGTTTCTTTGATGCGACGGAGTGATGCAGAGTGTCAAGGATCGAATTGGGAATAAAACTTGGGTTGCGCGCTGGCATGGCACGGCAGGTATTTCAGCGCTTGGATAGATGCCGTTTCTGTCTGTCATGGTGTCAGTACCCGCGGTGAGATCTCCTGGAGCACTATGGAGGAAAGAAAGACACTTTTCTTCTGTCTTCTCTTTGCGGCGCAGCTCTGTCTGAGCTCAACACAAGTCCTCAGAATCGGTAAGCGCAACAGCTGTTTACGCACGGTGTTGCTGGCGTTTCCTTGCGTGTCTGAGTTGAACCAACAGGGCAGCATGTGTGTATAAGAAATTGCTACATCCTTGCCAAAGTCTGTGATAATGACATATTTTGTGACCTTAAAGTTTGTATAGATTTCTTCCCTTCTTTCCATTTGGTACCACTTCAGTGTTTTCTATCTTTTATCCCACGAGAGTGATTGTTCTTATTATCTGTCTTAAACTGTCAGTGAGGATGTCAGAACAAAGGAAAAGGTTACCTAAAGGACAAAATACGCTTTGACAACTTCTCCAGCTGCTTAATTGGAGATAACACCTATCAGCCCATATTCAGTCCACATATTCAATTACTGTGCACAAAGCAAAGGTCGTTACAATAGTCAGAAATTAATTTTAAATCACACAGAGCTAAAAATGTGTGGAGGATCATCTGAGCTCATGACTTAAACGCCTCCTTTTATCAGTTCATCATCTTGAATGGATGATGTCTTATCATAATTTTGTCAAAATGTCTTTGAGTTTTTCTGTGTGATGCAGAGTTTCTGAGTGAACTTTCAGCATACTCTGCATTCAGAGGGGTTTGTCTTAAACTCATTCAATAACCTTGAAAGTTTGATTTTATGTCTAATTTGAAGTAACATTATAGAGGACTACATGTGCTTATTGCTACACACGCACCCAGACACACAAACAGCTGAATGTAATAGATTATTGATTCCTCCCTTTGTACTCCCCTGGCCACCAGACACTTCTTTTTTATTCAAAATGCTGTATGTCCCCCAGCGGCTGATCTTGACAAACAGTTGAAACCTATCAATCACTGAGATGGATGTAATGTAACCAGCAAGAGTGATGCAATCATCCTCAGTCCTGCTGTCCTAGGGTGTGTTGTTGAGTTAAGAGAAGAGAGAGAACTTCACCTAGACTTGATTAGACAGGAGGAGGCTGGTGAGCGCTGTGGGCTGTGTTCATTATCCGAGCGTCTCACTTTCAGGCTTTGAATCACACCAGAGTTGGATTGTAATATGTGGATGTAATTGGCTGAATAAATTGGGAATTGGTGTCACTGCCACCTGTTCCTAACTTGTAGAGGTACAGGCTAGAGGAGGTTTACATGCAGTACTGGTCCTGGATCAGAAAACATGCCTCAACACAGTGTGTACAGAGAGTAATATATTCAGAGATATAGTTTTAAATTCACACATCTTTTCAGAAAATTTTGTATTTTTAGGTAATAGTTTATATTGTTTGACAGCACATAATGAGCGGGTAATGAAGGCAGAGTATTTTACAGAAAATCAGCATGCATCTTTTACATTACTACAGTTGAGCAGGGCTTGGCGATATGGAGAAAGTCCCTATATTGACCAAATGCCACAATATTGATATTGTAGGGTAGACCATTCGTTTTATGTTTTTTCTAGAAAAAAATTCAATAACCTAATTAAGAATTGTTCTCTTTTTCCCTCATTGAAAATCCAAAATGTATGAATATGCAAATCCCACTTGTGCTGGATGCAACACGTCTCCTACTTAACTGATATAAACATATGAAGCTGAGATTTAAGGTGAGTGTGGAAGATATCTTTTTTTGAAGAAAGAATCATTCTTCAACTTCAGAGACAGAACTGGTGAATCGCATTCCCGTTAGCATGCAGAAAAAGACAACACACAGGGAACAGTATTGGTGCCTTCTCTGACTTGCATCCTGGCAGCAAGGACTTTAAGACAATCTGTTGTCTGTGATATCCAAATGGTGAGGAGACTAACTACAGGATAATATACATCTTAGTTTACTAGGCCAAATAACAAACTGAGTCTGGGGGTTTCTGCATTAATGCAATTAAGACTGAGATGGTAATTGTAACTTCAGAAAATCAAAGAAGGGGAACATCTGAGACTCTGGATCAGGTTTAGTACCAGCAAACGCCACTTAATTCAGAATGTACAAAGGAAAAATGAAACTGAAAGTCTGGAAATATTAAAATTTTCTTTTACATGAGCAAAGGGAAACTTGTAGTTTAAGAGGCACTGACCAATCACGTTTGAGCCAACTTTGGCTGTATGCAGGTAAACAGTCTGTGTGGAGAGCAAAAGATGCAGAAAGCTTTGGCCAAAATGCAATATCAGAACCCATGCTATCATCTGATGACAGGTGCTTATTATTTGCATTTTTAAACAAATATCTACATTCATATGCAGATAACTGTTTATAAATCATCATTAGATCCATAGCTGATGGCTTCTGAGATTGCTAACTGTAACTGTAAAGAATGACCGGTGCACAGAAGATGAAGTCTTGATATCTGTTATCCAGATATCTGCTGGCAATGCTGGAGTCCTTGAAAAGATGTCTTTTGTCCTCAGAGGCTAAATTGTCATCAGACTGATAGCTGATGGGCTCTCAGATAGTTTACTGTCAAACTCTGCACAGATACCATTCTGCACAGTGAAGAACATTCAAGTGAAGTAGCAATAAGCAAAACACACTTTTGAGCTGAGGGGGACTTTAAAGAGCTTGTCAGAGGGACAAAGGTTATATCAAGTTACAGAGGATAGACACTAGCCAATTGGCTCACAATTGACTAGTGTTATTTTTTAACATGTTTAACAGCAATTAATTACTATAATTATTACATATTCAAAGAGTATTACTGTTTCTCTTGTGTTAATACAAAAAAAACCACAAGCTATTACAAAAACCTTACACATAAGAGCCCAAGCAATGCTGGGTTTTTAAGGCTGTTAAGAAAAAATGCTGATGACATGGGGGCTGCTGGATTATAAGTTCTATTATACTGTAGGCTGTATATCTTGATAACATCTTAATGCATGCTTGCTAATGTGTGTGTGTGTTTTTCTTTAGCATCGGCAGCATTTGTTCATTTTAGTTTTGAGTGTAGCTCTAGGCCACATATTAAAAATCAATATGACCATTCAAGACCAATAAGACCAGCTTTGATGGTTCAGCTCAGACCCCCTTGAACAACACTAGTCCCAAAATTCAGACAACTCCTCAGCTAGGGATACACTATACAATTTCCCCAATCCTAAACTAATCTCAAAAGACTGAGAGTATATACTAACTGACTGGCTAGATTTTTTTATAACAACTTAAAAATGCTGGATCGTACACTTAACGACTGTGCCAGATTGTGCATTAACCAGTTGTGGCGGTGACCAGTGTACACTACACGACAGTGTCCAGAGTTGGCTCTGAAAAATCCAACATGTTTGACGCGCTCTGACTCATGTTGGGAGGAGTCTGTCCACCTCGTACACTTACAGATTTCTGTGTGATCTTGTCATGTCAACTGGCCCAGACGAGGACGAAGTCATCATGATTGTGAATCCTGTGGAAAATTCTGTCTAAAGACGTGTACTATATCCCTAGCTTAAGATCGAGTGTCTCTCTCTTTCATGTGAATTCATGCAAGAGTGTGTAAGAGACTGAAAGACATCACAAAAGATTGGCTCCAGTTGTCGCTTTGTGTTAAATCGATGTTAAGTTGGAGGCTGTAACCTACATTTATAAAGAGCGTACCTGCTTAATTCTATTCATTAGTTCTGTTCTCTCCAACAAGCGGCCATTAGGAAAACAAATGAATCTCTGTTCAGCCAAATTGCCATGTTATGGAAAGTTGGCCTCCACAGATATATTTGGGAGCTGGCTGCCTCGTTAAAGTGATCGTTCATCACGCTGGCAGAAACCCAAGACTTTTGGTTGTGAGAAAGGAGAGGGCGCTGTAGTTTGTCATGGGATTGCGCTGATAAAATTCCATTTGTACGTATTGATCCTGAGGCTTTTCTTGTGACGTGCAGATTGAGTTCAGGATGGCGAGCGAAACACATGTCCATGCCTCCTTTTCTTTGGCTGATTTAGCGGCACAAAACAAATGATTTTGGAACCAGAGAGAGATTCAATTTGAAAGGAAGCTTTGTTTTTCTTTGCCAGTGTGATTGCTACTGCATCACACACTGCTTTCATGGTACAAACCCAGTGCCCAAAATGGCAAACTAAAGCCAATAACTGTAATTCTTACACTGAAAGCTGGTATAATTCTGTCAAAATGCTACAATTGAGGCTTATTATCTTGTCCTGGCTTAGTCTTGCCATTGATTTGTGGACCAAAAACATCATAAGAGATTTTGTGTAAAATTATTCTTTGTGTACAGTCACTGTCACTTATTCAAGTGCACACTGATAGTGATAGGGCATGCTGACTTTCAGATACCACTCCTGGCCTTTTTGGTGCCATTGCAGTCATTTTCTGTGTGTCTCTTTTCTCCTCTGACATCCCTGATTGCATTTTTGCCTTGTTCACCCATTTGTGCGACTCCCCTGATTTTTTGTAAGGAACAAAATGTTTCCCTTGTGTTTTCTCAGCCAGGGTGCAGTCAGTGAAATGTCTGCCATTCAGTTTGACACCTTAGATCCCCTTTTTCTACCCTCCCAGATGCATTTCCTCCGTGCCTGTAGCTTAAGTGCAAGACAGTCCTCTGTTTTCAGAGAGACACAGATGGCATTAGTTTCTGTCACTGTCAGCAAAAACTCTCTTGTCAAGCTCAGTGATCTTCCAGAGCTGTTTGAAACATCCACACTTCTTCCATCTCAGGTACTCAGGAGAAGATGGATGTTTAACTGCCCGCCAATGAAATGTACCACTAAATAGAATATAACTCAACTACAGCATGCTTTTAGGTGATCGCCGTCTGGAAGTCAAACAGATAAAGAAAATTTAAAATTTTCCCTAAAACTTCATCCCCTCTCTTTTGTTGAAAGCATGAAAAATAGTGAAACATGGTGGTACAGTAATCAGGGATATAAAGCCTGCATGCTAATCTACCTCAGTGCCACTTAATCATCCAAAATCATTCCATTTCCAAATCAGCAGTGTGTCAATTTAGCTTTTCTTAACACTCTGGCAGTCTTAATGATGAAAAAGTGATGTGAGACAACAACAGCATCTTGTATCCAGATTGAAGCAGGGTGTTCATAATGCCTCGCTAATCTCCATGCAAATAGCAGGTTAGCGCAAGTTGTTATCTGCATGTCAAAAATCTGTTATTCAAAAATGACAATTTTTCTGTAGTTAACCTCACCACAATTTTTTTCTCCTTTCTGTATCACAGCCTCCTATCTCTTTTTTTAAAAATGCAAAAGAAACACCGTAGAACACTGTCAAGTGACACAGATCTTACACAAACATTAATTCCCACTGAGGGAAATGGGAAGAAAATGATTTTATGATTGCACTTATCCTTGATTTGACCATAATAGGCAGTCCCGTGTTTTCAGCAGCCTCACTGCGTCTTGAGTATGCTTATCTTTTATGCAAATAAAATCTACCTGCAAACCCCCAAACGCATGTTAAAAGGCATTTACGTAGTCCTGTGGGTCCTCTGAAACTTTTAACGTCCATTTATGCTGTCTTGTAGGCCAGATGGATGCGTGTTCCCGAGGCAAATTATTCCTCATTATTTTGGTTGCTGAATGAATGCTTTTAGTGCTCCAAGGTACATTAATTCATTTGCATGGGAAAAAAACACCTTGTTTAAAAAAAAAGAAAACTGCCATTTTTATGACTGCAGCAGTCACAGAGTTCAGACTGCACCGCAAGAAGGGATGACACATGACTAATGTAAAACATAATTATTTGTAATTAAATAGTGAAGTGACGGATGGATGGGGTGACATTCTACATGCACACACAAACACACACACACAAACATCTTTATCTCCCTGGTGGGTTGTTGAAGAGATTGATCAGGTCTGCGTGACAGGTTGGCACAAAGCTCAGATTTGTTCTTCAGCTTTTTGTTTTATGTTTTCCTCTCACCGCAGCAGGGGGATAAATCTCTCAACCATCCGTTGTACTGTACCACATATTCACATTTTTATGGCACAGTTTTTCTCCCAGTTACAGCCCTGTACCTGCTAATCACAGTAACTGCAGAAGAAATGACGTTTTTATGTTAATCGCCTAATGATTCTTGGTCATTATTACTAATTGGCTGCCCTACTAAGACTTATTTGTGACATCTTTTGAGTGCCTGTATTCATGTTTGAATGGGGGTACATTGTTTGAATGCATGAGAATCCTTAACGTTGGTTGAATTAATATTCCTGAAGCATACATAGAAAACGAATCAAAGCTTGACAGATAATCATTTTGAGGGAGTGAGATGTGTCAGCTGTTGATCATGACTGCCAACTTACACAGCTAGACATTAAATCAGGTTGGTAATTTATGTTCTGCACTGTGACTAAGTTCAGTTGTTACTTCATGTGTAGTATTTGACCAGCAGTTGTTACTAAGCTCATGCAGAGCTCACACACACACACACACACACACACACAGCCCCCCCCCCAAACCCCCGCCTCCAGTCTTATAGCGTCTTGTTATATGTATGCAACAATTATCCAGATTGAATTAATTGTCCACCTGTTGGGACCGCCTAATGATTTGGGATGCCTCAAACGACTCCCCTGGATCTCTATCACTGCCTGTTTGTGGAAACGAGAAGCTGGGATGTATTTCAAACAGTACACAATTTAAGGAGGGACACCAAACCCCTTTTAGCAAAATGACCAAAATGCATGCCCCTTATTCACCTGCCATCCCTCTTCTCCCCCTGAGTCTGGACCCAGATGCTAACCTATCTGGATCTTGATCTAGAAGTAATATATTATTGGGTGTTTTTCAGTTCTTAAGTAAAATTTTATACTGTAACCAAAGTTGGTCCAGGGATGTGTTCTTGTCTTGTATTGTGACTTGGAGTCAGAGCAGTAATTATAGGATTTGAGTTGTCATTTCAGATCTGAAAGTAAAATTTAATCGCTATATTATTTGTGTAGTTCGTCAGGGCGTTAGAATGTGAGGGTGCAGTGCAATGGGGAGTCCAAGACCTTTTTGCCATAACCTGAACTGCATCCTACTTCGACGCATAGGTCAGAAAACAGTAATGCAATCACCAACTGACTTCAAAGGACCAGTTACAGTTGTTCAAAGTAAACCCTGAAGTACTTCACAGTGTCATGGCAGGGCCTAGGATCATAAAATTCGACATAGATCCCATAAATAATTTTGCAGTCTTTGCAAACCTTTTGTTGGGTGTTATAAATTTAAACCTCAGTACTTTGGTAGGCTCAGAAACCAAAGATGGTTTTGATCTTCATTTGAAAGTTAAGACTTTGACTTCCTTTGTTTAATTAACCAAAACAGTATCTTATTTGTATTGATGCCCAAACTCAAGTATCATATCAACATTAATATAAAAACTATGACACCAGCACTGCATCTCAGATGTAGTGTATAGTTTTTTGGATGTGCCCACAGTTGCCAAAAAAACGTATGCAGAGCCATGTATTTTCTGGGCTTGAGTTCAGCTCATTCTGTGCTTGGCCTGGCCCCTACCAGCATCCTTGACGAATATGGAAGCACCCCATACATGCAAACCATTATACAGCATTATTCACTATTATGAGCTATACTATTATGAGTCAGTACATTTGGACTAGAACCAGAACTGGCGTAAATGAATGCAGTGGCACTGCTGTAGTGCTTTTGAGCAAACCAGACAACCACGACAAGCTCCAGGATTTCTATTCTTGTTCTGTGCTGTTGTCTTTTTTCAGACATTTCATTTCCGAGTGTGAAACTGTATGTTTTTATAACAGTGAGATGAGGAAGTCATTGTTTTCTTTTTCTCACTGTAACACATCAGCAGCAGAGGAAAGACAGGAAACGTTTTATTGGAACCAAACAAATAGTACAACACATAGACCAAAATGATTAAATTCAGTCAGAGCAAACATCTGCAGAATCAGCAAGGGAGTAAAAACTTGCCGAGGAAACTATCCTAAAAAATGTAGTTACAGGACTGACTATTAAATGTCCGATTACTTTTTCTTGGTCCCTGTCTTGACTGATGCAACTTGACTGGCCTTTCAAAAGCCTGTTTTGAACTTCCACAAGTAGCTTTTAAAGCCTTTTTATTTCCTGCCCTTTCACACTGCGGGAGCAATTACACTACTTCCATTTCATCTCGTCTTTGAGTCCACACTTCACATCTTCTGCACCCGGATGACAGGATGTTGATGAGGAGTTCCGGGGCAATTTCAGAAGTCTGCCTGAAACAGCATTGTTTCTTCAAAGCTTGCTGACAGCTGGTCCATGCAGTGAGTCGTGTGTGGCCTTGGGTTCTCGCAAAGTAAAAATCAGAACAATGGAAAAGCAGCTCAGTATGACTCTCTCCCTACTTTGAAAAACAAAGTGTTAAGAATATACTTTATGCCTCGGAGAAAAATTATGATTGTTCATCTTTGAGCACTTAATATTCATCTTCATTTGCATGCTCCTGTGGGAACTCCAAATTAATTCTCTGCTTGTAGAATATTAAGGCTGGAGGCATTGAAACTACAAATATTATCTTTTATTGTGGACATAATGTATTTATGGGTTTGGTTATGGCTGGGAGATTTGGTTTGCATGAAAAAAACCCATTTGAAATGACCATCATTAAATCACTCTGCAGAGAACATTTGGTGTAATTTCAGATTGTGCAGACTGTTGTGCTGCTTTGTCTTACAAATATATAAGAATGCTGTTCACCTCGACTGGTTTACTTTCCACTTGTTCATCTGTTTTTGTGTTTCCTACCCGTATCTGGACTCTGTGAATAGGATGGAGACTGTTTCTAGTACTACCTTCCAATAAGGCACCCTTCATAAAGGGGATATAAATTGTAACTTTGTGTTTATTAAGGGTTAATAATACTTCCTTTGATAAGTTTTTGTTTGCAAGCATGTGAAAAATCCCTTTTACCAGTCAGTGGTCTTCTGGAAACAATTTGAGCCAAAATCCTTTGATTATCATCTCATTAACATTTCATAATTTCATTAATGTTATGATATGATATGCAACATGCAGTGGGATTTTTCACAACATGGCAAATCAAAATTTTTACTAAATAATGACTCTGAACTATTAAACATTACTAAATTAGTCAGTAGCCATTAATAAGGAAACTTCATAAGAAAGGATACTTCATTAGAAAGTGGTTCCTATTATATCAAAGAAATGAACTCACTTCAACAGGTTATTGATGCCATTGAGTTTGCTCCTTAGTTGTTAACTTCTTGTATCTAATAAATTAAAAGCAAATTTATCAGTACAGGTTGTTTTCATGCAGGAGAACAGTGTGTTCCCTGTTTTGAATTTGCCTCGGTCTAGTAACCACTTATTGATTCATATCAGAACTCCAATAATTGGAGGACATAATGACTTTTAAGAGACAATAAGATATTGCTCTCAGATATTTTTCATAACACTCAGCGATCTGTCTTTTAACACACATCAATTTTCGCTACTTAACTGAACTACTATTTGTTACATTTATCCATCTATTTATTGAAATTACTTCTGAATCGGAAACTGGTTTATTGTCTGGTTGACTGTCACGGTGCTGACCCGCTGCCTCTGTGGCTGAGTTATGTCAGCCTAATAAGATCATGTGGGTATAATGTGCTAACCTGCTAAGACATGTAACTTCTGCTCATTTTTGTAAGCATGCATGACTCATTATTCATCTTAAATTAAGTTACTTTACTCAATTAATTTATTAATACATTCCATTTAAATCAATGTATTGATTATATGCAACTTAAATCCACAGAATGTTTGGTTGTGCGAGCTCGCATTCATATGACCTGCTGGTCAGTTGTCCAAAGTAAGTAATAGTTTCCAATGGGCTTTAAAGAGGGTACTACTATTTGCCAGAACAAAGGTTTTCTTTGTTTCAGGGTATAGACTTTTTAAGTACTAGATTGCCAATATTTCTGTGCTAGGACATTTAGATTTTTTTCTTGATGTCTTGATTAATTATGAGCACACCTGACTATTTTTTTCTGTAGGTAGAAGCTACTCAAGGGTGGTTCCTTGTTGGAGCTGGGTGTTGGTTCAGTTATGGTGCACACCTGCTGGATGCTTTCTGCCAGTATCCATGGGCTAGGCCCAACTTTTCTGTTGCTGACATATGGATCTCCTTATCTTCTTCTAAAAGGTTTCATAAATTGATTTTAATCCTCGTTTTGCATATAATTTTGTTTCCACTGCTTCACCCAAACCAGCCTGAACTGCTTTTTAATTTGTTTACTTCAAATAAGACAGAGTGAAGATCACTCAGGCCTCCATGTGTTCTCTTCCTGGCCAGTCTTTGCAGTGATACCATAAGATGCTTTTGAAGCACTGTCTTGCTTTGTAATGTTTGTGTTGTGGGTTATGAAATGCTTTCATTTTAACCAAAGACAGCAGAATTTCTCAACCCACACAGGAGCACAGAATCCATCAGTTTAATCTCTGTTATCACCGGACTGCAGTGACAGTGTCTTTGTCTCTGTCCTCAATCTCCATCTGCAGGTGGTATTTTTGAGACCCGGGAAAGTGAGTTAGTGAGTATGGACGAGCTGGCGTTCAAGTTTGCTGTAAATAACATAAACCGCAACAAGACCCTGATGCCCAACACTACTCTCACCTACGACATTCAGAGGATTAATCTCTTTGATGGCTTTGAGGCTTCCAGAAGAGGTAGGAAATAAAGACGTTACTATGTTAAGCTTAAGAAATTGCCTGTTATTACTGTAAATGATAACATAATCACCTAAATCACTTGTGTGTCCTTTGTGGGTAAAAGTGCTCTGAATTAATTATCAACATCAAAATAAAGGTGGCTCTAGTTTTAAAGGGATTCTTTGGTTTGAGGACTATTTTCCCTTTTTTATCCAGAGTGGGACAACTTATTTGATAACATTGTAATGTCTCTCCATGCAGTTTCTAGGTGTGTTGAATCAATCAAGATTAGCATAATTTATCATACTTACTGGATAAAGGGGCTTGATAGCATATCTTAAAAGTAGGGAAATGCACCTTTCAAGTTCCACAAACATGGATGTATTTAAGTTTCTAATTCTATAACCAAACATGAAACCCTAACCACTGGAAGAGGTGCATTTTTCTAATACTGAGGGCAATTAATGGCACCATTTAGCTGTAGTAACTTGGGCTAAACCAGACATTCCTTTAAAAACATGTGGTTTTAAATGATATAAATAACTTCTCAACTTGTTTACATAGAAAGTAAACTTGGTTTGAAATGGACTTTGTTTGACATTTGTGTTATTTTTGTACTGCCAGTGTGCGACCAGCTAGCCCTAGGAGTGGTTGCTGTGTTCGGCCCTTCTCACAGCTCCTCAGTCAGTGCTGTTCAGTCCATCTGCAACGCTTTGGAGGTCCCTCACATTCAGACCCGCTGGAAACACCCGTCAGTGGACAACAAAGACACCTTCTTCATCAACCTGTATCCTGAATACACCGCCATCGCCAGGGCCATCCTGGATGTGGTCACTTTCTTCAAATGGCGGAAGCTGACGGTGGTCTATGAGGACAGCACTGGTAGGTTCTTATTGTTTTTATTTTAACCCAGTTTCAGTCAGCCATTTTTGACCAAAAGTACAGGTATGAACTATTTTTGCTTTTAGAGAATATTACATGAGATAATTTAGGGAGAAAAACATAACTAATGGATGATGGTGGCTATGATGATCAAACAGGTAGAGGTACCTATAGATTCAGAGCTAATTTCGCTCAGAACAGTGCAATTCAGCTCAGAGATTTGTCACTTAATCTGTGATGTAGTCTTTAAAGGAAATCTTCACCCCTAAATGGTCATTTATATATTAATAACTCACTCCATTTTAAATTTGAAATCTTGGAAGAAAGCTCTATTTTTCACGCATGACTCTGGAGGACGAAGAATCCAATAACAGAGGAAAATTACAAATGAACTGAAGTCCAAGGCATTCATATTTAGCAACAGCACAACTATTTCAAAACATCTGTTTACAAACTCTCACACAACTTGTGCAGTGTAATCCAAGTCTCGTCTTTCAGTCGTCTGCTCCATATTTCCCAACAGACAGCCCTCTCCGACAGGGAACTGAATTTAACTTATCTTTGTTCTCTTCAAAGCCACACTCTAGCACACATAAAATGAAACTTGGATTACACCGCAGAAGTTGTGTGAGAGTTTGTAAACTGATGTTTCGATATAGTTTTGCTGTTGTTAAACAAGGTCACTATGACTTGAATTCATCAAAAACATTTTTTTGGATTATTTGTTCACCCCAGGCATGCAAAAAAACCCCAAAGGATTCTTCCCGAATTCAGTGTAGCACAGTTTGTGTAATTGATAAAGATATGGTCATTTGGTGGGTGAAGTATTCCTTTAAGACCAGGCCAAAACACACACAAAAGAAACTTAATCACCATATTAAAATATTTAATATCACAGACAATATCTTGTCTTATACTATGATATCAATATTTACCCAGCTCTACACCTAAAATAACACATTTTCTGTATAACTATAATAACTGACTGAGGACTAAGCTAATGAGTTTACTGAATATTAACATTGTGTGACATTTGAGGTGAAGAATTGGGGTGGAGAAGAGGTCCAAAGAGCCTGTGTTTTCTGGACCTTACGATATATTTATATGTCAAGGTTCTGATTACTCACAAAATTCAATTTCACTGTCTACCTCCATCAGCTCCCTCGTGCTGGCTAGTAAACCAATCGCTGACAGGGTGCAAGTGCCTCATATCAGACAGCTGCTACTGTTCTTGCCCTCTGCTGACTTCACGCTGCAGAAAGCTAAAACCTAACACTGAGGGCCTCAGATCCAGAGGTGTCCCATATAGAGGCCCTGCCCATGACCCAGAGAATATGAGGCGTCGCTGTTGAAATGTCAAAGTTTATAGATTTTTTTACCTTGTATTTTCGATCAGAAATATATTTCCCTAAAATGTCATGCAGACACACACCGGCACAATAACACACTGTTGTTCACTCATATGTACAAGATACAGGATGTTAGGGTGTGCAGGTTATCCAACACAGGTGTGTGTTTGCCTTTGAGTAAAGCAAGTTATGTGTTGTGCAGCAGCAAGCACATGACCTGCTGATGCGTCCACGACCCTGACCTTTGACCTGGTACCATTGTTTGGTAAAAACAATGTTTCGGAAAGGATAAATAAAATGTCTAATTGATTTTTTTTCCAGGTCTAATGCGAATGCAGGAGTTGATCAAGGCTCCAGCAAAGTACAACCTGAAGATCAAAATCCGCCAGTTGACCCCAGGTAACCAAGATGCCCGACCGCTGCTTAAGGAACTGAAGAAAGACAAGGAATTTTTTATTCTCTTTGACTGCTCCTATCGCATGGCTTCAGAGCTTCTCAAGCAGGTGTGTACAGAGATTGATCTTTAGATTAGTTGGTTCTACAGATTTTAGAACACATTTATGTGTCCTTTAGGGGTGACACCTTATTACCTTGTTTACAAAAGCTTACATGTGAATGAAAAATGTGATAATAAAAAGGATGAAAAACCACTTTCCTTATCAAAGTCAGAATTTAAATGGACCACAACTTATTTCCCATAACATGGATATGCTACCGTTTCGCTAATTGAACACAGATGGTGAAGTGGGGTAGCTGATGATTTATGAAATTAACAGACATGCTGACAAACGTATTTGTGACTGTCCTTGTGTGCATCAATTCCCTACATGCCCGACAGACTGAACAGGGAAAAGTCTCCATTTCTGTAGTCTGCACACGTATTTGTACTGCTTCATTTCAAGTCTGCCCTGCGATAGTTTGGCGACCTGTCCAGGGTGTACCCCGCCTCCGCCCAGTGACAGCTGGGATAGGCTCCAGCCCCCCTGCAACCCTTGAGAGGAAAAGTGGTTACAATGAATGCATGAATGAATTTCAAGTCTCTATTGTCTCTATTGAATTTCAAGTATCTATTGTCATTAACAATTTCAAAGGACATAACTTTAATTAACCATTTTAGTAATCCCCATATTGTTTAATTTCTAACTTAGACATCGTGGAATTCAAGAATATTTTTATTCTTCTTTATGTTTAGTGGCAGCCTTTCTTTTCAATGTCATAAAATTAAATAAACAACTAATCAAATTAATTTGATGTTGAAGATATGTGTGACTGAAGCTGCATTAGAGAACACGTCATATTTGACATAGGCAATACAGTCTGGCATTTTCTTTTACTACTTTATTACTTCTTATTTTGCAGCTTTCATCGATGGGGATGATGACAGAGTATTATCATTTCTTCTTCACAACTTTGGTGAGTTAAAAGGTGTAAAAGTCATTTTATGAGATATACCACACAAAGTAAAACCATGCTCGTCTTTTGTGTGCTCATTTTGCCTTCAGCTGGCTGTGAAAATGTACTGAGAATGTTAAAAAATGTTGCTGTAGTTCATCAGTTCACAATAAAAAGCTAAAAAAAGTTACATCCTGAACTAGAGCTTAAAGCTCTGCCCTGCTCTTTCTCTCTCCATCTCATATAAACACAAACCAACACATCCTTCTTTCTGCCATGCTCCTCATCTCTCCTCTCTTCCCCTGCAGGATTTGTTTGCCTTGGACTTGGAGCCGTACCGTTACAGTGGGGTCAACATGACGGGCTTCAGACTGCTGAATGTTGATGATCCATGGGTAGCCTCCACAATGGACAAGTGGGCCATGGAAAGACTGCAGGGTCCCAAACAAGAGAGCGGCTTGATGGATGGAATCATGACTGTAAGCCCTTATTGTAATTTGGCATTACAGAGTACCAACAATGCTATCCCCCTCTCTGCTGAGATTCCTATAATAAAACATATTAGAATCACATTAAAACAAGGGTAACCTTACACGTATGACTTACACTTTCCATAAAACTATACATCCAACATGTCAGCAGGACATAAGGTACATGTGATACAGTAAAAAAAGATAAAAGGCAAAGATCTAAAACGATAACTTAACAGAAAAGGTAGGCAAATAAATACATTTCTTTTATTTCTTTTTATTTAACCTTCATTTAACTTGGTTTATTCAGCTGAGATCAAAGATCTCTTTTACAAGGGAGACATGTCCAAGAATAGCAGCGACAGAGTTTCAACAACAACAAAATTTTTTTTTTTAAATTTATTATAAATTTTAATTTATCAATTTATAAAAGTGCATAGATATTAGTAACTTTAAGTTGATTAGATAATGCAGTTTTACATAGAAAGCCTGGACTCAGTAGAGTTCACCATGGTTTTGAACTCATTCAAAATCACCGTGTCTCCAAGCTTAACTTCATTCTGCAGATTGTTTATGCTGTAGGTGCAGAGAACCTAAAAGCCTTTTTTTTCTCAATTCAGTTCTGATTTTTTGCACGAAATGCAAAAGTCATGCAAATAGAGATTGTAATTTCCATATTTCATTTTCAAAAGAGAAGATAAATAGGTTAAAGAAAACTGTAACATACTTACTGTTTGAGCACATTTCCTGTTGTTTATATATTGGATAGATATATAAACTGAAAAGGACTGAGAACTTTCTGGCTGTGAAATTTAACCTGTGAGTTTATTAACTTTGATAGACTACTAAACTTTATGACTCTTGTTTCCATAGTAAAATATTACATCCTTGGCTTTGAGCTTAATTAAATGATTGGTTCGAGCATCTGTCCTAATGTCCTAATGTGTTCTGATGTTCATAAGATAAATGTTTTATCACCATCTCCTTCATTTTCCAAAGTCATATTTGTTGTATTCCTTAGTTTTATTTGGTCCATTATTATATCTGTTCTACTCATATATCGTGTTTACTTCTCCAATAGCACATGTTGCCTTGAGTAAATTCTTCCAGACATGCTCTCTTCACGTTTTACTGTAATCTTCTTGCACATGGGTGTGAGAAAAAAAAATCCCACTGACTTCTTTATCTTACTGCCTCCTCCACAGACAGACGCAGCCTTGATGTATGATGCGGTGTTTATGGTTGCCGTTGCATCGCAGCGAGCCACTCAGATGACCGTCAGCTCCCTGCAGTGTCACCGCCACAAACCCTGGCGCTTCGGACCACGCTTCATGAACCTTTTCAAAGAGGTCAGTATCAGATAAGACCATGGAGTGCCAAGAACTAAAAAACCCTGTTACATCAGCAGCATGACTTAAGAAACCCCTGTTGCTTCTAGCTTGACCACCATGAATTTTTAATGATGTGTTTTGAAAGTGCTCCTCGAGCTCGAGATCCTTAAAATTTCCCACGTAATGCCTCCGTTACAAACATGAATGTTACTTTATAGGTCCCTCCTGACAGGCCATGCTTTGCTTCTGAAAGTACACAACATGAAAATGTACGCTATTTATGTACTTATAAGTTGAAAGCATGCGGTTCGGCCCAACTGTCAGGCTGGATGCCTACAGACAGAAATGAGGCCTTTGATGCATGAGTGTTTTGATCTCTTAAGTCTTAAATCCAGCAGAGGACCGTTGGCCGCCATGGAGAGGGAACATTCTCATTCAATCCCCTCACTCATATTTTCCTCTTCATGCCCCTCATCCTTCTTCTCTTCTCGCTCTTTCTCTTTACATCTCAGTGTCTCTCTCCTCATGAGCTCTTTGTTTTTTTTGTCACTGCCCATCCTTTGAAGCATGTGTCCTCCTGCGCCATTCATCACAAGATAAGAGCCTTTTTGATTGCAAGAACTCGTAATATGTCTCACATAGCACTCAATTAAAAAACATTTCAGACAAGAGACTGCAGAATACGAGGACACAGCTTTCATTTCAATGGCTGAAATTAAATCCTGGGCACTGTAACTTTGGGTGTTTTCTCTCCCCTCTAGCTATTGTTGTCCACAATAGTCGGTGTGCTTCTGTGGACAAAATTAACCGAATACCGTTTCAGTGCAAATCATTTCATGACAGAAAGCACAGAAAATAGGGTAATTTCTTGGATTTTTAATCTCGGCTTTCAAAAATTGTCATTTCTACAGCAGCAGCAATGTGTCTCTGGGATTCATTTACTGTATTTTGGATGATATTTCTTAAGTCAATTTTGATTGGCATTTCTCATTTAACTTTACAATGTCTTTACTCCAGGACATGTTCCTTTGCTAGGAAAATGAAGCAGAAAGACTCATACGTTTTCTGTCAGGAGCTGCTCTTTTTACTTCTGGCTGTCTAAAATTGGGGGACACAGAACGCTCTATAATAGCCTCAATTTTCGAATTTTAACAAATTCCACTTACTTGTTCCAAAGTGAAAAGCTGGTTGGCAGCAATACATAAATTTTAGCTTGTACTCAACATGAATTAGGATAAGCTGATGGTGTCTTGGTGTAACATGGCACGACTCATGTTTTTCATTACATGTTCAGGTGTACCTCTCTTGCTCTCTCTTATAATATTACGCAAAATAAGTAGTGAATATGTTTTTGAGGTATGAGAAATCATACAACATTAGCCAAGATATGCAGCATACAATAAGTACAAAAAAATGTTGTGTGACACAAAACAATAGAGCAGGGATACTCAACTTGCTTTGCCTGTAGGCCATTTTTGCAAAGTGACAGAAGACCGGGGGCCACTTAAACAAACATTAATAACATTTATCAGTATATATGATAATTGAATTGCCTGTTTTAAGCCTTTTGAAATTTGCTTTCCTCACTTTTGCCAGGAAGGGAATCCAGTCGCAGTAACCCACACAGGGCAAGTGTATACAGGGACGTTTCTAGGATTTGAGGACATTCGGGGCTTAGCCTGGACCTTGCGTAGGAGGTCCAGGAGATCCTTCCTTGGCACTTCTCTATTTTATTCTGCTCTATTTTGATGCACTCTGGCATCCCATTTACATGCAAAGTATACAAATTCTTAGTGTGAATCATTTTATTTTTTATTGTAAATTAGAACATGGCTGGCGGGCGCCCTCTGACGGCCCAGATTTGGCCCACACGCATTTAGTTTAGTGTTACTGAAATACAGGGGGATAAAAAAGTCACTTTGTGCCAGAGTCAATATCATCTGCTTGAAATGAACACATCTGCAGACACCAAGGCATATTTAATGAAGCCATTCAGGTTTGAAGCATTTGCTGTATAAGCACAGCAGCCCGTAAAATATATTGTATCCACATGATGTAGATGAAAATTTGTACAGATCTGAGAATTAACTTCCCACAGGAAAAAAAATAGTTTTTACTATTTACACCATATACCATGCATGCTAACATCCATAGCAACTCAAATTAAATATTATTTACCATAAAGATAGTATGAACATGCATGCACATGTAGTTATTTTTGCTTCAGTGAACAAACACTTTCATGCATATTGAAAATGGCCCGCAGAACAACCTGTGGATGTCTTCCAGTCTTCAGCTGATATCTTCCAGCCGTCTGTCATCAACACTGATATCCTTCTCTCTCCCCTACACTTCTCCTCCTGGGAGTCTGCTCCAGAGCTTCGATGAGGCTCCACACTCAGATGCCATTTGAGACTATCTCCCACTTCTCTCTCCCTCTGCGTTACTCCTCTGTAGGCACAGTGGGATGGACTGACAGGGCACATTGTTCTTAATAAGACAGATGGCCTGAGGAGAGACTTTGATTTGGACATCATCAGCCTCAAAGAGGACGGCACAGCCAGGGTGAGCACAGGGGCCTAAAACAGCCAATTACACCACTCTCATGCTGCTTCCACTGGCTGATTCATTCCATTAAGGCATGTGTGTGTGTGTGTATGTGAGAGACAGAGAGAGAGAGTGAGAAAGAGAGAAGTGCTTTAGAGATTTTGTTTCCCATTTGTTTTCCATCCACACATTTATTATTTGGTTGAAACTTGTCCAGTCATGAATATTTATAATGCAACAACTGATTATTTCTTTCCACACTGTCTGTGCTTCGTGTTACCCTCTTCACATTTTCAAAAGGGTATTGTGGAGGGCGGAAGTCGCCTCACGAAAAGGTGGATCAAGGTTTGTGCCAGTGCCATGTTTGGTCCAAGCCTTGTTGCCCCCCCCCCCCCACCCCCCTGCCGTTTCTCCCCTCTCTTCTCACTCTGTATGCCATGCACCTCCGTGCTCCTTGCCTTGTCAACCTTGTTTCTCTTCACTGATTTTGTGTACAGCAATGCCATGTATTTGACATTTCAGTTCTCCCAATGTTTTGGTCCAGGCATTGTTCTGACACTTGTCAAAACTTTATCAGCAAAAAATATATATAAAAAATATCCCTTTGTCTAAATAGACTTAACAATACCTCCACTGAAAGTGAGAAGTGAGTCCTGCACTTTCTCTTGATGTAATGTCATGCTACAGCTGCTGGCTGTGAGAAACAAAGAAATAATGGACTTTAACTCCCCGATCCTTCACTTTTGCAGAGTTCTACTCCACTACTTATAATTTACTTAACTGTTAGACTCCCCTCATACTTTCATGGGAATCTGGGAATCATATACACTAGCAGTACTTAACTGCAGCCAAGAGGGAGCAGATGATGACAGCTGGAGTCGGGCATCAAGTGTTGCATTGAGAGGACCAGATTGCAGTCACGGCACAAGTTAAATGCTCAAATCAATGAGATTGTGTGTGTATCAAATCTATTTTTATCTAATGATTTTTCTATATCAAATTAAGTTGCATTTTAAAAGCAAAATCTATGCTTCTTTTACATTTTTTATGGTTATTTATATTTTTTATTGAGCTCTATATGATATTTAAAGATTATCTAGGATTCAAAATCTGATTCAGGTTGTTTGCACACAGCTCTCAACATTGAGCTGTCTGAGCTGGCTCGTGGCTAACCCAGGGTTTTAGGAAGAAAACTGGGCCCCTGTTCCCTCCTATGAAAGTTGCGTAGTGGCACACAAAGCCAAAAAAAGTTCAACTACAGGATAAAAAATTACCCAGATGTTCTGATCTGATAGAGCAAGGCCAATTGAAATTTCCACTGGCTGAGCCGAATACCTACGGTTTATTGCTATGCTAACTTAAATGGGGATAAAAATGATTTAATCGTGTGGCTCTTCAAGACTTTCCAAATGTTATAGGACTGAATGGATGAAGTCCCGTTAATGAAACGTGTCCATTAGCAGAGGTTGCTGAGGAAATGCATCCACTGTGTAAAGACATCTCTTTCGTCATGTAAGTCAATGGAGGAAAAAGCCTTTTTGGGCCACAAGACATCCTGTGACTAATGTAATAAGCCTGTTAGGCTACTACGAAAATAAGATTCCAAGCCCAGGGCACCTTCTGAGCTTGTAGAGCAAACAGTGCTTACAACACCAACAACTGAAGGGGAACTGAAGGGTGGGCGTTTCGCTTCTGTGATGAGGCCACTATTTGGGATGCTGTCATCAGCGGTGAACACTGTATGACTGCAGTGCAGAGTGGTGGCGATATCTGATTTAATTTTTATTTAAATCTCTTTTAAGATCATTTGCCAATCTTCAAAGAGTCCACAGTAAACACATATACCCACAAAGGGACTCTTTATTACCAATAACAGATAACTTAACACACACAGAGGGAGTGTGACTTCATTCTCTGCTCAGGACACCATTATTCCACTATACCTCTACATAGCAAATAGTTAAAACTGCTAATTAATGTTCTGAATGTTGCATTAAGCTCCTATGAAAATCAGACAACATAATATATAGTGACAACAAAACATAATAACTTACATAAGTGAAAGACAAAGTAAATACATAAGCGTATTAGCTTTGTTGCTAACCTTTTAATTTAGTCTCACAAAAAACACGGTAAACAGCAAAGCGCAAATTAAATATTCTCTACTTTACCACCTCTGCTTATCAGCTTCAAACCGAGTATTTATTGAGTGAAAGACGGAATGTTGAATTAATTCATCCCCATCAAACACATAGTTTACCGTCAGAAGTTGGCAAAGTTCTTCCTCTCCGTCTGCTTCAGTTGTCAGACAGACAGGTATGGAGGCAGGCAGCAGCTGTCAAGGTGCAGAGGCAGTGATTTATACTGTAATTTTGATTCCATTCAGTACTTTTAGCCCTCAAAAGCCTCCCCTCAGACGAAATACCACAACATGGTAAGCACATCACATAAAAGGCTTGACTTTATGGTCATGGAAAAATGAATTATCAGTCCGTTGCAGTCGTGTTAGTTCTTGGGCACTGGAGTGTTAAATACACTCTGAAGAGGATGATGGGCCTAAACAAAGTGAAAGTCTCCCAGGAAATGAAGTAATTTCTCTTAAAGTTGTTGACTTTCTAGAAATATTTTTTTCCCCTTTCCACTCAGATTTCTTGGCTTGGCTCAGTAAGTCTCCCTCTCTGTGGTAACGGTTTTCCAGTCTGATTTGGTTCTGGATGGAGATGAGCTTTAGGATTCATAGATAACATTTTACTCCCAGCGTATAAGAGAGAATTCCTGTCAGTTTTTATAGCACACTTTGTTGTTGGGAGCCACTCTGGTATGCATGATAAATTTGCAAGGCTATACACAGTAAATCCTTGACTTTGGGGTTTAAAAGATGATGACTGTGTGCCATGCAGTAGTCCGAGGCTATATTTTAGCATTGATCTCATTGGCTGGGTCAGATTACTATATTACTTAAACTTCAAACTGACTAATCGTGCAGTTGATATTTCTGAGAGGAGGATTTTTCCCAAAATAACACTGATCTACAACATGAGCTGGATTACGTGAAACTGCGCGGTATCTGGGACCAAAATACCCTCCACACTTCCAAAAATATTGCTCTCACTCGGCCCATTTATCTTTGAGATTGGGGACAATACAATTAATTAAATCCAACCCCATTCACTGTGTTCCTCATCTGCGGCGTCGAGAGATAAGGCAGATTTATGGACTGCCGCACAGAGTGGACCCTTGCTAAAGTGCTACGGTGGAGATATGGAGTGCTTTTAGCGAGGCTATAAGTGAGCACATTTTCTGTCAGTCTGTATGACTGGCTGAACAGAATAAGATAGAACGTAATGGGGAGTGAAAAGCATGTTATCTTTTCCAAAAGGTAATCCCACATAGCCATTTTCTGCAAAATAAATTGTGAAAAATAAGACCTTATGTAGTGCTCGGTTTAATAAGAGGTACTGATGCGTTCACTACTACTCATCCTCTTATGAACGGGCCATTGTTTCTGACTGAAAATACCCCAAATCATGACTTTCTGTTCACAGACTGAAAACCGAAAGAGGATGAAAGCTTAAGTTCTCTCTTAATAATGATGCTTGATCATTTAATACACTTAACTTTATTGCATCAATGTTCTGCGCCCCTTGACCTTTGTTCAGCTCTTAACCAGTTGAGGGGATTTGAAAGGGTCAAAATCCAGCTGCCAGACGCCTGTTCTAATCTGATAACTGTCTGGATTATACCGCCTGGTCCGATGAACCGGACACTCTCATTCACAGTTACTGCGACAGGACGGATGGCAGACACCATGTCATACTCCATCCCCCCAAACGCTATCTGATCCTGCTCTTAGTCATTCATACCATCCCTGTGCTGTGCTGTGATTTCCAACTCCTCACCATAATACACAAGTAGGGCTGCAAATAATAATTTTTTTCATTGTCAGTTGTTCTGTGGATTATTTTTTCAATTAGCATTTGGTTTATAAAATGTCAGGGAAAAAATGATTTCTTGAAGCCCAATGTAATGTCACCAACATTCAAAAAACTGAAGATATTCAGTTTATTAATCCTAATGACTGAATCCTGGACATGTTTGTAATACAATGAATTTCAACATTTTAATTGTTGCAGATTACGAGTCAACTAATCTTCCTGTTGTTTTAGCTCAAAATTTAGGTAATAATATACTCAAAACAGGTTATCTAACATACGATTTTTGATATACGTGTATTTTACAGATTCAAAAGGGATAAAAAAAATACAAATGCTAACAGATGTCCATGCCAATCCAAAGACCATAATTCATCATGAAGAAATTGCTCTCCTCACATTTATTGTTAAAAAAGCCACACCTTGATTGATCAGGCTGCACATAATGTTCAATACTTGAGAGTGAGATAAATAACTGCACACAGCAGTAAAAATATCGGTTTGTTCCAGAATATCTTTAAACTTCTACCTGACTTACACAATCAGCAGCGCTGTTGTAACAAATTACTTCTAAAATTTCATATTCACTGTACATAAAATTGATTTTTTTTAGCATTTTGCCTAGAATCATGAGAGCAACGTGGAGCAAAGGGAAACGTTGTAGGATAGTGAATGGAGCAGAAGGTTGAAAATGAGCCAGGAGTGTCTTTTAACCACACTTCTTTTTCATTTTTCTGTTCGACGAATCAGAAAATATGACTAATATGCAGCATATCAGAGCAATTTCTAGTATCCTGTTAAGACTTAGAGACTAAATCAGCCTCTATTTGGTGTGAGAGATAATAAGAATAACTAATTTCCTTCAACACCAACATGTGTCAGTGATCATTAATTATCTCAAAGCTCTACCAGAAGTAAACTTCTATACACTTCAATTTTGTCCCCCATGGTACCTCTTCTGGTCAAAGCACAAAATGAGTATCAATAAATCTAAAACCCTGTTTGCCTTTCCAGATTGCTGTGTGGAACTCGTACAGGGGAATGAACCTGACGGAGAAGTCCAACCGAGACAAGAATAACAATGTGACAGACTCTCTGGCTAACAGGACTCTTATTGTCACCACGATACTGGTGAGGAGGAAGGTTAAACAGAGGACAGCATGGGCAGAAGGAGGGGAGTGCATATGGGATGTGTAGACACAGACAGGGGGACAACAGAAGGAAATACAGTGAGAAGGGAGGAGGTAATTTTTGCTGAGCTGGATAGTTTAAATTTGTATTTTTTACATTTTTTGTCATTGATGCACACAGAGAAAATGTAACTTAGAGAAAATGCATTCTTCAAAGTCATATCCAGACATTAATCAAGAAAGACCACTGGATCTGTTTAGACATTTTGCCACTCATCCTATTAGCTCTGAGAATCAACAAAGTAGTAAAGCATCCTCAAGTTTTAGACTACAGGTTCAGTTCAGTTTAACATGGCATTCGGCATAGGAATAATTGAATCAGATTAACGAATATATGCCTTGAAAACTGTGAAATACAGTGTTTTCTTGTGCTGTACAGGAAAATCCATATGTGATGCACAAAAAGTCTGACAAGGAGCTGATTGGGAACGATCGTTATGAAGGTTACTGTCTGGACCTTTTGAAAGAGCTCTCCAATATCTTGGGTTTTACGTATGAAGTCAGACTGGTGGCTGATGGGAAATACGGCGCCCAGAATGATAAGGGAGAGTGGAACGGGATGGTGCGGGAGCTGATTGACCATGTGAGTAACAGCAGTCACACTAGAGTTCTTGTTTACAGGTAGAAGAGGGTATATCAGATTAATGAGGGACATTTGGGCACAACCCTGGCTTTTTGGTTTTATGAATTTGGCCACCATGTTAACCAATTACTTCAGCATAATTACAAATACTACAATGCAAAAATACTGCATTTAAAATTTAAGGAAAAGCACAGAAGTATTATCAGCAACATGTACTTCAATTATAGTAAAGGTACTCACTTGGCAGAAAAACATCCACTGAAACTGTTTTTTAAATTTATATGACATTATTTGATTTGTATTGTTGCATCAGTACTTACATTTATTCGATGTAAATGGTCAGGTTTGTGCTAGTTTGAGCTATTTTACACAGGTTCTTTAGTGTTGTGGTTCCCAACCTCAAAGTCAGGGCCCTCCAAAGGTTTTTTTTTCTAATTTTTTTTGTGAAATATTGGATATAGAAATCTCTCTCTTTTGTGGATCTGCTAACAACTCACGTGATGTGAAACGTGACTAGGAGCGCCAGCTAAACACTGCTTTTCTTTTGTAAGAGGTTACAAGCCAGAAAGTTTGGTGGTCACTGGTTCAGTCTTGTATGAATAATATTGCTTTGTTAAACTATTTTAGGAGCTTATAATACGTTTGTATAAGCTGTCATAAAATGTAGAGGAGCAGAAGTATTTATCTGAAACACTTGCCTAAATGTATTTATTTGTCTTCATAACTAATCTGCTTCAGACCTGGTGAAATTTGGAATGCTGTATCTAAAATAAGTTAAATCTCCACCTCCTCCCTCTTGGTTTAACAAAGCATGTTGCACTCATACTCTATCACCAGTCTCAGAAAGGTAATCTGTTATTTTTCCAGTCAGTGATTCTAATCCAACACACCATTTGTCAAATTTTTGTCAAAAAAAAGTTATATTTCTTTTGCTGTCTGTTCAAGTGTTCATACAAAAATGTAACAAGTTTTTCATTTTGTTGGGATATTGAAACACAGACATTTGTTAATAAGATTGATTGATACTGGAAGAAGCCATATGTAACCTTAAGGAGTGCTCGTTTTACCTGTGGTATCTTACTTGATCTTTTTGCTTTTTAAGGTTGCAGACCTTGCTGTGGCCCCTTTGACCATTACATACGTTAGAGAGAAAGTCATTGACTTCTCCAAGCCCTTCATGACCTTAGGAATAAGCATTCTGTACCGCAAACCCAACGGCACCAATCCAGGCGTATTCTCCTTCCTTAATCCCCTGTCTCCGGACATCTGGATGTACGTGCTGCTGGCCTGCACAGGAGTTAGCTGTGTTCTCTTTGTGATTGCCAGGTAAGAGGATGGGTGGATGTTTGTTATAATGAAATGATGTACAATGGGATGGAAAAATCTAAAGGGTTGCTGCAGGTATATCCTGTAGGAAACATAAATGGTGACTGAGCTGTCCACAGCCAGGGTCAGCTTTGCCACAAGCTCTTTTGTCAATAATCCGAAAGTGCAAAAGATAAGAAAATGGGAGAAGGTGCCAGCACTGAGCATTTGGAAACAATACGCAGAGTCATGCCTCTTGTATCATATTCACATGACAAGAATCACAACTAGTCTGGAACTGGCACGACTGTACTTCAGCAAATTTCTAATTTTGCATTGGTATTCTGAAATAACTAAAATTATACTTTGCTGCGTGTCAGCTGCCAGGCTGACTTTGGTTGTGCTTGTTTAGTAGCTGGGAGTAATTGTAAGCTCGCCCCTCAGCTCCCTCTCAGATAGTGTTTTAACACCCCCTTCAACAGGTTGCACCTAGCAACCTGTAACTGAGCTATGTATTTCTGTGAAAATCAAAATGCAAATCAAATGTGAAGTGTAGATTGCACCCAAATAAATAAGAAGCCTGTACTGAAGTTAAGTGCGTGACCAGTATTCCCCTCATGCAGCTTTGCTACAGTACATAGAGGAGGATTTGCCTGTTTATATTTTTCATCTTTCCTTCTGTTATTGCAATTTTCCTTTCATATATTTCTCTGTCTGTTCTTTTATTGTCTTGCAGGTTCACTCCATACGAGTGGTATAACCCACATCCATGCAACCCATCCTCAACTCTAATACAGAACAATTTCACATTACTCAACAGTTTCTGGTTTGGCGTTGGAGCTCTCATGCGGCAAGGTATTTAGAGGGCAGTCAAAGCAATTATAAGCCATATTTTCATGTTGCGTGTTTATATATGTGAAGATTTGTCATTTTGTGACTCTCGCTGATAAACTGATGCTGTTGTTTTTCCCAAGAGGTCAGTCTCTACTGCTCCTAGTCACAAACCTTTGCTTTTTTTTACATTTTGGTTTAATTGCTCACAACTTTACTGTTTTGGATTTTTTGGTCACTGTCACCACTCTCACACCAGTGTCTTTAACAAGCCTCCCTGTACACTACCTAATGAAGCACCAAACAGTGGAGGCAGACCAAGTTAGTGACTAGCCAGTGAACACAGTGAAGTATTTAGCAGCTAAAATAACAGACATAGCCTTCTGGAGTTATATTAGAGGCCAGTTTAGAGATAAAAGGAGACTGATTATCAGACTTACATTTCTCAGGTGGTCAGAAGCATGATTCTAATAAGTTATTGCAGGTTTAAAGGACTACTATTAGCAGAGGCCAATGTCTCTGCAGAGCTGTTTAATAAACTCCCTGTGCTGGCGCTGTAAACTCTGCGCTAAGCTGTTTAATTCAAAACATCAATATTCGCCTCCTGTTTTCTGTGAATGCCCTTTCCATGTAGCCTGGGTCCAGTACCCATTAATTGCAACCGTACCCTGTAATAACAATCATGTGTCACTTTGTGGGGACTTGACCTCCCTTGAGGCAGGAGATTTGGGCAGGATAAGTCCAGAATGCCTGATTGGACAGCCAATAGACCTCCTGAAAACAGCAGTCCACAACAAAATGGTGACGGAAAGCTTCATTTTGTCAAATGTATCAATTCTTAAGAAATGCAACAGTATAGATCATTAACAATGTTGATGCCTTGTGATGTGTGCAACCTAGCGGGTGGTAGTTGACTGTGACCTTGAGTACTCAGCTGGTTGCGGTGCCTGAGAATAACTGCTACCTTGGATGCGTGGCCGTTAAATCAACTCTCCAGAATCAGTAAAAGTGTAGCAATTTTTCACTACGAGTGGAAAAAGGGTTTAAAAATAGACATAAATGTTTCAAACCAGGCACATTAAATGTGGTAAATAATCACAGTCATCCTGTTTTTCATTGCTCCTTTCTCTGCACAGAAAGTAAAAGATAAATAATGGAGCTCATTTCGTTTTTTGTGTTTTTTCAGTTTTATGTTTCATTATGGTTCTGGCATGATGTGTTTCCTCACTTTCTTTTGTTCAGCTTTATTTTGTCTGTCACATTTAATTTTTCAAATTTACACTTGTTCTATTATATTTGTTTTTTCACAATGACCTCTTTTTTTTGCATCTTTGTGTTTTAGACTAAACAAGTGAATAGGTGCACAATTCATCATTTAGAGCTGAGGTGAAAATCCAATTGGAGCTGTGGTGTGAATCCTGCCATTAAGATAATTCCATTTGGACTTTATTTTTCTTTAAAAGAATATAGATTCTTTTCCATTTAGTGCTTTTAA
The DNA here is from genome assembly GCF_008729295.1 of Plectropomus leopardus. Lineage (NCBI taxonomy): Eukaryota > Metazoa > Chordata > Actinopteri > Perciformes > Serranidae > Plectropomus > Plectropomus leopardus. The sequence goes on from NC_056475.1 coordinate 20,010,440, forward strand.
GATTGTCTAGTAATAGTTCGCACACAGACTGCTGTTCTAACTGTTCTGGATGCACTATACTCATCACGTACTGATTCAGGCTACTTTTTAACCTTTTGTAACACTCATCTCTTTGCTTTCAGGCTCGGAGCTGATGCCTAAGGCTCTCTCTACTCGTATAGTCGGGGGTATCTGGTGGTTCTTTACCTTAATCATCATCTCCTCCTACACGGCCAACTTGGCTGCCTTTCTCACTGTGGAACGAATGGATGCACCCATCGACTCAGCAGACGATCTGGCGAAGCAGACTAGGATTGAATATGGGGCGGTGAGGGATGGATCAACCATGACCTTCTTCAAGGTACAACTGATGTAACCTCTAAATTAGCTTTCAACTTGAGCAAAATCACAGCATAAAAAAGTAATAGTCGAAATTACCACGAAGAAGTGCCTGTTTACTTTGTCTAAAGTTCATTTCAAGTTGTAGATCCTGTCAAATTATGCTATACACATAGTGAATTTTATAAATATTACAGCAGAGGTCAAATAAAAGCCCCCATTCATATGTAGTATCATTTATCTGAATGAAATCATAATTCAGAGCTTTTAGAATGTGAGAAAAAAATAGTTTTCATTTCAAATCAGTTAATAGTCTGTGATTACTCCTGTTGACCACATTAATGTGATTGAGTTATGCTGTGATTTTATATTTGTATATATAACACAAATACCTCAGGTTATTTAGATACCAAATTAGTCAATAGTAAAAACATACACTGGACACCATTGTCTCAATAGTGCAACATATGCAGTGGTTTGTATATCTTGTGAATTAGTACCTTATGAATGTTGTTACCCCCTTAAAGTAGAGGTACATACTTAACATAAAGAAACGTGGTGACAATGTGCCTTAAAATAACTCAAAGTTCACTTAGTTTTGCATGATCCCAAACAGTGGTCTTCTTGTGGAGAGTCCTGTGCTGTTTGACCCTTCCACAGCCCCAACCATCCGGCTCACGCAGACTTTGGGTCTTTTTTACTGCGTCCTCCTTTACTCCTGTGAGCACACTGGTCGCAGCCCTCCCTCTTACATGGGTTATACACGAAGTACTGACTCATGATTACATGAGTGTTTCTATTAATCATGCAGTACTTTTTGTTGGTATATGTTCAAACGACAGCCTTAATAGTGTGTATTCATCTCTAATAAATTTCTGGTCATTTGGGAAAATTCACCACTTAATTTGTATTCTGCCACACCTTCCCTTATACTAAACTGGAGGGTTTGCTCAGCTGCTCCCTCCATCCTGAATCTCTGCCAGACTTCCCATGTAAAAGAAAAAATCTAAAGATGGAGGCAGAGAAAAAGACTTGCATTTACTTTAAAGTAAGGCGATGTAGATGCATCAAGAGTGATGGAAAGTGGAGAAGGTACATCTTAAGACTACTTGTATTTGCATTTTGAGGCGTCTCAGTTGAAGTAATGCATATAACTTTTTAGTTTGTATTATATAATGTATCGAGTAGTCCTCGGGCAGGGCTGTCACTTCCTTCCCCCACCCGCCACCCACTCCCCTTGCATCCTGGTGGCTCAGCAGGGGTGATCCGTGCAGGGCTTTATCCTCCCAGATTGCAGCCAGTGATTACCGCTGCCTGGATAGGAAGAAGCAGGCTGTGTTGATGGCTCGAACAAATTGAATCAGCTGGAGGAGATTTAGAACACAGCTGTCCCATTTTCTCTGACTGAGCAAGGAGAAACGCACATGCAAGACACACTCAAAAACAAATAGAGTCCCAGACATCTTGCTGTTAAACTTATATTTATGTATGGTAGTATATGAAATATATTTAACACTTCTCACCAACTTCTGCCTGTTTGACTCCTTTGGTAGAAATCAAAGATCTCGACCTATGAGAAGATGTGGGCATTTATGAGCAGCCGGAAGAACACTGCATTGGTTAAGAACAATCGAGAGGGCATCACCCGGGTCCTAACGACAGACTATGCCATGCTGATGGAGTCCACCAGCATTGAGTACATCAGCCAGAGAAACTGCAACCTCACACAGATCGGAGGTCTCATAGACTCCAAGGGCTACGGAGTGGGAACACCTATCGGTAAGAAGAATGGGGGCTAGTGTCTGTAGGTTCCCCCCTCACAATCACCATCCTTTTAAGTCAGTGGAGCATGGAAAGCCCCAAAGAAAGAAAACACTTTTTAAAGTCTTGATACTGTAATGGAGCAGTCATTTAAAAAGAATCTGCATATATTGAAACAGAAACCAAAATGTCTTTTACATTTTGCTTTGAAAGAAAATTTTGGAGTTGTCCTTGTAACTTCAACACAGAGAGACTCTTAAATGATAGTGTGAACTTTCTGGCATTCCCTGCTTGTTCTCCATGGTAGACTGCCCACACTTGGCTCAGTTAAAACAAGCCATAGACAAGTGTAACCAGAAATTACACTCATATGCATACTTTTGAGAATATTAAAATGTAGGAAAGGCCCTCTGAAAATTCTGTTGATATGTTTTAACAGAAATATATTTGGAATTTGCATTTTCATTCTTCAGGAGTTCAAGTACAGAGATACTATCCTGTAACCTGAAGATTCAAAGGCACTTCCATCCAAATTCTTCACTAGCTGTTTACTGTGAATGTACATGTGAGGTTTCTGTCCAATTTGCTGGATTGAGAACTGAACCTGGAAGCAAGTCAACCTGCTGGACCATGTCTGCAGGCGGATGTTTACTTAAGCAGTGCTTAACATCTTGACTCTCTCTTGTGTTTTCTCCTTTGCTCACAAGATGATTTTTTTAAAATGTAGAGCCAGTTCAAAATATTTATTTTAAGCTAGAGTAGTTTTGCTGAGCACAACCTGTCTTTGCTTAGGACATTCTCCACACCTGCATATGGTGGCAAATACAGGGCATACATTAAAATGTATGGCTACCACAATAGGAATAATGAGGGTGGGGCCACACCCATCCTACACCTAGAGTCACCAACAAAGGAGTTCTCCTTCGTGAGTGCTCTGTCAGTTTTTAAAACCTGCCCCCTGCCCAGTCCCCTACGTAGCTAAGAGAGTACCTCAGATAGTTTCGACCAAATACTGATTCAATAGATAACAATATCCATAGAAACAAAAATGAGAGGCACACGAGCAGAAAGTTTCAGCAGCTCAAATTATGGGCTGGCTAGGCATATGTAGAGTCTGGATCCAAGCTGCACCCTTTGGATTGGAGGAGCCAGACTGAATGCCTCCCCGGGGGATGCCCACACTTTAGCAGGAGGTGCCAATCCGATGCAGGGGACCACACATCTTTATTTCCATACATACAGCTACAAGAAAGGCTAAATTATGGCATGAGGGTTGGCTGTGGCCATAACAATATAGAATCATGAAATATATATGGACAGGAAATAGTTGTACGAAGGATTGCTGATACAATATGCAATAGTGGAGGATGCGGTTTTACAGTGGAAGAAGTGCAATTACAAATACAATAATATACAAAAAAAGTAACATTTAACAAAAGCCAGAGTTCAAAGGTTGTGAGGCTTCTCCAAGCAGCAGGGGGAGGAGGATACAAAGCACTTCCTGTAGAACTCAAGCAGATGTAAGGATGGCTTGCAGGGGGGTGATAGGCAATGCCAGTTATCATCTGACACACCTCTACCAAATAGAATCAAGTTTCAGTCACACCACTGAGCCAACCCTCTTAACAAGCTTGTTGATTCTAGGGTTGCCAGCTGTTCTCACCCTGAACACTTCTATGAAGGATATAATGATGGCCACCACGGAGTGGAGGAGTATCTGCACCATAGTTACTGCAGGGGACAGATCCTCTGCAGAAAGTTAAGTTGGCACTCCTCAAGAGGGCATCCAGTCGAGTTGATGTTGAGCTGCAGGTGGTCCGGCCCACATCATTTGTTTGTATTCAACCTCTTTCCAACCACGGCAAGCTGTATCTAAAAGCAAGAGATGTGAAGGATGAACAAGAAGAAAGAAAGGTGGACACCTGTGATGCAGCTGTTACATACTGTAGCCGACCAACTGCATGCTTTTTTTAATATATGACACCTATAGGAGCGTCAACCTGTTCCTCTGAGAGTGTAGTCTAGAGCAGGTCAGTTAACGTGGCCTTAAAACCAAATAAAGAAATAAAAAAAAACCATGATGCTAAACCAGGAAAATGATGCCATCCTGCACCTCAATATCTAGCCAGAAGGGAAACTGCAGGGGGCAGTCATAGCTTGACTCTTTCCCTCCAATTACCCCAGGACAATTTTAGTTGTTTGGTGTTGTTTGGTGTGTTTGGCTGGGGGTTTTCCATAGCACAGGAACTCCATAGAGGTTCAGGTTTAGGTTAAAGATGTGCTTAAGAACTAAAACACAGTTGAGTGGCACACCACTTTAGCTCCCTTAGGCTGATGCCCTCGGGGCAGATGCAGCCGTGCCTGGGCTGCACTGAGCTGAGCTGACAACTGAATCTATTCAGCTCTCCTCTGATCAACAGGCTTAAATGTACCGGATGTTTTTAAGCTCTGGATTGTCAGATAGTTTTGGGGAATGCTGTAAAGGAGTTGGGGGGCCTTATCAAACCTATTAAAAGTGTTTTAATTCCTTCCTTTGGCCCTATCCATGTCTCCTGCAGTCACCTGATCTCCGGTCTGTTTGATGATGTTACCCAAAATACATTTAAATAATGAGAAATATTACAAATGCAAATTGGACTTTTATATCCTCAAGATACATGTAGATTAATGTTCCCTGTCACACACAGTTAGTTCTGTTTTTTGTAGCAAAGGCTCCAAGTTCACGGTAGAAAATGCTCATTCTTCACCAATATACTGTTAACAAAGTAAACAGATCGGTTCCTTCTGCATAGCTGCCATACTTTATTTTAATAATGGGGCATTTAAAGATTTTTCTAAATTCTCTTTCTGTATTTAATGTCTTTCTATTTGCCGTCTTGAGGTTCTCCATACAGGGACAAAGTGACCATTGCCATCCTTCAGCTGCAGGAGGAAGGGAAGCTGCACATGATGAAGGAGAAGTGGTGGAGAGGCAATGGCTGTCCAGAAGAGGACAACAAGGAGGCCAATGCTCTGGGCGTAGAGAATATCGGTGGCATCTTCATTGTCTTGGCTGCTGGTTTGGTCCTCTCTGTGTTTGTAGCTATCGGAGAGTTCATCTACAAGGCTCGCAGGAACGCCGACATCGAGGAGGTGAGTGAGGGCCAGCAACTGCTGTTCTGTTGCAGAGTGATGATGACCAATTAAAGGTTACACTCAAAGGGAAAAGTCTCATTCATAATGAGAAGTTTGTTTTAAAGCGTTGTTGAAGAGAGGATTCATTAAATGTAGGTTGTCCAGTGTCACAAGTATTTTAAGAAAAAATTATATTCCTGCTAATTTATTCTCACACATCTCACACAGAGGCTGAGGATGAGAAATGTTTTGCTTAGTTTTTCTTTGTCGCATACTAATTAATATTTTCTAACTATAGAAGGGCTTGTCAGATGTTGTTTGCTCAGTCAAAATGTATTCAAAATCTTATTTGCACTTGGTGGTGTTAACAACAGTAAGGAACAAGATGAATTTCTGACTTATCACTGTCTGACAGTCCTACACAGCAAACATCACATTAAATACGGTAAAGAAGAGCTGGCAGCGCCAAATGACAGGAAATTAAACAATTCACTCACTGTTATTTATGTAGCTTTATTTTTTTCTCACATGCCCAAAATATGTCACACATGATTAATGCTTGAACTTACCTGCTTTTTTGTTACAAAAAAGAACCATTCACATGATTCGTTTTTTTTTTGCCTTGCTTTTCTGTCTTATTTTCTGTTTTTTTCTTTTCTGTGTCACTTACGTTACGTTACGTTTACGTCTTTTTATCTCTTTCTGTTTTCTCCTCCATTCTTTTTTTCCCATGCATGCTCGCGTCAGGCCTTTTGTTTTTTTTATGGGGTGCAGTCCCGTCAGTTCCAGCGGCGTGGCTCCACCTCCTCCTCTGGCACCTCCTTATCTACTGATCTGGAGAGCGGCAGGCTACTCGGAGATGACACAGAGTAGCCATGGCAGCACATTTACAGCACACACACAGTCTAGACGATAGGTTTGTAACTAGCTGCTCTTCTGTCTGCTCCCTCCTGAAAATACCCCATTTATCAGCACCTGTGTCAGCCAGTCCCAATAACCATTTTACCTCCAATATCTGACCCTCATGCTCATCCCACCATGTCCCTTTTTCTAATGGTTTGAACTGGTTTCAATGTATTTCTTTTCTCCTAAGGCCAGATTTTAATATGGTTACTGTGTGATTTTATACTGTGTAAATGGGTATAGTTCAGCAATCTTTCCTAACTAACTTTCCTAAGAACTAACAAACTTGTTATATGAAGAGAATCCACCTCACCTTCATGCAGGCATTTCTGCTACACAAGAGACCACCCCGTCTTATTTGCATGCTCTTGTTACACAGCATGTAAGGAGCACTTTACTAATGAAAGCCTAAAAATACAAACTCTAATTAGGAAAAACACTCAGGACATCTGGAGGCTTTTTTGAAAGTTGCAAGTATTTATATGAAACGTGTGAGTCACCTATTTGTGTCCTTTTTAGCATGCATTTATTAAAATCCAAGATAGTTTGAAAAATGTGGCATTGAAGTTCATATAAACAGTGCAGAGCTCTGCGGCGGTGCCCTGCTGTTCTCTCGCCTGCACTTAAGTATCCTTCCATCAAGTTTTACGTCATTCAGTGAAGTCTCAGGAGGCATTTGTGAATACTTTAGAGGCAGACTCTGAATGCCTTTTGGGAAATCAAAAGATAGGAAAAGTTATTTGAATATTTTCTTCCTCATTAAGCTCGCTGGTAGACTGGTTTGGTCGTCTGAAATTTGGGATAACAGTGATGGAATAACGTGTTCGAGTTAAGATGTCCCCTGACGCAGATCCAAAGCCAAAAACACAGTTGTAATTTCATAAATAACTTCTGCTGACTGCAGAACATTTTAACTGAAGTAATGAGGGATCACAGAGGGATTCTGACTTTCAAGGTCTTCCATGCTCCCCAGGACTGACCTTCATCCTTCTCCAAAATGTGGTAAAATTCTCCATGAAAATATTCAATTTGTCATTGCAAATATTAACCACCATAAAGAAGAACTATTGATCCTGTCATTAAATGAGAACTACGCCCATTTTAAAAATTCATACCTGTTATTTCTATGGTTTAAGACATTCCAAAAATATTTGTGAACATGAACAGTTCTCTCTGAATGTTCTAATTAGAGTGCTTAAACTCAAATGTGTGATGTCTTCAATAATAGTCTTATTAAGTCTGGAGCTGCTCCATAGACAATTGAATCGAATCGAATTGAAATGAAGTGAACTGAACTGAACTGAAATTTATTTTGAACATGTAAAAAAGGAAAGGAAAGAATGAACATGTAAACATACAATTAATTGAGATGTTGTAGATGACACTGAGGGCACCCAAGGAAATTTTCTGAGTATATGGGAGCATTTTCTATTTAAGAACTGAAAACACTGAAATCAAGTAAAGCTCATTTGGGTATATAAAGAAAACAGACTGTGGGTCCACAAAGTCAGGCTCCATCTATTGTTTATGGAGCAGCTTCAGACTTTATGTATCTGGCTTTGAGAGAAAGTCACTCTCATTCACAAATATTAATTAAACTCTACTAAGCCATGGAAATAACATAATGGAATTCTTTATTTGGGTTGCATCCCCTTTATAGGGTGTTAAATCAGTGAACATTACATAACTATGGTGGTCACTAAATAAATAAGTAAATAGAGAAAAAAATGGAATCAGCAATGAGTTTGATTGTTTTTGTGTTCAAATGTAATCTCAAATATTAACATTGGGACAGTCAGGTGGCAAGAATCATTAATTCTTCTTTTGACACATTTCTGATGTCAAACTGTTAATTTTAGTTACAAGCATCTCTAGAAAAGACTGAAAAATATATCTGCCCAAAGAGATGTGCACATTTCTTTCTTGGATTTTTATTTGACTTCTTTGACTCTCTTTCTAAGCCAAAAGTAAAAGGTCAAACTAATTTGAACCTGTTTAATGAATCATTTACTGAAGTAAGCCTATTTAACTGTAATCTTGCTTTATGAAGGTCATATGAGATTTAGTTCTTATTAGATAACTCAGTAGGGTTTAGTTTTTTTTTTGGTGTTCTACCCAGCCCAAAAGATATATGAATGGAATTGCTATTACCTTTATCTCCATCTTTAGAGGCTGGTACCAGGTAGGTTTTCTGCAATGATACAGTGTTACTGGTATTTGTGGGAAACTCTGCAGGAAGCCACATTCGTTTGAGAAGCCTAAGGCAAAGCCTGAGGATGAAAGAAGACCTTCTATGGTCCTTGGATGCAAAGACCAACAGATAAAAAAGGGGATGACTTTGTGCCGTGAATGATAATTTGCAAAATAAATTCAGCAAGCACCCCCTCTGGAGGAGAGCAAAATAAAAGGCAAATAAACATGATCGAAGATTAATGAGTTCAATGCGATGTATTATTCTGCAAAATCAAATAAGCCCGGGGCTCCTCATTTCAGATGGCCCTCTCTTTGATAATTTCAAATAATTACCATATTATGAATTCATAGCTTCCTGCATTACGATGTTGCACAGCAGACATTGTCCTTCATCTCTTGTCTGTGTAATTGGATTTTATGATGAGACAACAGAGTTTACAAGTCTTTTACAACTCTTTTTGATCGATTTATATTTTGTGTGCGTTTTGTCATTTCTGGTGTTTTCCTGGTGAGGCTTTAGAGCTGACCTGCAGTAATTGGCTGTCTGCTCCCATTCAGCTGCGGGCGAGCTTCTAGAAGCCACTGCTAACTAATCAAATGTCATTGCCTTAGGTTTAAAGTTAAATTAGTAAAAGCTTTCAGTTATTGCTGTATCCAACAGTTCCCTATTAGTTGATCCAGCCTTTAAAATCATGGCCATAGTTAAAAAGGTCATATGACTTTACTGGAAATCAGCTTTATTAGTGTATTAACCCAGGCCTTTAACTGTTGTTCTCTCTGGCAGTGTGTGTCTTTTAGCGCCCTGATGGAGGAAATGGGTATTTCCCTGCAGTGTTACAAAGGCGTCCGGAGGAGGTCGCGACCGCACAGCGGAGCAAGGACAGCTTGCGTCCTCTGTCAACCCAAACTCACTGCAAAGAGGGAGGGAGCGAGGCGGGACTCCAGCACGTGAGCCTTCAATCCAAGCACTGATGGAACTTAGATCAGAGACTGCTGTTTGATCACTTTTCACTTTGTTTGTGAGCCAGAGAATGACATGAAGCTGTTTCCCCGTCACCCCTGTCTTTATGTGTCTGGATAATACATTAGTGTTATACTGTAGATGTAGTTTACAAAGTCTTGGCCTTGTATCAACATTAATAATGTTAAAAGAGGTGACGACTATGAGAACAAGAGCTCTCTCATCGTATAAAAAACATTGCTGTTCCCTCATGTCTGTAGTTCACTGTTCTGAGCAGTCTGCAGAGTTGAATCTGCACACTTTATAGATACTCCCATTGTGTAAATGTATGACAATTTCACTGATTTTCAGAGTAAAAAAGACTTTTGCATTTTTTAAGCTGTTGTCCTAATTGCTTGTGTTGTTGTTTACCCTTGGCAGCGGCGTGTTTGAGCAATTGTCTTTGTGTTTGTGCCTACTGGCAGGCAGCAGAATAGCTTCAGAAGTGGATTGCTGAGCCAACTCTGGCCAGTGAAAAGAGATAAGGACCTCTAAGAAAAGTCAGGAACATACCTACTGTTTTATATCCTTCAAGCACCAAAATCACTGACAGAAACCAGCTGCCCCCTCCCCCAACACACACACACACACACACACACACACAGCCTCACAAATGCTTGCGATCATGAAATATTTCTGTCTGTGCATCAGAGAAAGGATATGATACGGTGAGAAGGAAAGGAGAAAATGAGAAGCAGTTTTTTTAATGCATGAAATTCTCGGGAGGTCAAAGACAATTTCCTTGTTCCCCTGGGAGTAACAGCCTTGTTTTTCAATAAGTCATTTTTTTTCTCTTCGCAGTTTGAAAGCCTGAGGGGAGATCTTGTCTCCCAGTAGTGACAGTGGATCTCATTGGATGTGTGCACTTAAACAAGTGGAAAGCTTATATTAATAATATTGTACAGCTTACTGTTATATAGCTTACTTACAAACAGATGTTAAGGTGCATTATGATTTATGATGGTGTGGAATTCTGATCAATAGACAAAAACTCAAATGTTAAATGGACAGTTCACCCCAAAATCAAAACTGCATATTTTTCCTCTTACATGCAGTGCTATTTATCAATCTTAATTGTTTTGTTGTGAGTTGTTGAGTGTTTGAGGTATCAGTTGTGGAAATTTTCCGCCTTCTCTTCAATATAATAGGACTGGATTTCACGCGACTTGTGGTCCCCAAAGTGCCAAAAAGATACATTTAAAAAAAAATCTACATTAATGTGTCTTTCCAGAGGTCAGTGCCTGGTTACTTAAGGTAATCCACAGACCTTGTTGTGAGCATTTTCATGTAGGAACTACTTTTTTCTACCAAAGTACACTTGCCTGAGTGCATCTACTTATGAACGAGAGGCTCATGCTCTTGACAGTGCAAGATGTAAACATTAATGGTGTCCTCCTCAGCTAAGCTCTAATGTTATATACACGTTTCCTTCTGTGTGGTGATGTGGTTTGTGAGCGTAGTTCGATATGAATTAGAAATAGTTCCTACATGAAACTGCTCACAACAACTGAGCAGCTCACACCAAAATAATTTAGATCAATAAAAAGCACCACAGGTAAGAGGAAAAATACGTATTTATGATTCTATCCCTTTAACATAAAACCTATATTTTGGAAGTAATTATCTTTATAAAAATGTATTTTAAAATGTGATTTTGTTTGATTCATTTACAAATTCAGAGACACAATTAATTCTCGGCAGCACGAATGCAGAGTAATCAGTAATATATTAAATGGACAGTCCTATACAGCTTCCACTGCGTTCTGAGCTTGATGCTACATTAGGAGCTTCCCTTTGTCCTCAAGACTGTGTCACCTCAGGGTGAAAGAAATTAATCAGAGAAGAAGAGTTCACTCATGCTCTGTGTTTCGCTGCCACCTCTCACCCAACCAGTTTAATCTCTTCTCTCTATCAGCGTGTACTTCCCCTTCAGTCTTACTGTGCACCTGCCATGTACTCTGTCAGTAAACTTGATGTACACTACATGTTCTTTCAGAAAATCCTATTGAAGCCAGCAATTCAGTGTTCCGGATTTTTTTTTTTTTTTAACTACTGCCGTAAGTAAAATCGGAATCAAGCACAGAATGCAATCATTCAGCAACACACACAAATGTCAACATGACCAAAGGTTATCTATACTGGGGAAATAGAAAGCTGGATGTTAATGGAGCACCCTAAGAATTAAGTCTTAATAAAATTCATTATCAATAATGTCAGGACTTTTAAACCTGACCTAGCATTTACCAGCTAATGCAATGACATTTCAAACCGGAAGGAGCAATAAATGGATATAAATGCTTAATAAATCACTGGAGTCAGAGGTTTTGTTGAGACATTTCTCTCGGTGGATAGTGTGCACTGGTTTGTGTGCATCCTGAGAGAATTGGACCGAGCTTTTCTTAATCTCTCCATGTAATGAGTTTTCTCTTTTTTGGTATTCAGATTAATTCTGGGATTGGGCTCAGTCCAATGTAATAGTGTTTGGTTGTCTCTAATCTCCCAACCCCATAATTCTTAATCAAAACCAAGGCAGCATTTTTTTTTTTATCATTATCTAATCCATCATGAATGAGGCCATGGATTACAACTCTGGCCTTGGCATTCTGCACGGCTGCGCAGGACACTCCTTCTTCTTACTAACCTAAAACGACCTCACCTGAACAATATTCTTCTGTGGGGCGATGCTTCACCTGTGTTCATGCCCCTGCTTGTTTCACCCACTGAAACTATTATTTGTCCTGATGATCCTGAAACGTAGAGCCCTCAACCTTGGCACTGCTGGGAGAGGTGAAAGAGAAATGGGGAGAGATAAAAGGATAGCTGCATCTGTCTGTTTGTGCCGTCAGTAAGAAGGTCAGAGATTATGATCCGTACTTCTATACCTCTCTTGCACAGATGAAGGGAAAGAGATTGACTGAAAAGTCCAGGGAAAGCATGATGGAGAGGTGGTGGTTGACATTTTAAATGTGTCCAAAATGGGGCGGTATATTGCTTTTATTGAGTCCACTTGAAGAAAAGGTCAGCAAAGCATTGAAAATCTCAATAGAGATAAATTTAGCTGGAATAAAATTTGTTGTATAAAGCCAGCTGCATTATAGAAATGCATTCTACATCAGAGAGCACTTGTAATACTCTTGTTGTGCAGTTTTATGTTTCTTAAATCTCACATATAGATCCCTCAAACCTGTTAAGTCTGGTTCACTGCACGAGGCTCTCAACTGTACATACAGAAGACTCAAATCAAAACTATGACTCCAACGTAAAAGAGTGGCAGACGTTTGAGTGTGTCCCATCCATCACAATAAGATGAACAGTCTCTCGGGCTGATAAGGCAGGTGTGTGTCAACAGCCTGTCAATGAAGACAAATGAGGAGGAGGAGGACTCTTGGAGGTGCAGAGCGTCATTTATCTCTCTCTCTCTGTTTGTCTGAGCGCGAGTGTGTGTGTCTTTCTTCCTCTCCTGCCATCTGAAAGCCTGGTTGTAAATAATTCAGGAGCAATGCTCTCATCTGCTGGTGTGCAGGTGAACTGGCCTCATGGATATAAAACTTCAGAATATTAAAGTTAATCAAATCATGAGGAAACCCTGAACAGTAATTCTTTCCAAAGAACTGCAGAGCCTGCTTCTTTATGCCTCCTTTTAGATCCATTCTTGAAAATCAATGTATACAATACTACTACTAATTCTTCTTCTTCTTCTTCTTATTATTATTATTATTATTATTAGTAGTAGTATCATAATTATTATGTTTAGGCTAGGGGTGCACAAATATAAGTATATCATCGATATCAGCATGTATTGGTTTTAAAATTAAAAATCGGAATCGGCCAACATGCTGATTTCTGCCGATATTTGAAATATTTTTCTTATTTTGAACAATGAATGCATATTAGTATTTTATGTCTCCATCTGCTGGTGGGCCACCATGATAGGAGTTATGTTAAATGTCAATTCCACTACAGGAGACTTGATGACCACTGAAATTAGGTGGATAAAAAGGTGTATATATCGGTATCAGTTAATTAGTTATTGGCCAAATTAGTTGCTGGATATTGGATATCGTCAAAAAATTCAATACCATGCCTCCCTAGTGTAGGCATATTATAAATTCTTGTCATGCACATTCATACCAGCCTATAAACAGACCAGATGGAGGGCAGACTGTTATGTCCTTTACTCAGGTTTCCAGTTGATAATAAATATAAACTGTTGTTTGGATCAGATGCAGATTGGCGCTGTCATGTGAAAACAATAAATTTGCACATCATCAGCTTTTTATGAGAAAAGTAAAATGGTCCCTTTTCAGCTTTGTGACAAAGCTTTTCTTTTGTTTGTTTTTCTAGATATTTTAATGTAAACTTTTAGTGGCTCATTTAGTTGAAGAAGCTGGAGATTTCTCTCAACCAAGAAGGGAACTCTTAATAATACTTTGGTTTATCTGAAAAGCTCAAAATCAAAGAATTTGTTTTTCACTGGATAGCACCATGATCTTCTATCTGTGGTGATAAAGGAAAAACAGCATTGTAAAAATTTTAATTATCTAAAAGGGTGTCTGAGCTATTTCTATAAAGCCCTTATAATTTACCATTTTTAGAGGGGTCACTTGAACGCATCACCTGACGTGGCATCAGGTGCTCTCATTAAAGGCAGGTGTGCTAAATTCGTCAAGCAGGAAAGATGCCAAGGGGATACACTTTTCAACCGCCGTTTCTTCGGTTAAATCTTTTAATATTTAAATGAATTTATCGCCCCATTTTTTTGGAATTTGTTTTGAAAGGACTATTTATTTTGGGGAAATGTTTGTTTTGGGTTTTTTGATTTCGTTTGAACACGACAACCAGATTTATGGTTTAGCGTCACTCAGCAGCTCTCATGCGAATCAACGTCCAGCCAAAGCACCCTGGATCATCAACAAACAGTGAGTACAACCACAAACAGGGATATCCTGATTTCTTGTCCTTACACTGGATCAATCTTCAAAAGCACTGAATCCTTCATTTCCCACGATGTAACTCAATCGTGTATTTTCTTTAGACCAGGGGTGTACAAACTTTTCTAATGGAGGCCAGATTAGATCATGTGAAAATACCTGGGGTTCACCTGCTTCTGGCATGGTGTGGGTTAATAAAACACAATTGTGAGATGACTGCGTTTCTATTGAGTGATGTTATGCAACTTGGGAGCCAGTTTCTACCTAGTGTGTGTTTCAGTGTTTCAATTGCAGTTTTGCGAATACCACCTCATGCAACATCAAAAATGTTTTGCAATAGATAGCTTTTTCAAAAGTTTCCATTAGGTGTATTTTATATCAGTGATTTCAGTTTGTGTAATTTCAGAGTTAATTGAAACCAGTCTTGTTTCATCTTTAAAAGAATTTGCTGACAGCTTAACACTTTCATTGTCAAGAATATGGCGATGCAATGCACACCACGACACAAGTTACAGTTCAAAATATAGGGATATATTGCAGTACTATAAGCAAGGCAATATATTGTGATATTTTTTAAATCTACTTTTTAAAGAAATCTGTCATAAAGACCACTCCAGCATATGCATAAAATATGAGTTAAAAAAGTATACTTTTTTAATGCAATCAGGACGGCGGGAATTAAATTTATCACAGCCCCTTTCCACTTTCACTCACATTTTGCAGTAAATTAGGGGGATAACCTTTTAGGCACCACCAGTGATTTTCACTACTCAGACATGCACATTCAGGAACATAGCCATCTTGTACCTTTTCACACATGACCATGGCCATAGTGGAATAGATGGGGCAAGGGACAGTCCAGCAGATGGTAGTGATGCAACACTTGTGAATGCTAACCACTTTAAAACACAACAGAGGAAGATGATGGGGCAAGGCCGGATGTACGTGAACACAGCAGAGTTGTTCACTTGTGTAAGTCTTGGCATAAAGCATTCATGTCCAAAGTCTAGCCTCGGGCTAAGTGTGGCCCTCAGACCAATTTTAAATGGCCCTTGGCTTGACTTTCAAAAAATTAACACAATATTGGCTAATCAAGCAAGAGCACTTTGCCTTTATTTTCTTTCACCTCACAACAGCTAGATAATCACAGCATTTGTAGACATGCACCAAGTAGGAACTACATAGGAAAAAAGTAATGTTTTTGGAAAAAAGACAGTAAATAAGCAAACTAATGATAACCAAACACCAGATATTTCCTGCAAGGTAGCAGACATGACCACAGCAAAGTTGCATGATAAAGTTGACAGCGAGGGCTACAGCTCTCAGAAGTGGTGGAAAGTTTAAATACATTTTCACTTAAAGATGAAACAGTTGTGTTGGTGTCATTTCTATGCTTTTTTTTTTTTTTTTTTTTTTTTTTACTTAACCCAGATGATGATGTGAAAGACAGCTGTCCCCCTGGTATTTCCCCATTTTTTTAAAAAAAATAAAAGAATTAAACACTAAGCACTTAATAAATCAAATACAGATTGAAATACATCATCAGTGGAGTCTGGTGATTAGTTTGCTCACTCCCCGTGAAGTCTTTTGACAAATGGATGGCAACTTTTATGTGTGTGTCCCTGCAATATTACTGCTGTCATTCACAGCACAGCTGCTCTGGCATCTTGCCTAAAATGTGAGTAGTCTTGAATAAATTTTCTAAATATCGATCCCTACCATTCACACATGACCCCATGCAGAAAATGTTCCTGAACATTTCAGGGAAAGACTTTATGTGTAAAAGGGGCTTAAGTCTGAATCCTGGATCAGTTTTTATTTTTCAGACTGATGACATCATCTGGATTATCTGGATCCTGTAGAACCACAAACATCAAAATTCAACAGTTTTTACAGGCTGAGTAGTACTCCTTGTGATGAGTAAACTTGTCCAGTGTTAATTCCGCAGAGGTCCTTTAACCCTTTTAAACCTGGAGCTACATCACTTTTCTTGTGCTGCTTTTAGGCAAGTATTTCAACTTTTGAACCCTGTACACATTAGTGAAAAATGTTCCACAAACTGCAAGAAACCAGTAGATGCTTATATATTTATTTACATAATTATAATTTTCGAGCACTTTGCCAAGTCATTTTCTTGTTGTATGACCCCCCCCCCCCACTTTTTTTTAAAAAAAATAAATAATAATAATAATGATTTGCTTGTACTTGTTACTAATTTCTTGACATTTTTTGGGCCACTACTTTAATAGATCATTGTCTTCTTCCCAAGAAATTAAAGTCTCAAACGGTCAAAAAGTCCGTCTGTAATTGCCTGAACCATGTCTGATGTAGGATACTGTAGCTTATTTATTGCAAGAGACTCCCCTTGGTTATAAAAAGTCTATCACCAGGGTTAAGGTGTTCCTGCCCTTGCACTTTATTCCCAGAACGACTCCCCAGAAGATAAACAGACTGGGATTCTCTATTTTCTTCCGCCGGTGCTATAATAGCATGAGATGTTCATTCTGAGCAACTGTCTCATTGCACAGCTATTGCAAAGCCAAAGACCATCCCAGCGGCATGACCGTGTCACTCAAAACAGTGCTGCGGCTTTGGACATTTTTGCGGGCTAAAGTCATGTCATCTGAGACATTTAATTGGGCCCGGGCCGCCACAGGGGGACAGCGGACGGCATTCCTCCAGCTGCCTGCGCCCTGTTGTGTTGCTCTCCGCCGCGTGGCCGCACTCCGTGGATAACATGTCCATGCCCACGCTAACTTGAGCTGCTGGTTGTGTGGATGGCCGCCTTGACTATGTCGGAAAACTTTTGAATATAAACTAAAATTGTCTTAAAAGGGAAGCGGAGATTAAACCTTGGAGAGTTAGTTGTGCCATGCAGCGGCTGAGAGACGACCTGTGCTGATTCTGAAGAGTCCTCATTGCGGACCGATAGGGGACAGACAACAATCAATATTGTGGACGTACTCTTTTGACTGATTTTTTTTTTTAAACTTTATTAGACGGAATTTCCTGGGACAGGTTCGCGCTGCTTCAGGTAATGATGATGTCGGCCCTTCTCAGCAGTGCATGCTGGAGACAGTCCGTATGGATTAAACTCATCATCATTATGTGGATCATAAGTCTACATTATGTTTCATTGTTTCACTCATAATGCTCTCATTTTCTGAGAGAGACTAATTAAAAACGCGCTTATTCGCTGGTGTAGAAGGTCATTGTTGTGTGAGACAGAGGGTTTACTGGGGTTAAAGCAGGCAAATGGCCTGATATAAAAAGCCTGTACCTACACTGGAGGGGGGCATGCAAAACCCAGACCTCAGAGCCAGTCTGTCAAAGCTCCCTAATTATATAATCCCACTGCAACTCTAAATGCATGATGAAACTGGTGGCTGCAGTGTGTCTGTGTGTATTCATAAAGCCCTATACTGCATTAACCCTTTGAAAACTGGAGTGACATCATTTTTCTTGTGCTGCTTCCAGATACCTTTCTCAAGTATTTAAACCTTTGAACCCTGAGCAAATTGGTGTGCTTTTTGTCAAAAACACGAGGAAATGGCAATGAGCAACAAAAAAAAAAGAAACTGGTAGTTTTAGAATTTGTTTTTGTTTTTTTTTTAAGCTGGGGCACAATGTCTAGGGAAAAAATCTATATGAAAGGAAAACTTTATAATTAAAATAAAATATTTTAAGTTATAATTCTAAAGGACTTTTCCTAAATCATTTCCTTTAAAAAACGTATTATTCTTTTTAAATGTACTTATTTAATCCACAAATTTTAGGTAAATTTTTTTACTATCTTTTTTGCTAATTTTGGGTCATTTCGTGTTCCATCGATCATAGCCATCTACCGATATTTTGGAAGAAATCAAGCCAATTATTTCAGGTTTCAAAGGGTTATTCATGTGCTTTATCAAAGAGTCTGCAAACTTGTATTTCAACTAAAAACAGCACCTGTTGAGTTCAGTCTTTAGTTTATTGTGGTTAAAATCACAAAAGACTGCAACGAAATATATATTTTATTGTTAATTTGTCAATCATTGTCTTTATTAACCAGTTAATAGTTTGATGTATTAAATGTGAGAAAACTGTAAAAAACATAGATGAATGTTTACAAAAGTTCAAGATGACATCCTCAAATGTTGTCTTGTTTTGTCCACGACCTAAAGATGTTTAGTTTACTGTTATGAGAGAGTAACAAAGCCAGAACATATTTAGATTTTTAAAGCTAGAATCGCAGAGATTTGTCTTTCTTTTTTTTTCTTTCCTAAAAATGACTCAAGCCGATTATCAGATTAGTTCGACATTTTATAATAGTTGACAACTAATGAGTTAATCATTTTCAGCTCTAAATCACAATGATGTACTAGGTTGGAATAAAACAAATGCCTTCCATATCAGATTGGACACCGCATGCACAATAATTAGGGTTGATACTCTGTAACTACTGATTGATCTGCTGATAAGATGTTTGGTCTATAAATATAATGGTGAGAAATGGCCACTACGATTTCCCAGAAGCTACGGTGACACCTTTGAAATGCTCACTCTGTCTAAGCAACTGTTTAAAACCCAGAGACAGTCAACTTAAAAAAAAAAACAGAAATGAAGGAAATCACATTCAAGAAGCTGGAGGCACTGATTTTTTTTTCATTTAAAAACTCTTAAATTACTATTAGATTATTAAAATTGCTGTCAACTGTAAGTTGATCGACTAATTGCTTCATTATTGCAAAAACATTCGCCGTCCATGAGAACCTTTTGATTGTGCTAACAGCTCTGTTTTGTGGCCTCGTGAAGGAATAAATGATCACCTCAACCAGAAGAGTGTCCCCTGATAAATCTGAAGTTAGAATTGCCTTCAGCCTCGACGACACATCAGGTAAACACACGCACACTTACAAACTGTGCACACACACACACACACACACACACACACAAACGCCTCCACACACACACACACGTGTTCCAGCATGTCAAAAATGATGGTACCAACTTATTTAGACTTTTGTTAAACCTATTACTCAATTGATCATTTAACACCTGACGAAGCTCGGGGGCTCTACTCTCACTGCATTTCCAGTATGTGTGGGACACATGCACCACATTCCTCTCACCAAAACAGAGCGGGCACAATCTGCCCCGAGCAGCTCCCTGCTCCCCTCGCACCCTATCACTTTAACTGTGTTCATTCTTCTACGCCGTAACTTAAACAGGTGCTCCCTCTATTTCTGTAGGACCACAGCATATTAAAAACTAACCACACATGCATGTGAGCAGCTGTGCACTTGCAAAACACACATGTATGCACCCACACGAGCAACTGCACAGCCTTTTATGTGACCAGAAGTATTTAATTCTTTAATCTTCAACCTGAAGTCAAAGATCTACTCCACCTATGGTCCAAGGTGTCTGTGGGGATGTTTTAGCGCAGAGGGGCCCGGCGCTGGGACAGCAGCTGCAGCTATGCAATGGTAGAGTCAGGTTTCCCCGCTAATACTAACAGTGTCCCGCTGCCTGATTCACTGTTCAGCTTTTAGAACACTGGCCTATATTTATAAGCAGTTAACACTTCCAGTCCTACTCCGCCCATCTCTGATCCCCCTTGTCTTTCTCTTTAGGAAGTGAGATGAAGGGCTGTAGCAGGAACGACACACTCAAATCCCACTCTGAACAGTGATTCATTGAAGTTTGTGACATTCTGCTTGTCATCCCACATGGCGACGTGTCCTCTTGCTGAAGTACTTTTTCATTTCATAATCAGTCATGTTATTTTGGTTTCTATCTTTCTTTTTATTCAGACCTCAGCCATCCATTTGCCTGGATTCACCTCGCTTTCCAATTAGTTTTTTGTCTAGTTGGGTTCATTTTTTTGATGACTCCTTTAAAGTAACTGTACAAGGCCTGCTTTAGTTGGTAGTATGTGTACACCTGTGTACCTTGTTTTGATTGTACCTCCAGAGCTTTTCAGGCATAATCTGACTCTACCACCCAAAATCAAATTCTGGGTATTCCCTAGACCAGGGCTGTAAAATGTACAGCCTGCAAGCTTAAAGCGGTCTTCCAAAGTGTCCAATCAGGCTCTCTGGATGACTTTGTAAAGTATGATGTCAAAGAAGTCATTAAATTTGAAGGCCAGCAATTCTATCTCAGACAAATTAAAAAATTGGAAAATGTCTTTATCCTTTATTTTTTTTTTGGGGGGGGGGGGTTGCTGAAAATAGAAATAGAAATTAAATAGTGATTCCTCACATTGACTGATAAACTTATAAACTTTACTTGAGGGCATCTCTGACAGTATAGGGACACAAAATTCAAGCATTTTTATTGTATAAATTTTGAAATATTGCAGAGTAAAAGTCCCACATTTCTATCTTGAAATGACTTCAAATCTGACAATTGAGGAGCTATATAAAACATTGTTCTGTAATTTCTGACAATGACTGAAATATATGAGTTCAGGACATCTCAAACTACACCCATACTGAAAATCAAGCATTTTACTGTTTCAAAGTTTATTAAACTGTAAGATTTGTGATGGTTTTACTGGTCTGGTCCACTTGACATCAAATTGGGCTGTATTTGGCTCTGCACTAAACTGAGTTTGACACCCCTGCACTAGATGATCGTGTTGTTGCCTCTTTGAACTTATGTTTCTCAGCAGGGGCACAGAGACTTGTGCTTCGTCTGGGGATCATCCTCTAGGCCCATCATGACTTCATGCCAGGCATAGTTATAACCCCACACTGTGTCAATCCTAAGCATGAGAACTGTATTTATTCCACATCATAATTGGCCCCATGGCTGCAGGCTGGCCCACTGATACCTCTGCTTTTAGACGGTTGCATCATCCCAGGATTCTCCACATGTGTTCCACAACTCCAGGGGGACATTACTGGCGAGGCAGAGGCTGGTGCAGACAACCTGTCTGTTTCTGTCTGTCTGGCTGCATGTCTGTCCGTCTGAATCCCTCTCTGTCTATACATCTGGCCTGTCGGTTCTTTCTGCTCACTGTGTTTGACTGTTTGTATTCTTACCCTGCGTGTCTTTCAATCTGACAGCTCATTACTGCCATACAGTAAGAGGACATGGCTCATTTATAAGTGTAGCACTGTGTTGCTATGTTGTGGTGTCATTTAAGAGGCCCCTATAGTGTTTCATTTTAGTCCATTTTATGAGGCGGAGAAAGGCATTAAAGCAACTGCCTGTAGGACAACTCACTTGGCTGTACATCAGGAACATTCAACAAACAACATCAATAAAAAAAATATCTGAGAAGACATTATGCACTGCTTTGATTTATCAAATGAAGTCATTTAGCATGCTATAAAAAATCAACTTGCAGAAAGGGGCTTGAAGGTAATCAATCACAATGAACATGTTGATGTTTTTATCGCCAAAGTGAAACCTTATTTATTAAAGAAATGGCATGATTCAGATTGTCCTTCAACAGTAGCAGTCAAAATGATGCAATGTTTCATGTTTGTCTCACTGTTTTAAAGATATATCACAGTAGTTCCCAAATTTCATGTGAAGGACCCCTAAAGTTTCATGCATTAAGGCACGGACCCCCATTTGATAAGATTTAGCTGCAGGGAATTTCATCTGAAAAGATTTTGTTTGTTTTCTATAATTGTCAACTATAGTTGAGAAGATAACCATGGAGGAAGTGGAACCTGTGATCAGAATAGTCACTCTTATGACTTGTACTGATTTCACTTCTATTGGGGTTTAAATATTAAAACAAACTGTTCCTCATTTTTGTGGAGACCTCCAGAACTCTCTTTGGTGACCTCTGTTTGAGAGCCATTGATTATATGACTATAACATGAAGTCAGTTCCCAGTGTAAGAGCTTCCTGCAATGCTTCCTGTATTTTCACAGCAATTGCAGTAGACAAAGGTATTGCCACAATCCCAACTGAAATGTGATAGAGTACTTAAACAAAAGGTGGGACTTTAATCTTTATACTACTTTATACTACATTGCATTTATCTGTGAGCTATAGTTACTAGTTACTTAATTTTATTCTTTTATATGTAACAGTAATGATCATATGATGCATCGTTACAGATAAGAATACTCAGCTGTTTATAAAATACGTAGCCCTAACTCAACTAGGGCTGAACAACTGAAAAAAAATCCAAGTCTGATTATTTTGACTGATATTGAAATTGCAATATGATTTGCGATATCAAAGTGTGTGTTTTTCTGTGTTTGTTTTGTTTTCTGGCGATCTGTATCATAGATGTCTCCTTAGGTCTGTAGAATATGATATGTAGGCCAGGACACCCCTGAAGGGTGACAATATGTCGTTTTAAATGGCATTTTGACACACACTCCTTCTTTTAACACATTTTGTGTCTCCTGATATTTGAAAGTTGCAGTTGTAGGCTGTATTGTGATTTGACAAAGTTTAGATTAATTTTTAGCCCTAACCTCAACAATATTAACATACCCCCTTCATGTTAATGCATTAATAATAATTGGCTATTAATACAAATACTGTATATGCTAACATGTCACTGTGAAAGGAACCTTTCTGTAAATAAGTACTTTTACTTGTGATACTTTAAATGCATTTTGTTGCTCATGCTTCCATATACTTGAGTAAAAAGTGAGTGCAGGGCTGTTTCTCATAAGAGTATTTTACAGCTGCAACTTTTACTAAAATACAGGATCTGAATACTTCTTCCCCCACAGCAGAAATCATACAGTGTTTGTTTTACTGTTTTTCCAACTCAACGTGTAATAAATTATATTGTAAATATTATTTTAAAGTAATGAGTGAATACTGTGCTCTGTCTCAATAGATGTAAAAGATGTGGAGGACATCCCTCAGACTTTCCCAGACCTCGAACAGCGACTACAGGTATACAGTGCACTCTAGCATTGCATACAGTAAACACACACCTTGTATTGTTGGCAGGGCAACCCAAGAGGAGAGAGGACAATTATTTTAAATCAACAGCGCTGGTAAAGAAAAGCATGACATGAAAGGAAAAATCCAAATCCCCTCTCATACGCTTTACTTAACTTTGAAAAAAAAAACTATTAGCATTTTGTGTTTCATGCCAACATAGTCCAACAATTTAATGCCAAAATATCCCCTCTTTGAAATATGTTTTGATTTTGAATACTTTTGCTCTGTTAACATTAACACTGCTGTCATTATTGCTTTCTCCACTTACTGTATTATACTGTATAGTATAACTACTTCCCAACTGAAGGCCGAGCCAGAGACATCATTCTGGAAATCACTCACTGGCAAAGAGTTGGGGGCAGGTTAATAAAAAATGTTAATTGAAAAATAGTTAAAAAATAGAATATGTCAACCAAAAATTAAACTTAAACAAGCTTGAGGACCCTAAAAGAGTTTTTGTTTTTTATTTGAGCTTGCAATCTTCAGATCTGGCATCAGACATGCTACCATTGCAGAACAAGGTCAGGCTTTCCATTCATAAAGCATTTATAAATTTCATGCAAGTCAGTTTGGGTCTCACGTCCTCAAGTACAGCAATCTCATATTTCACCCATAGTGATGTCTGCAGCAAATTTCATGGCCATTTTCCTGATACTGTAGGAGATAACCTGTCATGGATAAAATAACATTATAATGGTGCTACTGGGGCAGTGGAGGGAAGGTCAGAGGGTCACTGAAGGAATGTGTAGGAATTTGGACTTTAGCAGCCTTTTAGTTTTAAAGCTGGAGTGATGAACTTTTGTCTCCCCCCTCTGGCACTAAGAGTAATTACATAAACAATGTCACTCTTTATAATGTGTTTTTACAGGTGAATTTGGATCGTCACCTGCCCCCAGGAGCTCTCTCCAAATATTATTTTCAATTTAATCCTTCTCTATGAACGCATTTTGTTTTTAATATGGAGCATCCACTCCAGAAACTTTTCTTGGATGCCTTTTGTGTCATTACTACTACCATATGCCTAGCTGCCTGCCTTTTTTTTTTAAAAAAAAAGTTAAAATCTTTATTTCAAACTGTCCAAATACATGCTCTCAGCAAGAACCAGAATTACACGCACATACACATGAAGCATTAAGGAAAAAAGGAAAGCAGTGCCAAATAAAAAAATAGACAACAAAGTAAAACCAACTTAACATAAAATAAATTAATTTATGCATTACTTAAGGTTGCCACACCAGCCACCAAAGCAGAGTATACTGAGAAATACAGAGTGCTTTCCTTGGTAGCAATTAGCTTGATCAGCATTGTATGAACTTATTTGACAAGGGCCTGAATATAAGGGACATTCATTTCTATGTGAAAGTCCTGCGCTCGAGCTTTGATAGAAACAAGGGAAAGGGAATTTGCTTGGAACCATGTTGTGTGATATAAACAGTTTTTAAAAAATGTCTTACACTCCTTTTTTTAGTGTTTGGCTTATTCCTAAACTATCTGACCTCTTGCAGCCAGTGCCCCCCTGTGTGTCTCTGAGAGAGAGCGTTCAGGTGTACAAGGAGCACTGCAGGATGGCGAGAGAATTCCACCAGGTCAAACACGAGATCGCCGTGCTCGAGGACCACAAGTGAGTCCCATACATTTTATTTAACAAATGATAACAGGAGATCTTGTGGCTGGCTTGAACCAGAAGAAAACATTTCTAATCTGACAGTATAAACCAGCAGATTGTCTGTTGTTGTTCTGGCCAAAATGGCATGAAAGCCACAAGGAAGACATGTTCAAATATCCATTTACTGGTACATTAAGCAACATTGATTCAAGGAGAGCAAATGAGAATTTGTTTTTGTAATAATGATTTATAGGTGCATGTTTGAAACATAAACTTACTGCGAGGCACCTTGGATCAAA
The DNA here is from genome assembly GCF_008729295.1 of Plectropomus leopardus. Classification (NCBI taxonomy): domain Eukaryota; kingdom Metazoa; phylum Chordata; class Actinopteri; order Perciformes; family Serranidae; genus Plectropomus; species Plectropomus leopardus. The sequence goes on from NC_056475.1 coordinate 20,035,481, forward strand.
ATGTCCACTAGATGGCACATGTTAATAGCTTTAATACAGTGTTTATCTCGTGATCTACTGAAGTTTCCTCAAGATGATATTTAAATAGCTGGTGATGTCTGACTTTAAATTTCAGATGCATGCTCTTTATTATGATAATTACTTTTAGATTAGAATCAAGATCAAGCATGTATAGATGTGAACGTTACACTGCATTTCTTTGTTTGACTGCGGAGGATATTTAGGAAAAGTAGCACCTATGCTGGGGTAAATATTACACTAACTGCAGCCCCTGTCAGGTGTAATTGAGTGAGACCAGCTGTATGCTTTAATGCACATATATCTGCTGTGTGTGCTTGCACATAAACAGGGGTGTGCAACGCACACACAGTGCACACTGTCCCCTGTGCCCTCAGCAGCTGTGGGTAGTCTTAACAGTGGGATTTTCAAGGCCCTGGGTTTTACCCCACCACCACACCTACACACACACACACACACACACACACGCACACACACACACACACACACACACACACACACACAGACATGCACACACACAACCTACACCACTTGGCAGCTCCTAAATAGAGAGGCAGGCAGACTGTGATGGGATGAGTATAGCCTTGAGTTTAGATAAGAACATGATGAGTCAGGGTGGTAGAAACTCTTGCTTCTCTCTTTTCACGCTGTTTCTCATGCCAACATCCACTGACACATACACACACAATGATTCACACTTAAGAAGAAAAGCGAGACAGAACTAGACAGAAGTGAAGGCAATTCCACACATGGTGTTTTCAGGCTGATACCCTGCATACAATATAAAGTTTCACCAATACTAATACTTCATTATTTATCATCAAATGTATTTCCATTGAAATGTGAATATTTTTATATTTTTTGCTGTTTGTCACCAACAGTCTTGCGTGAGACGATGAATGTTTTGTTCCTTCCCATATGATTACACGCAGAATGACAGGAGAGTTTCAGACATACAGTGAAGTGTTGCAACAGGAACAACACTTTGACACACTTCGCAGGGATTTTCCGAAATTTGCTCAGTTTACTTTTGGTCAGTTGCAAATGTGTATATACTGTAGCTCTACTCTTTAAAGTGGATTTCAACTCTTTAATCTATCCAGTTTTTATGGAGTCAGTCAGTTTAATCAGTCCTGTAATACCAGATGGACTGAATCTTTTCCACGAACATAACGTCAATTTTAACTTGATACAAAAAGATTATACAAGAAGTAGCCCTACTATGAAAGAAAAAACATGAAAAACATGACTTAAAAAAATGTCGAAGTTTTTGGTAGACAGGATTATATATTAAAAATGGTGTCCTTTTTGTTTATCTTCAATTTGGCAGTTTATGAAATTTTAGTTTTTCCTTCTTTCTTTTTTTCTATTCTTCTTTCAGATCTTCGCAAATTCGGTTACATAGAAAAGATTCTGTACAATTAAAATCGGACTGAGTCTGGCTTCTTTGGTTTCTGGATAGATTCTTTTGGAGTGAAAAAGATCTCTTCCCCTTTTTTAGGCTGTAAACGTCACAAATACTCATACACCCACACACATGCGTATACACATGTATGTTTTAACTTACTTTCATATGAAAAGAAACTCTGCGCAAAAGTAATGCACCTGAAACACTTATCTTTTACTGTAAATCGCACTGTGTTTCGCTTGTGGTTGAAACTTTTTTTTTTTTTTTTAGTAAGCTGCACTTTAAAGGTCCAGTGGGTAGGATTTAGGGGCATCTTTTGGTAGAAAAGGTGTTTTCATGACCTTATAATAATCTGTTTATCTACATATGCAGCAGGTCCTTTTCCACAGTCTGCCATTTGTTCTTCAGTAGCCAAAAGCAGACAAATCAGTTACTGGCTCTAAATAAGGCCTTTTTTCGCATTTTTCACCACTAAATCCTACACGCTAGAATTTTATTTACAATTGAATGCAATCATGTTACTTATACGAAATAGAAAAATCAAGTGTAATTATGAAGTTGTGTTATACAGTAACCGCATGCCTTCCCTTTTTGTTTTGTGTAAGTCATAGAATACTAAAAAATAAATTATGCAACTCAGATGGATTTACCAGTATTGGTTAAAAACTAAAAATGGATTGTGGATGAGGAAATTCACAGAGATAAGATGAGATAACCACCATAGTTTCCACCATCAAGCAGTTATGTCTATTTTTATGATTCCTTCTTATTACTTGTGGATCTGGTCTTTCAGGAAATAAACTGTCTGAAAATGGTTTCATAGGTACGTATTTGGATAAGAGGATTTCAAATGAATAGTCCATTATAATCAAAAAGTGACTTATTCAGAAAAGCTGATTGTTAATGACAGGTCATGTTGGACTAGACAAGGTCAATTTTTCCATATAAATATAACATTTTGCATAATGTTAGCGCAAATGTTTAGCGCAAACAAACATGAGAAATGTTTGGGTTTTTTCAGACAAGATTTAAAGGGTTAATTTGCGATGCAAACGAAAGAGAGGCCCCACTAACAAAAGTAAAAACTAAAAACACTTCTTGCTCAGATTGATAGATTTTTAGTTAAGTTACTTGGTTCTTCGTATTTGTTTAATTTGCTTGTACCTTTAAGCGCAAAAATGTTTACACCACTGTTGCAAACCTATCAAACGTGTGTATGAATTTAGCTCAAATGTGTATGGCCAGAGGACTTAAAGTTTATTATGGTTATCTTTTGTCATAGTGATGTCATTAAAGCTCCAAAGACAGACTGTATTGTTGAATAGAGACTCCTTTTCTTCTTTGTTGATGCTGCTGTTATGTGACTTGGCACTTACCAGCTGTAATACAACACTGACATTCACACACTCTCAGGCGTGAGGCCATGACACGCACGTTGTACACATACATGTGCGTGCGTGTGTGCTTACACTGCCATTCGAAGTCCAAAGGCTGATCTCTTCCCAGAGTGTGAAATCACTGTTTGCCAGGCAAAGTCAGGTCATCCTGCCTAAACCAGAGCTGCAGTCATTCAATTCAAACGGCTTCATGAAGTGGTAAAAAAAATGTTAGTTTGTGTTATTTTTTTGTGGCATGAATGTACTAAAACTTGAACTTACAAGATACCAAAAGTACCATTGGAGTGAAGATACATTTGTCAGACAAGAACATTACTTCTAACCAATAACATTACATTGCAAACTTGCAGTCCTCTGTCCCAAACTAAACTGCCATGAAAAACACTGACTAAACAAAAGACAAGTCAAGTTTATTATAATAGTCTTTCCTGAAGAACTCATCAGAAATTAGGGACATTTTACTAAAGTGTAGGCCTTGTGTGTATGTAGGATATAGGATTTTGGGAGATATATTTGCAAAAATGGAACATAATATTCATTGCTTAGTAGCGTAAAACATAAACGTAGCAAACTCAAAACATTGCAAACATCAACAATGTAGCTGTCATAATCAACACTTTTATTGGGGGGGGGTGAGGAAGAAACCTCAGGAAGAGCGGCAGAGGATGATGAGGGATCCCTTGTCCAGAACGGACAGACGTGCAATAAATGTCGTAAATAACAAATTATGTACAATTGTGGCAAAAAGGAAAGAGAAAGGGAGAGGGGAGAGGGGGAGAACAACAAATAACAAATGAATAAATAAAAATAGCTCCCTAAAGTTTTACAAAGTTAGAGTTCCTCCCATCCTGACTTTCTTCGGCCCCGATAATCGCCAAGGCCAGTTATCTGTCAACCCCTAGCTTGTAATTTAGGTTTGTATCAAACATCAGTAAACCATCTTTCCTTCTACATAAAGAAAAATTTGCTCTGCACATCATGAATATAACACAGTATTTGACCATGCACCACCAAACGTCTTATTTACTTATTCCAGAGTGGTCAGGATTAATGTTTTTGTCCAGCTCAGCCCTTCCTGTAATGTTGCATTGTTTCCATGTTTATTTTTGGTTTCTCTGGTTTCCCTCACACTGTAGAAACAAGACAGCTGGAGAATCTTAATTGCTTAAAGATATGAATTTGAGTGATCGTCTGCAAATCTGCCTTTTTCTGAACTGGGAACCTGTTATGGGTGTTTCCCTGCCTCTGGCCAAGTGAAGGCTGGGAAAGTATCCAGCTTTTCACAACTGAAAAGACATAAAACGGCAACAGAAAAAAAGACTTGATAGTTAATTAATTGTAGAATTTGGAGCAATAATATACTGTTTTATGTGTTTTTTTTTTCTTTTTTTAAAAAAAAGATTTACACCACCTGCTAATATTTTTATCTAACTCATCTTTTTAGGCGCAAGTTGCTTGCAGAGATGGTTGAGGATGAGCAGGTTGCCATGGAGATCGCCCGTCTAGAGGAGGAGTTTAGGCGTCTAACAGAGGAGAACCGCACCTTGGTGACTGTGCACAATGAGCGTGCTCAGCAGCTGGAGAGGCTCTGCGTGACCACCCGAACGAGGCAGGACTCCTCGTGACCTCTGACCTCCGCGGAACCTGAGGCCTCCAAACATCCAGTTGACGCCAGGCCAGGACAACCAAGCAGAAATAAAGGCTCAGTCAGTGCTACACAACCACAGTCAGTGAATCAGCCAATTACACAGTGAGGCGTCGTATTTATTCATGTCTGAGTAATTTTTTTGAACCACTGACGTGCTGTCATCATCAGTGTGAAGCTGTTGTAGTGATTCTACCAGGCTATGACACAAGACCACTTTTTCTGGGTTTTGTCATTGTGTGATCTTGCAGAACCTTCCTGGTCGCCACTGCAATACCTTGCAGTATATTTATGTCAGCTGCTGTGAATGTGACCAGATGCTCTGATATGTCTCAGGTCCTGTGGAGAATCAGATCTTTTTACCTGAGGTCTGCGAAGGGAGCCAAAGATTGTATGATGTGGTCCAAATGACATATTTTGAGGAGTGTTTCCCCTCCCCTCTCCCTCTTCCCCACCTCCCACACTTGCCTGTCAAAGTTCCTGTAATGATAAAAGGAAATGAGTGTGTAACAGAGTGTCGGGGATCGGGAAATTATAGCCATTTGTACGAAACAGCAAAAGAAGAAGGGTGATTGTTCATTTCACAATCTGCAGTAACATAATACTGTTAGAGTTGTACTTTTTTTTGACATCTCACCCACCTGTAGATGGAGAAGTATACAACAAGATAAACTGTTGCTTATCATCCTCGTCTATTAATAAAATGCATTTTATTTTAACACCAGCATCAGTTCCTTAGTTTCATTTCTCCAAGCCGTTGCTGTTGTGTTTGCTGTGTGTTTTATGACCATAAAGCAGCACTTACACGGAAAAAGGAACTAGATTTTTTTTCTTCATGAGATTAGCTCATTCTGGAATTATGAAACAGTCATCTGATTGGCTGGTTTGGCTCTGGCAGCCTTCCCTCCTCTTGCTCTGAATCATGTGACACTGGCAACAGAGCTTTGTAGTGATGATTAGTTGTTTTTCTTCACTACCTGGCATCTCAGCTTTGACGGAGTGCTTCTTTCTTTATACAAAACTCGCAAGTTTATCATTTCACAGTTTTTCAGTTGCCTCTGTAATTATCCTAATACAAATATTTGATAAATATTTACATGGCTTCTGACAGTTACTGACACCTCAAAGGCTTTAGGAAAAAATCTAAAACTTTTAAATTTTATTTATTTATTTTTACAGTTTTTTACCTATTGTATCTTTTCCAGCAAGACATTTTCTCTCTCTCTCTCTCTAACCCTAACAGACACACAAACATGCGACAAAGACTTGAACTGAGGTTACACAGAAATATATACTGCCAGAGATATGTCACACCGAGGACCTACTGTGAATAAATAACCTGCACATTAACATAAAAGCCTCTCTCTTCTTCCAACAGGTCAGTTTCATTTGTTTACACTCTATTTACACCACTTGCTCTCAAAATGCACTCTAATTAGTCGAGTAAGTCCAGACAACTCTAAATCTAAATACTCAAACAATAGACAATATCCTGTTTAAACGCTGGCTTTATATCCCCAACCCTCACCTTAATCTCTGAATTGTGTTCGGGGTAAATCTTTAAAGGGATTTTCTGGGAAAAGCCTGTTAGTTTACCAGACAGATCCAAGGGTGGGATTGGTATGGACGGGAAAACTGCTTGCTCATCCTATATCAGCAGGAGTGCATGAGTCAGCGCTTGCTCTGTTACACCCAGAGTTGTTGCGACACACACACACGCGCGCACACACACACACAAACTCTCACTCCCTCTATCTCTCCCTCCCTCTCACATACTCACACACAGGCCATATGACTGAGTCAAGCTCAGTTTTTAGTTTGTAGCAGAGTTGAGATAAGACTTTCTGGGAAACGCAGACTAGTTGGACGGCATTCCATTTAGAAATAACCATGTAACAGCTGGGACTTTCTTTATCACACTAAGAAACTCGGATATATAAAGTCCGCCTCGCAAGGTAGGCGTGTTTTTGTTGTTATTTTTATGTATAACTTTTTTATCATGTGTCCTGGTAGAGGCGAAGTGGTTAACTTTAAGTGTGTGTGTGTGTGTGTGTGTTTGTGTGTACATATAGATGCCCCTGATGGCCACGTCTGCCCCCCGGTCGTCTGTGTTTACATTTGAGTCTGCAGTGCATTCCTCCCATGTGCTGCGCTGTCTGGACGAGCAGCGTCGCCGGGACACGCTGTGTGATGTTACCGTGGTGGTGGAGGGTCAGAGTTTCAGAGCCCACCGCTCAGTCCTCGCTTCCTGTAGCGAGTACTTCACACACAGGATCTCCTCCCTCACACAGCACGGAGCGGTCGTCACTCTGCCACATGAGGTGAGATGTCACCTCTAGACGCCATACAGACAAAAAGCAGAAACACACATATGCTGCCAAACAACAACTGTTTGTAAAAGTGAAGTGAGAAAACCCACCGAAAGGTTTATTTCCTCAACAAGTGTTGATGGTGCTTGGCTGACTGTGTGAGATTGTGTAATTTTTTTTGTGCTGTGTTAGTCTTGTCATGACCTGTCACTTCGAAAATACACAATGTCTGACTGTATTTTGCTCTAGGGGGACAATGTAGAATAGCCCTAAATGTGCTGTACTACTCTTACTCAGTGCTTATCAGCGTTACAAAGTTTGTTGTTCTCAGTGATTTCCAATCTGTTACCAGTGGAGATGGCCAATACACCACATTATATTCCCTAGTGGGGTTTTAGGAATAATAGTTGTGGAGTTAAAGAAAAAAAGAATAAGAAATCATTTAAAAAAGAATGTGTCCAACCAGTTTGGTCTTCAAAAGGAAACACATCAGCATTTTGAATTTTCCTCCCGACTAATAAGGCTATTTTAATTACCAAATCCTTTTTGAGTTTGGTTTTCTATTATTCCACAAGTACTCTGTTTCTTTTACAAATTTAATTTGCATTAATAAGATTCTCTAAATGGAGGACCCACTGGTACCCAGCTTTTGGGGAGCTGCCATAGCAACAGAAACCTGATTTTCTTGTTACATGCAGATGTTTGAACTGGAGTCACATGACTTGGATTTAATCACAAATTTGATGATTTTAGACTCAAATTGATAGAATATAAAAAAAACAACTTGCAACTCGAATAGAACTTTAACACCAGTGACTCCTGATTTCTTAGATTTTTTAGCCTGACAATACTTGATACCTTCCCCGAAGCCCAAAGATAAATACATGTGTTTTATTTCCAAAGTGTGCTGTGAATAATTCATTTCTGTTCCAAACTAACAATAACACTACTCATTCCCAGTCAGTCAACACTTAATTCCCCAGAACTGTTTTGTTTGAACCAGTCCGACAGCATCCAATCAAGTTGCAGGAGAGAAGAACCAATTTTTTACTCTGCTGATAAAAAATGAATTATATTTGACAGAGTGCGCATTAGGACTTATTTAGTACTTGAAACTCAAGGTTTAGGACTTTGGACTTATTCGTTTTGAATTGGGACTGGAGTGCCAAGACTTACTTATGACTTGCAAAATAATGACTTTGTCTCACTTCTGGTTAGATTGGTTACTGTGTCAATTAAGTCCCATAAATGCTGGGCTTTATTTTGCTAAATGTTTGTGGTTTTGTATGGTATGCTTTATTATATGACAAAGTATTATATAATTACCTATTTCTGTCCTTAAGAATGAACGTAAGGATATAAGTGCTTATTTATGTCACCTCTCCTCTTTCACAGGTAACAGCTGCTGGTTTTGAACCCTTGTTGAAGTTTGCCTACACATCCAAACTTCTTTTCGGGAAAGACGATGCCTTAGACATACGTAACTCAGCTTCCATCCTTGGTTTCAGAGACCTGGATGATGCATGCTTTGATTTTCTCCTCCCTAAGCTCTTCTCCAGAAATGAAGGTTCTGCTCCTCTTCCGAGAAAGACCTGTTGTAAGAAGAAATGCAAGAGGCGATTATCAAAGGAAGACCGTGCCTTTGACTCTGACGATGTGTTGTTGGATGAGAAAGAAGTCAAACCAGCTGCTGACTCACCATCTCAGCAGGAAGTGGCTTGGCACTGTAACAAATCAGTGAACAGCAAAATGGGAAGTCAGAACAGCACAGGCGCCCTTACACCTGTGGCTGAAGGGACAAATAACCATTTTCTGCAGTGTCCAAAGTATCGCAAATTCCAGCTGGCCTGTGGGAAAGAAACTTGTGTCACAGAGAAAAGCCTGAACAATCCAGCACCCTTAATAAAGGATGACTGTGACCTCTCCTGCTCGCCCTGCTCCAGTAAGAATGAAGCTGATGTTGAATTCCCGGGTAATTCAACCTCATACTCTACCAGACCGAACAAAGGAGGGGCCGATGAGCCATGGCAGACTGAAACACATGACAAGAAAACAGAGGATTGTGTGGGTAGAGGGGAGTCTGACGTGATTATGAAAGACACAAGTGAAATGCAGATAAAATGGAAAAAGAGGATGGATATGGAGGAAGACATCAGCTCTTCAGACAGATCCAATGTCAAGGCAGTCTCCTCTGGGCCAAGCACAGCACTGAGTGAGAGGTCTGCAGGGTTAATATTGCACCAATGCCCCCTGAAGACCTTTGGTGAGGGGCTTATGATCACTGGGTCACTGGGACACAATAGGTTCACCATGGACATTGGAGAGGGCAAGAAAACAAGGGACTCTGATGCACTAGTATCCATTCATCAAAATGGAGTGGAGCAGGTGGAAGCTGAGCATGAAAGGGCAGACGGCGAGATAGATTGTAGCTGGCAAGAAGGAGGAAAAGGAGGACAAACAGGCAGCATGGAGAGAGAGAGAGAAAGGAGCACCGTGGAAAGGGAGGTGGCTGAGCACCTGGCCAAGCGTATGGGCTCCGATGTGGGCTTGCCTCAGCTGAACTTCCAGGACCCTGATCCAGAAAGTTCCTCCGATACAGGGAACGGACAGGCACAGAGCTCATCTCTAGAGTGGCTGAAGCTCCACAACAATCTCAGCTCCGCAAGCACCAGCTGTCCCTTTTTCCGGGATCTGGACCAAAGCAAATGTTTATGGAAGGGAGCAGAGCTGTCTGAGTGCGAGGTGGTGTCTCAGTCAGGCGTGTCATCCCTGAACTCTGGGGAGGATGGAGACTCAGAGACAGAAACAGAAGGAGACAGCGAGTCCTACACAAGAGAGAGGGCCAGACAGGTGAGCAGTCAAACCACGAATCTGCTCTGCAGATCTGTTCTGTTCTTCCATGTATCCGCCACCTCACTGTGAAGTTCACAATGTGCTGAAACTAATCTGCATCAATAAGCGTCAGCAACCTGAGATTACTTCACTATGTTTGCTTTAGATAAGGGATATCAAATGAGCATTTGGATTCATTTAACAGAAAGCAGAATCGCTACGGTACCAAGTTAATTATTCACCATGTACAGACGATGTGTGTATGCTTCTGTGTCTTGCGACTGTTTGCATGTGTCTTGCTAATTAGTTCAGAGTCCAAGCAGTTGACAGCTCAGGCCGTCGAGTTAACAATGACTACAGGCAAACAACAGCTTTGAGGAACCTCTGGTGTCACTGTCCAGAAAGTGTGAACAGTGAGTGTGCAGACAAAGTTAAGGTCATTTCAGAGGAGAAACAGTGCTTTTATTTACCCTAGATAACACTACATGATTTATACTGCTCCAATAAAGCGGTGATTGTGCATTTCCTGTCACACATTGGCAGCAGCAATAACCCAGCAGCACCCAACCTCTGCTTTTAAAAGTTAACTCCTCGTTTTAAGAGTTAATAATTAATTACTTGGTAGAAATATGTTAGCTCCATGACCATTTTAACTTTTGCCTGCAAGCTCAGCAGATATTTTTGGTCATTTAAAATTTCATTGAATGATGTGCCAAGATAAGTTTCATACATACTGACAATGATCATATGTATTTCTTATGATGTTCAGACTGGCAAATCAAACCAGGTGTTTGTGTACTACAGTCCCATGTCATCCACAGCATGACATGATGCAAAAACTATACAAAAAAGCATTGATTTTGACTCTGTCTGTCATTAAATTTGCTCCTCCTGTGATGCAGATACTCTCTTGATTTACTCTTTTGTGTAAGGTTGATTTTCTGTTTGGGCCCCCTCAGGTGCAGCTGCCGTTCTCTGTCGACTGGATTGTGGATCTAAGCAGAAATGACTTCCAGCAGCTGCTGAAGCAACAGGTCTTTACACGTGAACAGCTGGAGTTTGTCCACGATATGAGACGCCGCAGCAAAAACCGCCTTGCAGCCCAGCGATGCCGCAAGAGGAAACTTGACTGCATATACAATCTGCAGTGTGAAATCAACAAGCTGGTAAAAAAGGAATATTTTTTTAATAGGTGCAGTGTGAAGGATTTAGGTGGTTATATTGGCAGAAATTGAGTACAGTATTTTAAGTATGCATTCTTTTGTGTATAATCACTTGAAAATAAAAATCATTATGTTTTCATTACCTTAGAATGGGACATTTATATCAACATAACGTAAGTGTCAGAAAAACACAGAATTTAATTTAATTTAGTATTGTTAAAGGGTAAAATCACCAGGTCTGTTTGTGTTAGGGGGGAACAGACCTCTGTCGATTATTCAGCTCCTGGTGAAAAGCTCCTGACCAGTGAAAACTGAAGGAATTCTATCTGGGAGAAGTTCAGCTGGTTGCAATCTGCAATCCTTACCACTAAATGCCACCAAATCCCCATAAATATTACACACTGTTCCTCAAAATACTTTTATAAATCCAGTTCTGGTTTACAGACCTGCTAATCAGATTATGCATGTGTGTCTCACAGAAGACAGAGAGGGAGAAACTGATGACGGAGAAGAGCCAGCTGAGCCAGCTGAAGTCCAAAACATGTCACAGTGTCTCTGCGTTGTGCCAGAGGGTCTGCAGCGAAGCCAACCTGCAGCCAGAGCAGCTCCAGGTGTTAGCCAAATACACCTCACCAGACTGCCCTCTGTCCTCCTTCTTTCCTCACATAGACACACTCCTTTCACAGCATGGGTTGCCACTCCAGCCCCAGGTTTCACTTTCAGCCTCTTTTGTGGGCCATGATATGTACGTGGCGTCTGAGGAGGCGTCACCCACCTCCAGAGGGGAAACAGTAACAGGCAATGGTCAGCATTAGCTTTAGATACACATCCAGCATATGTACAAAACCCATAGGATCAGTTATGATGTCAAACTGTTAAGTAAACCAAAGGTTCCCACCCTGCTCAGTGAAGCAGTGGTACATATACAGCAACACATGACAATAGATTTGCAACGAGAAGGCTGTAATCAGTGCAGATTTTAATTAAATCCTGCTTCCTTTTCAATTTAAAACATAAGCCTCAAATTAAGAGGTCAGAAATGCATTCCAGGTGTCCAAAACATTTTACCTTTTGTCTCTAATGACCTTCTGTGGCGAATGTTTTACGCTTTGCAAATGACTTATTAGACTTCTGGTTAAAGCCCAAAGGGACCTGCTCACAAATCAACTCAGCCAGGGTGCATGTTGGGAATGTTTAATTTTTTTTTTTTTTAGCACTGGGACAATCAAACTTTAACCAAAAATCAAAGGGAACAGTGGTCCCTATATTTATAATGTTCTTCACTGCTTAATTACCTCAGGACAACACACTTCATCCTATGTACTTCAGTTGTTTAAAATGACATTTTTATACAGTTTCTCAGGTTTTAATAGGACAAATTCAGCACACAATACCTCTCACAGACAGTGCTGCCCTCTCTCTGTAGAGTGCAGCATAAATCAGCATTTTGCACCAAAACCAGACAACTCAATAAATAGACTTGACTTAGTGTGCCATGTTTACCTTCTGGTCATATGTCTGGCTATCATATTTCAGCCTGTCATTGTGGTCCTCTGACCACAGTGACACAGCTCTTCTAGGCTGCACACAGCTCTCAGCTTTGCTTCGACTCACTAACACAGACCTCACAAAAAAATCCCCCAAACGTGTTAAAAGTGCTGTCTAAAGAAACTGCACATTAGCAGCTTTTATACATGAACAAAGTACAAGTTTAGGATAAAAGCTGCCACACTGTGTAATTAAAAACCACATTACGTGCCTGCTCTTTATTATAGCAGGTGTCTGACTCTTTTAATTTTTAAAAACATTTTTTTTAATGGAAATATTGTGGGTTATCCACAACCTGATCATCTTTGACACACTTATCCAAATTTATTTCAAGGGTCAAGTTAACAAGGTAGCATTGACTCATTGTTGCATGCGGTACAAGCATATTTATGTATATATCTTGTGTTGTGTGTACTATGGAAAGCACAACTATTCCTAGTTGCTTTGTGTAACCCATTTATTACTCAATTTCTGCAGCTTTTCTATAGAATGGTGCAAGAATGAGTCCTAAAACCTGGCAATGAGTTAGCATTTTAGTACTTCTGGTTTCCTTGCTGCGAATGGGTTTTTGGTTAGCTGGAAATAAGGTCTGTAATTTACACAAGCTGAAGAGGCTTTCACTTTTTTTTCTTTGACATAAAATACTCCAGTAAATACCCCACTCACAAACTTTGAAGCTTTTATGTGTCTTAAAAAATGGCAGTTGCTAACAAGTGACTAAATGAGACTACAGAATGTCTGAATGGTAAACACAGCTTTCCAGTCTCATTGTGGTGGTGATTTTAAGTCATGCGACCGTGGAGTAATTTGCTTTAAGCCTAACATTAGCTTTTTACTGATGGCAATAACAATTAAGCTTCAAAAATCTTAAAGTGGTGTGAAGATTATCTTGCTGAACAAAACCTGTAAGTATCATAAATGCTTGTTTGCTGCAGACTTTATTTCCTGTAATAATCCAAAATCCAGTAAAAAAAAAAAGTCCTATTGAGGGGAACCAGGGCAACTTCCTCATAGGCTTACAGAAATACGTCATCCCCTGGGCACTGTACAGAACTTTAACCTGTAACCTTTCACCCCGTTTCTCCCTGCTTATAGTAGATCTTTGACGCTCAGGACTCTTCGCAGAAAACCAGCTTTACAACCTCCTAGTGATCAAGGTTCACTGTATTATATGTGTATATATTTATAGATTTCTTATGAAAATCATTACACTGCAGCTGGTTTTAAAATTATTGTTTAAAAATAAAAAAATAATACAAAAATCACTTATCCATTACTAGGAAATGCTGAACAACCACATTGTATTTTTGAGGACAGAGTGGTTTGAGGGTGTTAAGACTTCATTAAACACAAGCATTTTTTTTTCCCTCCCACTAAGCCAACAGCAGACTGCACACTCACTCAAAGTAATGCATGATAATGCTGGTGCTTATTGCCCTCTAGTGGCAGTGCCTGTACAGTCAATAGACTGTGAGCTGTATAGATGTGTACTCAAGTATATGCTGCATAAATTGCTACTGTGTTCCTTTGTTCTGAATGCACAAAATGACCATAACAAATGGATTTCTGCATTTTTTTAAGCAAAACTGAAAGAAAAACAATCAACATTAAAACAGAATGCTCCAAACAGTAAATGATGTTTGTTGTCATCTACCACTTGTGAAGATGATTGTTAGTGCAGCGCAGTGTTATTGAAAAATCATCAGTAAGGTTAATGAGATGTAAAATCTGTCAGTGTTCAGTGCGAGTGATGAATCGCTGAGCTCACAAGGTCTTCAGAGGACTCATCTTTCAACTTTGACAGATGTATTAATGATTTAATACTGTGCTGGCATGCGTCTTTCATGTTTCTCCCTCCTGAATCTGAGTCACTCTCCCACTTTACCTCCTCTCTGTTACTTTTAAGTTTCTCTTTCTTTTCGCTCTTTCTTCACTCATCCTCTGTCTCTCTCTGGAGGCTGTTTTAATTATACGGAGACTGTTATTTCATCTCTCAAATATCTTTTATGTGAGCAAACATAGTGTAATACCCCCCTGGATGATTCCGAAACATACTAAGACCTGTTACTTATGGTAATGTTGGTCATTCTCACCAGCTAGGTGTGAACATATCATAAAGGGAGAATTAAAGGAAGATCCAGGAGGGCAAATGTCAACAGTTTGAGTTAATAGATTTTGTCACAGGGGAGTGGGAACCAAGTGTTGCTGAGGTCCCAGGACTTAAAGACGAGAACCTTAAACCTCACCCTAATAGAGGAGGTCATTTGCTTGAGAAAGTAAGTGTTCACACGTCGTAATTAAGTCTATTAAGTCTTAAATCCAATCATTCTCAAGTGTCTGCACCTACCATGCACACACACATAGGTGTACATTTTAGGGGGTGGGGGTGGAACACATCACCCTCAATATTTAGAACGTGTATAGAAGCATGAAAGTAGAAGTAAATGTCTTTAACCCATTCAGAACCCGACTGTTACAAACGACACAACAAATAATGTAATGGTGTTTTTTCCTCTAAACGCACTTTTTTTTCCCTCTAAACAATTATTAGCAACATTTTTTTCTTTTGATTAGGATGCTTTATCATGTGCATATGTCTGTCCTTTTAATGGACAAAGAGTCTTGAAGCAGAGATCACCTAATAACAGAAATGGCAATACATTGTCTAAACAGATCTTTATTCAACCAAAAACTTAAACACAAACTATGTACTTTAACATTATGATTAATAGACTAAAACATGCCTCCTCCTTTCCCACAGTCAGTCATGCTTGTTAGAAAAGGGGGCATGGCTTTACTGCAGTGCAGCTTAGATGATGTAGAACACTGTGATTGGCTAACAGATAATAAATAAATAAACCTGTGCGTTTGGGAGGTGAAAGATGGAAGTAATCATTGATCTACACATCCTCGAAAAGTTATGTCCATTAGAAGAGATGGGGAATCTGAACAGGTAAAATTTAAAATTAAATAGATTTACACAATAAATTTATATAGAAATTGCACAGATTTTGCATAAAACTCCACCAGGAAATTAAGTGTGCCATTCCCAAAATTTTCTGCTGCAGGGCCCCCAAACCCTGCTGTCTATGTATGTTGAAACAAAACCTACATCCTCCACATGTTTACTTGTATGTGTGTGTGTGTGTGTTTCTGCGTGTACACCCACTAGTGTTTTCTTTGTGGTTTTTCTGTAGAAATGAGAGATCTCAGGAAACGCATTATATGTGGTTCATTAATGTCTCACCTTATTAAGCCATACTGTCTTCCTTGGTATATTTCAAAATAAAGGAGGGTATAAATGCCAAAATAAACTTAAAAAGGGTGGGTTGTTTCCAATAATTCAGTGTCCATAACTTGTGGACATAACTTTACGTTTCTCTCAAGTGAATAAAATGCCTGTGGTGTTGCTAATGTGACAACAGATGGCACCACATGAGCAATTTCTAACAGTGAAGACGCTCGATCAGATCAGATCAAGTCCATCATCTTGAGTTCTTGTCGCTGAATTATGTCGCTTGCCAAAACACTCCATGTGACTGAGCTGGCTGTGTTCTGATCTGCTCAAACAGAGAGTTATCAGTGATAATATGTGTGAATTCAGTCTGGAAAACATTTCAAAAGCAGTCGAATGTGACCTGTATAATGCGTCTGCTTCTGTTTACCTCCATGCAGCTTTGATGAGCTGTCTGTAACCTTTTGTTGTTGTAGCATTTAAGTATTGCTTTTCTCCCTTCTCATTTTCTTCTCTTGCTACCTGCTTCTTCTCATTTCTCCCTCTCTTTCTCTCTCTGAGAAAATATGTGGGTGTTTTCTGTAGGTGGTTCACTGGCAGAGCCCGAGCACTAAAGAGAACACAATATGTTGGGCTCATAATCTCAGTAATGAATAGTTAGATCTGTGCCAGCTGTTATCACAGGAAGAGTTAACAGACCAAAACTTGGGGAATATGGTTCCAAATTAAAATAGAAGTTTGTGTTTTGTTTTTAATAACATATTTTGAAAGGTAATTAACATTCTAAAACTGCACCGTGTGCTTTGTTTAAACCAAGAGTCATTTGTGTCTTTAAGATGAATTCAGATGACAAAATTCTTCCAAAGTGGTTGTATAAGGGTTGTCGATCAGCTGATGGGTTGATGGTGGTGATGTCTTTAACGTGAGCCAAGAGCAGACGACCAAATCTAATCCCTCAGGCAGAGAATAATCTACGCAGTCATGTGGCATCCTAATGAGAACCTGAGAGTCCTGGATCAGCCCAAAGACACACACACACACACACACACACACACACACACACACACACACAGACCAATAAAACTTAGAAGCTGATCCACTGTCGCTAACAGTAAAAACTTTATTCATGTGCTACAGCGTTCAGGCTGTTCATGGGCTGTTCCAGGTGAAAGGCTAAATGGCACGAATACACTTTGGCCTTACATTATATAATTGTATTAAAAAGATGTGTGAAATTATATATTTTAATTACATTACAATAAATAATGAACAATTCACAAGTGGCGTAATCATCTGACGATGTGCAGTTTACTTGTGAGACAAAACATGCAATTATTTGCCCAAAGTATTGTCCTGCACAGAATATGTGTGAGCATGCAGCTCTTTCTTGTATAGTGTAATTCCATGCTGATGTCACATAATGCATGATGTTGCACACCCTCATGATGAGCCAAACTAACACTGAAATTGTAATCCTGTGAAGAGGGCATTGTTTAAGCTTACTGGAACTCAAACAATAACACATGACTCTGTTGTGATCAGGCTTATAAATACTGTGCAAACACTGCTGACCAACCACAGCTGGAGGAAACAATTTAACACATGGCGTTCAACACTGACCATACATTTATGTAAATGTCAACAGAGCACATGATGCATTTGATTTTATCCTGGTTTGGTGCATCTAACATTCAAGGATTTTGTTGTTTGTATAAATTTTACTTTCAGTCACTTCACACTCTTAATTAGCTGTAAGAAAAAGACACAACAGTGATGGCGTTGGGCTCAGCTTCCTTTAAAAAAAAGACAAATACTACCAAGTAATACAGAAGTGCAAAGTCACTAAAAAGATGCAAAAAACCTCCAAAAACCTCATTTGTTGAAAGATCAATAAAAGTGTTGCATCTCTGGGTGTGTAGTTGAGCCTATGCAGTTTTATATAATGTGCCGTACATGCTGTCAATCATACTGTCTAATGTCAATCAGAGAATGAGAAGCAGGGAAAAGAGAAGCAGGGGACATAATAAAGACAGACTCTGGAAGCAGCCACATTTATAGAGAGAGAGAGAGTAAAATTTTCAGGATAAGAAAAAAATAACGGAGGATGGAGTGCAGGAGAAAAGATGAGGTAAAAAAGGAACACGGACATGTAGAGAGGAACAGTCTGTGTGCATGTGTGTGTGTGTGTGTGTGTGAGAGCAAGAAATAGCTTCACACAGATACCCATAAAAAAGGATCTAGTTACCATGGATACAGAGGGTTAGGCTTTGGCAAGTGAACCTGTGAGAATGTCCAGTTTTCATCCAGACATTCAACGCAATTTTACTTCCGATGAAGACAAATAACACACACACACACACAAATTAACCAGTTCTGGAAAAATGGCAAAAACCACTTTGGTCTGATATAGTAGTTTAAGTCAGCAAACTTAAGACTGAAGGATAACCACGCTCCCCCATTGTCAAAGACACATGTCTGACATATCTTTGATCATTGAACCTGGGCTGTGCCACTGGATCTGCCCATTGCTCATAAAAGACTAGTTACACTGACAAGCTCCAGGATGTTTGTCTTTCTAAGCGTTCAACTCTCCCTCTCTTCACAGCTGACTGAGTTGTTGCTATAAATATGAATCTGTTGTGACTTCATACATAAACCAGCATTACACACATAAATCAACTCTGTAGATAACTTAGAATCATAGTTTAAAAAAGAATGCATGTGCAAAATTCACATAATTAGGCAATGTGGGATCCACTGGAAGTGGTCGATACTGCTTTCTTGGCATCTGCAGAATAGCCACAGTGAATACATTTACATGCACAAAATATTTTTGCCCTTACTCTGAAAAAGATAATATTCCTACTAAGCTGTTTACATGGCTTAATATTCGCTGTTTTAATGGTGGCATGGTGGCCAAGTAATTAGCACTGTCACCTCATAGCAATAGGGTTCTGGGTTTGAAGCCGCTGGCCGGCTGCAGCCGGTCTGTGTGGAATTTGCATGTGCTGTCCATGTCAGTGTGAGTTTTTTTCAGGTTCTCCAGCTTCCTCCAGGTTAATTGGCATCTCTAAATTGGCTGCAGGTGTGAATGTGAGTGAGCATGTTAGTATCTATGTGTCAGCTGGGATAGGCTCCAGCCCCCACAAACCTCAAGAAGTTAAGCAGTTACCAATAATGAGTATTACAGTTTACTTGAAGCAGTGCTTACAGTTTTCCAGTTTTCCACCAGTGTCGGACTTGTTCAACTGTGCAATCGCAGCCATCCACTTTCATTCCTCCAACCACCCTCTTGAAAAGGTCAGTATTGCGATATTTGCACGTCTAAAAACCTATTCATAACCAAGTCTTTTATAATGTTTAGCTGTGTTTTTCCTCCAACCAGAAATGTCCTTTGCCCTTTTCTTTTGGCCATGCACCTTAACCCCAGCCTTACATACTTAAGTCTAATTACTTTGTGTGCAAAATATCTATGACAATGCACTGAGCTAACCATAAACAGGCAAATGCAAACTGTGGTAAAAGCCCCAGTTGAGGCGCATATTCCGAATGCACTGTAAACATGTCCAAAGACTGCTGTTCAAACCCAACCTATACTGACATATCCCACACGTCAGAAAGTGCTATATTTAGAACAAGGCCTAATGCAGAATATCCAAACAGAATATGATGTGTATATAACATACATCAAACTCTGAATATTTTCCTTTTTTGATTAACAGTGGAATCTTAGTGTGCCTATAAACCGAGCCATTAATTTCTAAACCGAAGTTGGAGGTTAGGGTAAATACTTGTGAAAGGGACAACAACACAATCACATTTGCTTGAAATGGCAAACAACCTTTGCAAGACTTCTGTCTTCATCCTGCAGTTACTGCACTTTTGGGTGTGCTGCATCAAACCTATTAATAGGATCATTTACTCCATTGGTTCAGTTTGGTCCAACAGTTGTCAGTCCTTTTCCAGGTGAACAGTTGTGAAAAGAGAATGTAGTTCAGATAAAAGAGAATAGTCCCAGAAGGAAATCCTGACTGTTTGATAGTTTGAATAATCACATTTGGCGTGATACATAAATACTTGTTTGTCTGACAAGAACTTTAAACTCACATTATGATGAGTTTCCAAAACTGTTAATAAATGTTTAACTTCTGAGTCCACATGATTTTAGTTTTTCGAGTTCTGGTCTCTTGTAATCCAGTACTGAAAAGACAAAGAAACATGCGCCAAACTAAAATGTTCATCTCTAGTTTGGACCAAAGAAGTCAGACTATATTGTGTCCTTGTGGTTTGTCTGTCCCTCTTTTCCCAAGTGTGTCTCCACTCTGATCTGTCCCACCATTGCTTCCTCTTTTCTTTACTTCAGGCAGCCAGAGCAGCTCATCTGTCTGTTGGAGTCGAACTGAGGTGAGATTGTGTCCGGTATTACGCTTTTCAGGATGTCATTCTCTGTGGCCATGATGTGCTTGACCAGGAAGTTTGCAGCTTCACCGATGTTGAGATTATCCTAAAAGAGAGAGGAAACTGTAAGGTCTGACTCCATTACTTCCATCTGTAATTTTCTAAGTTATATATTCTGTCTGATATTTAAATTGTTTATATTATTGTACTAGGACAATTACAGAGAATGAACAACATCTGCCACCCCAAAAAAAGATTTGCCAAGTATGTTCGCAATGTGGTTAACTGCTATCACCTTCATGTGAACACCATGTGTGCACCTTTATGTGTTTAAACGACTTCAAATGTACCCTGTCAACATTTTTTTTCCAACTGCTACCAAAGAAGAACGTGTATGTCTATTTGCATTGCCCACCTCTGGCACTTCTGGCTTAACCTGCACCTTTTGACCTTTGACCTTTCAGAATGTTGAGTCTTGATGCCATAAGAAAAGCAAGCGCACTTAGGCGGCTCCAACACAGTGGTGTCAACAGAAGATGTGTGAATGAAGGTTACTTTTGTAGAATGTATATCTGTATGCAGATACAGCTGAGTTTTAGGGGAAGGTTAACTGAAACACTAATGCATCACAAGATTCATTTGGTGGGTCCATCCTTACAAACCCATACTGTAAAACAAAAAAAGAATCAAACCAGCATATCTATATTTTAATTCTAGTCCGGATACATGTGTTTCTGAGCATACTGTCAGAATAACGGGAAAATATGTGATGTACAAAACATCCATAATTCTCTATTTCAGTTTGATTCTACTGCCATAAGAAAACCAACAAAAGTTTAATAAGGCTTCATGACATGTCAGATTAAGCAGATGCAAAAAAGTTTATGTGCCGTGGTAAAACAGTTTTGATGTAACTTTGAATCTACACATTAAGTAACTCATTAAATAACTTTTCTTGGCTTGGAAGCAAAACTCCCAGGCAGCAGAAAAAACCCATTAACAATCCTCTAATACTTTTAACTTTTCACTTGTTTTGACCCTGCTTTGTAAATTTATCTCACAGAGCCACTTTTCACGGGGATATGAAATTCCAGTTGGCTCTGTGGGGATGTTTTGCACTGACTGAAGTGACCTGAGTGGGAGATTATCTCCACTGAGTGTGTCAGCTGCTCACAGCAAAGGCCTACAATCTGGCTCATTCACTGGCATGCTGATGATTAATTAATATTTCTACATTTGGAGAAATATGCTTAATTGCATTCTTGCTGTGAGTTTTATAAGAAGACTGATTCCACCCTCACGTCTGTTGAATATGAAGCTACAGCCAGCAGTCAGTCAGCTTAGCTTCATGTAAAATTTGCCCTCCATCACCTCTAAAACTCAATCATTTATACTGTATGGATATACCAGTTGCAACAGCGAAGCAAAGGCCGGTATTGTTTTGAATTCATGATTCTGTGTGTGTCATTATGGCAAAATGTGGCCCTGGTGACACACGGGAACTACCACAGAAGCTGTTTTGAGAACTTTGGCAGGCATATGTCTGTCTGTTTGTCTGTGTATAGATTTTGTCAACAAGATAACTTTACAACCGTGCAAGATAGAATCATGAAACTTTACAGGTGTGTAGATGGGATTATAATGAAGGCTGAGTTTTAAGATGGTTTTGGTCTGAGCAAGATGGCCGGAAGAAGGGCATGAAAGAAGTATAGAAAGGGTCATTGGCTCGCCCATTTTACACCCTGTCTGACAATTGCAATCATGGGTGTAAATCATGGATTATGGATTGCGCTCATCAGTGCGTCACTTCATGCTGCATATTGGTTGGTGAGCAGTCGTTGGTCGTAACAGCAGTCACAAAGTGATATGATCATCCCAAATTTCAGACGCTATCAGAATTTGATCCCAGGCTGTCTTTGATTGCAAGACCGTAACAACTGCCATCCTTGAGCCTTTCTCATTGTGCCATGTAGGACCACCGTTTTAGAGCCATGACCAACAATATTGCCACATTTTCAGGTCACCTTTTGTCTGGGACAGCCCAAAATGGTGTCCTTTTTGGATTTCTTGCCATAGTTTGTCCCTGTGTTTGTCGTTTCATTCTGTTTTTGTTTTTTTTCTTTTTCAGTTTAGTTTTGATTCTTATTTCTTTTGTACTTTTTAGGAGATTTTTTTTTTACCAGCATTAAAGCTCACTTTTTGTTATAACCATCTGCTTGCCTGCTGTTCTGTCTTTGGGTCCTCATTTGAACTCAACACAAACGCAGTAGTTTATGAATCACAAATGACTGACAAACAAGAACACCTGTGCCACTCTGGTCTCACCTTAGCAGAGGTCTCAAACCACCCGACGAAGCCATGGTCTTTGCAGAACTGGTCCATTTTGATGCCGTTGTTGGTCAACTCTCTGCCCTGGTCACACTTGTTAGCCAGCAGCACAGTGGCAATGCTCTGTCCATTAGTCAGCATCAGTTTGGAGTCCAGGTCCTCTTTCCACTTGATGACGGCCTCAAAGGTGGTGGCCCGTGTCACATCGAACACTATGAAGGCTCCCATCGCTTCACGGTAGTACACTCGAGTCATGTTTCCGAAACGTTCCTGACCTGTGATACACACACACCGAGAGCTTTATTCATAAGTGTGGCAACACTGGTGTTCTGTTAATGACAGATTCTTATTGTTTTCCTGCATTTTTGCAGCATAACAGCTAATGCAACTAGCATTAAGACTGCAGTTAGCAGAGCCCGAATTCCCATGAAACAGCACATTCCTGCGGTCTTACTGTCACGTTGCACATACTCAGATGGTCAATGTGACTGCTTGTTCCAGCTGATAATAGGCCTACTTAAATTAAACCTGCATTTCGCCCGGCCTGCAATGAGGATAAACCTTGACCCAGACTATAATGATATTCATGCAACTTTTCTGTGAGAATACATGTGAAATGTTTGTGTGTAGGTATGGGTGTTTGTGTGTTAATCCATGCTTGTGTATTGTGCCAGGAGAGGAAATTAGGTGCTTGAGGAGCAGGTTAGAACAGCTGTCAACATGACATTCCCTGGGGGAGTGTGTTCAGCTGTCTGCTGTCTAATGTGAGCACTTGTTGGTCAAAAAAAAATATGAGCGTGTAGGTGTGTGCTTCCTGCTTGTTTTACATATCGTGCCCTCTCAGCAGAAAAGTTTATATGGTAAATAAATATTAATGCGTGGGAGTCTACTTTTGGCTTAAATAGAATTACATTGACAAGGACAAAATGCTGCTATTTGCTTCACAAATAAGAGGAAATGGAAAATCTGACAGGACGCGGACCGAGAAGTTCCTCCTTTCGTACGGGACAACTATCAATGACTTTCGTCACTCACATGGACCTTCATGTGCGGTGGTGTGACACACAGACACACACTGCACACATGTCACTTGACACACTGTCATTCAACAAACTGATGGTGCAATTTATAGCTTTACATGACTTCAAAGTACAACATGTAAAATTTAAGACTCCATATATAAGAAACCAGCACATCTCGGCCCCTACAAAAGTCTATCCTTACTCCTCTAAGATGAATTTCAAACAGGTAGAGACTAAATCAGATGTGACTTATAATTGGATTTGACTGCTTGAAGCATGTGCCTGCATGTGTGTATGTGTGTGTGTGTGTGTGTGTGTGTGTGAGAGTGACTAATGATGTTTTGGTTTTTATTTAGGCTACAATGACACTCCTGTGACTGGCCTTTAAATCTTCCTCACATGGGCCTAATCACATGATGCTGCACTATATCCTAAACGAATGACTGGACAGCAGCATGCTGGTCTTCCCTAAGCAATGTTGTCATTGTGAGCATGTTAGTGTGTAGCTCAGATCACCACTGAGCTGAAGTGGAGACTCAGAGAGCCTTTAGCATGGCTGAACTCTTTTTATCCACAGGCCAGCTCTTTCAATTCAAAGTAGACAAGAAGTTGAATCCATCTACCACCTCCTGAGTTTGGTCTGCTACATTTGATATGTACAAATTTTAAATTTTCTATCAATTTTAGACATTATGACTAAAGAGGAGGTCAGGAGAAGTCAGAGTGGCATCATGTTTTACTTTACTTTTATCCATCTTATCCATTTATCAGCTAATTTTATTTGTAATAATTTCCATTTATCATTGAAGTCACAGTGTAGCCATAAACTTATCTTAACTCATAAAGGATATATTAACGTAAATATTCATTTGGCATGGTTTTTATTTTGGTATTGTTACATGTTTTTTGTTAGTGTTTTGGGATATTATTGTTATTAATTAGTTTCATGATTTCAGTTATTGGGAGAGTTGGGTCACATGGATATGAGCGGTGACATTCATAATCTACATTAATATTTGCTTTTTACCTGTGTCAGGTTGATCGGTGAGAGGGTGAGGTGGGTCGCCGCATTTTTTACTTTCTTTTGATTGCTGTGATTAGTTTGGTTCTGGTTGGCGTGTCACACACTAGACCAGGCTCAGCCTTAGCCTCTTGGTGTATTTTAGTTTGTCCTGCAGTCGCTACACACAGTTAAGAATATTTGGTTAGTTTAGTCTGATGTGTCTTTTTTTTTTGCAACTAATGTTGACCTACTCCACATCACTGCTACCTCTCATTGTTGGCCTTGGAGCACCTGACTCTGCCATACATGTATAAATATAGCAACCGGAAGTTTTTGAGGTTATAAGAGACAATTTCATGTGTTGTTTAGTTCCATTTTAGAAATGAATACTTCCAGTCTCAAGTCCGTGCCACTACCGATTTCAAAAGTGTTCAATCAGAAAAAATCTCGCTGGAAATTTCACCATCAGTGTTTTATGAGGTGAAATAAGTGCATGTGTTTGTTTGTTTTTTGTTGTTCCCAAATGTTTTGGTAAAAAGAACAAATATATTGGGTAAAAAAACTGAACTGAATCATTTCTTGAAGTGGTTCATTCATTTCTTAGCTTAGCTCCCAGTCAGTTGTGAGTGAACGTGACGGCGCTCAGTGGGTGAATGTTCAGTGATTCGTTCCCTGACTGAGTCCTGAGTGGGTCGCTGAGTCGTGCAGGCCCACCCCTCCCCTCCCTCTAATGTCTTTAAGACTCAGAACTAGGATCAAATATCTATTTGAATAATTAGGTGCTGCAAAAGTATACACGCTGTACATAACAAGGTAGGACTTTAGCTTTAAGTTTGCAAATAGTATCTGCTCTCAGTTTGTGAAGTGTTTCAGATCAGTGAGTGGGATTCCTTGCAGTCTGAGCAATTCTGTTAAATCTTTTTACTGAATAGATTCAAGTAATTCAGTAAACTCAAAAGAACAGCCTCACCCATTACTACTGCGTGAGAGTGTGTGTGTGTGTGTGTGTGTGTGTGTGTGTGTGTGAGAGAAAGAGACTCTTATTTGCAAGATACCAGCTCTCCACAGTGACAAAGCATCTTTGAGCATGTTTCATAATTTTACGACAGTCATGCTTTCACCGTTAATGTGAACATAATCTTATCTCCCCAGACCATCATCTTTTCGAGAACTATGACAAACAGCTTGAGCAACGTTCACATTTTTTTAATGAAAGGGTTAGTTCTTGCACATTTAACATTAAAACACTAAATTAAAGCTATAAATATATAGCCTACACACAGACACAAACATATATTTATATTTGTAACACAAATGCACTCAACTAAAAAAGCTGCATGAACCCTGCAGATGACTAGACGGCCATGGGTTTGAATTTTAGTGATAGGCTTTATCCAGCAAATAAAGAAAAATATTAAACTTAAGTGTCCCACCTGCAATGTCCCAGAGCTGGAGCCGGACAGTCTCAGAGTCCCAGTTCAGCACCTTCAGGGCGAAGTCCACTCCGATGGTGGCTCTGTAGTTGGTGGAGTAGGTCTGATGGACGTAGCGCCTGATGATGGAGGTCTTTCCGACCCCCAGGTCTCCGATAACCAGCACCTTGTACAGGTGCTCCTTGCGGAGACTCTGCATGCCGTTGCAGTGTGATGAGGTGCTGGTCATTCCACTTGTCGGATCTCAGTGACGCAGCAGCTTTCAAAAACTCTGACTCTGTTTGAGCGCAGTTTGAGACTTCGTCCCCCTGATCCCGTTGATCCCGTGTGCCTCCCTCTCTGCGCAGGAGCCGCCCGCCCTGTGGGGAAGTGTGCAGTCTGCTCGGGGCTGTGCTCGGGAACTTCTGACCTCGCCTCGTCACCCTGTAGAGACGAGAAGTGCGCGCTGTTAACTCAAGACACTGTATTCTAGTTCCTGTTAGAGTAAGTCTCCACCGTACAAACTGCCACTTTATGTCACTTTTGCTATATTTTAACCTTTTGTGTGCTGCGAAACAATCGCCTCCAAGTGTGTCTGTTTAGATGCAGCTTAAAAAATACAGCCAGAATGCAAATAAGGTTGTAATGTTACTTAATAATGAGCATAACAAATAACTATAATCATTGTAATATGCCAACAGCAGGAAAACGTTTGCTTTTGTAATTGTGGTAAGATCCTATTATAGAGTGATTATTGAATTGAATTTATGTACAGTACTGAGCAAAAGTCTTTGGCCACCTTAAACGTTGTTCTTTTAGCAAGGTTATATGATCATACATATTTATATCTCAGTAGTCTCTTCATAAAATACAACCAAAACATCCAGGATATATGTATATAGTATTAAAAACGCAAATATTTCAGAATAAAACAACCTTGATAGACTTAAGTTGTAATTACTTAGAGTGACCTTCCTTTCTACTTTGCATGTCTTGAACTCAGACAATATGAGATTTACAATATTAATATTTTGGGTGTATTTACACCAGGTTAAGTCAAAACTTCCTTTTGATCTGGTTACAATTTCATGTGTCACAGTAAATATTGACTTCAATCTGAAGAAGACATTTTGTTCTGTTTATTTTTGTTGTTTTAATGCATTGCACGTTCTCTGTTTGTTGTTCGTATCTTAATAAAGAAACTTTAAATAAACAAATAAATAAATATCCTCATTACAACTTTGCTAAAACAACAAATCTATGGTGGCTCAAGACTTTTGCACAGTACTTGTAAAATGCTTCATACCCTTTCCCCACTTTATGCCTACACATCCAGCTGCTGAATCAGGCATCAGTGTTGGGAGGGTTACTTTTGAAATGTAATAGGCTACAGATTACTTGTTACCCTACTAAAAAGTTATGTAACTAATTTAATTACTTCACCAAAGTAATGAAATGTAGTACTCTTTGATTACCCTGATTATAACATGAGCTCCTTAGGTTATCATAGAATATCATATGATTCTGCTTGGCTTTTAGAGACATTTGAGATTGTAATTTGGAGACACTTTTAGAACAAAACGGCTCAGAATAGAAACATGTGTGTGTGTTCATTAAAAAAAAATAGCAGGTAAAATATAAGTTGCATATAAATGTAGTGTAGTAAAAAGTACTACATTGTAGGTAGAGTTATTCAAACCTTTCATTGGTCGATTGTATGTAGCGGATATGCCTTACAATCCATCATGGATTTCCTGTTTTATTTTGTTAACCTTGGAGTTTCCTTGTGTCTGTGAGAGTTACTTCCACCCTTAGTTCCGCACCACCTGCTTTCAGTCAGTTAATTACCTGTCTTGTATTTAAACCCTACTCATTTACTCACCTGCTGTCAGTTTGTCATGTACTCTAGTAGTCTTCCTTCCAGCAGTTCTATTCATGACTTCAACCTCTGTTTTGATTTTGGATTTTTGCCTCTTCCCTGTAAGTTTTGCTTCTTCCCTGTTTTTTGATCTTTTCAACTGTTTCTCTGTTTTTTGCCCAACTGCTTGCCCCTTGTCTGTATACTGTTGCAATGTTTTTTGTTTTGCTTTCCTGTTTATGGCCCTGTTTTGGATTGAACTTTTAAAATTGGATTTTGCTTTTTGCTTCTGATTGTTGCATTTGGGTTGATTACTGTCCTCTGGCCCTCACAATATGTTTAAACTGAACGTTTCGACAACACTGAGGTTGATGGGTAGTTAGGTTTAGGCAAAAAAACTCAACTTAGTGAAGTTTAAAAAAAGATTAGGTTTTGGCTTAAAATACCCAGTTTTGCAGGGCATGATCTCCACTGGAAAACAACTATGTGCTTGTGAAATGCTTTTCATGGCCTTATCTAAAAAACAACCCAAACTGCTTTTTGTGGCTCTAAAGGGCACAAAGCAATAACTCACAACTGGCTTTTTTGTTGTCCCAAACAGTGGCCTGCAGCTTGGCAGGTGTGACACCACAAGGTTTCCCACACATTTCATGGACAAAAGTTTCAAAACTTTTTCACGACTTTTTAAGCACCCATAACAAATTTCACATATAATTTCTGTTAGCTTGCACACATTAAGGGAGAGACAGAATGTGGGGAGAAAACTATGAAAGTACATGGTTGTAAACAAAGCACAGTCACTCATCAATGCATTTACAGCTACGCTACGTTGACAGCTATTTAAAAATAAGTTGCAGTTATGATACATTACATGGAAGGTTGTTCATAAAAAATAATTGTAATAATTGTATCACTTTTCCATGACTTTTCCAAAATGTTCAATGATTTTTTACTAATTCCATGACTCTGCCAGGCCTGGAAAATGTGATTGCAAAATTCCATGACTTTTTCAGGTTTTTCATAATTGTGGGAAACCTGGCAGGTTGTGAGACAATGGGCCCCTGGGCACAGATTTGCAAAAGGCCCCACTAACTCTCCTCCATAGGAGCGGTTTTGTGTCTTTGCGGTTGTTTTGTGTCTCTTTCTAGCTTCCATGTACTGTATCTTTTTGGTGCATGTTAATTTATGTGTCATTTTGCAGGTGAACTATTGAGGCCCCTGGATCTGTGCCTGGTACGTCTGTCTTGTAATCCACCCATGTGTGTAACTCCATCCACTGTCCCTGGCAAGTAAGCTCTTATATTATGGCACTTTAGAAATGTTGATATACTGATGAAACTGGTGTAACATATTTGTGGTTTACAGAAGCATTTGCTTGATTTTCGATTCAGCTCTGTTTGTGCAGCTGCATATTGTGTTTGCTCTCTGGGGGAATCAACACAAAGGCTATAATGTCATATGAGAGGCTCCTCATAAAGTGATACAGGACATGTCTACAATTGCATCCAACTGCTTTTGGCCTCTTTGTACCTTCTTCAGGTGTGACTGAGGGTCAGAGTAATGGAGTTAAAAATGCGTCTTCACAGTTGCCTTTAATAACACATATGATATGGCAAATCTGAGATAATTAGTACTGTGATTGTTAGTATGTTTTGGCCTTGCTCTCTCCCTGGATTCATTACACTCTAACTATAACTTAACCGCCATCTTGTGAATGTTAATTTCACTGAACAATTTTTGTCTACGGTATACGGCATAGGAAATTACATCACGTTATTTAATAAAGAGTGCCCCAGAAACCCTATTTCCCGCTAGGTTTAATAATTATCGCACTGTGATTTGACACAATTATCTTATTTAGAAAAAGGTTTGTGAGTTACATCAACTTAGAAGGTGTAAAAATAACACTGCACATGATCTGGTTTATAACATTAAAAAGGGTGACTCTTTAAAGCGTGAGCGGAAAGCATAGAAATTTAGATTTTCAAGTGTCATTCAAAAGTCATGTTGGGACATTTTCTTCCAGTTACAGTCATACAGTACTTTTGATTTTTGAGAATTGAGATCAAGTATTTTTCCTATCAATGGGAAGACAAATTTCTACAATGTGAATGAAGTATCCCTGCAATATAAATAAGGAGCATTTGCAATGAATTACAAACAACTGCACAAAAATGTATCGCACTTTAGATGAAACCTTTAATGCAGAAGAAGTCTAAATTGTAAATTCTGGCTATCTGGAAGGCAGCTAGAGATAAAACCAAGACAAATGTCTATGGAGATTATATAAGTGAATTACTGGCATAGAGCGTAGTATTCATCTACAAAATTGGCACAAACCTGCATGCAAATATGGCAATTGTCTAAGATGAGTTTTACATCGCAAGCCAGTAGAAAAACACTTTCTGTGTAAACATACAGAAAAAAATAAGGACTGAAGGATAGAAGCCAGACAAGAAAAAAAAACATCTGATAAACAAGCATAAGCAGCTCCCACACGAACATCATCATCTGCCAGCCTGTCAATCTATACTGTCATTCATCTACATCCTCAGAGAGGCCAAAATGCAGATACAAAACAAGAATATTCATTGAATATGATCAAGCATAAGAAATAATATCTCATAAAATATTATAAAAAACAACATCCTCTTTATAACGCCTGAAAAATTAGTCCATTTATAGATACACAATGTCATTTACTGCAGGGAGACATTGGCACATATGTAGGTAAAAAGCCAGGCTAGAAACAACTACTTTGCAATAGATGTCTGAAAAATCCAGCGCACTTTCAGTTCTCCTCCCAAAACAAATCTTTAAAACGCATTAAAACACTGACAGTATCATTACCTTGCTACTGTATCTATTCATCTTATTGGTTTCACATGTACAATATCAAAACTCATTACAAATATAACTTAAAGAGTGCAACCAAGTCTTGACATCATGCAAACGGGAAACACTTTTGATGACGGCACTCGTTCAGCAGGTAGGAGTTGAAGTCAGAAAGCGTTTTGGTTCATCCTGAGGTGGAAGATTGTTTTGGTCCGCTTCGAATTATCAAATACATTCAGCTAAGTAACATCCAGAGAAAAGAATTACAGAAAAAAAAGTAGTCCATAAGCTCTTTGTGGGTTAGACTCCTGATGATGTTGAGACAATGTCTTATATTCCCTTGAGATGTAAAGGTCCTCTCAGGATGGAAAGCGGGTTTATTTTCAGTAATATGTTTTATTTCCAAGAAAAGGGAAGTTCACTGATCTCTCCCACACACACAAAGCCTGCTTCCTGATTTGCACAATCGCACAGCATCTTTACAAAATGCTCGATTATGCCCTCCAGAATCGACAGCTTATTCGAGGGCAGGAAAAATGTGTCCCATATGACCTTTTGATTTCAGTTATTTGAGCTATTTTCTTCTGGACAGATGCCTTCATGCTGATACAATCTGCATCCACCTGGGTCTCAAAATATTAAAAATCAGGGCAATTTGTCAGTAAACAAAAACATCACATGTGCATAAAGTCAACAGCAATAATATACAGTAACAAGTAAGAAAAAAATCACTTTGTGTTAAAGATAATATGTGATGCAAAATATACAACTGAAATACGACTATCTTTAATGTTATATCTGCACTTATCTAAAAAATCAGATGCCATTCTGAGATTCAGTATATGAGCCATAATCCAAAGAAACACTGAAAATAAATATCTGGTAAATTTTCCAAACTGTTTAACCATTTAATAATGAAGTAAAGTGTAATACGTGGTTTTACATTTGTTTTTTCAGCTTATCAGTGTTTTCTTTGGGAGCAAGAAAGCTGTGTCAGTCAGTATAGCATTTAGAGGTATGTAAAATGCCCGTATGTGTGTTTCAGTTTGTCAAGTTCTCTACTCACTTGGAAACAAATGATGAAGCACTGACTTTGCTCAGCTTATTTTCAGCATTTAGCATTTGCAGTCTTGCCACTGGTATTTTTCTCTCTCAGTGGAGGCATGTATGGGTGCATTCAATCCAATCTGAAAATGAAAATACATTTTAAAAACTGTTCAAAATTCAGGATATCCACATGTAGAAAGGCATCCAAGAGTTTGGTCCAGGCTCAAGCTTTGTCTTTTGGGGTTTAAAATACTCCAAATGGACAAGGAGGGTGCAGAGAGAGCAGGTTTAGAGAGAGGAGGAGCTCTGGCTGTAGTGTCTCAGCAGCAACTGGCCGTATTCAGCCTCAGATGGAGGTGAGCTGCCGCTGGAGCTCAGAGATGAGTCTCTAAATGGGGAAGGAGGCGTCAAAGCCACCAGCTCCTCCATATCCTTGGCTCGCCTGCTGCTTACGCAAGTCCCGGCCAGGTGCTCGTAAATCTTACCTGCTGGTCGATTCTCGCAGAAATTGGAGACGGCTGTGACCTCTGCGTATGTGGTGACAGTGGATGGGGCCTGTCTGCCTCTGGATGTGAGGTATTGAGGTGGGCAGGGGGCGGCGTCTGCAGCTGCAGGCAGAGCAGTGGTGGATGTGGAGCTGACTCCCCCTGGCAGCATCATGGTGTTCAGCTCGCTGATGTTGGCCGTGAAGCGGTTAACCACGCAGCTGATTTGGTCCATGATGGTCCCCTGAGCTTGGCCGCCAATCATGCCTATGCCGATGTCACCCACTCCGATGACGCTAATGTCACCTCCATCCACCATACCAACACCCTGGCTGTTATCCCCACCTCTTCTTCTCACCCCAGGGTGCTCAGGTACGTAGGTGGGTAACGCCTGTCCCTCCTCTCCTGTCTCGCCTCCCTGGAAGCCCCTTGGTGACTGAGAGGGGGAGCAGTTGAAGGGCTGAGACACCTGTTGCTCTTCATACTGCTCTTGGACACCAGCATCCGCAGGTGTACCTCCATCTTTAGAGAAAGGCTTGATGATGGCGGTTTGGTTCACCTCCACTGCTTGCTTTTTCTTGACATGAAATGACATCCTCTTCCATATGTTTGGTCTGTAGGCCTGCTCACTCTGAGCCCATGTCACTGATTTCCCATTGGAACTGCAACACATATAAAAGACATGTTTACATTTGTTAAAAGGTGATGATAAATACGACAGATCCACTGTGTAATACTGCACATCTTCTCATGTTCTACTTCTTCGTGTCTGTATTTCTACCATCCCCCGTTCTATATTTTGCTGTCTGTGTAATTTTACATCTCCCTCCATTTTCTTTTTATCTTCCCTAGAAAGAGAAATCCTTAAAGGCAGCGGCTCTCCTGTGGGAGTACTTAACCCAAATGAGGTAGCCTTTTCTCAGCTCGGGGAACAGTTTTTCTTGGCGTATTCAGCCTGTTGGAGTGGATTCAGTTCTGATTTACCAAAGACAGTTTAAGAAGGAACAGGGATAGTTGTGTTCTTGGAAATATCTCAGCAGTTTCCATCTGTACAGATGGACTCAGGGGTGTCAACAACTAAAATATGTGGCTGTAAGGACAGAGGTGTAGATTGCCTGATGATAAACCAAGCAGGTAGTCTCTCCGCTATGACTTCCTGCAGCTTTCTGCTCATAGCCCCTTCCCCCCTTTTGTACATTAGACCATTACTAATGAAGTCCTTACATAAGTTAAGATGAATTATGCAAACCATGATTATGCCAGTATCTTTTATAGTATCTTTATTAACCACATCTGACAAAAATCAGCAAAAAGGGAAGCCAAATTCTTGTCTAATGAATATGGCAATTGATGACATGATTGTATTACAAAGTAAATATTTTATAGATAGCCAATGATGACGTCTTTATAGAATTTTGATTGTCTAAGAACAATTCCCTGCCACGTTTTTATACAGTTATCAATGGCAAAAAATAAGCTGACACTAAAAGTGCTTTCTCTTATTTAAATGTTGGACATGCAGGAGAAAAATGATTTAAGAGTAGCAAAATGTATTAAAAAATATATATTCTATATACTTTCTATAAAAACTAAATGAGAACTACCTTAGGGAAATGCATTTTAAAAGGATAACCTCATCCCTTAAACAATTGTTTGTATATCAGTAACTAACCCCATGTAATGTTGAATATGTGACAGAAAGTTTGTTTTTCTTTTGTGTCCCCTCAAAGAGCAAACAATCCAGTAACTGAGAAAAATATTGATGAAGTAAAGTAAAAGGGGTCCAGGTTTAATCGAGACAGAGCTGATTTAAGTCCGGTTCCCTCCAGGGGGAAAAACAATCCAGCGCTCTCCATGGACTTTGTATAGAGTGAGGGTGGCTCCATGTTTTTTCTGTCTGCTAGCAAACAACTGAAAAATACCTAAAAGCCGCTGTGTGATTAGATGCACCACCAATGATGTAAAGAACCCAAAATTAAGTTTTTGTAAGCTGCTGAACCTAAAACTGAGGTTTTTTAGAGGACAAATGAGGAAACAGAAGTAAGGGATCAGTAGAGAGAATGGGGGGAATCTGTGGGATCCTGACACTTAGCAAGTATTTTACTAATAAATAATATACATAACTAATAAAATATGCATATGACATGTTGATTTTGAATGTTTCTAGCTAGCTTCAGGCATTTTGTTAGCATTTCAGCCCTTGTTTGCTTATTGTGGCACAGATAGTGTCCTTCTCAGTGGATGTGGCTTCCGCGTTATGATGCATTTTGCTCTGTGTCATCAGCAAAACAATTAGAAAACATTTCTTTACAAACTCTCACAGTATAATTCAATGGATGTTTTGATATAGTTTTGCTGTTTTTTAAATCATAAAGAATTTCATCTGTTTGGGGATTTTTTCTTCACCGTTGAGGCATGTGAGAAAAAATAAACGTTTTTATCCCGAATTCAAGGCAACATGGGGTGAGTAAGTGATAAGCAAACAATCATTTGGGGGATAAAGTATTCCTTTAAGACGCTTATGCAACTGGACTCAGGTGTTCAGGAGTTAATTTATTCATAGCTTAATACCCACTCAGGTCCCCATATACCTGATGTTGTCTTGTGCAGAGCCACGGCGTCGAAACAGGTTGGCCATGCTGCTAGAGGATTTGGCAGTCTTGGCAGCTTTCTTGGCATCACCGACATGCATGCGCACCACGGTAGATGTTGTGAAAGCACTCCGGACGTTTTTCTCCGGCTTAGCAAGCATGATGTACACCTGACCAGAAAATGAACGATAAAATAATATAAAGCATAAAGATGAAGGAATAAACTAATTATACCCAAAAAAGAAGACAGGACATTTGTAAGCTGTGTAACTTTTTCATTGTAACTGACAGTATTTGTTTCCATTTCTTACCTTTGGGACAAACATGCAGCAGAGAGCCACTGTGGCACTGAGGCTGACACTAAAGCACATGGTTATGATCTTGTAGTTGGAGCCAAAGTAAATAGGAACAAAGGCCAGCCAGATGATACAGGTGGTATACATGGTAAAGGCAATATACTTGGCCTCATTAAAATTAGCTGGAACATTACGAGTCTGTAGGAAAAAAGGAAGAACAGAGATTTTAAAGCAGTGTGAGACGTTGAAGTAGAAAGGACAATAAGAAAAGGTCTGAGTCTAAAGACCTATAAACGTGAAAAAGTATACAATTTGTGTTAAAAGAATACTTCACTTGAAAAATGACCGTTTTTATAGCAGTTACGCACTGCATGTTTCCTTGATTTCATGGAGAAAATGTTTTTTCTTGCATGCCTCCACGGTGAACAGAGAATGTAAGAAAGGTAAACATTCTTGATGAATTGAAGTAAACAGGGACCACATTTAACAACAGCAAAACTATATCAAAACATCCATTTGCAAACTCTCACACAACTTATGGAGTATAGTCCAAGTCGTATTTATCCAGTCGTATGCTCAGCACTTTCCAGACACATGCATTTTCACAAAAATGCTGCAACATAAAACACTTCTGCTTACAAGAAGTGCACCTGAGAATGCCTGGACACGCCACTCCACCACACATGAGACTGTTTCTTTTGACGTGTTTTAATTATAAATAAATTAGATTTGCGTGAGAGTGTGTAAAAGGATGTTTTGGTACGCTGTCCCCTTTTACCTGAAGAATGTTTGTCTTTTTTGGATTCTCCATTCACAATAGAGGCATGCAAGGAAAAAAAGTTTTCTTCACAAACTCAAAGTAACATGCAGTGAGTAATAGTTATAAAAATGTTCATTTTGTGGGTTAAGTATTTCTTCAACTACTGTTATGCAGCGGTACCTTGAAGGCGTAGAAGGTGCAGCTCAGGATAAGCAGGCCATTGTAGCCCAGGGGCGCCACCACCCCCAGAGTGGTCAGGTTGCAGATCAAGTGTACTTCACGGATACTGGGGTAGTCATAGATCACCTAGGAGGAAGAAAAGGAAGAGGTCAGTGTAGCTGCATCAATAAATGTAAATGAGCATCGCCCACACTGAAACAGACAGACACACACACACACACACACACACACACACACCACACACCTGTGGTGGCTCTATGATGAGAAGTGCCACAATAATCCCAAGCTGCAGCAGTATGAGTAGGAAGGCGATGACCAATTGCGCGCAGGCGGACATAAAGCGCGGCTTTTTGGTGCAGATCTTCTTCTTGCTGCCTGCCAGGATCCGTGCTATACGGTTGGTCTGGATCAAAAATAGATCAAATGGTTTTGCAGGCTTCACTTAAATCAACTGTGGATAATACTGCTCGCTCTGATTCATAACAGTAATCTCCCTTTTAGTAACCAGATTTTAAACATCAACCTCAGCCCACACCAGATTCTAAACTTCTCCAGTACCTCTCTTACAATTGGCCATCATCCAATCTCTGGAGGTAGCTCTTTTACTCCTGCCCTTATCCTTAGATGCCCTTCTATTTATGTTTTTTTTTAA
Organism: Plectropomus leopardus; assembly: GCF_008729295.1. Lineage (NCBI taxonomy): Eukaryota > Metazoa > Chordata > Actinopteri > Perciformes > Serranidae > Plectropomus > Plectropomus leopardus. The sequence continues at coordinate 20,071,903 of NC_056475.1, forward strand.
AATTGGACCATGATAGTAGACAAAGTTGTCTGATCAAATGAATGTTTGCAACATCATCGGCAGCTCTCTCCTCTGCCAAAAGCTCCAACATGTGATGTGTGTGTGTGTGATGTCAGACAGCTAGAATTTCAGTGTACATTTTGCAGTTTTGTTCTGCTGACCATCTATTCGGCATCTCAATCCCAACACGTGGACGTGTGTCAAAAAATGGAGAAAACTGAGAATTTCTAATTTAACCTTTACCCTTTGAAATCCCTGACACCTTGGGAAAAAAAGGCTATGACCCACTTGGCAACAAATGTCTCAAAAATTAGTAAAAGGTAATTTAAAAAATGATCTGAAAATTAAAAAGAAAAAGGAAAAAAGAGGATTGTCAGAAAATGATCAAATACTAGGGCAAAATGCCCAGAAAAAAATATTTATAATCATTATAGTTATATATTTAAAATAATGTTACAGAAACAAATTATGCATGTATATTTTTAATTTATCTGCACTTTTCAGGCTATTTTCTTGTGTGTTTTTGTTTTTAACTTTTATTTTTTGTCTATATTTAGGTAATTTTCTTGTAATTTTTTACTAATTTCTTGCTATTTTTTGGGTTATGTCTTTTTAAGTTGCTCATTGCCTTCTGTCCATGTTTTTGAGAGAAATAAAGGGTTTTAAAGAGTTAATGGGAGGGTGTAAAGATATTTTTTGCTGTATGGAATACTGCCACGTTGTAGATTTTGACATCAAAATAAGCTGATGCTGGAACCAAGGTTATGTTTGTTCCTTTACCACCTGGGAACAAAACAGGAAAGAAAATACCTTTGTGACCAGTGCAGAGTAGCTCATGGCAGGGGACAGTCCGATTCCCAGCCGCTGGAGGTAGCAGTAGATTATGTGTGGCTTGGCAATAAGGCTGAAGGTGCACAGGTAGCCCAGACATATTCCAGCCAGGATGATATAGCAGAGCTCACGACTGGACGACTTGACCACAGGAGTGTCCCAAAATCTACAAATGTATCAAATCATGTCTAGATTCACAAAACTGGTAAAAGACAGCTGGTCCTATAGTATTTGAGTTTAGCTGCGGACAGACAGATATACACAAATGCATTCCTACAAAAATAAGTAAAAAAATAAAAAATCATGATAACCTCCAGGCCTGGTGGAGATAATAACACCAGCTCTGGGTCAAAACAACAACCTGTCAGTGATTTTCTATGCATGGACACTGCATTAAGTTGGCCCATTGTTGCGTTGGTGTATGTTATTGCTATTGACCCAGGTCGGATCATTTTGACCCACTGATTTTACTGCGTATGTACTAGTAAAGCTGTAGGCTGTGATTACTTGATGAAGACGGAAGTCACAAAAAGTGTAGCCATGAGGCCCAGGCAGGCGAAGACCACAGCAGCGATGGGCTCTGGATCCCCCCAACGTACATACTGCACAGGGATGGGCTCACAACCTGCGCAATACAGAGAGATGATGGGGAGTGAGAAAACAAAACACAGAAGAATGAGAGGATCTATTCAAGTGTTTGCATTTAACAGCAGGTGGAAGAAATTCACACATGCTGCACTATTTACTGTGAACAACAATTGTTACTGTATGTGTAAAATATTCAGTCTGTGATGCAGTGGGTCATATAAGTTGACTCTTTTTGTGTGTGTGTGTGTGTGTGTGTGTGTGTGTGTGTGTGTGTGTGAAACATTAAAGGGATCTGTAAGGGAAGAAAGAGGGATCGCCGAGAGATGTATCAGTGGAGCGGCAAGATAAACACACTCCTGGTGTCCTATGGAGGATACACACATAAAAACTGCCTTCATGTGTTTTTTTTAAAACTACAAAGGAAGAGAAATATCGTGGGAGACAATAAGTGCTTACAAAAGGGCATGAATTTGGGCTTCAAACAGTTTTTTACAGACTTTGGAGTTAAGAAATCTGGCCTCAGCCAAATCCTTTATTCTGGCAAGGATCTAAAGTCTCTTGGTGTGTGTACAGTACATAAGTATTTGTGTTGATTTCTGTGTCTTAGCTCAGAGCGTTTGCCAGATTTTCAGAGTGTGTGTGTGTGTGTGTGTGTGTGTGTGTGTGTGTGTGTGTGTGTGTGTGTGTGTGTGGTACGTAAGACGCAAGGGGATTTTGGGTGCACCACAAGTGTGTGACCCAGATTTGAAGGCTCTTCTGGCCTGTCTGGAAATCTTTGCAACAGGCACATAAACAAAGTGCATTTACCAGTGAGGTCATCAGTGGGCCAGAAGCCGAGGACACAGGCTTGACAAGTGTACTCATCAAACACAAACTCGTTCTCCTTGCAGGGAGTGCAAGTCCAACAGCAGCTCACCTCTCCTTTACGGATCACCTGGAGACAGACAGACAGACAGACACACACACACACACACACACACACACACACACACACACACACACACACACACACACACACACACACACACACATACGCATGCTAGTATGAGAGGGCGGAAAGGTCTCAAAGCTCCAGTGGCACTTTTCTGTAGCTAATCTTAAACTCTGACTGGGAAATGAGGATTTCTTCATTAGGGGATAAAAAGAAATAAAAAAAAGAAAGATGTATAGAACAGATGTATACTTATTATTTAAATGATATTATCTTTGTACTATCGGCTTTTCAGTGTGAAAATAAGCTGAAGGTGTGGTGGGTCAGTGGTTCATGCTGTCACTTGCAGAAAGTTCTGGATTCAAATCTCCGTGTAGAGTGTGTATGTTTGCCCAGCCCTTTGTCATTCCCAAATATTGCCACTTGGTCATGCCCTGTGATACTGACAAAGCACACAGCCTTTGGTGTCTATATGGAAGCACCAAGCTTTCAACTATTTTCAATATAAACCCATTTTTTAGCATTACTTGACACTGTCCTGACGGTATAAAAAGCGAGAAAGTCTTCAGGGAGGGCTGGAGGGAGGGGAGCGTAAAGAGTCAAACAAAACTGGACTTCCACCTGGGAGACCACAGTGTGTCTCCCATCTGAGACCCTAAAGTCTAAGTCCCCCCTATGAGGGGCCTACTTGGGTAAACTCACCATGTGGGCGACTGGGGCCATTAGGGAACCCGTGGACAATCCCATTTGGGGCCTGTTTTTCAGTCTATTTACTATCCACATGGGCCCCACATACAAATGTTGGATGGGAATGTAACCGTGACCGTTTCATAGTATTAACGAAGTTGAAGAATGTGTCTCAGCGTGTAGACTCCAAGGGGCTTGATAAGTGGTGTAGTGGAGAGTGGAGGGTAAATGCAGGTAAATGGGGTTTGGCAACCTCTTTTTCTGTGCGTTTACAGCAGGGGTGTCCAAACTTTTTTAAATGGGGGCTGTATTAGATAATGTGAAAATATCCAGGGGTCAGCTGCTTCTCACATCATACTGGTTATTAAAAGAAAAAAAATCAATACTGTATTGATTCTCAAAAACACTCACAAAACATTAAAATCGCGATTCTCAAGTGATATTTTTTTTACACCCTTCCTTTGCTGTGGCCATGTCTGCTACTTAGTGGGAAATGTCTGCTGTTGGGTTACAGTTGGTTTGCTTGTTTGATGTCATGTTGTTCATGAAAACACATGAGTTCTGCTGCGTAGTTCCGACAAACAGTGTGATAGTTCTGCCATTGTGAGGTTGACAGAAAAATGCAAAGCGATTTGGCTTCATTAACCAAACATGTGTGAGGCCACATATGGTATATTTTGAACAACATGCTGAGGGCCATTGAAAATCAGTTAGAGGACCATAATTGGCCCTCGGGTCGGATTTTAGACATGCAAGGTTTAAACCATTGGAATATATGAGATTATACCCACTTCCTTCTTTGTAACATCTTCATCTACCGAGTGATACTCCTACCTCAGATAAAACCATTACACCACTGGGTGTGGCAATTTGTTACAACCTGGGTTAAGAAAAGGTTGGTTTGCCTGGTGTCTCCCAGGGTGCTCCAGTTTCCTCTCACAGTCTAAAGGCATACCGGTTAGGAGATCTGGAAACTGTGTGTTACTTTTGAATGTTTCCTGTGATTGTACCCTGGGACAGGCTTCATGGGTGGATGAAAGGAATCATAGGTGTAGTGAGCAGAGATGGAAACTTTGAGAGAACACAGTGTGAGGTGTTTTGTTTTTGAAGAAAAGCATTACTAAAATGACAGGAAGCGGGGAATCGCTCCTCAAGGTCAGCACAGGTCGGACAGAGACAAGCAGCTGGTATAACCAAAGAGGAACGTGGGCTGGGGTGTAAGGCCTGGAGGTGTGAACAAGCAGATCTCCTCCAAAGCACGAGACTGGAGTTTTGAATTCTCTACAAGCTGCCACATTGCAGGGAGTTGGTGTAGAGTGTGTAGGATGGGTTTAATGTTAGAGACTTTTGGGATGATTAAGAGGAGGCAGACTGCAGTGTTCTCTATGATTTGGAGGAGCTGCAGGGAGTTGCAGGAGCCCAGATGGGACATGATTAAAGCTTGAACAAAGAGCTTTTCTGAGTCCCTGGTGGGGAATGGGAGAGTCTGATTGGAGCGATATTACACATTTTGCAAACCCATGGGACCAAGGAATGGCTGCTGTGTGGGTCTTGCTTGACAGTTTTCTTCAGAAAAACTTTGATATCTGCTCCATAGTGAAATGTTAATGTATGAAATCAAACCATGAAGCAGCAGACAAACAGAAGCAGCTACCAGTGCTGGCAAAACTGAATTTCCATGGTATTATGTATGAGTCTAAATCCTTTATAGCTTGTAGAGGTTGATAAATGCTCTGCTGAATGCATGCAAATAAATGAATAGGTGTTGAAATGTATTGAAATCTTAGAAACTCAACATAGCTTATCAAATTTTCTTGACTGTGTGTTGAAGTGGTGCATACCTTAATCTGTGCCTTCTGGCAGGGCTCAGAGCAGACTGACTGGATGATGTCACTGTTGTTACTCCAGATTTCCTCATCGTTCATCTTGAGGCCACCCTGATCCCAACTTCCCACATGGATGTAAGCGTACTCATCCTCGCCTGTGAGCTTGAAGTTCATAATTTCATACCTGGGGCACAAAACTGTGTGTATGAAGCAGCGTATGCATACGTTTAATGTTCCTTTCAACTTTGTCATTTCTTTCCCTAATATACTCCTTACCTGCCTGGTGAGTCTCCATTCTGGTCAAAGTGGATGGTCTCCCCAGACACACCAGTGAAGTTGGTTCTCATCAGGAAATCCAGCAGCTTGCGGCCATCAATGGGCCGCATGTTTTCACACAAGCCCTGTCAACAGGGGACGAACAAACACTGTCAGTACTGTCCAATGTGAAAGCATGCAAATGTGCACGCTGCTCATTATCGTACCTTATATCCTGGACAGAGGGACTCCTGCATGGCGTGCAGGCCGTAAGCCATGGAATAGATGGCATTTATGACAAAGCCCATCTTGGTGTCTTGGGCGTACTGATGGCGCAAAGACTCTCTCCCTGTGGAGAACAGAGACCTGCTCATAAGGAGAAATCCAATCACTATCATCTAAACCGATGAAAAAAACTTTTAGGATATGTCAACAGGTGTGTGAAACATGATGCTGTACTAACAGGTGCAGGTGCGGTTGTATTTGGTGCTCTCTTGTGGGTGCCCTCTCAGTCGGCACTGGAAGCGATGCTGCCAGAACTCGGGGAACCAGGGGTTCCTCAGGTTGGCATCAGGCGTTAGGTTCAGGTAATAATCGTCAAACCAGGTCACATATGCAGATTTTAGCTTTATAGTGATTCCACCAGCTGCTTCCCTCTGGTAGCCATCGGTCACATCATACCTGTCTGCCCAGCCATCACTGAACAAGAGGAGGAGAGAGACAGACAGACAAAGGCACAGCGGATAGTTAGAATAAGAATTGGTTGTAATATGACTCATATTTTACATGTGTTCTTTTTTTGTTTGTTTGCTTGTTTTGTTCTTGGTGCACCTGGCCTGGACATGAGGTGCCAAAGAGTTCCTGTTTCAGCAGCAGTGGAGGGAGGCCTCTGTTGTTGGGACTGCTGGTCTTGTTGCCTCTCAGTCTCAGATTTACTGTCTTGTTTGCATGTTGTTTGTTCATAAATCCCATGGACTGATTGTTTTAAAGATATTTTATGTGGTTGACTTGAGAAAGTCGTGAAGTGGTAATCGACCCATAGAGCTGCCAAAGGGTGGGGAGTAATACTTCAATAGATTTTTTGTTTCCCATAAAGCTATTGACTAAGTCATCATTTTAAATTCAATTACTGAGATATATAGTGCATGCACACATGGAAAGAATATAGGTGTCATCGTGGACGTTCGCAGATGTTATATATTGGAATTCTTTTGACACTGTCTTCCATCAGTGTATCAAGTGTCTACAAGTTTAAGACCCTTTTTCTTTTAAATTGGTGTCTGTGAGCTCCTGTAAAACCTGATACCTCTTGCTATAAAGAATGTCAGTGTTATAACAGTGATTAACCTTGATGTGTGCCTCAAATTATGCTAGATCCTTGAATTTAAGGGAAGTGGGCATGGAAAGTACTTGAGTAGTCCTTGAATTTGATGTTTAAAAAGTTGTGGAAACCTTGGTTTCTATACTTAGCCTTGAATCTGGTTCACAATTATATCCAATATTACTGGATTCATGAATAAAAGGATAACAGGGTGGCTGAAAATGCTCAGCTGAGTCCCAGGAGCAAATGTTACACCCAATATTAGCTCATATTATAAAACATCTTTGGGACAAATATTTTAGAAATCAAGGTTTTAATTAAATACATAATTAGGGTACAACAGTTAATTGTATTTAGGTTATAATGATTTTATAAAGAGATATAACACCAAGTCCAAGATAGCAAGGATTTTAATGTGGCCTGCTGTCAAAAGCTGTAGTTGCTGCTTATGACTATATTTTACACCACTGTTGCACAGACTGAGAGAGACAGGTGGCGCCTCACAAAATGAACCTAATGAGTGCTCTGCAGAGAGTTACAGTAAAATAAAATATTTATCATGATGACTCAGATGTACCAACACAAGACTCACTGGGTGATAAAAATAAAAATGTATTTGCTCACATATCAAAGTTGGAGAAATGTGAAGTGGCATTTTTTAAAAAAAATTATGTTCATATGCAAAGAAAACTTGAATAAACCTCCAAGGATCAAAGGTTGATGGTGCTCGGAGGACTTGGCTGGCTGTAAGAGAGAGGCTGTCTTTTATTTTCAACATGCCATTTTTTCAAGTCAGTTTCAAGTCAGTTTTATTTATATAGCCCATTATTTATTATTATATAGCCCATTCATTTTGTTGCATGCTTCGTTTTATATGTATCATGCCTGTGGCCTTATAATTTTGTTTGCTACATTTGTATCTGACTGCTGATTTATAAGATTTCCATGGGCTCATTATCTGCAAAGTCCATCAAGACACACTTTTAATGAAGAGCATACTGATGGACTTGACTTAGAGCAAATATCTCGGTGCAGATTCAAGCTCTGGGAAAACATACTGTTCCTGTGAACCAGTCTGTTGATATATTTTTAATGCAGACAGTCAGAGCATGTACTGACTTGTAAGTTGGAAACGTTCTATAGTTATATTTTCAAAAGATACCTGATGCTCAGTGAACTTTAAACACCAGACAAATACCATCAGACTGCAGCGTCTGCAGACACATCTCATCTGCTATTTATTCAAAAACACTGTGGGCTATCTCATCAGTGAACTGTTCAGAAAGGTTTCCACTCCGTCTATTATTATCTCTCCCTCTGGACAGTCGTCTACCATCAACAAAGACAGAAGGCTGATTACTCCTCCACACATGTGCATACATGTAAACATGCACACCTCACGCTGACACAAAGAAATGCACTCTTCCTTTTTTAACTGGCAAAAAAGCAAAGGAAGTCATTTTTGAAAAACTTCGCTAATCTAGCTGGAGTTACACAACACTAGTGTGGGTGTTTTGTTTTTTTTTATTTTTTATGATGCCTGGTTCTCTGGGTGAGGTAGGAGATCATTTCATAACACATCCTTAGAGAAGCAAGCACAGAAATGGTTCACTGGCGTAAAAAAAGACAGGAATGGATATGAGAAGCATGGATGGCTTTGACTCTGGATAGTTTGAATCACTCTTGAACGAGAGCTCTGAAACCCACACAACGACCTGGGAGGGCAATATGCTGTATGCAGCGTGTTGCTACACCACCTACAAGCTTGAAGACACACAAAAGTGTGTTCTCACACACACTCACACAAATTGTGCTCTTATTTCACATCATAAAACAGAAAACTGGTCAACTTTATGGCCAGATTTTAACTGAGTGGACACTTTACTCTGTAGTGGTATGAACTTAATGCTGGAATGGTATCCATTTCTAAATTTAAACTGGACAAGACATGAAAGGGAGTGACACAGTGTCTGATTGGGACACCTCACCCAAACAACCTTGGTGAGATGTTTTAAATAGTAAGGTTTTAGCTAAAATGCATGTGTTTGTGTTCTGAAGTTCTGAACATATGACTGGGTAAATGAATGAATGGATTATACTGCCAAGCTGTGTGAGAATTTGTAAACATATGTTTTAATATAGTCTTGCTATTGTTATATGCCACCCCCATTTACTTTACCAATTTATCAAGAATATTTGCCATTTTTAGGTTCGTCATTGAGGCGTGGGATCAAAACAAAGTTTTCTTTTTTCTCAGAGTAACAGGGGGTGAGTAATTGACTTAGAAATTATTATTTTGTGTGTTAAGTATTCCTTTAACATATAACAAGATGAAGACAACACAATCATGCCAAAGGCTCTTTGAGCCTGTATTTACGTAATATGCTAATGCTTAGCAGTTAATGTTTATCATATTCACTATTTGTAGTTGGTGCTACCATGGCAACATTTGCCAAACAGCACTAAACACAAAATACAACTGAGGGATTGTAGTTTTGCAGGTATTTAAACATAAATTAGACATGTTACAGCGCATGTTCAAACATATCTGTGACAACACATCTTAAAACTGAACTGATTATTCTAAATCATCACTGATACTCAACAAATCAGTAGCTGTGGAGCTCCTCTCACTAGTGACTGAGCACATCATTGCCAGCTAAACTGCAACACACAGTATATTAGCTACATTCCATTTCCACCTCTAACATAAATTACAGTACTTTATTGAACCAATTCAGCACTAGATGACAAGTTAAAGACTATGAAAGTGATTACTACTCAACTTGGGGGGGGGGGGGGGGGGGGGGGGGGGGGGGGGGGGGTGTTAATGGCAATCTATCCAATAGATGTAGCAATCAAAACCACAGATTTCGGGGCACCTAGTTGCTCAGTTGGTAGAGTGGGCGCCACAGCTGTTTTGATTCCAGCATTGGTCCTTTGCTGCATGTCACCCCCTTTCTCTCCCCCTTTCACGCTTAAAGCTGCCCCCCCACACTGATTTCAACCTCAGAGGAAAAGTCAGTAATGTTAGTAAAATTAATTTCCTCTGAGCTATCAATATCTGCACATTATTTCACAAAAACCCATCTCATAGTTGGCTGAAAACAAAGAGGAACTGTTCTTTCTTCACCGATTTCTACACAAACAAGCTGACATCGGCTTGGATACAACAGTTCAAAATCACAAGGAAGAGCTGGCAACAAAACAATAGCTACAAAAAATCATCATCTGCTCCTTTAGTCTTTCTCTTCCTGTAAACTGAACCTAAGCATAAAGGCAGCACACACAAAAATCTGGTGACAAATCCTCCCGAAATATGAAAAAGATGGTTTGTTCAGGTAACTTGAACAACAAGAAAGGTTATGTACCCAATAAAGTCAAGATTTAAACATGATTTTTAAAGACAGGGCAATAACAGGACACACAAATAATCCTGCATGTTCATATGACAGCATGAAAAGAGACACATTTGCCATTTTAAATTAAATAACCCTCAAAACAGATAAGCAAGGAGAAACACTCACAAACACAAATTAACTATAATCTTGTATAATGAGCAGATGACAAAACCACAACTGTATGGAAACTCTATGGATTATAGAGCATGGTGTTTTGCAATATGTAGTTCAAGGTTATTTTATGTTTCCTCCTGTCAGATTTGAGCGACAGCCTACATATGTGGCTCCTAATGAGGAAAGGCATTTATAGAACACGAGGAACGAGAGTGAGCCAGAGAGCTAAACCTTAAAATAAAACATGTTATTCTCGGAGAGAGTGAAGCTTCCTGCTAAATCAGCCCCCTCTTTCCCGCTTATTCTTTTATCCCTCATGTTTTAATTGCACACTGTCTCTCCTGCACTGTATGCCCAGTTTTTAACATTTTCTCTTGCCTAAATTAAGATCGAGCCAATGCATATGAGTGCTGCATATTTATAATCACAACCATCAGTGCCAGCTATTCTTCATTTTTGTGATTTGTACTGTTGATAGTGCCAATAACAATATTACACTATTGAATATAGATTCATCATTAATTCACTGTTTTTCTCTGTATGGCTCCTATAATTTTTGCACATTTTTGCAAGGTAAATGTGCTTCCCCATTTAAGCGCTTTTGTTTTTTTAACAAATAACACTATGCTACTCCAATAAAACATTTGCATGAATTAAGCTTGCTTGTAAAAGGCAAATAAAAACAAAGCAGGCTCAGTTATCCTTTCACAATGGCAGCAACAAGTGTAGCGGTAGAGACCAAATGTAAAAATAGTAGTAGCAGACATTGATGGATCACTAAACAGGCCTACCAGGCACAGGCCTGGGAGCCCGTTGTCTTAGTATAATCGACCCAAAGTATCAACATGGAATTTGAGAAAAAAAAACAACCCTAAAAACCAAAAAACATTAAAAATACCTTGACTTTCCCAGACCACCAATGCAGTTGATGGATACGATGAAGATGATAATAAGGATGATGATGAGAGGACAAAGATGGCCCCAATGACAACAAATACATCTCATCCGATGATGCTGGACATCTGAAGAGAGTCTAGATTAGAAATTAATGCTTAAAAAAAACTAAAGCACAAATGTTTCAGTCAATTCTATTAGCCTCTAATAAAAGCAACAAAAAAAACAAAACAAAAAAACAAACGTGTGTAAAATGCAGTTGAAAATTTAACATATTATAATCTTGCACTCACCTTCCAACCAGCAGAAATTCTCCCACCAGGCGCTGCCGTCTCATGGCCATTAGTATGCCTCGGACCGTCATGCCCTCACAGAAGCAGGCCACAACCCTGGCTTTGGGCAGGTGGGCTCGTAGTTTCTGCAGTAGCTTATCAAAGCTCTGCTCCCCTGCGTTGCTGTATATCTTATCAGAGTGGGCAATGCAGATGCCCTCCTTTGCAGCCATGTCTTTAAATGCCTCCATACCACTCTCACCATAATTACCTGAGGAGGGTAATATGTGAAAGAAATAGTGTTTATATACAAACAATACTGCACTTGCAAAATCTGGAGGTTGTTATCTAATTAAACCACAACTCTTTAAGAAAGCAGATAGGTTATTTAGCAGTCAAATTTTGTTTTTGAATTGAAAATTCACCACTTGCTGTTCCAGTACACTTTGTTCACATTGCTATGTTCTGCAAACATTTATGCCTTTATTTTTATTTTTTGTGCTCCCACACTTTCACTCTAGCTTTTGTGTGATCTCGTGACACACACACACACACAAATGCATGCACTCACATAGTGAAATCCACTGGTGTAATGCCAGCATAACACTTGAGAATCAAGTAAAATTGTCCCCGTTATGGGAACTGTCAGGGGTTACACTTCCCTGTTTATGCTGGAAATGAGGTCACCTACTTTCTGTTGCCTAGCAAGTGTACTCTCACTGCGGGCATGACACTGTTTGACGCATCTGTTTCATTACTACGTGTGAGTTTTACCCCCATATGTGGCATGCCTCCTTGAGCGGTAACATCTTTAATTTCTTAAACTGTATTTTCACCTCAGTTCAACTCCCTGTTTAATGTTGCTGATGTTTGCAATACAATTATTATGTTTTTTCTTCTTAAATATTTTTGCCTCCTATTCTACTTCCCCAAATCAACATTTTAACCTCCTTTGCATCCAACATTTTAAATAAGAACAAGTTTATTGTCCGCAGGTAAAGGCAAAATGTCATGTCAAGTAAGCTGAGCAGCACAGTGTCGATAGTCACATAATCGTAACCTCTTGGGCTACAGTAAATATGGATTCTCTGCTCTTGTGATTGCAGCTGACCATTTTTAAGCTGTTTATTTGTGTGCTTTGTGAATGTGGGAAAGCTGAAATCATTTGTGGGGTCATAAATCTTGTCATTAGTTTATGTAAATGTCATGCAGAGTAACAAACAAGCATCTGCATTTGACAGATACGGCAGTATAATTGTGCTGTTGGACTGCCAAGATTGTGCAACATATTTTTAACCATTCATAGAGATTAGAAACCCAGAAACAGAGCTTGGCATACTAATTTCATGAATTTTGAACAGAATGTTTGCCTTGTTTGGTTTTCCTGTAAGTAGTTAGTAAATATGCACAAGGCTGTCTAAGTCGTGTCAGATAAATAATAAAATGAATAAATAAATGAATGTGTGTGTGTATAATTAGACACACAGAATCACAAATGCATTCATTTTGACAACATCCCACCGCCTACTAGACTCTAACAAGATTGTCCACAACATAAACATTAAAACATAGGGATTTTCTTACAATAAGAGCTACCCATGAGATGAGGTTTTATCCTGGAAGAGAATATTTTGCATGCAAATGTTTTTAATTTTTTTTTTTTTTATAAATCCTCCTCGACAACAGTTGTGTATTTATGTAGAATAAACTGGAACGATCCAGTCAGGATTTAGCACTTATTCCTATCAAGAGGGATTTATTTCATAAACATATGGCCTTGAGCCACTAAGAGGTTAAAAAAAGAAGCAGTAAATGGAGGGTACAGTATGGAATATTTTGTTATATTTGGTATTTTATGTTGAAAATAATGCCATTACCATGTATTTTGTGTCTGAATTAGTAGGATTAGTGGTTCAGGGGCTGGATCTTTTGAAGTTGTGATAACCTTGTGTGATGATATTGCCTAAATGTCTGCAGCAGGGGGTGGGGGTTGCTTTGTGTTAAGAGCTTGAGATCAGCTTTATATGTGTTTTGCCAAATATTGTATCTGAGATTCTCTGTCTCTACCGTTGTACTGTTGCCATTCATCACAAACTGTCCGTAAAAGACAACAACAAAGATACGATTTTATCTGCCTATTTTTGTAATGTGTTATTTAAGTATTTGATTTTAGTCTTTTAATTCACCTATACTTTTCACTGAAACAAAAGTCAACATGTAGATAGGACAACAAAAAATTAAATGCAAATCTGATAATGAACAACTGCTGTGAGAATGTGATCAGTGGCTAAAGCATCAGTGAAATCAGTGGACAGAGCACCACGACACCCACAGAGTTCAAAGCCCATAGCAGATGTTCCCTGGGAGGCTGTTCCAGTGATGAACAGGATTATAGAGAATATATAATCAGAGCTAATTTCATATGAATGTCATATTCTTGCCAGAGATATAATGGCCTCCACTGTACAGTGACGACTAAATCAGAGGTTTTACAGGAGAGTGACTGTATGTGTATCTGTGTACTGACTCCGGTGTGCTTGCTGCAGGAGACCATTTACAATTAAAATGATATATGAACTTTGGCTGGGCCTGCTCTGCTGTGAATTGATGGCAGGTTTAAATGTCAGCAAGTACATTCTCATTTGCCTTTTCAGATGCAAAACTGAAAAACTACTTAAACTACAAACTGGAACTAAAAAACTAAGTCTGGCAATGTCCACAGTAATACAGAGGTGTGGATTTCTCAATTTCTGACTCATTTTTTTAAAAAAGAGACAATATTATAAGTCCACAAGTATCAAGGCCCCCCTTGACCTTTATCTGCAAAATGGCACTCAAATGAACATACTGACTGGGAAAAGATTAGATATTACCACAAAAAGACACAAAATAACTCCAAAAGGGGCAAAACAACCAGAAAGAACAGCAAAAAAAAAAGAAAAAAGACACAAAATGACCTCAAAGGCACACAGAATGACCCCAAAGAACCACATAATGAGGAGAAAGAGATACAAAATCACAAAGAGATGCATTTTAACTACAAAGGGACACAAAACATTGACACAAAAAGAGGCTAAACAACTATAAAGTGTGTGTGTCTTGCTCCTATGCAGGAGAGATAAGGTTGTCTTTTGCGTATCTGTGCCCAGGGGCTCATTGTCTGATAATCTGCCCCTGTTCATACATGTGTAAATAATGATGAGAGAGGGAGATGAGAGGAGAAAATGTAAAGTAGTGACATGCATACATATGCGGTCTTACCCTCTGTATGTATTGCAGACACGTAGCTCCAGTTATATTTCTTGACAATGTCCACCATGGCTTTGGCCTGTTGCATATCTGATGGCACCACTCTCATGAAATATTTATACAGGCTCTGTTGAAAGGAATTTACATGTTCACACGTCTGGCAGTATATATGACAGCCTGTCTATATATGCACCCATGATAACTCCTATAATAAACCCCATTCCATGTAAACTTGCAGCACATCTACTTGCAGATGATTTTTTAGAACAAAGGACATTATGGATTTTTTTTTTTTTTTACAGATTACTGAATTCTCTGCAATGTCAGTGTCAGCTTCCTGATCTGCAGATTTGAGGTCATTTACAATAGATCACATATACACGTGCTGTCTTATTTTAGATTATGTAATGTATTCTACCTGGCCTCTCTTCACCAACTTTCTATTCAATTTATCAATGAAAATTGTCCTTGTCATGGTTGCAAGTCAGGTTACTTTGTCTATAGTCTATAGTGAAAGTGCAATTTTAAGTAAAAAGCAGACATAATGTCTATTCAAGTTGATTTTAAAATCTCTGCATTGGCTCCCTCTGTGTTTCAGGATTGATTTGAAGCTACTTTTATTGGTTTATAAAAGTTTAATGATCTTGGGCCTTCTTATTTATCAGACTTGCTTTTATCATATGAACCCTCACGGGCCCTGAGGTCCTCCGGTAACGGCCTTTTAATTATTCCTAAGGTTAGAACAAAAACCCATGGTGAGGCATTGTTTCAGTATTACGGCCCCCATCTGTGGAACAGCCTGCTGGAGGACCTGAGGGCTGCAGAAAGTGGCCGTAATACTTGCTTTTATCATATGNAAAACCCATGGTGAGGCATTGTTTCAGTATTACGGCCCCCATCTGTGGAACAGCCTGCTGGAGGACCTGAGGGCTACAGAAAGTGTTCATATTTTATTATCATTGTTTTAATTTATTCATATTTTTTATTTATTTATTTATATTATTAAGATTCTTAGGTTGTTAAACTGTATGTTTTAGCTAATTTTACGTATATTTTATGTCAGATTTGTTTTGTTTTATAATATTCTCAACTTCTTAACCTTTTAGTCTGAACTACTTTGTTGTTTATTTATTCTGTTTTTAGTTTTTTACTCCAGCTCTGGTGTTTGCTGACGGAGGGCCCTTTGTACTGGGAGCTGTGATTAGCTCTGGCTGTGGGGGCATCGTCATGGGGGTCGCCCTGTCTCAGCTGGATGGGGGGGTTCTGTCCACAGCTTCATGGTTTTGGCTCGGACTCCCCTATCTGTCTGGGGCGGGGTGATTTCCGTGGTGATGTCTCTGTGAGCTTTGATCAGCTCCTGGTCCAAACGTCTCTCCATGATGGTATTCCTCATTTTAGTCCTCTGTGCTCAGCCATGTTTCTTATCCAAAGCCATTCTGTTCTGTGCCTTTTTAATGTCTTCTTTCTGTGTGTGTTCTTGGGGGTGGGGGATGGGTGGGCCTGGGAAGGGGGGGCTGGTTTATATGTTTAGATGTTGTTTTATGTTTTGAACTTGTGAAGCACTTTGTGCTACATTAAATGTATGAAAAGTGCTCTATAAATAAAGTCTGATTTGATTTCTTTCATGAAACCCAAAACCAGCAATTGTCCAGAAGGACTGGAAAAGCAACATTAAGTTAAGATCCTTTTGTACCTTGTATTTAAATGGTTTAAAGTTTGAAATGACTTTCATGTCATTGTTTTTGGTCTTACCTTGTCACTAAGATCCATGCTGGTGGCTGAGTAAGCTATCTGTGGGATGTTGAAGAGCTGGAGGAGATTTTGCACCTGGATGGCCACAGAGCTTGATCCTGGCCCGATCAGCCCCACGATGGGCTTCTTCCCCTGCACCAAAAGGCTCCCTGCCTCTGCAGTGCACCTGCCCTGGCTCTCCTCCTCTTCATTGGACACTAGTGTGTCCCGAATGAACTCAATGCTCTGCTCCAACGCCACCGCAGAATGCCAGCACGAGTCCCTGGTGTAGAAAGATTAAGTTTAGGCAAGCCACATGGGAAAACGATGATCGCTTGGAGAAGCCAATTGGATGCTTTTTAAAAACACAGGCTCATTCTTTTGGAGCAAAAAACACTTGACTTACACAATTTTTAGCGCAGTGAAAATTCTGCCATCCAAAGTTCAGCCAAAGCTAATATGAGCTTTCAGCAGTCTGAGTCAGTCGAATCAGGCTGGTGTCTTCCAAAGCTTTTTATTTCCATTTTTGCCTTTTTGTTGTTGCTTAGCTGCAGTGAAGAGATGCTTCCTGGTGGTCACACGTAGGTTTGTTGCCGGGCCACAACACCAGCAACATCATCCTCATATTAGCTTTAGCTGAACTTTAGAATCATTTTTGTGCAGTGGATTTTGTCCCTGATTTTTCACAGTTTCATTTCACTTGGAAGCGATCACTCCACAACCCTTTTTGAAAGGAGGAATGGTTGTGGCAATCAGCTCCTCCAACACACGTAGCATGAGTGAGTACTGTTGCTTCAGCTTTAAAAAAACTGAACTTGAAAAGCATTTGATTGTTAAGGGCATATCCAGCTACCCATCATCAGTAGTTTATATCGCCCTGTTGGTGAAAACCTAAAATTCTGATTTACTTGAAGTTGCTATAAGTGGATGCCTGCTGGTTTTCCTCATTAGCTTGTCTCTTAAGTTAGCTGTCAGTCTTTTCTTATGACCTCAAACCACTGTTCAGCTGTTTGTGTCCAGCCCCCTTCCATTACCTACAGCCTCCCTGTGAGTTTGCATGCTTCTTCAAGGTTAACATTATATTAGGGGAAAATCTAGAATGCTGGGTCCGAATAAAAAGGTGCAATTTGGCTGATTTTATCATGGCTGGATTAAAAAAAACAACCACATAAAAAAATATATGTGTCAGAAATCAAAGCTTGAGTTTTCAGAGACCACTCAAAGCCTTTGCCTTCCTTGAATTATTGGAATTTTAATGCAATATGATGGACCTTGCCTAGGTGCACTGTTCCTAACATAACATGTTGTAAAAAGCACAGTCCCCAACCAAAAGATGTTGCTTAATTTGCAATAACTATCTGGGGCTAACTAGTTGCAATGATGCAAAACATCACTGCTAAATTCAGTTAATTTGTTTATGAGTCTGGAGTGTTTTTTTATATAGTGTTTTAAAGGGGAACACAGTTTTATGCCAGACATCTAGGTATTAAGTGGATAAATTCTATGTTTAAATTGTCAACTTCAGGAGGATTGCTATCTTATACCAGCTTGTTTTGTGTAAGATGTATTGTATTCCTGCAAACTAATTAGTTAGCCCTTCTTTTGTATCAAAATTCTTAATTGTGTCAACACATATTCCACTCATAATTCAACAGCTAAGGTCACTAACAACATCAGAACTTTTTGGATTCATTTCTGACCTGATCTCGCAGCCCAGGGTGATATTCGGAAGGATAGTAGGGTCTGCATTGATTCGATCCAAAGTGTGCATCATGGCCTCCACTCTCTGGATCCCATACTGCTCACGCACCGCACCACACTTTCGCTCATGGACCTGAGCAAAGTTTAACACGACTGATATTAATAATACTTATCACATATGGAGAAAATGAGCACATAAACACACAGCATGTACCTTGTCTGCAGGTGGTTGGTGGTGGACAGAGAACAGAGCTCCTATGATGATGTCTCCAGGCATGTGTGTCAATATCCTCCGCTCAGTGTTCTGGGCATTGACCCCGACCTGGTGTTTAAGGCTCAGCCAGCTCAGATCAGCTCCCAGTAACACACTCAGTGCCAACAGCCTCACATATAGCTCTAATCTATTTCCCATCCCCGAGTTCCTCCTTACACCTCCTGCCATCCTGTGTCCTCTTAGAGCTGAGGTTCTGACGAACTTGCCATCTCTGGCATGGTGCTTGTAGTACCTGGGGTAAGAGTTAGATTCCTGAAAAAAGGAAATGGCAATAGAAAGTGAATTAGCTCAGTATAAAAGCAAGTGTATATGTTTGTGTAACAGACAATACACTAACACCTTTTTACTTGCTCAGTCTAGTCAACACATGTATTTTAAGTGCCATGTGGAACAAAGAAAATCAAGTTTGGCTATTTATTCACAAATAACAGTTTATAAAACTTTCTATCCTACTGTCCTTAAAAATGACAAGTTGCTATCCATGGTGCTGAAATTATGCTGGCAGAGCATCATACAACTTAAAAAAAAGACATATAACCAGGTGGTCCAATGAAGAATTTACAGTAAAACTCAGTTACCTCCTCTGTAGTTAAAGCATCAATTCATTATTAATTCGCATCATACACCCAAACTAATAGACAACTTCAGCCTACCTCTTTTCTGCCAGCAGCCTCGCAGATGCCATTCCTTTTGAGATCGTTCCCATCACACAAGAGCAATGAGAAAAAAAGCGCTGCAGGTTTCTGCTCAAGCTCAGTCTGGCGCCTGGTTACAGCAAACTGCAAATAGCAGCAGATAATATAGCCCGTTATTGGAACATGTTTGACTTACTGACGCACACGGCGGCCCCCCCTCCTTCTCCACCTCCTCCTCCTCCTACTCCAAAACAGTGGAGAGCATGGAGCATCAACAGTGACTAAATGAGCTCAACTGTGGAAGGCTTTTGGAGGCGCGCATGAAAAGAGAAAGAAATGTTTAAGAAAAGCGTCCTTAACGAACATCATTGTGGAACGTGACGATCTGTGGGCGACTGGCTATCAATCAACTGGTGATGCGGGTGTCTCTTTAACTTAAAGTTCCTGCTTTCACCCTTTAATGTGACTCGAAATGATCAATTAATTATTTATTAGCCATTAAAACAAGATGACCTCCTTTAATTGGAGAGTTACATTCGTAGGTTTCCAGGGGACGGACGGGACACCTCCCAGTACAGTTTGAAATCTGAAGAAAAACCCAAATTTATTCTCTTTATTAAATTTATTATTACAGTCTCTGAAGAGACATGGCTGGAGTTCTTCTGAGCTGGATGAAAAATGACAGTGTCCAGGACAGAAAGGAGAAATTATTATTTAATGCACTTCCACTGCAACTCGTCATGAGACCCACTTTTTGAATCAAAGTAATTTAAACATCAAAAACATTCAGTGTTACCAAACCAGAAAGTCTCTATTCTAAGTAACACAGGAGAGAAGAGTGGTCTGATAAAAGAAGTGAAGTATGAATAGGTAAGACACAAAGTAGTCTCAAACTATAATGCAATCAAATTATAAGGTGTTGTTTTGTGATGCTTGGCTTCATCTGTAGGGGAGATTGGGGATTAATGTAACATGTTTGACATTTCTGTTTGTATCTTGGAGCTCTTTAAAGCCAGTGCATTCAAAATGTCCAACAAACTATGAAGTGCCAAAAACTGCAGTTCCTTGAATGGCCACTTGAGACTGGCTCCAGAAGCCAGTCTCCATAGACACCCATGTTTAACTTTACAGCAGATATTAACATGTTTACATTCTGCTAAAAAAACAAACAAACAAAAAAATGGCCTCTTTAGCCAATTGAATTTTTATATAACTCATCTGTTAACATTTTATAGTTATACATAATTAGGACGGGCCGCTTTAAGTGTCAGGCTGTCTGCCAATAATGTGCTCGACTCTCAGTCAGATCTCTTCCACAGCGCCAGCCTCTCACCCAAATATGGTCACCTTTGGTTTCAAAAGCCCAAGGTGGTGAAGGCCTAATTGCAGAATTCAAAGCTTCAAAATGGCGCTTCACAAACTGAGTGATGTCAAGGAAGCAATGTCCATTATATATACAGTGTATGCAAATAACCCAGACTCTTAAAGCCACAAAGTAGCTTACCTTAAAGCTAACAGATAAAACATTAGCACTAAAAACTTGCATGAAAGATATCTACGTATAAACACTACCAACATGATTTAAGTTTGAACTGAACTACAAAAAACCCTTTATATTATTTTTTTCTTTATAAACGTATCTTCAGTGTGCTACTCCCAAACATGAGGAATATGAGTTCAACTAAGCATGTGCAGAGTGAATTGAGAAATCATGGTGACCGTAGCGAGTGAGGAAACCAGTAGCTTGGTTTGAAACCACTAACTACTGAATTTACAATCTGCATGACCAGATTAGGAAATGCAGTGGTTCAATCTATTTGATCAAGTGGATACTGCTTCACCTCAGAAAGGCTACATCATATGACCCCTATAGAAACAAGAGCAAACATGTTGATCTTTGCAGTTTGGGTACAATTAATCCATCTATGACAGAAGAGCATTTGCATTTCAGACATTTAAACATCTCCAGAATGTGTAGGTGAATGCAGTGGTTTCTGGTATAAGATGCAGGCACAATTAGGGCTTTTAGCAGGCTCTCAACTAAATGACAACATTTCAAGTTACAGAAAGTGTAATTAGCGCAGCGAGAATGAATAATGTGAATGTTTTGCAGGCTAAGATGTGTGACGCATATCCAACAACAATAATCTTTTAAGAGGATGTTGGAAAAAGTTCAATCAAATGGAGGTCGAATCTGTGATTGAGGATGTCTCTGCATGAGAATGCATTACTTTGAGCTAAATGGATTTATTTCTGTATGCAAAATTTTGGTTTGTTAGTTGCCTGGGGAGACAGAAGGTATCCTTGGTGAACTGTCATTTATAGAGACTGAAGGTGTTGGAAGTAGTCACCTGGCGCCCTCTGGTGGGGACTCATTTGCTTTCATGGACTTACTTGCACTCTAAATATCACATGCAAACAGTTCCTCAGTCATTAGACTGAAGGTTAACAGGTCACAGTGAGCAGTGGTTATGGTCTCAGGTGTAGAGAATCATGTGGGGCAGCAGTTTAAAGAAGCTCAAAGTTCGTCAAAGTCGTCTTCTGGGAAAGCGGCGTCAAATGCAAATACCACATATTCTTGCCTTAGGCAATGACTTACTTTTATCTTGCTTTGCACTTCCGCCTGTTCTCAGTCAATCCTTTGATTAATTTTTGGTGTGTAGGTGATGACTTGCAGTATGAGGAGTCATAAGACCACAGTCACAAAAAAAGAGTCCAATTCAACAACTGTGGTTTAAGTAAGGGAATCTTTAGCAAAACTTAAAATGAGAGTATATGAATAATATAGATATTATACAATACCGTACATGCAATATATGTGTACATATATTAAGTAAAGCATTTAAAAATGTCTTTGAGTTCAGGGGATTTTTATTCATTATTTTTTACCTGGCAGTATATAAATATGCCAGGGTTAGTCAATAATTTGTGGTTATTATGTGGTGTCA
This sequence comes from Plectropomus leopardus, assembly GCF_008729295.1. Taxonomy (NCBI): domain Eukaryota; kingdom Metazoa; phylum Chordata; class Actinopteri; order Perciformes; family Serranidae; genus Plectropomus; species Plectropomus leopardus. The sequence goes on from NC_056475.1 coordinate 20,093,561, forward strand.
CTACTGGCTTTGTGATTTTGCCAGGAATAACAGTTTACTTAAGCTGTGTGTGTGTGTGTGTGTGTGTGTTGTGTGTGTGTGTGTGTGTGTGTGTGGATCATGAGTTACGCCTGTTTAAAGCTCATGACTGGGAATAGAAAGCAGACCACATCCCCAGCAGAAAATCACTGTAAAGTCATTGTGAAAAAAATATGAGCTTCTAGTTTGGCCCTCAGCTCTCTTCACATCCATGGGCAGATTTTGACACAATGGGCCCCTGGAAATACATAAAAGCCCCCTGTTAAAGGCCATTTCTAGCAAGCCCTTATAATTTCCTATTTTTTCTGAGTCACTTGAATGCGTCACCTGACCTGGCATTTCAGGATCCTTCAGGTGTGCTGAAATGAGTCCGCTGTGGAGCACGCCACGAGGATAGTCTTCAACCGCCGTGTGTTTGGTTAAACTTAATCTATTGTTTGGTTTATTATCTCGGTGATTTGAATTTATTTATTTATTTATTTATTTATTGTAGAGGCGTGTTTTTCTGGAATGTTTGTTCGAGGTTTTTGATTTCTTTTTGACGCGACAGTCAGACAAATCAGTCCATAGCTTCACCCTGCAACTCCCCACACTGCAAATCAATCGATTCTTAAATTCCCCAAAGCATCCCGGATCATCGAAGTGATTCGAGTGAGTACAAACCGTAACGAGTTGAATACATCTACCCTCGCGCCTGTGGGCGGCTATTTCGAACTTATTTAGAAGCCGCAATAGCCCCTCAATGTCCTCTCGGACAGGTACAGCATGTTTCTTGAAGGGCCAGGGCATGGAGTACTCTGAGCATCTTAAGTCATTTAGATAAATTGAGAGAACAAACAGAAACTTCGCCTAAAATGTATCAAGTTGTTTTTTTCTCTTGTGACTTATTATGTTGTGACTATTCCTGTAATACGTTTTGAGGCTCTGTTATTGACATGATGACTAAGTCATTTGACAAGAAATGCAAAGTTAACCATCAAATTGGCTTGATTTTTTTCTCAACATGGGAAGAAGGCAGTGAGCAACTAAAGAAGAAATGTCACAAAAATCAGCAAGGAAATTGTAAAAATAATGCAAGACAATTACTTGAAAATTAGTTGAACAAACAAACAAAAAGCAAGCAGACATTTCCCCTAGCATTTTCTCTCTATATACACATATAGCTTTAAAAGTATCATGATCTACTGTTTTTTTAATTGTTTTTTTGTTTGTTTGTTTGTTTTGATTTATTTTTTGGAGCATTTCTCACCATTTTCTCACCAAGTTGCTCATTGCTCATTTTCCCCATATTTAAAAAAAAAAAAAAAAAATCACACCAATTTGCTCTGGGTTTCAAGGTTTAAATACATGTGGATGGTATCTGAACGCAGCACAAGAAAAGTGATTGGGCTCCAGGTTTTGAAGGGTTACAACTTCACACAGAAGCCCCCTGAGCACTTGGACCCCTGGCCCCGAAGGCCCTTTTGGTAATTCACTCAATGCTTTTATATTCATCTTCATAAATTCATTTGTCTTAATACTTATGCCTGTAAAGCAGTTTTGGTGCTATTTGTAACATTATATACTATAAATGGTAAGCCTAGAGGAGATTTAACTTAAATTAAGCTGCCAAATAACCTACAAATCACATTATAAAAATGCCTCACAGAATTTTCTTTAGAGTAATTCCTGTGTTAACTCAGAGAGAGTTTGGCTGCAGTCCAGGGATGTGTGCATTTCTACTAATGGCCCTCCTCATGAAGTAAGCTTCACCCTGAGGTTAGGCGGCATGTGACTGGCTCCACAGAGGGGAGGGGGCGCCCGGAGAAAACTCCCAAGAATTTAAGCCTGTGAAACAATCACTTGGGCCTTTGTGCATTCGTGACTTCTCGCCGTCTCCAAAGTAAAACTTTTCTGTGATGTGGCTACTTAAAATCATTAGTGTCTTGGTTTGTTTTGCCCCTTCCTATCAACAATTCCCCCGTCTGTGTGCCACCCGGGAGGCCTTGCGCGCAAAGGAGTGCTGCCCGGCGTGGGAAGGGGACGGTTCGCCCTGCGGAGCCAGCTCGGGTCGAGGCTCCTGTCAGGATGTTGAGGTGCCGGACCGGTCGGACGGACCGCAGTACCCCTTTTCCGGGCTGGACGACAGAGAGAAGTGGCCCCTGGTTTTCTACAACCGGACTTGCCAGTGTGCAGGGAACTTCATGGGTTTCAACTGCGCGGATTGTAAGTTTGGCTTCTTCGGGGTGAACTGCAATGAGAGGAGAGAGTCTCTCAGGAGGAACATATTTCACCTGTCCCGAGCCGAGAGGATCCGTCTCGTGTCCTATCTGAACTTGGCCAAGCAGACAGTCAGCCGAGACTACGTTGTGGCCACCGGGACCTACCAGGAGATGGAAAACGGCACCAACCCGATGTTCGCAGATGTGTCTACATATGATGTCTTTGTGTGGATGCATTACTACGTGTCCCGGGCCGCGCTGCTCGGCGGGCCCGGGAATGTGTGGACCGATGTGGACTTCGCCCACTGGGCCCCTGCGTTTCTCCCGTGGCACCGCGCGTACCTGCTGCACTGGGAGCATGAGATCAGGAAGCTGACCAGGGACATGAGCTTCACCATCCCATACTGGGACTGGAGGGATGCTCAGGGGTGTGACGTGTGCACGGACGAGCTGATGGGGGCCCGGAGCCCTCAGGATCCCAGTCTCCTCAGCCCAGGCTCGGTCTTCTCTTCTTGGAGGGTAAACAGCTTCTCCTCGGGGTGGTTGCAAAGTTATTCTGTTCATCTCCTCGCTTTTATTTACCCTCTTACCTATTCTAGCCTACAGTAACAATTTCAGTGTTTAAATTATTTATAGTCACATGCACAACAATTACAGAGAAGCAATCCTTACCAATGAAAATCTTACATTTCAGGCTCCCTTTAATTAATGCTTGTTAAATTGGCTATGTGTAGAGAGGAATCACCCAAGTAAAAAAAGGAATCTAAGTATATTGGATAAAAGTATATAGTGATAAAATATAAGGTATAGTCAAAGATTGATATAATAATGTATATTTCACTGTAAAATCTGACAAGTTGGTTTTTCTTAAAAAAAACTAGGAAACCAAGTGCTTTAAGAGATGTGGGTTAACTTGTTAACTTTAAACTTTAGTCATATTTACTTAATTTTGTGAAGTTGTTGCAACTGAAATATGACAAGTTTAATTAAATCAATCTTTTAAAGTGTTAGCAACTTCAGTAAACCAAATTTAATGTTCTACATATCTGTTGTCTGCTGGCTGCAAACTAGTCAATCATATTTTAACAAAACAGAATTTGTAGATATCCTAACTTCATACACATTTAGACATTTGAAAGATAATAAAAGTGCAGGAAATTTTAAAAGAATACCAGTGGTCACTCACACACTGTATAGCATATTTTCAAATGAATGAATGGATGAAAATAACAAGGACATTAGAACTTTTACTTGAGTTAAAAAACATGTTTTGAGGAAAATGCTTTCCAAATGTACTTGTACTCTGCTTTGGTATGACAATAATTAAGCGTAACAGTAAACATAATAGCAAGTTCATTTCTAAACTCAATGTAGCCAATTTGAAGTAGCAATAACTCATTTGCAACAACCAACTGGCTTTATTGCTGGGATTTGTGCTGGTGCTTTCATGTGCTGTATTTGCAATTTGTTCCTGTGTGTCTCCATCAACAGGTACTGTGCTCTCAAGCAGAGGACTACAGTAACAGGGGTGTGTTATGTGATGCAGAGGAGGAAGGCCCGTTGCGTCGTAACCCTGGAAACCACAACCGTAATGTGGTTGAGCGATTACCAACTTCGGCAGAGGTGGAGTTCACTCTCAGTCTGCCCAACTATGACACTGGAGCCATGGACCGCGGTGCCAACATGAGCTTCAGGAACACTCTGGAAGGTCAGATAAGCTTGACCATAAATGCAAACCCATACACACACACACACACACACACACACACACACACACACACACACAGTCTGTTCTGCTCTACCAATGGTATCACTCGCTGGGCTGCTCCACCTTAAATTATCCACAGCTCTGCACTGCTGCTCTTCACTCTCACTGTGTTAATAGTCTGTCTGTCCTCTCCCTGTGTGTGCAGGCTACTCTGTATGTTGTCAAAGACTGCTTGCACTTGCATTTGTGGCCTTAAATTTGCCTCAAATTACATAAATTAAGTTTATTTGCGCTGGGATACTCACCACCTTCAATATGCCCCATAAACTGACCAACCAGGTTGTTTTTAATAATGAATTATGCCACCTTAGTGCCACCTGAGAAGTTGTAATGCATAAGCCAAAACTGGATTGTCCAATGTTGTTATTCACTTTAATGATATTGTATATCACTAATATATATAAACATGCAAATATATAGTTGAATGTGCATTAGTCTGGTTTGGCACCGACATGAATATGGGATAGCACCTTCTGCACATATTCAACTATTGTAGGAAAGCTTCATGACACATTGCTACACATCTATTTTCTCTTGATAGTAGAGACCACCAAAGTACTATTCAAGTGCTGTCATAGCTTTTGAGGCTTGTGGTAGTTTCCAAGGATACCTATATCAGATCTGAACGTCACATATCTCATACTTCCTGGAAATAAAAGATAGTCCACTAGGAGAACTTTATGGAGCTTGCCATTGTTATACACATCCTGTTTAAATATACAATGCCTGTCTGCTTGACAGGTTAAAACTGAAAATACACTATACTGAATAAACTGTATCCACTTTGGATCTTATTTCTTCCTGTTATCAGTGGAAGACTTATAGTTCCCAGGGTCATCTTTTAAAAATGCCATTATTTGATTCTGATTTTGTGGGACACTTTGCAATTTTTTACAACAAAAAGCTTTTGTTTCCCTAACAACTACATACTGTTGCTACTTATGTTGGTGCTAATTAAATATTGTTCATCTTGCAAGGCAAGGGCAAATTTATTTATATAGCACTATTCAGACACAAGGGAATTCAAACTGCTCTACAGGGGCATAGAATTTTAAAAATGTAATTAATTAAGAAAATGTTAAAGTTGCATTTGAAAAGAAGAGAAAAAAGTATTTAAAGACAATAAAAACAAGCAAATAAATAGCTGCAGATGAAAGAAAATGTTATTTTATTGGAAAACCACAGTAATTTTTCAAGTCCTGATTTAAACGAGTTAACATTTTTGGCAGACCTCAGGTATTCAGAGAGCTTGTTCCACATGTGGGAAGCATAGAAACTTAAAAGCTACTTCACCTTGCTTGTTGTTTTGATGCAGGATTCGGAGATCCTCAGACTGGATTGGGCAACAGTTCTCGTATGGGCATGCACGCTGCTCTCCATGTGTACATGAATGGGTCCATGTCCTCCGTGCAGGGATCAGCTAATGACCCCATATTCCTTCTCCACCATGCTTTTGTCGACAGGTGAGGCACACACACACATACAGCAGCACATTTTATCATTTGAGGTGACTTATACACTTGTGGTTAACATTGGTTTTATTGTCTATGAAAGCATTTATGAGCAGTGGCTGAGGAGGCACAGACCATTGCTGTCACAGTATCCAGACTCTGATGCTCCTATAGGGCACAACAGCGAATACCACATGGTGCCCTTCCTGCCGCTCCATAGAAACAGAGAATTCTTCACCTCCAGCAAGGACCTGGGATATGAATATACGTATCTGCTAGATGCTAGTAAGTTCTATCTTAATGTAGTGTTTCTGTTTTCAACATTAATTTGCATTTGAGGAAATAGGTAAAGTGCTTTCTATTATCGCTGTTAATGTCTGTTTTTCATTCTTTATCCTGCATTTTCTGAAATCTACCTGTTGAATCTAAGTCAAAGTCTTAACCAGAGCGTGTTCCAGGGTTAACACGGTCATGGAAAACCTTGAAAAGTCATGAAATTAGTAAAATTATCTAAAGTTTTGAAAAAGTCATGGAAATTGGGTTGTGTGGAATGATATTGTTACAGTAATCTTCAGTGGATAACCTTGTAACATAACAGCATTTTTTTCTGTGGCTGTTGACATAACAAGAACAAGAACAAGAAGAATCTGTCAATGTATGTCATTTTGTTGTTTTTCTTTTTCTCTTTGCATTGGGTCTTTACCGTCATGTATTCCAGATGGCTGAAATTATGTAATTATGTTTACGATTTGAATCTCTCTGAATCTCTTAAGTTTAGAAAAAATGCCAGACAAGTTTGTCAAGAAAAAAAATGTTAAGGGTCCTTGAAAAGTCTTGGAAAATTTTTGATTTTTTTTTCTGAAAATGTGTGGGACCTCTGTTGTTTGTCTAAACAAGATATCCTTTCTGTAAAGGAATGATAATTTATACCCCTCAAATTAAGATTAACAACTATTTTGCTGCTTTCCTAAGACAATCTCTGTCTTTGTTTCCAGACCAGAGGCTAGCAGAATCTATGCATCCTTACCTGGAGGAACTGCAGGATGTGTGGCCCTGGTTGCTGCTCGCAGCACTCTGTGGTGGTATTGTGGCGGTGACCATAGCTGCTGGCATCCTGGCTGCAAGACGGCGATATGGAGAGGCAACTTGGCTGCACGTGAGCAAATGGAAAAACTTATTTGCTCTCCCAGAGAGACAGCCACTTATCTGGAGCAGTGACGCAGAGGAAACCAAACACCGTAACTACCAAACAACTATGTGAAGGCACAGCCAACCCTGCATATTAATGCACTTACCTGTGAATTTTAACATCAAAGCATTCTGAATTATACATTATATCAACTATCTGTAATAAATCTATAATCTATTATTGGCATTGTATTTAAATTGTATTAAGAGTAAAGAACAGTTTGATATGGGCTAAGAGGTATGTTAAAGTTAAACTTTCCACCCAAAATGTATAAACTTGGCTTATTTCAGACATGCTCAACATTTATGGGTCTGTCATGAAAATGCTCCATAGTGCCGTTTCACATAGTTTTGGATAATTACCTTAAAAAATGAGGTTCTGCATTATGTTGCATCAGTCATGTATGTAGGCATTTATCATGAAAAAAATCCAGCATGATCCAACTGCCATTTAAAGTAACTCTTCAGACAAATTCACAAAAGCCTCGGGGGACTTTCTTTTATTATTGTTGTGTGGGAGTTGACTGAACCATATTTTAATTAACATTTAAGTTGATTCATGTGTGTGGCATGAGACGTGCTTCTGGAAAGAGAAAAAGGTGATAATGTCTACATAGATGTCAAGGTCGGAGACATTGCCACTGCGTCGGGATGTTAATTCAGTATTCTAACCTTAAAGTTATGTGACAGGTTTAAAAACTTGATGACATTTGCAAAAGTTACTGCAATTCCCTAAGTTGCATGTGGTCTGAAATCTTCACTCAAAAGGTCAAACCTACTTTAATGCAAGAGAAGTGTTTGGTTTTGCATGGTTATTACTGTCGAGAGAGTCTGGCGTTAATACCGCTCCAACAAAACTTGTCTGCATATGGACTCTATGTTTGTATTATTCACAGCAGGATATAAACTATCACACACATCACTCCAGTTTCAAAAGTTCAACACAAAAGTTTATTTTTGGTAAGATAAATTGGTTCCCCAACAGCTGTTCTGTTACGTTATGGTCTCATTTAGCCAAATTTAATTCATACATTCTAAGTCTTGACACATGCTGTCTACCATAGCGTTTTTATAATACAGTACTTTGCTCCAAATACTTGGTATTCAATTGGCATTCTCAGATATTACAGTACATTCTTACTATTAAAACTGTGTAATGTTGCTGTGACAATAAACAAGGAGATAAATACAGCAGTGATAATTTAGAAGCAAAACTTGTACAAAATATGCATCAGGTATAATCATGTAAAAAAAAAAAAAATGGAGCAAATCCGCTATTTTAACTGTGAAAAATGTGATTTAGCATTTAATTTCCAAATTAAGAGTCCCAAGGAGCTGTTGTGTTTCTTACAATGCAATGTATTTAGATAAACTCCATATGATACAAGTGTGGACATTTTAGGGAACCAAATGTCCTACTCAAACTACATAGAGCAACTTAATTGTCGCACATATATGGGAAATATATCTGGGATGAAAACTTTCAGTCTGAAGTGATGATGGACAAAACGCAATAATTAAACAATTTAGGGAATGGATGGAATGAATATTTAAATGGTGGTCCATTATGATTATGTGAACAGTCCACATGAAAGGCTTTATGGGTCTGAGATTAACCTTGGTCACGTCTGACTCCTAACTTATCGTATGTTTTTATTTTCCAGGGGATATCAGTGCAATTAACAAGAGAGTCATCGTCTGACTTGATTAGAGGGGTGCTTAAAGTCAGGGCCCCCCTTATTATGCCAGTATTTGAGTGAAAAGCTGCTGTGAAGAAAAGAAAAATCAAGATTCTTTCAAACAAAGAAAAGAACCAAAACACAAAAAAATGTGCAAAAACAAGTATGTTGACAATTAAGAGTGAAAGGGCAAACATGGTTGAAGAGTAGAGGCCAAAGTTCCATGACAGCAAAAGAGGCGACTCTTTAAAAGAGGTAAGGAACGGTCTGTGTGGCCTTGGATTCGGCTAAAAATACACTCTATGTTTGGATTTTTAATTCCTCATCATTCATCCTCATCCTCGCTGTCAGCCTCCTCTTTTTCCATCTCCTTCTCTTTGGGTAGGGGCGGGGGAGGAAGGTCCAGACGGGCCCATGACATGGGCTCGGACTTCTTCATGGCCACCTCGATCTTGGCGGCCATCATGTTCACTATGCTTTTACTTACATCTATCACCTACAAGAGAGGGAGGGAGTTTGACAAGCACTTTAAAATAATGGTTTAACTAACTGTGTATATTCAGGTGGAAATTCATTTTTCCAGTAAAGTTACTGCCGCTTTAAATCCCCACAGCAAATATCTCTAATGGAGATCAGTCGCATACATAGAAATACAATGAAAGCAAAACGTATATCCCTATGCAAATCAATGTAGCAGGATGGTCAGAGCCATGGCTTTAGTTTTTATTTATTTATATTTTAATGTGTACCGATGCCATTACAACCAAAAACAAGACTTGTGGAAAGTGGCAAACTTACTGCAGTGAGGGTCTAATGATAAAACGAACAGTGTAGTAGTTCATTCTCAATTCAGCAGTCTATTACTTTTAAAATATTACCACAACTGTTATTTCCCAGTTTATTTTGTTACTATTGATTGCATGTTTGTTGAAACATGATTTGATGTTACTGTAGCCTCGAAAGAACCGTGAAGAATTGATTTGACAGCTGAGAGGAAGAGAGACCTTCGGGGCTTCACAGTGTGCAGATCAGCCTATTTTCACGTCAGCTTGTTAAATTAATGGTTTACTTTGACCAAACCAGGGTTGTTGATTGTTGGGACAGTAAACTCAGTAACAAGATGAACTAAAATGGTTTTGTTTGGTTTAATCTTGTTGCTGTTGAGTTTGAGTGTGTGTTTTATGATGAGTTAAGGCAAACACGTAAAAATTAGTCTTATTTTAGTGAAAATAGAAAAACTAAAGTGTGACACATTTTGTCACCGTAACAATAAAACTCCCCGTTTTCTTTTGCACTTGTCCAGTGACCACCTCAAGCAGTTCAGTGTCCATACGAGTATGTATAACTCTGATATCTTGAGAACAATGCATTTTTTAAAAAAAATGTATGTCAAATCTGACTTCTAACAAATTTCACAATACCTTTTACATAATGTTGAAAGTGATGCTGTACTTACTCCCCACAAGCTGATTTTCTGCGCAAATTCCTTCTCTCCTTCAAAGATAACATGGATGTCGAGCTGAAGGAGAAAAGATAAATTAACATTAGGTCAGAAAGAACACGGTCACGAAAGCTCAGCAGTTTAAATATGGACAGAAATCATTTGGCAGTCAAACAGTGTCCCTCACCGTGGTGCTATTTGCATCCACGTAGCATAGCTCTGGGATGGAATTCTTGGCGTAAATAGAGATGATGACTTGCGCCCCTGTCTGGTGCCAGTCAAACCGACACGGAACCACCTTTTTATCCTGCGAAGAAGCCGTGTTAGATTATTTGATTCATAAAGTCTCTACCCATGAAGCCTCTGTGCAAGTGTTTACCAGACACCACTAGATGGAGTCACAGCTGAGTCTCTCTGATATGGGCTTGCACACATTAATGATTGCTTGCTATCACACCAGCACACCTACCGCATCTTTTTTCCTCCATAGATGTGTTCCCTTGGTACAGCCCTCTTGAGAGAGGAAGGTGTTAAAGTCAGAGGTTTTCCTCTTGCAACAGCTCCAGTATTTCATCCTGGTGAGGCAGGAAAGACATACACCCACTGGATTTTTAACAGTCAATAACTTGTCACTCAAGAGAACCACTGAACAAGACTAACAGGAAGACTTACAGGAAAATACTAGTGTAGCTCCTCACGCTTCTTTTACAGTTTCCAGAGAATATCTACCATATAATGTCAATGTAAAAGTTGTATATAAGAAATTTTCAGTAATACTCACCCTTCATGGAAGATGGGAAATCCAGAGTGGTATAAGCACACATCCAAATCGCTTGCTGGTCCATCAAAACTCTGAAGATAACAAAAGTGTAATTCCAAAGACTGAAGCAGATAATATTTATTTAAGAAATACTGTATAAAAATACTATATGGCACAAGTAAGAGAACTAGTTGACAAATATCTTGTTGTCTTACAAAGACTTAAGGAAAAAAATTACAAGTTTTGACTCTACCAAGACCCCAACTAAATCAATCAACTAAACGCAGGCAGCCCTTGAGAGAACGTCTCATGGCTTTCAATCACATCAGTTAAAGTGCAATTATGTAAATCATTAAAGTCCCACTCTAAGCTTCTACAAAACCTGTCAATGCAAATCTTCCTCACAATTTATGTACTAATCTTGAGGGTTCTGCGCTGACAGGCCAGATTAGCTTGAGCAAAAAAAAAAAAAAAAAGAAAAACAATTTTTTTAGCTTTGCATGCGTCTCAGAGCAAACATGGCGGAGGAGGAAAAGGAAGTGTATCTGCTTCACCTTAACCGGAGCAGAGCGCTCATTTGGGGCATTATCATGATTTGTTCATGTTTTCATGTAATGAAATCTGTCATAGACTTTTATGAATGTGCGAACTGAATTTGGCTTAAAAATGGAGAAGAAGTGGAAACTTATATGGCACAGTTCCTAATTTTAGCATGTATTTAAAGAAAAATAAGTCAAAACATTTAAGCTGCTGTCTCCGAAGCTCTACAGATGTATGGACAGAGATATTTATGCATTTCAACACCATTAGATTGTAGCCCAGAATGTTTTCCTGAGTACACACATTCACTTACTTTAGTACATCCTCCGTTTTTACAGGATGTTCCAATCTTGATCTCGTCATTATCGTCCTCTAGAAAGACAGAAAGAGAGATAAAGAATTGACTTAGTTGCTTTAAAAAAATGCATCCACAGTTATGATGTGTGTCCCTGTCGCTGCCAGCTTTAACTCAAACACCATGGTGGTGGAAATGACACAGGTGAGGGCAAATTCCCCGGGGCCGTCCATTAACTTCCCCTGTCAACATGACCTTCCTGTCTACTGTAACAAGAAGTGAATGGTAATGGATGGGTGTCTATGATAAAGAGGACATAAAAACAGAAAAACAACATAAGAGGACAAAGAAGGAGATGATAATGTTCTGCTCTCACCTTTCTTCTCTGCTGTATTTTCAGAAAGCTTCAGTCTCTCGAGAGCCTGCTTCAGAGAAGCAGAGACTTTGTGCTGCAATCTCACCATCGGCTCATCGGCGCTGAAATGGTAACAAATCTATTAAGCATGAAACATCAAAGGGACGTAAAAAAGGTATCTCTTTTTAATTTATCTCTTAATTGAAAACTATTTGGAAGGTTGCTGTGTTTTTTACTTTAAGTAAGGAAGACATTATCGGCAACATCGCTTCAAAATGAGGTCTACACATTAGGAGTTTTGCTATTTAGTGGTAATTGCTTCATCAGTTTCTTGTCCACGTTTTTTTGAACTCCAGCGGGAGGTATTCAGGGTAAAGACTTGAGAACGCCTCTGACTATCATGTGGATTGTCGGTATTCAGGCTGATATAATACCTGTGATACTGAATCTATCCTTTTACGCATTTGAGACTAAACCAGAATAATTCAGGGCAGAATGTAATACATGGGATAATATGGATATATACTTTTAAACTGAATGGTTAGTGTACTAAGCGGGGGAAAATGTGTTCTTCATGGCCTGTTTCTTTACTTTAAATATGATTTGGTGAAATCTTTGCATGCTGCACAAACAGGGATATTCCCATTGTATTGATTAAAATATAAGAATATATGTATTTGGCAAACTTTACAACCTTGGCCTGCATATTGCCTCCTGAGGCTTTGGTGCGGAGATGATGTACTCGTTAAACTTTGGTTTTTGGTCATCTGTGTCTTTCTTTTCTCCCGATGATGTCACATCTGGTTTCACCGGCTCAGGTGGCTTTTCCTTGTTGTGGGGGCCTTTTGTGCAGCCCTGTGGAGGAGAAAGTTACTGTGTACAATGCCTGCTCAGGCCAATATGGCCACAGCAAAGGTAGCAGTCAATGCCTATGAAAACAACACCCAATGGAAACATGGCCATTAAAGGATATGGATTGAAACAGAAGTTAAAACTTACAACGATGCTGAGAAAGTCTGAGAAGTCAGTGGTTCTTCTCTTGCAGCAGGACCATCCCTAGAGAGTCAGACAGGCATTTAACTTTGACCAGACAACAAAACACAAGTTAACTTTTTCAAGAATTTTCAAACATTTTACCTTCAATGCATCGTGAAATACTGGGACTCCTGGATGGTAGGTGCAGCCATCTGTGAAAATGAAACACAACTTGGATCATTTTAGAGGAAAGATATCTGGTGATAAAAAACAGTGTTACCCACACCAGCAGTGAATAACATGAAAACTTTGTTGTTTATAGGCTGGTCTACATTAATGGATTTGAGTTCTATAAAAGACACAAAACTTCCAGCTTTCAAGGTACACCTAAATTGCTCACTGTGGCAAAAATCTGGTTTCTTTATTTATTGATAAATAGAGATGTAGTTTCTGGATGTGGCTAGGCATTTTGAGTAATTTGTAGTCATTTTCAGCTGTACGAGGGGTACCAACCCTTTCTTGATAAAGCATGTGAAGCATATACCATGTCTGAATTTGCGCCTTTCATGAGTGGTACATCTCTCAAGAGTCTTGGGTCTGAAGTATCTGTGTCTGCCTTCATGTGTTCCCTGTCATAATGACTTGAGGCACTTACGGTTGGAAAGAACTCCAAAGTGGAGCCTCGAACAAGGCAGTTTAAAGAAATTTTAGAAACAGAACAGCAAAAAGTTACACTGGTCTGCCAATGTGCACTCAACTGAAAGCACTATTTGATGGCTCTATGGGTCATGTCTTTCCCTAAAAGTACTTACTCAAACAAGTGCAAAAAAGTTTTAAACTTCAGTAAAATTACCCTAATATGCTGACTCGAATGACTGTAAACTGTATGTCATCTACAGGATAAAATGCAAAAACAAAAAGAAGTATTCTCTGTCTGGAGGCAATTCAGTAGTTAACTGGAGTAAGATCATAGTTGGTGTTTCAAACAAGAACAAATCATGAGTCCAAAAATGACAATAACAGAGAATAATTTATGAGTAAAATGATCAACCACACTACAGACTATGCAAACTAAAAACACAAAGAAGAAAAAGAATTTAAGCTTTAGTGGATAGTGTTTGTGATACTCAGTATTAAACATCAGTTTGGTTTTAAAAAAAAAGTTTTTCAATATATCTTGCATTTGTCCTTGTGAGTGCAGCCCACAAAATACATTTATTAACCTTGAGCATTGGGAAAGAAATAGGAAATATTTATTAAACTTTCTTTCAATAACACATTTCTGTGGAGAAAAAAAAGTTCTTTCAAACTGAAGGAAAATTAAAATATGAGCAACATACAAGACAAAAGGCCCCAGACATGAAAACCTTATATTATTCAACTTTTTGAAAAAATGATACATTTGAGATAAAATTGTTTCAAAATTGCATTGTGTGAAAAGTACAGCATCGTTTGAGAAAAGTACTCTTTTTTTGTAACTGCCCTGAAAGACTAATCACTGCGGAAAGAACATAAAAAATTTGGCTGGCCAACACAATAAATCAAACATTTTCCTCACAGTTCCACAAAGCTGTGCCCCGCCTATGCGATAGCCTTAGATACACCTCTGAGATACCTCTAAAGGTGACCATAATACTCTATTGTTATGAAAAGAGGCATCCTATTGAAATGGAAATTGACTCATTTACCAGATTTTCAATGTTATAGGCTATTATTAGAAGACAGAGGAGGACATTTCTAATCAAAAAAAAAAAAGAGGACTCACTGAGGTCATGTCGTCTGGCCTGGAGACAACAATACCACCTTGAAGTTTCAATTATACTTACTTTTACTATACTTTCATATAGGCTAAATAACAGTTTCATGACCAAACTTTATCTTAAGTAAGGAAACTGAAGCTCAAAGGAGTAAATTACCATGGTAGTGATCGTCTTCCTACATAACCTTATGTTCATTTCTTAGTGGTTTTGCTTGGATACTGCACTCCTGAAAGTACACAGACTTCTTTAAAGTGTAACATGTGAATACTTTCATTTTATAAGATAAATTCATTTATCTATTCATTCATTTTTATAAGATAAAATGTGTGAGGATTCAGCATCCCAAATCTGCTGTATCTCAAATAAAAACAACGGGGTGATACACCATAAATTGTATGCCAAACCTGAAAAAACTAACTCAACCATGGCCTAAAACATGACCTAAAGGCTAAAAGATGCGATTTATTTGTTTTGCTGAAGATGATAAGTTGCGTTTTAAAACGTCACTGTCTCCCAAGGCATCTTTTGATATATTTGAGGATTTGGTCACTGTTTTAATGAGGAATAAACACTGTAAACATATCATGACTAAATTTGTCAATTGTCTCCTGGTTATATGGATGTGGTTTCAATCAAAAGGCTTTCCTCAGGCAGAACCCTTTTGGTACTGTAGGAAGGAAAAAAATAACTTCTGAGTATTTCTCAGGGTTTCTCGTGTGTTGTGCTTCTTGTTTTGCGTCCTTGCATGCCTTGGGGCAGATGTGCCAAACATATGAGGTTTGTAATAATAAACCTACTATACCTACATAAGGAGGTTTAAATTTCACTCTCCCACTCTCTTTTCAGTTTAGTGTCCTGGTTTTGCAATAACTTTACGTCTCTTTTCTAGCATTTGTTTCACGTGGAACTTAAAGTTAATTGTCACCTTCAAAGGTTTAAAAAGGGATTTGATGAGTATTTCTACCATAAACACAGACATAATGCTAAATACCGTAAAAACGGAACCTCGACTTTTGAGTTGTTAAAAAGCGTAATTATGCAGTAACACTTGTGGTAACATTGTTATCATTATGGGATCATATGTCGCCATTTCTGTTGATATTCTACATGTTAAAAAAAAAACATGTTGGCCTAATTACGTGTTTCTGAAACTTTAAACCGTCGTACTGTGTGTCCTGTCCGGGACAATGCTTATGCCAACCCTCTAACCTGCTAATCACATGAGCTTAACATGCTAACAACATCGTGTTATAAGTCACAGCAGGCCCACGTGTTTTTAGCCTCCTATGTTATCAGCCGCCGCTGTGTTGATGAATGAAATTGTTACTGTGTTAGGTCCAGTCGTCCACAGTAACACCAGGTTAGCTACATGGGCCCGGCAGGCCTGCTTGCTATAGAAATTTCCAGATGAGCAGAGGTTAGCTTGCTAACACACTGGCACGGGGCACATCGACAGTTAACTAAAATACTACTCACCGTCTGGGTTATTGTCTGGATCAAATCGCTGTCCACATCCTTTATTATAGCACAAAACAGACATGTTGGCTGGTGAAACAAGTTTAACTAGTGGGCAGTTTTTTAAGTAACCACTAAAGAGCTCGCGAGGCAGAGATACAGAGCCGTAGTGGCTGCCTTAACACTGCTGCAAGTTACACTTCCGGATATTGTCGGCTGCACTCGGCAAAGATCGGAGCCAGCCCAACCCACCACCTCCATCCTGTGAGCGCACTGTGGTCCCACTCAAGCGACAACTGATGCTGACCGCTTTATAACTTGCGCTAAGCGACATGTTCTTTATACCACATTTATCTCGGACTTGAACCTTAATCAGCAAATAACAGGAACTATTTTAGCGTCAGTTTTGTGGTAACTATTGCAGATAAAGCCAAAATAGCCCACTGCACTAAGGGTTACATTAGTCAGGTGCACGAAACTGGGGCAATAGCTATTTAGTTTTACGAGGATGGCTGCAGCCTAGTAGACAACTGCCTGTCGGGATATGCGCACATTTTCCGGCTCGCGCATCACCACCGACTTCTGTGCGACTGTTTTTGCCTTTTTTCCTTTTTAAATTGTGTCGGAGACAGGATGGGAAAGGATCTACTTTCACTGATTACAGCTGTTTCGTGTAAAGGTAGGACACGTTGCGATGTGTGAGTGAAGTCTGTGTTCAGTATAGTTAATTAAAGCTACAGATTGTAGCTTCAGACTGTGGCTTGATAAACTCGTGGATTTTGCACGGAGGCGAGCTCCACTGCATCAACATGGGAGGCGATAAAGGCACCCCAATATCTCCCGGGACAGTCTCTCTCTGGGGAATGCTAATTTGAGTCGATTGTGACAAAATATTTGGTGCTCGTGCTGATATTAATCTGTAGCCCACCATTTAACAAATCGGTTAGAGTATAAAGTGGAAATTTCATTTACAAATATATTAGTTTCTGTTTAAGTTGTATAATGATCAAGAAAATGTCACTGTAGGAGATGCATGCAACAATTACTAGATGCCCATACAATAGGCCCACGTTTAAAATAATTTGTAGGCTAATGAAAAGAAAACGAGAGATTAAAATCTTTTTAATTAGGCCACCTCATTTTCCATTCCCTTCTCTGACAGTTACTAATGAGTCTAAACTTTAGCTGTGCATTGGACTTAACCTGATGATAACCTGTGGTGGAAAGAAGTACTATGATCTACTGAAGTAAAAGGAGCAATAACACAGTGGGAAAAAAATCCCTATTTTAAGTAAAAGTCTTCCATTCAAAATAAAAAAAGGGAATTTGCATTAAAATATACTTACATCCAAAAGTACAATTAGGGTGAAGTGAGGTAATTTGGGACATCAGGTAACCGGGATAAATAAGGTTTTACATCTAGGGCTCTAGGGCAAAGCAAGGAGTCAAAGAGTCACTGGTCCCAGAACTTACCAGGAAAGCCATTTGGGATGTGGATTTTCTCATGTTAGTAATAAGAGTACTGACGCTAAAATAATAAGGGTATAACAAGAAAAATGGCTGTGGGGCATTTCTTTTTTATTTATTGTTTGACGTATAATAAAAATGTTTTCACAACACACTATAGTTTTTAGAATCAGAATTGGATTGTATTTCCAAGTACATTGACACATACAAGGAATCATACTTGGTGTTTTGGTGCAAAACAATGTTATGGGAAAGGTTTTTGAGTGAGTATTTGATACAGCCAGGTAAAATGGGATAAAAAAAAACTCAGATAAAATGGTTCACTTTTCTGAAGTAAAACCAGCATGTTTTTAGACTTCCAGCAGGTGCCATAAACTCATGATGTATGCTGATTTGTGCCACCCTGTCATAGCCACAGCTGTTACACATACATGCATGTTGGGTGTTGATAATATGGGACCAAGGCAACAGGCAACAAAATAATAGAGAAAGCATGGAAAAAAATATCTTTTTTAATGAATAGTTACGGGTTACATTATGATTTAATGATTTTATGACTAAACAGATAAATTGATTTCACCATTTAAAAAACAAAAAGTGTCCCAAATTACCTGATTTCACCCTCTAGTGCAAAATGGCTCATTTTTGATAATATATTTATATGACTGTGTTGTAATTAGTGATGCATTATGTGTAATCATCACTAATGTTGCAGCTGGTAAGCGTGGGCCTGATTTGAGCAAGTTTATTTACTTTCAGTTGCTTAATGCATAATAATATATCCTAATTTATTAGTTGTTACATATTTTGTAATAATAATCTGAACCTGCAATGTAGCCACATAAACAACATAAACACAGTGAAGCAAAATTTGTCTTCCAAATACTCAAGTAAAGTACAAGTACCTCAAATTGTACCATACTTGAGTAAATGGTACTTGGTTACATCCCACTACTGACAACATTTTGAAAAATGCTATTGTGCAACTGATTTCTACAAAAGTGTAAAATTGCTTTAGAAATTGTGCACAGTGACTTTTCTAAGACCATGTTTGTTATTTTTCCTAGTTAGATTTTCTCTTGTGAAAATACCACAACAGTCAACAGCCCTTATGTCGTTTAGGCACTCTGTATTACAGTAACAGTGTTCTTCCTGATCCCTGTTATTTTATGTGGTAACATAGTGTGTTTCACTGAGGCTGTGTAAGTGTGTTGTGCTTTGATGTGGTTTGCTTAAAGATGTGTCAGTCTTTGCTTCAGAGTCTTTCGGGTGCAATAGTCAGTGTTTGAATGCAAACTGTTGAAGCACAACATTGAATATGCTATCATATCCCTGTGGTGATAAGCAGCGCTCCTGAAATGTCTTTGTAACTTTTGTCTCAGTTCTATATCAGATTTTTAGCATGCAGAGTGCATGTCTTTAACATCTTACCGACTGAATCTGGATCTTTCTTTTTTTTTGTTATTCTTTCCAAATATAGGGTAACTGGTGATGGAATAGTGATGAAGATTAATCAATGGAGAAATATGCTTCCTCTACCGAGCTTTCCTCTTCTTTTCCATTTTATTTTCGTCTTCCTCCTCCTATTTTTCCCCATGACCCATGCCCAGTTCCTGACAGAACCGAGGTCAGGACAAGGCCTGCTTCTCTTCACCCAGCCGGCCTATAATGCTTCCGTCTTCGAGAACTCTGCTGCAAGAACCTATACCCAAAGTGAGTTTAAAATGGGCATCATTCTTGGGCCACCTCGGTCATTAGACATAAAATATTCCATTGTGTCTGGAGACAGTGAGGGAATCTTCCAGGCTGAGGACTTTGTAATGGGAGATTTTTGTTTCCTCCGTATACGCACTAACGGAGGCAGTGGTGCCACTTTGAATCGGGAAGTACAGGACAATTACACACTGACGGTTAAGGCATCTGCCCAAGGAGGCCTAGAGGCCTTAGCTACTGTTTATATCAAGGTCTTGGATACCAATGATCTCCGACCTCTCTTCTCCCCTACCTCCTATTCATTCGTTGTGTCTGAGAGTGCCCCTCTGGGAGCCAGCATAGGACGAGTAACAGCCACAGACGCTGATGTGGGATCCAACGGGGAGTTCTACTACTTCTTAAAGAACAAAATTGACCTTTTTGCTGTTCACCCGACCAGCGGGGTCATCACTCTGACAGGTCGGCCCAGGATGGACAAACAAGCCCGGTTTGAGCTGGAGGTACAGGTGGTGGACAGAGGTATGAAACTCTATGGAAACAATGGCATCAGCAGCACTGCTAGGCTGGTCCTAACTGTGGAGCAGGTAAATGAGTTTGCTCCTGTTCTTAATGCAATTGCTGTCATTCCATCATGGACAGACAAGGACCCAGTCTATGCTATTTTGACTGTGGAGGACAAAGACGAGGGGGTATCTGGGGATATAGAGTGGGTGTCCATCATTGAGGGTGACCCCCTTGAACAATTTGTGATTGATCGATCGCCTGTCGGGAATGATTATAGGGTTAAAACTTCAGAATTGTTTGACTGGGATACATTCCCCTATGGCTGCAACTTAACCTTCCAGGCTAAAGACAGAGGCATACCTCCAAAGTTTTCTAATGCTCAAGTTGTTCAGTTGTTGGTAACAAAGCCAGACCCAGTATTGGCGAATTTTGAGAAAGATGTTTATGTAGTCACGCTGAGTGAAATAGCTCCCCCAGGCACTATTGTAGAGGTGGTGAAAATCTCCCCAGCTCCTCTGAGTGTCAATTACAGCCTCGGCAGCGCCTCAGATCAAATGTACTTTGATATAAACCCTTTGACTGGAGTTATTATGACCACAAGGCATCTGACAAGAATATCACAGGATTTCATGGAAATTGAGGTAGTTGATATTATCAGTCAGCAGCAAGCAAGAGTTCAAATCACCATAGACGATGCTAATGACAACTCTCCGGTGTTCAACAGGCCATTTTATGATATTGCAATCAATGAGAGCTTACCTATAGGCACTATTGTTCTCATAGTATCCGCTGTGGATGCTGATAAAGGAGAGAATGGGTATATAACCCACACAATAAGTGGCGAACAGTCTCTTCCATTTACAATTGACCAGGACACAGGGGAGGTGCGGATCACAAGTGACCTAGACTTTGAGTCATCAGATGATACCTATACTTTTGCAGTGCGAGCGTCTGATTGGGGTTCACCGTACAGAAGGGAGAGCGAAGTTAATGTCACCATTCGTCTGATAAATATAAATGACAACCAGCCTCTTTTTGAGAGGGTGTCTTGCAGGGGAATGATAAGCCGTGATTTCCCTGTCAGCCAGACTATTGTCACTTTGTCAGCTGTGGACATGGATGAGCTAGGAATGGTGACATACAAGATACTGTCTGGAGATGAGTTAGACTATTTTGACCTAAATCCAGAGTCTGGGGCTTTGTCATTGAAGCGATCACTAGGAGTGGCTAATTTAAAAAGTGGGGTATTCAACCTGAAAGTAGTTGCAACAGATGGGGAGATGTTCTCTGAGCCTACATTTGTGAATGTATCTGTGGTGAGGGGTAGGATGCCAGGCAGGGGGTTCAACTGCAAGGAGACCAGGGTAGCCCAGCTGCTGGCAGAAAAAATGCTCTCAAAAGCGTCTGCAATGGCTAGACCAAGACTTGATGAGAGATATACAGATCTTTTCTCTGTAAACAAACAGGCTCCACAATTTGAGGCCTTGCCGACTAGTATTCTTGTGAGAGAAGACCTTGCTGCTGGTGCCAGTGTGTTTCAAGTGAGAGCCCGTGATGGTGACTCAGGTTTCAATGGCCGCATTCTCTTTGCCATATCTGATGGTAACAAAGAAAACTGCTTCAATATCAACATGGAGAATGGGTTGATAACTGTGTTGCAGCCGCTTGACCGTGAACGATTGGATCGTTACTTCCTCAATATCACCATCTACGATCAGGGTGTTCCTCAGATGTCCAACTGGAGACTGCTGACTGTGATTATTGAGGACGCAAATGACAACGACCCCCAATTTTATGAGGACAGCTTCTCTGCTCTTGTGGCAGAAAACTCGGCCATTGGCATGGAAGTTATTACCATCACTGCGTTTGACAGAGACATGGGTCAAAACGGGCAGCTCTCGTACATAATGCTGACCAGTGTCCCTCAGTTTGGTATTGACAGCGAAACTGGAAGTGTGTTTGTTGCCAGCCACTTAGACAGAGAAACCATCCCAATGTTCACATTGAAGATTGAAGTGAGAGACAAGGCGGAAAGAGGCACTCGAAGGTCGTCAGTAACTACTCTCAGTATAATAGTGGAGGATGTCAATGATTGTGCCCCAGCTTTCATCCCCAGCAGCTTTAGTGCTCGTGTACTGGAGGACCTCCCACCAGGGGCCGTGATTACCTGGGTGCAGGCTCAGGACCCAGACGTAGGCCCCGGCGGACAGGTCCGATACTCCCTGATTAATGACTTCAATGGAACTTTTGAGGTAGGTGATGTCACTATTTGTATTGTCTGTGCTGTTGCATATCCTGATCCTCTTTTTATTGGCAGTTTATGATGTATGGGAATGTAATGCTTTGTACAGATCGATGCTGTGAGTGGGGTGTTGAGGATTAGAAAGGAGCTGGACTTTGAGAAACAGCCGTTTTTTAACCTGACTCTTCTTGCTGAAGACAGAGGAGTACCCAGCCTCATCAGTCAGACATTTGTGGAGGTGGAGGTGTGTAATACACACGCACACACACACACACACACACACACAAACACATTGACATAATAACAAATACTACATCAAAATCAGCTTCATTAATTAGACATTTTTGTCAAATTGTTTCTACCAAATACCAATATTTACATATTTTTTCCTTGTTTTCTTCATTTTTTATTCTAAGGGAAGAAATACCTGTATAATAGCATTTAGATCATGGTACCCTAAAATTCCTCAATATAATGACTGTTTAAGGAGAAGTTGCAGGATACCTCACAATTCATTTCAGTTCATTTCACTTAAGCTCAGCTCACTTCAGTCCATTTTGATTTAATTTAAATTCAGTTAAATGCATTTAATTTCAGTTCCACTAAATTAAGTTCAATTTATTTAGTAAGTTAGTTCAATTTAATTTATAGAAATTAAATAAAATTAAATTGTGTTCACTTCAATCTAATTCATTTTAGTTCAGTTCAGTACAGTTCATTTCAATTCATTTCAATTCAGTTCAGTTCAGTTCAGTTCAGTTCAGTTCAGTTCAGTTCAGTTCAGTTCAGTCAATTTCAATTCAATTCAATTCAATTCAGGTCAATATAGTTCATTCAATCCAAATGATTTAAAGGGAGCATTTAGGTTACACTTGCAAAAAATAATTTATTTACCAAAATGATTACTTGCCAGGAAATTGTGAATAGCTGTTAGCTATAATGTAATTAAAGGAAATATTGGTATATTGGTCTAATACTGTTCTGTATATTCATACTGCAAGATATTACACATATCTTCACACACTTTTTTTCAAATTATCAGTACAAATTAAAGTGAGTCATTGCATTTCTTCAGGTGGTGGATGTCAATGAGAATTTGTATGCACCCTACTTCCCCGACTTTGCTGTGAGAGGCTCAGTGAAGGAGAACTCTCGTGCAGGCACAAGCGTCCTGACAGTCAGCGCTAAGGACGATGACAAGGGCCGAGATGGTTTGCTGAGGTACTCTGTCAGAGGAGGCAGCGGACTGGGCACTTTCACCATTGACGAAGACACAGGTGCGACACAAGATCAATGCTGAAGCCTATTTATGTAAAGTGGAAATCCAATAACTTACAGTGCCATGCTTAGAATATCAACACCCAAATGTGTTGCTAATCACTGTGTATCATAGGAAGTCTTATTATTCCTGTGCTGGTGCTGATTACTTTCACGCATGTGTAGGTGTTGCTTAACGGTTTAATGTGTGTTTCTATTGCACTGTTGTTATGCATTGCACACAAACAGCATCAACACTTGATAGCATGATTTTGTATGTATTTATTAACGGGAGAGAGGTGAAGAGAGTGTGAGGTACAGTCAGAGTCAGTGTGTTGATGGGGCCTCACGTGGGAGCTGTGTACTGGGAGATCATTACTGTAATGAGGGCAGCATGGCAGCTACATTGGCTGGGCCTCAGGCCGCTCAGTACAAGTCATCCAGTGCTGTGTGGATAACATTGATCAAGGCTGTCCTGCACAGCACCACCATCCTTTCCAAGAGTAGGGGAATCACTGTGACTTATTTAAGGAGGTCTGACCCAAAAATAAGCGTGCAGTTGTCTCCAACTGCCAAACCACAGCTGAAAACATGTTGATCCAAACAAGAGGCCGGGACTCACTCACCCAGGGATAAAATGAATCAAATATCCAGTATAAAAATAGGACAGTTCATATAAGTTCATATTGGCGCATGATCAGAATGAAAGGCCAACTCTCTCTTGATGTAAAGTATATATATATATATATATGTGTGTGTGTGTGTGTGTGTGTGTGTGTGTATGTATGTGTATATATATATATATATATATATACATATAATAGTATAGTATAGTAGTATATACACATAGTATATATATATATATATATATATATATATATGTATATATATATATATATATATATATATATATATAAATGAACCATGGACAAGAAGAAATGCAACTTAAATGTAATTCTTAATACTAAACATTATGAGAAATTTAAGGACACATCATGCAATTTAACATGACAAGGGTAGGTCTTACCATAAATTTTATTAAAGTCATCTTAGAAAAGGGATAATAAAGATATATATATATATATATATATATAGATAATAAAATTATATAAATACACAGGGGTGCGTCAAATATTTTTTGGTACTTTTTTATAGGTTTCCGCTAAAACATTCCTGACCTGGCCCATGTCACTTAACTGTGGAAACATATGTGACATCAGAACCTAGAGCGCAGCCGTACACTTCTGCAAACGTGAAAAAAAGACAAAAAGGAAACCTAGAATGGTATGATACTACTTTTTACCTGTAGATAGAAATACAGCAAGTTGCACTATTTGAGACAAGAAAGTGCCACTCAGCAGCTTCAAACATTTTACACACCCTTAAAGTTATTAGGAGACTAGTCTGACTTACTGGATGTAGACTGTGGCTATAAACCTGCAAAATTTTTGGTTTAATAAGAACAAATGTAGGCCTATTATTTTTTTTTTATTTTCTTATACGTTTATTATTAATATATGCTCTTCCCCCCTTAACTATCTGCATGTTAAAAATGACCATTAGTATGAATATACCACATGCCCATTCAAGAACTGCTCAGTCTCGATATCATATTGAATGAAAAAAAAAAAAAAGTGTTACATCTCCCATCCCTGTCTTAGAAAGCCTGATGGACACTGCTAACAAATGTGTAGACCTGCAGGCCACCGAAAACAATTAAATTTCACCAAATTGTGTTCATGCAATATGATAACATGAACAGGTATATATAATCTTTGCATTTGATATATTTTTCATCTGAGAAGTAAAACTCATTTGGACACAAAGATATTACCTTGAATCTAAGGCCCTCCCATTGACAGTCCTAACAAATTTCACGTCAGCAAAGTGAGTGCACCTTTTTGATATTTCCATGGGAACAAAAGTGGGTGTAAGTGAGAGTTCTTGCTTTCCCATCAAGGCTTGTTGCAGTCTGTGTCCCTATCCGTGGTGCCGAAGCTTTTAAACCTAATCTCCCTCTCTCTCTCTCTCTCTCTCTCCATGGTGCTGAAACATTCAAACTCCAAGCTCCAAAATCAGTCCCTCATTCACTCATCCTCCAGGGCACTCTGTAGTGAGTGGTGCCTCGTAATTACCACTGACGCTGAGTCTTACCACTGACATGTCCTGGATTGCGTATAAGCATGCAACAGTGAGCATTGTGGGAATTTTGAAGGCTTAAGGTGGAAGTCACAATTATACTTTAAAATAAAGCTGTCTTAAGTATGACACATTCTGTCTGCCAACAGCCTCTGCTGTAAGGTTACCTGATAAACCACTTTACAGCAATGTAGTAAGCACCATTATTATGATTATTATTATAATTTAATCATTACTTTCCACACTTCATTAGTTATTTACATCTTCCTCACTCAGTACTCACCAATTTAATTACCACATATCTAACCCAGTTTCACTTATTTTATTATTAGTTACTGGAGAGTATGTTTTACAGACTATTGCTTCACTATGGAAACATTAATTGTCACTAGTTTTCCCTGTTTTTTATTTGCATTTGTTACCATCCACAGTTTCTTTTGCTCAGTAAAACAATTTCTCAGAGTCAACATTGCTACTCATTTTGTTAGACAAAACTGATTTTGTTGCATGAACAAAATCAACATTTATATTAAACCTTAAATTCTACTGAACACTATATAATCAAGTAGCATCAAATTATCAGTAGACATACAGAAGGAACAGGTGATATATTCTTATTTAAGCTACAGCTGGTAACTTTTATGAAAATAACTTCTTTTCATATTTAAAACTGTCACTATATTCACACAGCAGTCCATGAGACAGAATAATATAATATATAAAAATCATGTCTCTCCTCATCCTAATACTGACGCTAATGGATTCGCTACCTAAACAGACCTATTAAATATATTAAAGGAAGTAAAACTGGAGAGAATCAGATGGTGAATGTATACCCACATTTATTTGTTGATCAGTTTATCCATATTCTCCTTCTGTGCTGCAACTGGATATTTACTTATTACCACCCCCTGACCATGGATGTATTTTTTTGCATCACATGCATAACTGCAATGCATTGTGGGTGATAGAGACCTCTGAAGTAACCATTCTTGTTCATTCGCTCCCTCAGCCCTCCAAGGGTCGATCTCACCAAGTTCAATTTAGTTTTTCAGACAGCTGGAACAGCCCTTAAGATGGCGGTGAGGATTACCCTGAGGGGAAGCTGAACAAAATGCCATTGAGGTGCTATGTGTCATAATAAGAACATGTGTGGTTGTTTTCACAAACTATCCATCTCATGCACCATGTGGGTATAGTGACAGTTTCAGCTATATAATATAACAAAAAAGATTTTTTTTTTATAAAAGTTACCAAGTACAGCTTTAACCAATGCACATTACCTGTAAATGACAGGCATGGAATAGAGACTAGTGACTGTTATAAAAAGCTGTACTTAAAATGTGTTACTTAATAATTATGTACATTTTACTAGTTAGCTAATATATTGAAATTGCAACTTGTGAAACAAATAGTGAAGTTAAAAGTAGTTATATAATATTACAATAATATACAGTACAGCAGATACTAAAATAAATTGTCATTACTAACTTGCAGTGTTGTGACTAGTGCTGGTTGGAAAATAAGTGTAGTGGTTAATTTTAGCCAGTAGAGTTTATTTTAGTACCTACTTTTAGGGAAAAATGACTTTGTTCCTCGTCTGGCGGTATATCTTCACCTCTTGTCACACTGTCCCTACTGTACATGACTTGCACTGGAGGCCTGTATTGACCTTTAACTAGGCTAATTAGTATTGATTGTAGTTGAGAGAGAAAGCGAGAGAGAAGCACATGGACAAATGGAGGGAATATCTCTTGCCCTCACTCTATCTCTCCATGTGTATATAATTACATATGTATAGTGTGGACACCGTGCTAACAGTGTTACAGTACACACAGATCCCTACAGTCTTCTGTAACAGTATGTGGTGCTGTTATTTACTTAAGTATTAAAACCTCAGTAAGGCACAGCCAGTAAGAAAGTTTATTGAGTGCAGATTTTCCTGGGGAAATCAGAGTGCTTGTTAGAGCAGAAAGTGAAGGGAGAGGGGAGTGGAAGTGAAGCGAAGAGAGGAAGGAAGAGGGTGCAGGGGAGTCTGGAGTACATAAAAAGTGTCAGAAGAAAATACGGCTTTCTTCCTCCCAGGCCTTTTTATATACTTTTTTTTCTTTCTGGAAGTTTGTTTTTTTAAGTTGCAGCATTTGTTATTTTTTCCCAAATATCATCAGCATGTGAAAAGTCTCTGACCCTCTTTTGGTATCAGATGAGAAGAGACAGTAAGCGCATGCCAAGTTTTCCCTCATCAAGTGTTTCATTTCATCTCACAGCGTCTAGAGAAGTCAGTGTTGTCAGGCACGGACAGAGTCGAACCGCTGTGTCCTCCCACCATGCATTTAGCTGCCATGTTGAGTGGCTCAGCTCTGACTGCTTGTCAATCTGTGGCTCTTAGTGCCAAAACTAAGTATGAGAAGACAGACAGTGAGAGTGAGTAAAAGGGACAGAGAGAATTAGATATTGTGTGAGAAATCCATTTTGTTAAGCCTGTCCGAACTTGTGCATCCCCACCTCTCCTCTGTAGTTTGTATATTGGCTCTGATGCATCTTGTGTAGCCTGTGACATCCTCATTGTCCGTCATACCATTTTTACCATTTATGAATGCCCCCTTTTCCACCTTTGATATTTAGATGCTTAAGGCGACTCACTCTTTTATTGCAAAGTACAGGGACTATCTATCAGAAAAGAAGTAGGATCTTCTCTGGCTTAAAACCTTAGCACTCCTGTACTTTGAACAAAAATTGGTATTCTTGTCATTGGTTAGGGGGAAAGCAAGCCCTGCAATTTCTCATTGGGCAGCTGTCAGAAGCCACTGCTCCTCTATTAGTGGGTTTGCAAGCGCCAGGATTTGTCACAGTCAGGATAAAGCAGTCTTTAAGTTACAGGCAAACACACTTTTAAAAAGTAATCTATCCCTGCATTTGTTAAAATTATCAGGCTGAACTTTTGATGTCGTCTTTTCTGCCAGACACTGTTGTGCCTCGAGATGTAGACACGTACACGCAGTATTTACTCATCAATCTTTGGATTGATTATTTGATATGGTGACATTAATTAGATAGTGGGGACCCCCAAACTGTTTTTTTTAAGAATGGAGAAGTTGAATAGACATGACAGATGGATGTAAACCCAAGCGTACTGTGAACTTCTAGATTAGAAAATATGCCACGACCCTTCAATTTTTTTTTTCACTCTTTGAAGTGCGTTATTTATGGTGAGAATGGATGCTGTCAAGTCAGATTTATATTGAATTCACTGAATAGTGCCTGTCGGTCTTAAAGTTCAAAGAGCTTTTGAAACAGCCAGCTCTGTTTTCCTCGCCTCTCTCTTGTCGGGTTATTTGACAGAGATGAGATGTGGTTTGAAAAGGACGTGGTCAAGGACGACAGAGCAAGGGTGTGTTTCAGCAAACACTTTTACTATGCATTGTGCATGCTCCCTGGGCAGCTGCTTAGTCATAATCTGACATATACACGTGCTTTCTGGTGATAAGGTAACACCTTCACCATGCGGCTGAGGAGGCTGCAACAAGACTGACGCAAGAACACAAAAAGGGGCCACACAGTCACACCTCTAGTCATTGATTTGAGTGCTTGTATGACTGAAACCTGAGCATGTAGGGTGAAGGGAGTGAAGAATAATGATGTAATATTTTAATAATCTATTCAGAAAGTATGACTGACATGGAATTTGTGCTCAAGTTCTTTGGTTAGAGATTTGTTTTTGAACAGCAGGGCGACACAATTTTCCAAATTGGGCATCCCATCCAAACCCTCTCCGCTTCCACCACCAACAACATCCACCCACTCTTACTTCTAATACCAGCACAGGCAATTTCAAATAGGTCTTGGCCATTAGCCGTGTTGTGACAGAGGTGAAGTCTCTAACAAGCATTTCCAAATCCAGTGTTATAGACCTGTCCCGGCCTTACTCCGTTTTGCATACTCAATGTGATTACAAAGCTCAAAAGGTCAAGTCACTTTCAAAACCCTTCCTTCAAATAAGACTGTGACACTTCTATTCCTCCTTTTACCATAAAACAAAACAGGGAGAGAAAAAATGCCCTCTGATGAATGATTAGAGAAAAGCAAAATCAAATATGGGAATAGCAAGCATACTATCAGGTCAATCAAGTAGTGAAAACCCCTTTTTGTTGTATTAAATAGCTAATTATAACTAGAGATTTAAGATTTGAACAAACATCAGGGTGATAAGAACTACCTACAATGACAGAAACCATCTTTGGAAAAAATTACTTAGTGAAGAGTTTGATTTTTTACTTCCATCTACCGACTTGGATAGGGCAGGGTTTATGACCTATACTGCAGCCAGCCACCAAGGGTCAAAATCAAGATGTTTCGGCTTGATTTTAGGGAGCTTTTATGCCATCCATCTTTATAACACAGGCTATAGATGGTACCAAGGAATGCCTTCGGCCTAGTTTTTCAACTTTGCCAAACTGGGGATATTGGATAACTATAAAATCTTATAATAAATGTCTTTATCATGTAAATACATATAACTTGTATTGTCACTGATATAAGTCAGCAAGTACTTGATCCCATTCAAGGGTCAACCAAAGACCTTTGCATGGGCCCCCCTTGGGCTACGCACTGAGGTTATCTGTATCCTGGTTTAAATGCTACCCTGCAAAACATTACTAACACGGTGACTGAGGTTAGGAATCAAGCAATAGTGCCACTGAGCATGTTTATCCCAGGCGGGTGGAGTCTGGGCTGAATTGTCTTGGCTCTCTCTGCCTCCCTTGAGTCATAGACCTTGATTCATATCTGTCAAATTAAAGGAATGCCTGATTTGGGCTTCCATTTGTACTACATGACCTGAAAATCATTTTTGATCAAATCTCTCTATCCCTCTTTCTCGATGCTCTCACTATCTATTAGTGATGTGAACACATTATAAATCTTTGCATGTGAGAGCATAAACTTCACGAACATCATCAGCACCAACCAGTCTTTAATTATAGGAAGTGAAATAGCAGAGTTGAGGTTTAGGTAAGCATAAAAAAGTCAAATTAAAAATACACCCCCTTACATGTCCAGTCTCAGCTCTGTCGAGCATCTCGTTGGGGTTAATTGCTTGTGAACTGAAGCACAGATGCATGCACAGACTCTGCAAGCACCGACAAACACATGCAGTACGCCTTAGCTCTTAGTGAGTTTCTTTAAGTTAGTTAAAGTAACAGACTCATGCTGCCTGGCTCTTAAAAGTTTTTGTGCACTGAACAGAAATGCGTCAACTGCTGGCTTTGCCTTTAATACGAGTTCACTGTATTTATTCCTAGATGATGTGTTATTTTCTGTTGATAGAAATGATGCAATTAGATATGTGTTGTTTTTGATCCTAACATCGGGTGTCTTTGTTAAAACAAACTGCATGTGACACTCGTGACCTTGCACCACCACGCATCAGTGCTCTTGGCATTGTATAAAAATGACATGAATGATCCCAAAACCTCGAGTGTGAGTATGCATGTCATTTTTCGAGTGTTTACATGGACAGTCCTGCATGACTGATTTCACAAAAACAGGAAAAAAAGAAAAAAGAGGCACTCATGTGTCATCCATTGTGAGTGTTCTCTTTGTCCCTCAAGAGGTCACCAAAGCTGTCAGCTACTCATCTTCCTTAAGGCCACTAAACACACGCCAGTCAGCGTGCGTGAGTGTCTGAGTGTCTGCGTGTGTCTTTATTGGTGTAGGGCAGTGCAGGGTACGTTTAGCACTAAGCAAATTGCAGCTGGGAGCAGTTTGGTCAGCTGTGATTAGCTGTAGAGAAGCTGAAACATTGAAGGTGACTACAGCGGCGCCGCTAATGCCTGTGAATGTCACTGAAGCCAGGACACAAAGTTTTCTCTAAATTTGTGTCTTGCCTCGGGAAAACTTAGTACTCAAAGATTTCCCCGCGAGATCTTTCAGGGATGTTTTCTGCTGATGACACCCATACTGTCCCATTTTCATACACACACACCTAATAGATATGTATTCTCAAGCCCAAGTAATAACTGCATTAATCTTTGTCTCTGCTTCAACAGGGGTGATTTACACTGCTGGTATCCTGGACTGTGAGAGCAAAGACTCCTACTGGCTTACAATCTATGCCGCAGACAGAGCGGTTACACCCCTGTCAGCCTCTATTGAAGTCTTTATTCAGGTACCAACACCTGCTGCCAATATTCACATTGTACTATGCATGTTTAAGAAGCTTCATACTGAGGAAATGTCCTTTGTTTATGTCACTGAGAGATAGGCATAAACATTAAGTGCCCAAATTAGTTTACTTTGGTGCTGTTTTTTGTTTTTTTTTTAATCGTATTTTAATATATTAGAAACATTTTTGTTAACTCTGTAAATTGCAGGCAGGGAATTTGTTCCAAATTAAAAACATCTTATCTACACTGACCTTTGTTCACCGAGTCACACCTGTTTGTAGAGCAGCTTCTCAGCCATCACACTAATCACACATAACTTGTTAAATTCTACAGGGGGAAACGGTTTTATATTTGAAAAAAAAAAGGTTTGGCCTGAGTGTTCCTTGCTTAATCTCACATTCACTTCCACCATATCCAGCTATGCTTTTGAACATTCAGTTTTATGTGCTCTCTACTTTCATTCTATATTATAGACTATAAATAAAGAGAAACAATGTGCCTCCACTTACTCTCACTGTACAAAAATTCAGCCAAAATGTCACAGATATGGTCGCTGCCATCTTGCACTGGTCATTTGGAGCCAGTCTGTGTAGTACTGATTTCTGAGGTATAGAGTTCCCATCCAAACACTAGTCTGACCAGTCACCAGCAGCAGTCTGATTGCAGCTGTTGATGGCGAGCACACCGTTGGCACACAAATCTGTAAATCATGTTGTCTCACCCCCTTATTATAGCGCCAAATAACTAATTAAAAACAAACTTAAAAGAAATATAAAGGCTTGAACAAACATCAGTGTTATAAGAACTACCTGAAATGGCAAAAAACATTTTTTAGAAAAAATATTTGACATGTGCTTTATGTATTTTATGAGTTTTTAGTTTGGTCCATGCAGCCAGTCACAAGGGGGTATCGAGATGTTTTAGTTTCACTTTTGGGAAGCGGTCAGGTCGTCCATCTTTATATATTGTCTATAGTCTATACTAGTGCAGTGCATGTTAAAGCAGGGTTTGTTTGGAGAAAATTGATCACTACCTCTTTTGCAGTTTAGCTTTCTCAAGAACCGCTCATCCAAACAACTTGACGCTCAACACTGTATTTCCTTGTGTCCTGAGCAATACATCTGCCATGACATAGTTGCATCCCCTAGCAATGCTAGAGTATAGGCTTCATTTGCTAACAGCTTAATATTTTGGACCTATTTACGGACAAAAACTGTTGTTACGAAAGTTATATCGTTCATGCTTAAAATTTTTGTGGACAATGTAACCTCTCCGGTTTGTCTTCATCTGTTAGTGAAAGAAATTATGTAAATAACGCAGTGAGCTGTACCCAGTTAATAGGATCCCTGTAAAAGTTTATAGGGGTTTTCCTCTCAATATACTGCACAGTTTGTACATAACCCACTACGAATACATCTTTACTATAGATCTCAAGAGCTCACACTTGACACTGCACTTCCTCGGGTCTTCAGCAATACACCAAATTTATGTTGATCAGATTAATTGGTTGTGAGCAAAAAAATGAAGAACAGGCAGACAGATTCTTTCAATTTTTAGATTTATTACAAATAGAATATTTTGTTTTACATACAGCACTCCTGATTTTATGCAGTTTTCGAACATATAATTTTTTACCATCTCTTTACCCCAAAATGATGACATTGTGTGAAAGGGTGCAGCCAATAGGTTAGCTTCTTTGTCTTGCAAACATGGAACTGCAGGCCAGTTTTGATGTTGTAACCATATATTCTTGTGGAGTGTTGCCTTCAAAATAACAATATGAAGCCAAACAATCAGTGTGTTACTCTCTAAATGCTAATGGTGCTCAGTGCAGTGGATAACTATAGCAATGCAGAGCCTGCAAGCAAGAGATACACACCGGAGGGAATTCTCTGCTTTAGCTTCTATTTTATTTGGCACTAAGTAATCCACTGTCTAAACACTCACATACACACATCACTGCTCCAACACTGCTCACCCCTTTGGGGAAGAGTTCAGCAGTGTATAAAAAACCCCCACAAACTGCATTTTCTGGCTTCGGGACATTCAGGTGTGGCGGTGTGATCGGGCGCTTTACTCCCGACCTCTTCATCACAGACAAAAATAGGGGAATTAATCAGGCACAGGTGCTCCTCATTCACCGGCTGAACCATCTTGGCTCTCTTGTGGCTTGCGGCAAACACTCAATCAATGCTGTGTTTGCCATAAATATTCCAGATCTATGCTGTAGGAAGGGAAATTAATTTGCAGTGCATTTAAAGTGTGACATCTATGACATTTTCTGGTAAATGAATTTCCATTTTGTGATTGATAACGGATCAGTCCGGGCTGCATTTCATAAATTGATGAACAAAGATACAGATATTACCATACATGCTGATTTAGAAGGTTATGCTTTATCTACACATCTGTGGCCAAAAGGGGACACTCCAAATAGAAACAAACAACGCTGCTTGTCTCTTACCCAATCCCTGCCTTTCTCACTCTCTCCACTTTTTCTCACTTCTTCTTTTTCCTCTCCTCTCTTTCTTTCTCAGGTAGAAGATGTCAATGATAATGCTCCCCTCACTTCAGATCCTATCTACCACCCGGTCGTCATGGAGAACTCTCCAAAGGATGTTTCAGTCATCCGTATCCAGGCGCAGGACCCTGACCTCACTGCCACTCCCAGTCGTCTGAGTTATCGCATCAGTGCTGGCAACCCGCAGAATTTCTTCTCCATCCACCCAAAAACAGGTGAGACACAGACGCACAATGTTAAATAATTTAAATATTTTGCTAATACGATTGACAGTATAATGAGGTAGACTAGTGGAATAATTAGTAATAAACCCTTACAAACAACAAATAATTACACCAGTCTTTTGTGTTAATATGTTTACGTGCCTCTGAAATTTTCTTTCATCATGCACCTCCCACTCCACGTTCATCCAATAAAAGGCTTTGGTCCCACACAACAAATTAAAAAGACTTTTGTGCCCACACAGTCAAACATCTAGGACACTGATGAGCCGCCCGCCTAGACAATCTTCACTACACTCTCAGCTGAATATTGCTTCCAGTCTTCTTAAGGGGCGAGAGCTCTCTGCAGTGTACTTGAGGAAATTAGGGTAGTTAGTTTTTTTTATGAAGCCCATGTGTGGGTGAATATCTTCTAGTGATGAAGGAGTTTACATTAGTCAAAGCAATTTTCTTCCCCACTACTTTTATTCCCTGAAGTAGGGCTAAACGTCTATGCATTATGTGATATAAAGTATATAAAGTAAAAAAAATAAAATAAATCATACTTTTCTCAGAAAGTTATAAAAAAGTTAAAGTTGGCAAAAAGGTTTCAGTAGTATTATGTTGGAATTGGGATTAGGTTTTCATTTAAAAAAATACTGCAACCATATGGTTTCACCATAAGCCCACTTCCATGGGATCAAGACGGGGTCTTAAAGAGTGCAAGCTTGTGAAATGATGCTCAGACAGCCTGTGGTTGTCTGTTACCCCTTTTGAGCCGGTGGGAAAATACTGCATGAGGGAAATAAAAGTCTTTGAGGTTGTAAAAACTATTTCTGCTGAAGATACACTTTGCATCCTGTTCCTGTCCTGAACAATTACCTTTACATGCAAACATACCTTTCTGTAAGTGTAGCGGAATTGGGTGCTAAAATCTACCTTTTTGATTCATGTTATAGTCAGTAGGTACTTCTATTTTTGTCTTTTTGGTGTGTATTTTTTACCCTGTTGGACTGAAGATGGACAGTTATTCACATACACAATAATACTCCCAAAACCTATAAGCAGACTTTAATATGTAAAGTTCCTGGGTTACCCTTTAAATTAATTTTACACACAGTTTCCCACTTTTAATCAGTACTCAGATATTCACAAAGCTGTTCCTGTAACCTTACTGTTGAGATAATTTGTGCACATGTTTTATTTATAACTGCTCAAAACATTTCTAGAACCACAAATCTTTTCTACACATCTGTGAGTTTTATGTGCTTGCAAAATCTTTTTTTAGACATTCACGCGCTTGAATTGCTCATGCATTTTAACAGGCTCACAAAAGATGATTTACAATTGCAGCCTGTGAACTGAATGTCATCTCACTGTGCCGCAACATCATTTCTAAACTTAGAAATCTACGTATTAGACCCTGCGTTACAGATAGAAACCTTGTTACAGCCTTATTGATCCCATACTTTTCACATTGTGCACTATACAAAAAGTGGAAATTACATATGGGTTATGATTTTCAACTTTTTTGATCCTCATTAATTAAAAAGTTGAGTAGTTGAATGGCAAATATCATCTTAGGAGCTATATATTTTCGGGGCGCCCAGTAGCTCACCAGGTACTGCGGGTGCCTAATGCACAAAGGCTATGTCCTTGCCTCAGTCGCCGTGGGTCAGATTCCACCCTCAGCCCTTTGCTGCATGTCATCCCTCTCTCTCCTTCTTTTACACTATAGCTGTCCTATTAGAATAAAGGCATAAAAAGCCCCCCAAAAATAATCTTTAAAAAAAGCTGTATATTGTCACTTATTTTTATAACTGCACAGTGGTATAGTACTTGCTACAGTGCTGTGAGACGGCCTAGATGCCATTGTAACAGGAGGGTGGTAAGACAATTAGAGCAATCAGTTCAGTTCAGTTCAGAGTGGAAAATAAACAAAAATGAGGTGCAGCGCTGTTGTACTGTGATGGAAATGAGTAGTTTATGTGTTGAAGCTTTAATGCATCATTTACAATGAGTTGGAGTGAATGTGCTTGAATTGCACCATGATGTCAGCATTGTTGTATATACTAGCAATGACTTTTCTTTTTGGTCCCCTGTGTTCAGAACGGTGGAATGCACATTGTTAGAGTCGTAAAAACCGTGAATGGGCCTCTCTAACTCTGTGTGTGTGTGTGTGTGCAGTGGGTGGGGAATCTTAGAAAAATGGTCAAATAGTTTCCAGTAATTGATGTATAGTAGCCTTTTTCTTAGGGCTGAACCCGATTTAGAATTATATCAGTAGAATTAGATTTGGCTGTTCAATACGAATATTGAGGATTCTGAGTGTATTTCCATATAAAGCTTTAAAATTTGAACAGGGCTCAGCAGGATGATCATTGTGACAGCAGCATTAATTTAATAGAGTAAACATGCTCATGGCACTCACGACGGATCAGCACTCAACATTTCTTGCTGACCTAGACATCAAACCAAAGCCAGAGACTGTATCATGTTAAGTTGCAGTGAGCTGTAAATTCACCACTTCTAAGCAAAAGAGAGTAGATCATGCTGTGTCAGAGCTTTACAGTGCAGAGTATCTCCTGTGTCTGTGTGACGCAACCTGCATGTCTGCACCTCTCAGTACCAAAGAGTAGTGTAATAATCAAGAGTGTTCACTTTCCAGCAAAATCTGGGGACCAAAACATCAAGAGAAAGTACACTGCACAGCACACCGACTACCTAAAAAACAAAATAAAACGAAACAAAAACGCCAACTGTCTCAGTCGACTGAGTTTGAATCACTGGGTGGGTTTCCCACCAGTTATTCAAATCTCCAACTTTCAAGAGGCAGCCCTTGAAATTCCCAAGTTTTTGTCTTTAAAGGTCTAGTATGTGGCAACTTCTAGTGGTGAGGTTGCAGATTGTACCCATCTGTGTGCCAGGCATTTAGGAGAACTATGGTAGTCAAATCTAAACCAGGAAAATGCAAATGGCCCTATCTAAAGCCATTTGTCCATTCTGGGCCACTGTAGAAACAACATAATGAACTCCCTGGGAGAGGACCTGCTCTGTATGTAGTTACGACTCATTCTAAAGTAATGAAAACCCATTTCTCATTTTCACGTGTTTCTGCCAATATATCCACTAAATCCTACACACTGGACTTTTAACTTATGGCCATTGCTATTTAAATTGGTTCCCTATGAGCCTTGCTTCCACTATGCAATTCTGTCAGCCGCCATGTGCGATCTTCTGGGAAATTGAAGGGTCGATTTACAACCCAAAGAAAGTGCCTCAACCATTGTGCAACTAAAACAGGCAGAGGTTAGCACTTTTGTTTTACCTGATAGCTATCTGCAGCTATTGCCAGTTAGCGAAGAGTATCAGTGAAAGTTGTTTGCAGTTATTATCCACAGCAGTGGAAATGGCGGACGGTGGAACAACCGAAGTAACTGTTGAAACTCTTCCAAAAAAGTTGCTGGGCTCTGGAGAAAAAGGAAACTGATTGGGTTGGCTTTAAAGTTCTCTTTGTGCCAACAATAATACCACTAGGAAACGCTAGAGGGGGTTAAAGTTTAAAAGTTGTCTGGTTCTACTTTATCATTATATCTGTATAGACTACAATAGTTGTTAAAGCACATAAAAAAAATTCAGACATGTTTCAGTTTTGTCTGTCAAGTTTGAAGTCTAGGGAGGTCCCCAATGCATTCTCAGTACAGGCGCTGCTTGAAGCTTCCATTAAAGAATTATTGAAGAGGTGAAATGTTTTATTCACATATCGAGAAAAAACAAAAAAATTGTCAAGTCTTTGCTGTCTCTGCCCTAGATTAAATTATGAGCGTTTCAGTAAACAACAAAAGGCAAATTTCAGCTGTTACAGGGAAGTGTAGTCTGATTCAGAGAAATGTCAATGTAATGATCAAAAAATAACGGCCTATATGTAACTTGCAGCATGTCAGTTATCAAGCTTATGGTAGAAGGAATTCCCAAATGGTTTGCAGTGTCATATTTGCTCTGTAGGTAAATCAAAGTGGATATTTCCATGTCTCTCTTCCTCTAGTCCTCTATGAATATGCTCTTGTGCATTTTAGCGTCATGGGTGTATAACACAATACATCCATGTGGCCATATGTAGGGAGGCAGACTGGACTGAAGCAGGGTGAAAAGGCTAGTATTGATCCCAATAGAGACACACTCATCAATATGGAAAGTGTAGCCAACACAGGCACACTTCCTCTTCA
Organism: Plectropomus leopardus; assembly: GCF_008729295.1. Lineage (NCBI taxonomy): Eukaryota > Metazoa > Chordata > Actinopteri > Perciformes > Serranidae > Plectropomus > Plectropomus leopardus. Next base: position 20,131,880 of record NC_056475.1, read on the forward strand.
TGACCCTTTAGAATCCTTGAGAGTAAAATATGATCCAGGCTGTATATCTCTTAGCTGTGATAATGAGTCCCTGTGCTGATGCATCCATCAGATGTGATTGAGTTGATTTGGTTTCCAGCAGATTACAAGTACTGCTCACATATCCAACTGCTGTGTGTGTGGGTGGGAGAGAGAGAGAGCAAGCAAGAGAGTGCGTGTGGCAAATTAATCAATTGATTAATTAGATACAGCAGTACGTCAGAGAGGGCAGCTCTATTGCAATGAGTCGATGAAGATGATGCCACTTCAAACAGTATGAAACTCACATGGCAGTGTGCCTCCTCTTGTGCTCATGGCTCATGTGAACCACAACATGCACCTAACAGCTGTACAGAGATAATTTGTGTTTAAGTGTGTGTGTGTGTGTGTGTGTGTGTGTGTGTGTGTGTGTGTGTGCGCGCCACAGGGGAGAGTTTTTAGCCATCTGAGCCCTGTTGTCTATCTCTGTCAAAGATCCACAGTATTTTGTTATCTGTTTCTCATTAATTCCATACAAGCGAGCTCATATTGATGACTATCTTGTTCACGCTGTGATAAATTAACTTTCACTGTAATACTGAGCAATTGGTTTTTAATGGTTCATTCAGTCTTTTCTTTCAGGGGCCACACTTCTGGTTGGCTTCCACTAGCTTATTGAAGCCCAATAAATAAACTATGATAATTGTGGATGGATTTTTTTGTGTAGATGTAGTGTATTTTGGTGTTTTAGAAAGGCACAACCATTAATTAAAAAAAACACAATTAGCATAATTTTCCTAATAATGTGAGTGACAGTTTCACTCTATTAGTTTGGTAATGACAGATGCATTCAGAATCACAAATTACTTTTTTCCCAGTCAAAAACTTTGCAGTACCAGAGCAATTTCATTGGATAGATGAATAAACAAAACCCAGCTGATTGATTTACTTTCATGAAGTGGCTGCCAGCTACACTATGACCTAAGCAGCTGCGAAAAAAACCCCTCCAAGTTTCAAATTGTTTTTCTAAACTAGGTTTGTGGTGGTTCAAAGTAATACATTTTTCAAGTTCACTCTGGAAGTGTCAATTTGATGGGTTTGAGGTGCCGCAACAATTCCCAAAATGCATTGAAGCCAAACTTTGAATGAGTGCAAAGTGTGTAAATGTGCTGTGACAGCTTCCAGTGCTGTCTGTTTGTCTCTGGGTGTGTGAGTGAAGCCTACCTCCTTTGGGGGGCAAAACAGAACAGATAAGTGTTGACACAGGGTGTTAGAAAGAGTGCTTCTTGGAAAAGCATACATGTTTGCAGAGTGCTGTCATGGAGTCATGGTGGCTGTGTGACCTTTTTCTGCTATCCGCTATTGGATTGTATTGGTTTTGTTGTACCAGGATATTAACAAATCAATTGTATGGGTTTGAGTCAATATTCATGATCAACAGTGAACAAAAGTATGACATTTTAAAATCTCAAGTTCATATCAAGTTGCTCCAGTTAGAAGATGAATGACAGCAATTCCCCTTACATGACTAAGATACTTACAATATATTTTTTTTGTTTTTATTTGCTACTGACAGTATTGTCAGTGTCGGACCTAGCAGATTAGTGCCCTGGGCAAGCTTCCCCCGCCCCCAGAAAATATTATCTGTATGTATTTCAAAGTAATATGCGTTATAATAATGGCAATAATATAAAAATGATAATAATAATATTGTCATTCTTATCATTGTCTTTTATATATATTGTTTTTATTACTAACAAGGATAATCACCTTAGATAACGTTTCATCTTCTCTTATTCAAGGGCCCTCTTCATATATTCCACTGTGCCATTCCCCTTATGTTTGATTTTTTTATGTAAAAAAAAGTTTTAAAAAATCATCTCCCTCTCACCCCTGCTGGCTGCTTATGTTGCCTTTAGGAAGATCCACCTTTCAGTATTCTAGGAAAGGGGAGTGTAAAGATTTGAAACATGCCTCTGGACCGTTGCATAAATTTTGTGAATGTGAAAGTTTAAAAAAGAATATATTTTTCCCACGTCCAATTAAAATGGAGTTTTCCAACTGCAGATGTGCTTTGCGCTGCAGAGCATTGATTTTTATCAGAGTTGTTACTCGCACTGTGTTCTGCTGAACAAGCCCCCCTTCCCCCCCTCCAGTCTCTCTCCTACAGCTTGTGACCGCTGCTCTAGATTTACTCCTAATTTGCTTAATTGAAGTTAGCCTGCATAGCAAGCTCAAGGTGACACTGTGTGAAATGTGCAAGCACGAGACTGTGTGTGTGCCATGGTTTAAGTCTGTCCATTGACTGCACAGATATTTTTAGCATCCAAAATAATCCTACTTCACTGCGATGGTTCATTACACTGAAACAAACACATTATCGCCATTCAAGCACATTTAATGTAATTATTCCACATAAAGATCCACAGAAACATCTTCAGAGTATATATGTATGCATGCATGTATGGATGTATGTGTGGATGTCTTCATTTGCACATGACAGTTACTCTGTGCACATACTGAATGAAAATAAGAATGTTTCAGCAGACGGGAGTTTTCTCTTTCTAAAGCAGAAACAAAATGATAATATTCCAGCTTGTATTGGTGCTTTTTTCTGTGTATTTGTGTGTTGGGATAAAATAGATCCACGTTGTGACAAATGTGCCCATTTCACCGTGTTTGGATGCTCTCAAGAAATGTTGAATAGCATACAAGAGCTGTGATCAACAACATTCATTTATTCTGGAAAACAAAAGTCAGCTCACAACATTGTAAAACTGTCATATAATGGGGCTGAATCTGCTTATGGATTAATGCCCGCATTTTTAATCCTTGTTTCCGTGTTTGCCAGAAAAATGTCTGGGGAGCGTTTGATTTGTTTTGCTCCCAAAGTTTTTACTGTCTGAACCTAGCAATTATTGATTAACACAAACTCTGTGTCTGTTTGTGTGTGTGTGTGTGTGTGTGTGTGTGTGTGTGTGTGTATGTATGGGAGCTGTTTGTGTGAATGTGCAATGACAGTGAGCTAGAAAATAAATGACAAAATAAGAAAACCCTGAAGTGAAAATAAAAAAAGAACAAAAGCATCAGGGGAAAAATGGAGTTGTCATTGTCTGTGATCTGCAATGCAGCCTGCTAGCGTTTGTCAAAGCGTCTAACCGTCATTGGAATAATCTGGTTCGATCAAAGCTATTATCAATAGCCTCGCTCCTTTCCCTCTGTCCTGGTGGCACGCTGGCCAACCGAATGACCCTCAGCTATACAGTGCCATATGAACATGTGCCAAATGCGGCCGTCTCTGCCAGGACTGCGGGCTACAGTTATTATGTGTGTGTGAGTGTCGACACATACATTTTAAAGTTGAAGGCTTTCTAATTGGGAATTATTTTGGTTTTAAAAATGTTGTATTGTTTGTAAACTTACAAAGAGAGATGACAAATCTTTTATGAAACTTGTATTCACACAAAATGATTAACAGGCACCATCTGTAATCCCATAATTTTTTATCAACCATCAGCATGCCTGTGTTTGTGTAAACTGAAGTTGCTCTTTTTCACAATTTGTAGGGCTGATCACAACGACCGCAAGAAAGCTGGACAGAGAACAACAGGCCGAGCACTTCTTAGAGGTACAGAATAACCTGAACAGTGTTCATTGGTTTATAGTATTATTATTTATCTAGCCCTGCCACCTGCCACAGCCCACTATTAACAGAGACTGGGTGGAGGACAGCCCTGGCAGGCCCTCAAGGCTCCATAAACTGTGATGAATGGCTGTAGTTTTGGGCCCCAGGTTGAGGAATTTCTAAATGTAATCATTCATCATTGGTTATCTTCTCTACTCAGGACGAGAGGAGGGAGGAGAGGAGTTGGTCTGCCCAGCATTTGATAAGCGCCGACACTGGGCATACAGATAGCTCCGTGATTACCATTTCACGCTGCTCTGCATGCAGATGAACCTGATAATCAGAGATTCTCGACTTCAGAGACATGAGCAAACTTCTGCTTCCCCAGACTTCTCTTACAACTTATTAAATGCTGTTGAATCTACAAGCACTTTGCCCTTCTGCAAAATGGAATGAAATAACCCTCAGTTGACCCACAGAATTGCAGCTTGGTGTTTTGTTTCTATTGCCAATTGACTTGTCTAGACTCAATAACTCTTTGTGCGGCTTTGTTCAGCTCCAGTACGTAATAAGAGCCAAGCGTATGACAACACACTGTGAAATGGAAACAGTACAAGTTGCAGAAAGACACTTGCATCTTACAGCATCACATTCTTGTACACTGACATCTAAAAAGGAGTTTAAAATGGGGGGCAGAGAAGTCTTTGTTGTTACACTGTCCTGTCCTGAGATTTCAATAGGAATGCCAGTCCATGCATGCCACCCACTGCTCCGCCTGCCAGTCTCTGCTGGCTGTTTGTAATTAATAGTCTTGTGAGCAGTACCATTGGCAGCGGTGGTGCTCACTCTGATCTGATCCAATTGATCAGTGATCAGACCTCTGCTCTGCCTCCAGGGGATCAATGATATAAAGAGATTTCCCATGAGCTCAGCCCCACGTGGTCCTTCATAGCCACACACATTTAAGATGTTAATACGTATGCAAATCCCACACATGACAAAACATCTCTATGACTACCTGTGTGTTTTTTTTTTTTTTTTTTGTATTTCTGTTCATACGCTTCCTCAGGTGACAGTTATAGACGGCCCAGTGACCACCCGCCAGTCCACTGTGTGGGTCATGGTTCACATCGAAGACGAGAATGACAACCCGCCCACATTCCCGGAAGTCACCTATCGCATCAGCCTGACCGAACGGGACCGCAACAAACGTGGCGAGCAGGTGTACCGTGTCTTTGCTTATGACCGTGACCTTGGAGCTAACGGCAACATCACGTACAGCATTGTTGATGGCAATGAGGATGAAAAGTTCAGTATTGACCCAAGGACTGCCATGGTGTCATCAAAGAAAATGGTGACAGCGGGAAGCTATGATATTCTCACGGTTAGTGTCATATATTGGCAATATATATTGTTGTTATAATGGGTCTGGATTTTTATTTTAAAGGTCCAGCATGTCAGATTTAGTTGCATCTAGTGGTGAGGGGGAGGATTGGATTTCTCCCATGCAGTAAGTGTGTAGGAGAACTACATGACATGAAAACATGAATGGCTCCAATCTAGAACAAGTGTTAAATTTGTCCCTTCTTGGCTACTGTAGAAACAACATGGCAGATTTCTGGGAGGAGGAACCCCACTGTGTACATAGATCAATGACTGTATGAAAAAATGGATGATGCCTCTCCACTTCCTCCCACTGTACAAAAATGAAGCCAAAACATCCCAGATACAGTTGCTGTGATCTCCGTGGTATCGAGTTCCCACCCATGCACCTGTGCAAGTGTGCACACACCCCTGTCAATTGTGATGTCACATCCCTTTTTCATATCATAAAAAAAAACAATTAAATTTTGAACTTATTATAAAAATTAATGCCTGAACAAAAATCAGTGTGATAAGAAATATCTACCAAAAATGACAGAAACCATCTTTGGGAACAATGTATTTGATGTGTACTTTGAGTTTTTAGTTCATTCCATGTCCCATCTGCTATCATGGAGGGGGCTAAGTTTGTGATCTATTCCAGCAGCCAGTCACCAGGGGGCTATCCAGATGTTTTGCCCTCACTTTAAGGGGGCTGGCATGTCGCCTATCTTTACATACAGTCTATGATATAGATATAAATGGCAAAAACAAAAACAGTTTTTATTTTCAGGTGATTAAAAAACTAATGAAACATTGTTATAAATATCATATATCACTTCTGCCAATAGATGCCCTTACATACTGCATACTTTAATTAGGCTACTGAGAGATCATAGTTAAAATAGGGCACTCATTAGCAACAAGGCAGACAATAAATATACATTTTAAATTATAGACTGCAGATTGTCTTTCTAGGGATAATTATGTGACCTCTTTTAGGCAAAGTGTTCCACACTTTCCACTTCCAGAACGCAGCTTACCCAATTCCTGTTTCCCGTCTTGCTATGACTTAATTCATAGCCACTCGGGGCTTTATTAGTTTATAGGGTTCTGCTTTGATGCAGTTGCATAGCTGGCAGAAGCAAGCACAGTCACATTGCTCATTTTTCAAAGGGCACATGCCCAGGTATTTGTTAGTTTTTGGCATTTCCATGGCCAATGAAAGCAAAAGTGCCAAGGTGGGTGGAGTGGCACAATGGAAGTTATGTTTATGCACATCAGGTTGCACAGAGCATTTATGATACCCTGGCATGAAATGACATCCACTCAGACTTTGTGTTATCCTCAAAAAAACAAGCAAAAATTGCAATTCTGGGGGCTTTATTTGTGTACCAAATTATTCATACTAACAATATGTTCATCCTGCTCTAGCCTCTTTTACATATGCACTGCAGACACACATTCTTCTCATGTGTCTGGTTCACTGATTAGTCGGTCACGCCCATGTGCCCTTTGAGCTTGAGCTTAGTTTCACTGGAAAAGAGCTCATGCGTGATATGAGAGTGACATGAATAACACCACACACAGGCCAATTTTCTCTCTTTCAACTATGTGTCTTTATTTTAAGGGTAACACCAGTCTCTGAGCAAATAATTGCTCATATAATATATTTGGCTCACAGGCTCTGGTCTTAAATGAGCACCACTTATAGCACCATATTTTACAATTACCTCTTATATAGGTTCCTCCTGGTTAGTTGATTTATTGTGGTAAATGCTTTTCCTTTTTAATGTGTGAAAAGCAGAACAAGCTCTTTGAAGCCACGCAAGGACAGCCATCCCATTAAAACGTAATTGCTGGAATCAATTTTGAGGTTAACAGAAATATTATTTATGGATAGCAGTTTGTCGGTGTGAGTAAATGTAGGTGGCGTGTCAGAAGATGAGTATAGAGCTCATCTGTATAGTTTGACAATGTGTAGCCAGAATTCTAATATATTCTCAGTGTTTGCTTGCCCTGAATACAGACATGCTAAGTGTAGTGGGAATTCAAACTGAACCGTAAAATACAACTTCACTGATAAAATCTTATGTTTTCTAGTCTGCTTCATCTTTTTTTTTTTTAGAATTTTACTTAAATGTTTCCCAAATGCATGATTAATTAGCTGCATTTGTCATCTGAATGTCTGATTTCTTAGTATTGTTCCCTCTTTTAGATAAAAGCGGAGGACAGCGGGGATCCCCCACTATGGTCTACTGTCAAACTCCATGTAGAGTGGATTCGCAAACCTGTCCCCTCGCCTGTACCCCTAGTATTCACCCAGAGGTACTACAATTTCTCTATTTCGGAGACAGCTGCTGTAGCTCAGCCGGTGGGAGTAGTCGCTGTCAGTCAGTCGAGCACACCTGTCTGGTTCAATATCATCGGTAAGAAAATTAATGTATGATGCTAAACTAACAGACCAGAGAATAATCCATATTCAGAATTTTCTTGTGCTGTCAAGTTCATTCAGAGACATTTATTCAGGATTTATAGCCAAGCAACACGACCAAAAATTAACTAAATCATTCTTGTCATTTATCATATTCAAATTGTATTGCAGATTTTTGAACACTTGTGACTAAAACAAATGGTCAGTTTACCTCGATTTACCCCTTGAGGGATAAAAAGTGAGGCAGAATTTAACTGAAAGGGTATATCAGTCTGTATTGTGGAGTATCATTCTAATGTTTTTAGAGTGATTTGGCTTTTTGGGTCAAACCTGTCCTGGATAAGCTTGAATCAGCACACTGGAACTGATGCATACAACCGTTTTGCTGTAACTTGGATATATTTCAGTTGATCTCCATTACCCCTCACTGCTGGACAGTTGTTGGAAAGTTAGTCGATATTTCTCACAATCCAAGCTTGTTAAAATCAAAAGGCCGTTAACACATTCTGTAGTCAAGATTAATTATAAACAAGAAGGAGTAAATGTGTATATAAAACTTCTCTAGAGTTTATTTTGCCAAAAGCACACTGGCTAACTAAGAGCAATGAAACAATGGTTTATGCTGCACTGGCACTGGTGGAAACCATGTATCCTCCAGGATTGTACTGGTTCTAAACCTGTCAGGCTGTTTGAAACTGGGGAGCTCTATCTTGCCCTTTGATTCAGTCCTTGAAAGGATAATCAGTGGAAAGCTAATTATTGATTGCTACTCAACAGATCTGATTGAGAATCTTTGTAGAAACCCAGCTCCCTAAGTTGGATGTTAATATGAAAATGAGGTGATAATCAGCTGATTATTCTTTTTCAGTCACACGCATCAAAGATGTGGATGGAAATGTGGTGTTTTCTCCCTGTTCCATTCTTACTCTCACTGCAGGAAACGTTCATTAATATTTCACATATTTTACAAAAAGTGAAAGCATAGTGATTATCTTTTCTCTCAAATTTCAAGAACTGGACTTGAATATCATCCCTGAACTAATCATACTATGCTGAAGTATTCGCATGAACACTCCACTCACATTACTTAATAACTCACATAGATGTGCAAAAACGTCAAGGGGTCGACTTTGCAGAGAGCTGTATATACTGTAGATGATGCAGACCTTTGATCACAAGAATATCCTTGAACTCCCTAAATATTCATAATCTCTTTCTTCTTTCTTTCTCTTTCTCTCTGTTAAGGCGGACGGCTCGCCAGAGAAACATTCTACATTCCTCAGAATGCATGCGGGAGAAACTGCTCACTTGACACAGGTTGGTGAAAACTAATTTTCCTCACGGCTTCCTCAAATGACCTTAGTCTGGAGAAATTAGGAAAATTCTGAAAATGCAGTTAACAGCACCAGGAACTTGTTTAATCAAAGATAGTATTGATTGATTTGAGTTTGAAAAACACTCCACACAAACAGGTTCATATATTACTTCAGCGTCTATGCTGCTACTTTGTAAAGGAAATGGGAAGTGGGTGTGACAAAGTCTGCCTCCAGTAGTAGTGTTCCTACCTCAGTGAGACTTATCCAAATGGGAGTTGAGGTCTCTAAGCGTTCAAAAACCTCCTCAGTGGCAAGGTGTCAGATGTGGATTCGATCCACCTTGAGATGCTGAAGACTTTGGACATTGTTGGGCTGTCCCGGCTAACATGTCTCTTCAGTGTTGCATTGAGGTAGGGAACAGTGCCTATATGCAGAGCAGTATGATATCATACAAATCAGTGCCCCACAAATTACGTTATGTCCTTAACATAGATGTGGTTTAGACAAGCACAATCAATGGTTAGGTTTTAGGAGAAGAAACATGGTGAGGATGCACCTTAAAATGATAAAATTTAAGGACACCAGAATTTTGTCTCTGCTCTTTGCATATAATGTGGTTCTAATGGCTTCTTCAGACGGTTACCTTCGACAAAAATGAAAAATGGCCCGCAAGATGGACAGGTGGATTGGCGGTGTCAGCCATGCTGAGGGCATTGGGAGCTGAGCTGGAAGATGAAGCTCTCAATTTACCAATCCATCTATGTACCAACCCTCACTTATGGTTTTGAGCTTTGGCTAGTGACCAAAGAATGAGGCTGCAGATAAAAGCGTCCAAAATAAGTCTCCTCTGTAGGGTAGCTGAACTCAGGCTTCCAGATTGGGTGAGGAGCTCAGACATCCAGAGAAAGCTCGGAGTAGAGCTGCAAGGGGCCAGTTGAGGTGAGTTGTTTAAATTATCAGGTTGCCTCCTGGGACTGTCCGTTAGATGTTTTCTGAGCATGTTCAACTGGTAGGAGGCCCTATGGCAGACCCAGAAACATGCTGGAGGGATTAAATATGTCATCTGGCCCGGGAATGCCCCAGGATCCCCCAAAAGGAGCCAGAAAATGTTGCTAAGGAGTAAGAAGTCTGCTTAGCCTGCTGCACCAGCAACTCTACTACAGATAAGCGGAAGATATTGTATATTGTTTGGATGAATGTACGTGAGTATGTGGTGATGTTAACCAACATTTTATGTGAGTCTGACTGATATTTTCCGACAACAGAGGGTAAAATATGGTACTCTGTGTTACTGATGTTATTGCAGTAGCTGGCATTATGTCATTGTTTTTCAGAGATCAATTTCAGTGTGCCTGTATTGTATAAGGTAACATGGGTTATTGTGCTTGCAGAATATGTGATACAAAAAGTACAGTGACTTACTCAAAAAAGTGCTGGCCTGTCTCCTTGCGGCAATATGTGTCAACAACAAAAACAATGATATCGATACGTTTCAAAACTAAGTCATAATTTAATGACTACTGCTACAGTATTTCCTCTGCAGACATGCTGTTCATAGAACTAAATGTTCAGATTTTGTATCGCTGTCTGTCAAAAGACACTACCAAAAACACTAAAGCAAGGTCTGAATACCCCCCTTGAGGCACCTCAGGAAAGAAACAGGATACTTTCTTTTATTTAGAGACTACAGTCTGCAATTTCAGTTTTTCTTAATATTGTGAGATTGTAGTATAATATTGACCAACCTCTCAAACTGGAAAAAACGTAAATCCCTGTGGTTTGCTGTGACTCAACACGCATCGGTGCCTCTGTGAAAAATGCCCAATCAGTATTCATATGCTGAGGAGAGCTCAAGCTCCCAGATATCTCGGGAGAGAAGCTGGAATGAGACGAAGGATGGTACTGAATACCTAACATGTATCAATCCTCTCCCTCACTCTAATCAAACATTAAGCCTCTAAACTGTACACTCACCGCCTGTGGAAAAAGACCCGGCTGCAGGTTTTTGATCCCTGAGATGGGTTGTGTTTTGGAGTGATAAGACAGATGTTTGTGTGGCTGTTAACAGCTCTCTGGCTGCCAAGTGGGTTTGGTGCTACATTGCATTGCATTTCAGTTCATTTTATTTCACAGACCTTCCAGCTCCAGACGCAGGCACCTGGCCAAAACAATTACACAGTAATAACTTAGAGCACCTGAGTTTAGCATGTGACGTGAATACTAAATGACTGAAACTCTGTGTGAGCTGTGTGTGTTTGTGTTTGTGTGTGTGATTCCAGGGAGCTTTGACATGCAGTTTGACCTTCAAGTGGGGGTGGGAACTCTTGTTGTGGCCAAGCCTCTGGATGCAGAGGTGCAATCTGTGTACAACATGACTGTACAGGTGACAGATGGGACCAACTTTGCTACAGCACAGGTACGCACTCTTGTGATTTGTTATGCACTGGCACTGCCTCTTACACACTCCAGACCCACATCAAATTAAATTATTGTTGCCTCTTCCTGGGGGAGCTGTTTACTCTCAGCTATCATCCTTCCTACGCTTGCACTCCCTTTTTCAAAAATTATCTCTCGCTGACTATGAAATGTGCTTTTTGTTGCTCTGTCTTTGACATTTCCTGTGCTCCCGCTGTCTTGGCTGGCCTACTAGGTCTGGCTTGCAAGGGAAATCCTTGATATCAGTGGATTAATGGGATTAGCCTGTGCAAATAAAGGTCAAGTGTTTGAATACATACAAAAATTGCAGCACAATTACATTCCTCTTTGAAAATACCCTGTCCTCTAGAATAACACCACTACTGCTTTGGCTATAGAGATGTACTATAAATACTACTGGTATCTCTGCCTTGCAAATAAAAAATTCAAAGAGTAACACTACCCTACAACTGTATCAAATATTATCAGTCACCAAAGCTGACTTTATACCAGGGCTCTTATCTTATTATGCTTTTCTTTATTTTCTGTCATATACGTATATATATGTGTGTATATATATATATAATATATATATATATATATATATATATATATATATATATATATATATATATATATATATATATATATATAAATACCTAGTGGTACAATGTCGGATGTATATATTAAACATGGCTAAAGTTTAAAATATTGAGGTAAACACATGTAAAAGTAATTCCTGTAAACAAACCCTCCGGCTTCAGTTTGTTCCGAACGCTCTGTTTCCAATATCTCCTTCAAGCATGCTACTATAAATGTTTGCATTACATTGCCTATATTGCTACATGTAGCTACATGCTAACGTCATGGAAACATGTAATTTTGTGTGCCGTTACAATCATTTCTCAGCTGCATGCTATACTCTGTTACAGTCATCTCCAATGTTTGTATTTTCCCAAGTCCTACACGGGTCCATTTTTGAAAATGTGCACCCACCCATGCCCAGAAAGACTGGAGGATGCTGTGTAGAAAAAGAATATCCTTAACAGTCTCTGGTTTAAGCTGGGTTCTCCATACTTGAATTACAAATCCATTGAAGGAGAAGTCTCTATCACTGGCTGTGCATGATGGAGGGATGGCCAAAACACTCCGTGCAATCACTGCCAGATTAAGAAACATTTTAGCATGCTCCATTCAACACCATAAAACCTCAAAAGGATCTCCCTTGGGTATCTTGAGGTCATTGTAGGCTGCCACCTTATCTTCTGGCTGCAAAGTTTCATCACTGGAGTCCTTTACATCAGCCAAATCGTCAGCTGCTGGTCCCAGATGGGGTTTCTTCTCTGGTGGACCCCCTGAGTTTGGGGCAGGTTTCAGGGACCTTTCACCACTGTCAGATCATTGATGAATGTGACGACAGGGTCAAATGTTAAACTTGTGTCACTGACTTTCAGAATAGAAGGAATTGATATTAGTGATTCAGATGTCAAAATATTACACATATACTGCACATCTTTTTCTATCTGTCTAGAAAAATAGATAGATAATACTAGATATAGATAGATAGATATACACACATACCACCCAGTTTAATGTTTTCTCACCAGTTTCGGATCATATTTCTCTTAGAACATGTACGAGTGTGAAGATTTCGATTAAAAGGTTTCATTGGAGATTTTTCACAGTAGAAAGTGCCCGTTTACTTTGTCACAGTCATTCCCGCGGCTGCAGTTACAGTGCAGAGATACCAAGAAACGGAAGACCTACAAACACTGACCAATCAGGATGGAATGGGCTTTTTGGTGCTAAACAAAGCATCTTAGACAGAGGATAAATACAAGTATTTCACAGACAGTATGAGGGAAATAAAGAGTGTTTTGTTGTTTTACATCAAAGCATTTAAAGATTTTCTTATAGAAAAGTATAAACCTGAAAATGAGCATAACAGGTCCCCTCTGAGGATAACATACTGAGTTCACTTCTACTCTGTACTCACTTCAATAGTTTTTCAACTCTCTCCCTGTCTCTTTGTCACTCAGGTGTTCATCCGAATACAAGACAGCAACGACAACCCTCCAGTCTTCTCTCAGCCGGCCTATGATGTCAGCGTCTCAGAGGACGTACCAGTCGACATGGAACTACTGCGGGTTCGAGCGTCTGACATGGATGAGCGTGCCCGTCTGAGCTTCTCCATCTATGGCAGTGTGGACCCTGTCAGTATGAGACTGTTCAGGGTCAATCCTGGTACTGGGGTTGTCTACACTGCAGACAGATTGGATTATGAGGCCAGAACACAGCACATCCTCACAATTATGGTGAGCAGGGAGACATGGAGGAAAAATGGTTTTCTGTGTGTGCTTGGTCAGCGCTTGTCATGAGTCTGTGTGTGTGTACATGTGCTCTCTTCCAAATTATGCTTCTCTTGGCAACTGTGCCTCCTTGATTTTAGCTGATTCTTTTCATTTATCACCTCCTACGGCGCTATCCATATTCAGCTCTCATTTCATTCCAGGTCAAGGATCAGGAGTTTCCATTTAACCGTGACCTGGCTCGGATCCTAGTGGCAGTGGAGGACTCCAATGATAACATCCCCTACTTCACCAGCACTGTATATGATGCTGTGGCCTATGAGTCATCTCCCGTAGGCACTCCTGTACTGCAAGTGACGGCTTTAGACAAAGACAATGGGATTAACGGGCAGCTCACTTTTACCATGGAAGCAGGTGTGATATCTGATTTTTGTCTTTTTCTGCTTTTTCAACATTGGTGCGAACTGTGAGTTTTTTTTTTTTTTTTGTGATTTGTCTGAGAATAAGTTGGGATTAAAATTCTGTTTTTTCGTGTTTACTAGTTGGAACTTTTCTGTTACTTTCAGGGAACACTGGTGGTGTGTTCGGCATTGATAATGCCACAGGCCTTATCTTCATTGCTAGGGACCTGGACCTCACCTCTGTGGGCTTTTACACCCTCACTGTGCGTGTCACAGACAGTGGATTTCCTCCATTAATGGCCACAGCTTCAGCTCGCATCTCCTTGATACTCTCGGACTTCTCCCAACCCAAATTCACTCAGAATGAGTATCAGGCTGAGGTAAGGAGAGAAATGGCTGACTGAAAGTTTGGCTGCGTGGGAGGACGCAGGACAACTCCACTCATTTCCTTCGTTTATTAAAATGATGATTGAAGAGTTTGAGTCTTAGGTTGAAAACCTCAAAGAAAAAGTAGAAAAATAATTTAATTTAAATGTAACCACTGAAATATAATTTCTGCAGTCAAACATACAACATACAAAGTCTAATAAATAAATAAGTCAGAGATCGACCACAGATTACCACATTAAACGCTAAACAAAGTGAATAATCCCATCTAATGTAATGCAGCAGTGTCACCCAAATCAAAGAAATTAAATGACATGAATGAATGAATGAATGGATGGATGGATCGCTCCTGCTCTGGCTGAGCACCATGGCTCATGCAACTTGCCGTTGGTCACAGATCATTGTTATTTATTTTACTGTTAAACAAACATACACAGCATAACTCACCAACGTGCCTAAAATGTCATCATCAATGTTTTATCTTCACAGATATTTGAGAACTGCACTATTGGAACACATGTGACCACCGTTAGTGCTCTCAGCCGCTCAGCAATCATTTATGATATCACCAGGGGCAACGAGGAGCACTGCTTCTTCATCAACCATCACACTGGTGTAATCAGCACACGCAGACTACTTGACTTTGAGGTTTGTTCATGTTCGTGTTTCAACTAGAAAGCGTATAAATTTATACCATCTGCTAAATCTCAGTGTTGACATCATTTTTAGAGCACATGGAAATTGAGGACAGCACATTTACACATTTCATTTTTTTTTGGCAGCAAACAGCATCCTACTTTCTGGTGGTGCATGCCCTGAGTATGGCTGGAGTGGAGTCCAGTACCACTGTCATCGTCCAGGTGGGGGATGTCAACGATAGCCCACCAGTCTTCCAACAAATCAGGTATCAGTAGTGGTCAAAAGATGAGAGTTTTGGTGCTGACGTGCTCCTCTGCTGTTTGCTGAGCTGTGTTGAGTCCTGATAATATGTTATTTTCCAGAGTGAGTTAAGTACAGCTTTCCTCCTTTACAGGCGTGTCCTCTTTTTACTTTAACAGGTATGTGGGTGCAATCAGTGAAGCTGCTCCGGTCAACAGTGTGGTCGTAGGAGAGGATGGGAACCCTCTGGTCATCCAGGCAACTGATAGGGACCGCAATCACAATGCCCTGTTAGTGTTCCAGATAGTAGATGAGACTGCTCGTATGTTTTTCAGCGTTGACTCTGGGACTGGATCAATTAGGTAAGTTATAAACCAGATCAGGTGCAAAGAGGAGGATAGATTAACCTTCTTATAAACTGATATATCTCATAATTTTGGATTATGTAAATGTTTCTTAAATTTTAGAACGATTGCTAGCCTGGACTATGAGACCTTCTCCGAGTTCATCTTCCGGGTTCACGTTAGAGACAGTGGTCAGCCCCCACGGAGTGCTGAAAGCCCAGCAGAGGTGATTATAAAGGTGAGTAAATAACATATGAATCAGCTTTCACTGCTTCATAAACCATTCTTGACTCACTTTAATTCTTTTATTTCATTTGTAGACATTATTTTCACTTTGTGTATACCCTGTCTTAGGTGATCAACATCAATGACTCACCTCCAAAGTTGTCACAGGACACTTACGAGACAGTGCTCCTCCTGCCAACCTACATGGGAGTCGAGGTCCTCAGGGTTGAAGCTTTTGACCCCGATATCACCTCTGAACTCGCCGTGAACCCTGAGAAGTCCATCACACCTCAGCTAGTTTACTCTCTGGTGGACAGCAACGTGGAGTACTTTGCTGTAGAGCGCTTCACCGGAGTTGTGACTGTTGTCAATCAGAACCTCAATAAAGATCGATATCGCTTTAATGTCAAGGTAAGTGATTGACTTTTCAGTGGATATGACACATGAAGAGAATTCCTATGTGTCCTGTCACAGACTTAGATAAACAGCATATTGTTGGCTTTGAGTGACTTACATAATGATTTCCACAGGAAGGTCAGAGCACAGGGTCAGCTGCAGAGTTATGCACACAGAGTCCATCATTATTATTCATTGTCTTGATTTAGAATACTTCAGCAAGTTGATGCAGGGTTTTCTGCCCACGTAGATGGGTGGTCTGCATGTTCTGGGGTTGTTTTATTATTATTGCTGTGAGGGAAAAGGGCAATGCATAAAAAACTCTTGTGGAAAAAACATTACAGGGTTCCCACACATTTTAATGGACATTTTTTTCTTTTCTTCTTTTCTTTTTTCTTTTCCATGACTTTTTAAGAACCAATAAAAAACAAAAATGAAAAAAAAAATCCACAACCATTGAAAATGATAACAAGAACAGAACTGTATAGTAGTCTTAACTCCAGAGTAGCACCATACCTTCAAACTAGCATGCTCTACTTTCAGAGCAGCTAAAACAAAACTAAACTACTTATTGGCGCTTCGAGAGGCAACTGAACGCCCTTAGCTGCCCATAACCATTTCTCAGTGTCAACAATGCAGCACGATTTGTGAGGTGTAGTTATGGATACTTTGGGATTCATGAATCTACATGTTAAATCATAATGTCACAACATTATTTTCTTGACTCACACTTGCCTGGCATTACTTAAACATCATATTCAAACATAAGTCCAGCTAACTGCCATAGATGTAGGCATGGGACAGGGAACACTGAGAGAAAATTAAGAAACACGTGATGATAAACAAAAGGTCAAACATTGACACATGATAGAGCAATGTTACGTCAACTGCTACATAAAATAGGCTACCTCTGCAATTACATTACAAATTACAAAATTCCACGACTTTTCCAAAATTTTCAAGGATTTTATTAATTCCATGACTTTTCCAAGCCTGTAAATAAGATTATTGAATTCCATGACTTCCCCAGGTTTTCCAGAATTGAGGGAACCCTAACAGTAACACTCCAGCCTTATATCCTCTTCTTTAGCCTATTTTGAGCAAGCTGTCAAATAAATGCAAAAAATGCTATTGAAGAGGCCCCAATAAGGCACTCATTTCATTCTGTTTTTTTTTTGTTTTTAAGGTATGGGATGGACGTTTCTCCAGCATGGCGTCAGTCACAGTGCTTGTCAGAGAAGCTATAGACAGTGGCCTCCTCTTCACCTTTCCGTCCTACTCCGCCTCCATCCCAGAAAACGTACCCAATGTCTCTTTAGTGACTGTTGTTAACACAGTTGGCCACCGCCTCAATGAACCGCTGAAGTACACTCTGCTGAACCCCGGTGGACGCTTCACAATCCGGCCAACCTGCGGGGTGGTGCTCACCACTGGTGTGCCCTTTGATCGGGAGGAGAAGGAGAGTTACGAGCTGGTGGTGGAGGTCAGCAGAGAAGATGAGATACTGCGGGTGGCCAGGGTGACTGTACAAGTTCAGGTGCGTATGTCTTTTTTTTTTTTTTTTTTTTTAACCCTTTAAAACCTAGTGACATCACTTCTCTTGTGCTGCTTTCGGACGTATTTTACACATATTTAACCTTTAAACCCAAAGCAAATTGGGTTCATTTCTTATTTGAAAACATGGGGGAAAAGGGAATGAGCAACTTGTTAAGATATGTCTCAAAAATTGCAAGAAATTAGAATGTTTAGAAGGAGTAGGGAAAACTATATTCTAATTATCATAATTACATATTAAAATTATGTTACAGACTTACAGACATTTTCCAATTTTTGGTAATTTTCATTTAATTTTTTCCCCTAATTTCTTGCTCATTTTTTGAATGATTTCTTCTTTCCTTGCTCATTGCCTTCCTTACAAGTTTTTAAATGAAATCAAGTCAATATGCTCAGGTTTCAAAGTTTTTTTTGTAATGAACCCATTGGAATTTTTGTTCACATTAAACATGGTCAAAGTTTCAGATAACGGGTCATGTAAAAAGTGATGCCTGGAAAATAAAAACCTCAGGCTACCTACCATCCTGAATACTCTGTTTCCAACATTTTTTTCTACTTTTGAAACAAGCCGATATAAGCTTGTGACAGATTTCTTCATGTTGTCATCTGTTCTAGGCAAGCTGCAAATATTTACATTATGTAGCCTATACTGATACATGTAGCTACATGCTAAAGTCAGGGAAACCTGTCATCCTGCTCACTGACGTTGTTAGTTTCTTCAGATTTTGGATCATATTCTTGCTGGATCATATCAGTTTTATGAAGATTTTGTTTAAGAAACTTTTATCTATTATTTTTTACAACAGAAAAGGCGCTATACTGCGTTATAGTCATTTCATGGTAGCAAGTGCACTGCTACATGTAGCTACATGCTAACATCAGGGAAACGTAATCTTGGTTGGCAATGTTGTTAATTTCTCCCCTATTTCGGGTCATATTCCCGCTGGAACATGCCAGATAGTGAGGATTTTGGTATAGTAGCTTTTACTGGTGACTTTTTGTTGTAGAAGTGCAACTATACTCTGTTACAGTCTTTCCCCTGGCTCCAATGATGGAGCAGCAACAGAGTCTGCAGATGTGGAACAGTGACCAATCAGAGCAGACTGGACCTGTTTTTTGTTCTGCGCTTAAAGAGACAGGCACTAAAACAGAGCATTTCATTCAGAGGGTGAATACAGGTGTTCCAGCGCAGACAGTATGAGTAAAATAAAATGCTTTTTGAACATTAAGGCATGTAAGAATATTGTAGTAGAAGAATGAAAAAGAAAATGAGCATAGTAGGCTCCCTTTAAAATGACTATTCTTTCTTTAGGTGGAGGATGCAAACGACAATGCCCCAGAGTTTGTAAACCTGCCCTACTACGCTGCAGTGCAGGTGGAAGCAGAGCCAGGATCAGCTATTTTCAAGGTCTCAGCCATCGATCAAGACTACGGTCTGAACGGAGAAGTGACTTACAGCCTTCGGGAGCAGCACAGAAATTTTCAGGTGATTTGACAATTTTTTGCTTTTAAAGTTCTTCTGACTTGTCTGTGGGGAATATACATTTGAAAATTCATGGTTTTGTTTGTACATTCTTATACTCCTTATGTTTCAAACAAGTATTTATATATTCCATGCAGGTAAACCCCGTGACAGGAGAGCTGACCTTAAAGAGGGCCTTTGAGGCAGACTTATCCAATGCAGAGTATAAGGTGATCATTGTGGCCACTGATGGTGGCTTCCCCCCTCTGTCCAGTGATGTGGAGCTGCCTGTCACTGTAGTAAATAAAGCCATGCCGGTGTTTGACAAGCCCTTCTATGGTGTCACCGTCAGAGAGGATGTAGCTGTCTCCACCTCTGTCCTGTGTATCAATGCCACCAGTCCTGAAGGCCAGACCATCATCTTCACAATCACAGATGGAGACCCTTCCCTCCAGTTCGACATTGGCTTTGACACAGGAATCATCAGCGTGATTTACCCATTAGACTATGAGACCACACAGTACTACCGGTTAACGGTGAAGGCTACAGATACACTGACTGGGGCAAAGTCTGAGGTTGATGTGGACATTGTCGTCCTGGATGTGAATGATAACCCGCCGCTGTTTCAGAACACCTCATACTCCACCGTGCTTGCTGAGAACTCCATGATTGGAATAACCGTGTTACAGGTGCGTGTGTGTCTTTGTTTACTGAGTAAGTCCAGTGTGTACCCTTACTTAATATTTGTTTACACTTAAGACTCACTTCAGCAAAATTGTTTATTTATGAGATGATGCTTTGATATTTCCCTAGAAATTTCCCAGTGGAAGCTCTTGACCTTTTGCAAATAATAGAACAGTGCCTTTGTTGCACATAGGAGCATGTTTGCATAAGACAATTCTAAGACACCAAATGATTGAATTCATTGGTTTCAGTAACAATTTTATTCAGGTTTTAAATCATCAAAATAGGTTAATGGCCTTATTTAACTAAATTATTGAATTTAACAAGAATCAGGAGTCTTAGAATACTGGATCACATGAATTTTTATCATGCTAGTGGACAAATAGTAAGCATTTGTTTAAAAGCAATTCACTTGTATATGCATGGGTTTGGTGCTTTAGTTGCATATAAGCCTCTACAGTGGACCCTAGTGCATCACCCAATTCAATGCCACCCACTGGCCAGGTGTCCTAACTGCATCACAAAGCTCTCAAAACAAAGATGGCTGATGAACTGCAAGAAATGTTGTGCAGCTCAGGAATATCTTGCCAGTCCTTCCAGAATAAAAAGCCTTTGAAGGTAAATAGCATTTTGTAACATTAGATAACTTCTATGGAGTATTGCAGTTGTTAAACTTTCCAGGTATTGATTTAATGTTGGGAAGAAATTACAATTAATCATGTTGCAACTAAACTGGACAAATAGCATCAATTAACTAAGCATGCAAAGCTGCAATAACTTTTTTGGTAGTAAATCAATTGATTTATGTCATTAGAATTTTAACTTTTTTGTAACAAAAAAGTTATGAAGGGGGAGAGGTTGAGGAGTCAGGAGCAAGGTTCAGTGCTTTTGCATGGCATTGAACAGAATGAAAACATTTGTTTAAATTTGTTTAAGTAAAAAAGTATTAACACACTAGATTACCAGCATTTCAAATATACATTTATAGTTTCACATAAAATAGAAAATTATTGATTTATATTTCTCTAGTTGAAAACTTACAAGCATGCAGTCCATGCATAACGAAGAATAAAATAAAAATCTTGACTAATGCAGTAATGTACTTCATGCATGAAAGGGTTAAAATCCTTTATTGTAAATACATGTTGGCTTCTGGCTCATCGTCCTACAGTGGCACTCATTAATTCTATTTCTATACATTGTGAATTTAACACTCACTATATAAAGTTTGTTTTTGTACATTACATTCATTTATGTGTCTTAGAGCATGAATGCAAGGTATGGAGAAAAACATAACATTCAGTAATAACAACATGATGGCACATTGCATGGCTGAAGTACAACAAATGTTACTTAAACAAAGGAAGAACATTACTTTAAAAGCCTAGTTTACAAATTATTTTTGGCTTTTCTGCTTGTAATAACAAAATAATGTAAACATTGAAGGGCAGTTTAAGTAATACTTTGGCAAATGCCTTTTTCTATAATTCTATGCAGATCCATTGGTTTCTATCCAGCCCTTTATATCTTCCAAAGACTTCTAATGACTTTAGGAATTCCGGTGTTGTTCACTCCAGTATTACAAAAATATCTGTACTTCTGGATTTTGTACAACACTTTTCCAGTTGAAACTCTTGTTTAAATTCTACATAAATATCACACGATGTCATATTTCTGAGCTCACTGTGCCACTGTTGCTATTTCTTTATTTCTTTGCTTTTTGTTTGTGTTAATATGAGGAAAATTCATTTATGAAAAACACATTTAGTTGATTAAACCAACAATAAAAGGGTTTTGCATCAGCTACCTCATCATGAATATCACACTGTTCAAATTATTTTCAATCAGTCCTGACATAATTCTCTGCTTTTGTTATTAAGTATTGCACTTTAACAAAATTATTATGTCGAATCCTTGACAATGATTTGGTTTTAGATGCATTGTCTCCTTGACAATGTTTTGGTTTTAGATGCATTATCTCAGCGAAACCCAGAATTTTATTTACTTTTTTCATTTGGACTCAGTGTGTGCTGTAGCAGGATGCTGTCTGGGTAAACAAATCAGACCATATTTTGAATAATGCATGAGGCATTGCAAAGTTTAATGTTACTCTCTATGTAGGTGTTTGCCCAGGACCAAGACTCGGAGAGGAACGCCGTGGTGAGTTACCAGATCCTATCTGACATCTACAACAGCACCGACTACTTCCACATTGACAGTACGAGCGGGTTGATATTCACGGCACGCCTGCTAGACTATGAGCTCATCCAACGCCACAACTTCATTGTCAGAGCGACCGACAGTGGGGACCCTGCCCTCAGCAGTGATGTTAGTGTGACTGTGACTGTTACTGACACAAACGACAACCCACCTAATTTCAGCCAAGCGCTGTACGAGGCCTTTGTCAGCGAGCTGGCTCCCCGAGGGCACTTTGTAACTTGTGTTCAAGCTTCGGATGCTGACATCTGTGACGCTCAAAGGCTGAGGTAAAAGATGTTTTTCAAAATTTGTGGGTTTGGTGTTTTCTCTGCAATGTTTTGTACTAGTGATGATTAGATTTTTTTGTACATAGTTTCCTATTGAACCCAGTTGACTCTTTATCGAAACTTTTCAGTTCATTATGTTTAGAAAAGCACATTCCTTACCATGCAATCCTCTTTTTGTGTTTCCGTTGTAACAATCAAAGTAATTTTCACGCTATCTTTTATTTCTTTTTCTCTAGCACAAGCAACAAAAGTAGATACTTTGTGTTTCCAGCAGTTTCTGAGCAAAATAACATTGTACAAAATAAGAACCATTGTACTCTTTCCCTTTGAATTGCCTGCAGGTACAGTATTCTCTCTGGGAATGAGAAAATGACTTTTATGATGGAGGCAGATACCGGGGTGCTCAGTCTGTCTAACAAGAGGAGACAAGGCATGAAACTCTCGTATCAACTCAATGTGTCCGTGTCAGATGGAGTCTTCACCAACACTGCTCAGGTGAGACAACTTACAATTTAGTTCTGTCAACTCATTTGCTCTTTTTTAACCTTCACAGAGTTTATACGCAGGAAGCCGAGTGACCTTTTTTTAGCAATCTCTCGCTTCAAATTTATCACAAACATTCACAGCTGTCCAGCACTCTTGCATTTTTTCTACCACCGGCTGCTGAGTAGCTCTGCAGTCGGAGGTTAATGTGTGTTTGTGCCATATCAGATTTACCGTGAGGATGAGCTGCCAACTGGAGAAAAAAAATGTTCACATCTGTCTCGTTGTGGTAATTACAAGTGGGCTCTGATATCCCATATCTCTGAGAGTCTATATGCTGTTGCAATAACATGTCACCCCATTTGCTCTTTCTTCTTATTCTCTCTCGACTTCTAAATGTGAAAACAGCAGTTATCACAAGTGTGTGCAGCTCTGTCAATCACATTAATCTAAAGCTTGATTCTCCTACTGCTGGTGTGCATGTCATTTTGATGTGATCATTTTTGACAAATCAGACAGCGATGATTACTGTGATGGTATCAACAAATGTCAGCAGAAATGATGATGATGATAACAATGATGGGTTGACAATCATTAACATGGTGATGATCTGCAGGTGACTGTTCGTGTCCTGGGAGCCAACCTGTACAGCCCAGTGTTCAGCCAGAGGTTCTACCTGGCCGAAGTCCAAGAAAATGCCCCTCCAGGGTCGAAGGTCATTCAGGTAGGTTTGCCTTCTCAAGAAAACATCCTACATAAATTTCCAGCTGGTCTCCAATGCTGTTAGATGTTGATATTTGGTTGAATTTAAGTTGCGACGTTATGTGCTCAAAATTTATTGTCACAGCAAAGTCTAATGCTGTCAAATTAATGTAGGATGATGACAACTCATGATTTTGATATTTTGTTTGTTTTAAGTTGTCTTGTTAAAGGGATAGTTAAGAGTTTTACTACTGGGGTTATATGATGTACTTACCTATAGTCAGTGTATTACATACAGTAGATTTGAGCTAGCATGCTCCTAGTTTGGAGAAGCAGGCTGGAGACCAACATAGAAGCTAAACAATCTACTGCAAAAAAAACACATTTAACCAACTAAAAAAAAACCCACCAAAAAAATCATTTTCAGTTTAACTTTATGGTATTATTCAAATATTTTTTCCACTTTATCTTGGTATTATACAGTCATATCCAACTGGAAAATGCAGCAATTATATCACTCCCTTCGAGGCAGACTCCATTGAGAAAAGCAGTGATGTAACATAGCTGAACAGGGGAACTGCTGGTCTACAGCTGCCTCATACACTTATGTTATTTGTGTTATTGTGTGACTTCTGCATTTAAAAGGATAAGTTCGGATTCACCAAAGCCACACAATAAGACAAACTAACTGATTGAAACAGTGGTAGACCAGCCGCTCCCATGTTCAGTGATGTTAAATCAATGTTTTTCTCAATGAAGTCTAGTGGCTTTGATGAGAGCATAGCATGGGCAACCTGACAGAAAGGTAAAGCAGTGGAAATGTTCTCATTTGAGCATGCACTTAAAGCATAATTGATTTTTTTTTAAATGGCTAAAATACCTTTTGTTGCTGGCCCATATGTACAGCAGTACATTACTTAGCTGCCGTGCCAGACTCTAGCCTGTTTCTTCAAATTAGATAACTTGATACTTGAAAAGTATTGCAAACAACCCCTCTTTAAAAAATTAGAACTGTCCCTTTGAGTAACAAAATCATTTTCCAAATGTCTCTTACCATGTTATCTTGATGTAGAATAATGACATTTAGTCATAGGGTATGGAGACTAAAACCCAACATCTGCAAAACTTCATAATGTTAACGCCATACAGTGTGAATTTTTAATAGCGTTTGACATTTAAAATATCATCAGTCCAGCCAAAATTTAACATTTTTCCAACTTTAGAGTCCAACATTTTTCTGATATCATATGGACATCCTGTGCCAGCTTGGTGATGGGGCAGAACATTGCAATGAGTAATCTGATTTTATTTTCCTGCATGGACCTCCAGGTTCGTGCAACAGATGAGGACTCTGGCCTGTATGGACAGATCACCTACTCCTTCATCAATGACCTGGGGAAAACGCAGTTCAACATTGATGCAGACGGCATCATATCCACTGCTCAAAAATTAGACAGAGAGAATCCTCTTAACAAGGACATGGTGTTGACCATTATGGCCCTGGATGGTGGAGGTATTATTTTTGACACTGACCACACTGTGAAACTGGGTCCCTAGTAAAAGTTCTCTTCAATATAGAACTCCAAAAATACAGTCTTACCCCTAAATCTTGCAGGCTGAGCATGTAGCTAACATTAATGCATGAGAGGTATAATAAGATCCCACACTGAGAATTTATGAATAGTTATTCACATTACAGATGCATTACATTTTATCATCCAGAATGACTTGCAGTGAATGAAACAGTATAGTAAGGCAATTTATGTCTATATTAAAACTACATGCATTTCATAAATTTACACAAAGACATTTATGCTCTCTTATTTTCCAAGGCCGTGCATCGTTTTGCACAGTCCGTGTGGTTCTTGCTGATGAGAATGACAACGCGCCTCGGTTCAGAGCTGTAGAGTACCGCATGAGCATCAAAGCAAATGTTGCCAAAGGTTCCCTTGTCACGCAGATACAAGCCACTGACCCTGATGCTGGGTCTAATGGGAGGATCACCTACTCCCTTTACAGCGAGGCACGCCTTTCACTGGTTGATGTGCTGGAGGTCAGTATGGTTTGCTCTTATTTTTTACTAAATACTGCTGGGGTTTATGAAAATATATTTGCACTACAAAGCTTATTTTTATTACATAGAGCTGCATATATATCTTCACAGTTCCCTCAAGAAAAAGATGCAGAGCCAGATCAAAACCTCTACAAATTTATTTAATGAGTTAACTATATTAAAACACATAATTTATGCTATAACCCTGATTTTTAATTAAGAGATCCTCTTAGCTGACACCCCGTCCTCATTTCAGTGGATTAACAGCCATCTGTTAAAGTAATTATAAATTTTAACTCATCAAATCAAAATTATGGTGCATTAAGATTGATGTCTCGGACAATTTCACTGCTCAAAAAGGGAATCACAATTAAAACAAACAAATAACCAACTATGACTGTAAATGAAACAACAAAGCTGTCGTATAAAAGGCTAATTTACAGTAATATGAACTGACATAAGAAGTGGTTGCACATAAATATAAATAGATCCCAAGTGGAAACTCATATGATTGTTTACTGTGCTCTTATTTGTAGATATAAAAGGAAATGTACAACTGATGAAGTAAAATCTTGCCCAGTTAAAGACAATATGAGAACATAAGAGGACAAAACAGTAAAAAGCTGTCATACTAGGATTATTGTCTCTGGTGTTGATTTAATTGTGATTTTGATGATGTCCAGGTGGAGGCCGACAGTGGTTGGATGATGACTAAAAGCACCGTAGACCACCTCCAGGGTACTGTGCTGTCCTTCTTTGTCAAAGCTACGGACTGCGGCTCTCCGGCTAAACACTCGCTGGTGTCCGCCTTCATCCACGTTGTCCCACCAGATGCATTTGTTCCTTCCTTCAGCCAGCCTCAGTACTCCTTTACCATCCCTGAGGACACAGCAGTAGGAACAGCACTAGGGTCTGTGTACATGGCCCCTGGACAGACAGGGTTTTTCACTGTAGTCGGAGGAGAGACGCTCGACAGCAACCAGGGGGGGACGTTCCTGGTGGAGAGGGAATCAGGTCTGATCCGTCTGATCAAGCCGCTGGACTATGAACAAATCAGCATCTTCCGCTTTAAGGTGGCAGCAACGACAAGAAGAGACCTGATTGAGTCTGTCTCCACAGTCGATCTGGAGGTTAAGGTAGGTGATACAGTTACATACAGAGCCTGTTAATCTTTTGTTCCCTCTGTCAAAGAGGTTATGTTTTCAGTTTGGTTTGATTGTTGGCAAGATTTTGAAAAATCTAATAGCTCAATTTACATGAAACTTGGTGGAAGGGTGTAGCTGAGTCAAAGCCCCAGAGTCTAGGATCGCCCCTGCCTATGTAGTTGCTCAGAGTCCATACAGAAAGCAGTTGTTATGGAGCATTATGGAGCATTTGCGGACAATGGTTTCATGTGAGAACTGTTACTGAAATCAAGATGTGGTTATGGAAACATATATAAACACATATCATGTAACTAATTTCATACTTACATCCAAATATGAATTGTCTGCGGTAAACTCCACCAGAGATATTTTTGAAATTGAAAATTGAAAATTTCTTCCTTGTGAATATGCAGTTTTTTTCTGACAACTGCTTTTGATAACAAGCTGCCATGGTCATGGCATTATTTTGGTCTAAGCATTTAATATTTATACATGTGTGCATGATGATCAAGTGTTTTCTGGTTTGTTAAGTATGTGAAATATTTCTAATATAGAAGAGCATGATACATGCACAGCTGAGATGATGAGGCTTCAGCGAGGCACATTTATATTTTTTAACATCATTTTTATAGTTTGGGAATTATATCCATGGTTGTTTTGCATATTATGTATATTAGAGAAGACTGGACAGTTGGCCATGGCGGTGATTTGTTCTCTCTGAGTGCCATTCTAGTTTCCACTTTTTTAGTTTAAAGAGAACTGAGTTGGACTTCTTTCAGCCCTTGAGTGAAATGAAATATAATTTAAGGAAACTAAGTGTACCCAAGAGCTTAAACAGACAGAAATAATAAATCTGTGTCAAAACAGGTATTGCAGTGATTAAGAGAGGACATTTTAAAACACTCATTTAAAATATCAAAACAAGTACATTCTCCTCAAAGTGTTTTGCATGTATAAATGCTTAAAAACTAAAGCAAAAGATGCATTTTGTCAAAGTGGTTGTTGTAGATAATTCAAAATATGAAGTGTAATGCAAAAATTATTCAGAGGTATTGTAATAAATACATTTAATCCAATTTAACCCCTAGACAATCTGACAGCCAGCAAACGGCTGTAGGAAGTCTTTTTTGTGCAGTATTCTGTTTAAATAGATAAAAAATAAGAACCATATGGGCAAGAGCATTTTTTTTTTTGCAGCAGCAAGCTAAGTCTTCTATCTTTCCTGTCATCATGTCATGGCATTACATTATGTTACCTAACGTGGCGTGCAGATGGGGTATTTGACCAGTAATTATACCAGTATTTCCTTGTATTGGCCTTGGAGATTCTTGTTTGCATGATCCTGTTCATACGGATCTAAATAAAAATGTTGATAGCTAGAACATTTATTCTTTTTGCATCAGAAGGCTAAGGTTTCTTTCTTCCCTGTCATCATGTTATACGGTCGTAATGATGTAATTCCGTGTGGTGCAATAACATGTAATGGAACCAGAGGAAGGAATGATGAATCCATCAAAAACTAATAGTAGTAGTAGTTGAAATAACTTATCACAGGCTAAGAAATGTTTGGTAATGTTTCTACATTTAAATTGTTTTTTTGATAAATATGTTTTGTGTTTTTATTTTGTAAATTCGGATATGTATGTTATGTATGTTTGTTTTTTGTATTCACTTTTTAATTACAAAATTCTAATACTTTTATCTATACTTATGGTTTATTGAGTCACATGACCTTCTAGCTAAGGTTGTACAGGTTTTAGGAACATGAAGTATTTGAAGATACTCCACAAAATTACATCACAATAAGCAACAATACCAATTTAGGCACTTTAATTTCTTGTTACTTTATCATTGCTATCAATATGGTTTAGACTTTGCTGGACAGATTCTGTGAAGATTTGTTATTTTGCAGGTCCTGGATGTGAATGACAACAAGCCAGTGTTTGAGACAAATACCTATGTAGCCACAGTAATGGAGGGGATGCCAGTAGGGACACGAGTGGTCCAAGTGCGTGCTCTTGATCCAGACTGGGGCTCTAATGGACAGGTTTGTTACAGCCAAGTTCAACTGACACTGAGTATTTTATTTTTGTGTGTTTTGCTTTTCAGTTTGGAGTGTTGTTGATGCTGAAAAACCACTTTACTGTATGTGTCTTTTTTATTTTTTTAAATGCAGGTAACCTACAGCCTCGGACCTTTGCTCACCTACAACTTGGACTTGACAATAGACGGCCGCTCCTTCAGTGGCCCCATCACCACAGGTTCTGTCTTTGCTATTGACAGTAAAACAGGCTGGATCACAACAGTGAGTCAGATGGACCATGAGGCCTGCTCCAGCTACAGCTTTGAAGTAGTGGCCTCTGATCTGGGGGAGTTGCAGTCTCTCTCCTCCACCACAGTGGTAACCATCACTGTGTCAGACGTTAACGACAACCCGCCGCGCTTCGAAAGGGGGCTGTACAGGGGTGCAGTAAAGGAGAGCGATCCCCTCGGTGAGGTGGTAGCAGTTCTAAAAACAAGAGATCGAGATGGCACGGATCAAAACCGCCTCGTCAACTTTTATATAACTGGTGAGGAAATTAAGCAGAGTACAAACATAATGCATTCTGTGCCGCAGTAATTGTACTCCATGCAGTGAGATGAAGTGGTGTTGCATAAGAAATTATTCATTGGACTAATGGGGTCGCCATTATTAAAGGTCAAATTTTAAATGAATTTTAACTCAAATGTCAAACACGACTAACCTTTTGTTTTTTTGTATTTCCTTTTGATTTTAATATTACTAGGTAATATTATGCATTATACAACAGTACATTTGAGCAAGGCAGTGAAACCCTGTATATTCACATTTTTTTTCTCAATAGGTGAAAGAAAAATGTTTAGCAACAAAGTATTGTTTATAGCAGAGGAACTTTAATTCATTCTTGCAAAGTATGTGAAGTTAGTTGTACTTCCAAACTAGGAAGTCGTCTTTCACAGACTCACTTATGACTTTGTGTGACCACTCCTTCTTTTTATGGGAGTAATAAAACACATTGTGAGGACTCTCCTGCAAAACTCTCACCTTGGCACTGAGCTTGATGTTTTCTATCACATAACCCGTCTGATAATAACTAAGGATGATGTATTTTGGCCTCGTGTTCTGGCATTTAAAAATACTGATTGGCCTAATGGAAGCGTTATAATAAAAGGTCAAATTTTTAAACTTTGAAAGGCCATTGCTGCTACACCAGCAGACCAGTTTATACTATGATGATAGATGTTTATTGATTATGCCAAAGGGTACCTGCATCATTTGTGTGTATGCGTGTGTTTGTGGATGGGTGGGGAGTTGATGCTTATTCATCTTGGGAATGAATGAGACTTCCAGTTTGTTCACAAGTCTGTTAAAACCACGTCTTTCTTGGTTGTGAGTTGTTAGCATTTAAATCTTTGTCTGTGTATCTCCAGGAGGAAACCCGCGGGGCGTGTTTGGCCTGGCTCTTGTGCAGGGAGAATGGAAGGTTTACGTGAGCGGTCTGCTAGACCGCGAGCAGCAGGACTGGTATCTGCTCAACATCACAGCTAGCGATGGCTTATATGTGGCTCGCACTGCAGTGGAAGTTACCGTCATGGATGCCAATGACAACAGTCCCATCTGCAATCAGGTCAGAGATACAGACAAAGGGAGATGGATCAAAAAAAAATATGCAAAGCAAACAAGTGCGGAGCAGACAGTGAAATGTAGGATGATTAACTGTTGTTTCCATTTTTGAAGATTTTTTTGTAGACTAATTGCCTTTATCTGCTTTTTGTGTCCAGGCTGCCCTTATTCCAATTAGTGTTTTTGTCTAAAATTAGAAATAAAACTTCCCTTTTGAATGCATCTATGAAAATACAATCAGTGTTTAGTAAATATAAGATAAAAGGCAAGTTATTGTGGCTACAGACTAATTGCTTCTTGCTTAAAAATGTTAAAAATTATTATTGGAACAGATATATTAAAATGAAACTAAATAATTTTTGTGTTTAATCATGTAGTATAAAAGCTGTGGAAAACATACAGTAACTGCACTCCATTTTTAACTACTGCTGAATAATGTTAAAATTTGCATAATGACTTTGTAAAAAAAAAAAAAAGCCCAAATCTGGGGCTGTAGCAGGACAGGATTTGTTCAGTTAAAATATTGATTTTCTGTTCTACAGTGTACCAAACTTAATGAGAATTAATTCAAACAAATGGTCTTTGTACTATGGTTCAGGGAATATTCTGTAACTTGAGTAGGTACAAAATGCTTTTAAATAGGGTGTAATGTGGTGATAAAATGACATGAATATGTGATGAAATCAACTTTACCACAGTGTGATAATGTCACAACTTTAAGACACCTAAAATCAGTGGTAATGTCATGCCAGAATCCGATCGACATTTATGAGAGGAAAGTCACCGTAAAAAAAGGAAGATCTTTGGGCTATCCAGTCTCTTGGGATTATCTCTTTTCATTTAGTAGTATTTTGCAATTCTTAGGTTTCACATAATTAGTTGGGAAACGTTCATTCTCCCTCTAAACTCTTACTCATTCTCTTTGAAATCGATCTTCCCTGTCTCCCTGTTCTTCTTTTATATTCCTTCTGTTCTTTGACAAGTCAGGCCTGTGTAACTACAAAGTGGTTACTTGGGCATTACACACATCAAATGTATCAAAAGACATTAAGAGTAACTCACTATTCTGTATTGTGCTACAACTGTGTTGTAAGCACATTGTTCTTGATTTTTTGTTTTAATTATAAGGTTTTATAAGATTATTGATCATTTTCCTTATCAATTAATCTGCCAGTTATTTATTTATTTAGCTTGATTATCAACCATCATAATAGTTGCAGATGAATATTTGTCCAATGACTTAACATTTCAGCTCTAAATATAATGAAATCATTCAGGATAGCTGTGAAGTACAGGGCAAAAGTAGCAAATAGTTTTCCCATTGTGCCAGTCTGTCTTCTGTGAAATAGTGAGGTCACAAAGTTCATTTCTAGAGGCAGTCACAGGCAGGAGTGAAGGTGGGGTCAGAAAGGGGCACTTAAATCTGTTGTGCTCGTTCTAGCAGCAGGGATAATATATGCAGCGCTCAACGGTTTAATGTGTTTTTTGATGTGTTGGACAGATGTTTTTTTTTTTCTTTTAGACAGCATGGTTTCACTTTGTGGTTGTATATTTATGTGTGTTGTATGTGTTATTCCAGGCGGTGTATAGCGCCTCTTTTCCTGAGGACATTCCCACTAACAAGGGCATTCTAACCGTGGGCGCAACAGATGCTGACTCAGGCTCCAGCGCTGAGATTCAATATTCGCTGTTTGGCATCGGGGTCGAAGATTTCTACATGGATGCAAACACCGGTACATTCTATCATTATGTAGTTTTAGGTCTTATATGATCACAATACATGACAGAATAAATGTCCTTCCTGCAGCTTTATACACCCCTCTTTTTGTGTCCTAAGGTGAACTACGTACAGCCACAGTCATGGACCGAGAAATGACGCCCACCTACAAACTCATTGCCCAGGCAACTGACGGAGGAGGGCTGTTTTGCCGGTCTGACATTTCTCTCAAAGTGTTGGATGTGAATGACAATGCCCCCTCATTCTCCTCTCCTCATTACCTGGCTAGTGTTTATGAAAATGCCGCCCCCAAGGCTTTACTTACCCGGCTGCAAGCCAGCGACCCTGATGAAGGTAAGATAATATGTTGTTATAAGCTGGGTGTTTGACATGTCACGCAAGGATGATAATGAGCACAGAAAGTGTCCCACTTGCACTGAATGCAGGTTCAAGCTACTAAACCACTAAGTGTTCACTCTGCCAACTTGTCTATACTCAGTTACTCATACCAAAGTGGTTTCCTACAGCTGTTTGAGGAGAAAAGACATTTGTACGTGCTTCTCTAATTACACAGTGATTAAAAAAAGATTTAATGTCAGAAGAACTTTCTAAAATGAATATTAAGTCTTTATTGTGTATGAATTTGCATGAAGCTTCTGTTCTCCCCAGGTCTTAACCGTACAGTAGTGTATTCTCTGGTGGATTCAGTCAATGGATTATTTTCCATCGACCCAGTATCTGGGATGGTAATTTTGGAGAAATCTCTGGACAGAGAGAGCCGAGACACCTATAGGATCCGTGTCCAGGCCACTGACCAAGTTGGACAACAGGGGGCACTGTCCTCACAGGTTGGTGGTTCCAGTTACACACACTCAGTCTCAGTTGTATTTCTGCTATGCTATCCAGTATGCATTAACCTCAGTCTCAGTAGCTTTCTCAGTAGGTAATTACATTGGGTCATGTAGTTCATATTGTCAATTGCAAACATCTTCAGAATATTCTCATGATGTTTCTTTTGCCGTACAATATGACAATCTGCCACAGTTCATTGCCCCTGGTTGTCATTTAATGACAATCACCTGCTATTTTACTAAAAGCACCTCTTGTTTGCAACTAAGATGTCTGAATTGATGAATTTCCAAAACAGTTGCAATTTCCTCATTCAACCAATGCTCCGTCTTCTCTCATTAAAACACATCCTCGGGCTGCCTGGGCAGCGATTGGCCTGCTCTATTCCTTAAATCAAACACACCCATCTTTACTCAGTGTCACTTCAATTGTACCTTTGTGTAATAATACAAAACTTCAGACTCAGATTGTATTCATTTCCCATCATGTAGTTTGGAACTACAGTAGTTGAACGTCTTTTTTAAACTAGTTTAACTTTGACAAGTTGAAGTTTTTGACAGAAGTTAAGAGATGGTGCAAATATTTTTGATTTAAAACATCTAGTAGATGAATAAACTTCACTTTTAATGTAGTTTCCCCATTAGGGAATATTATTCCAAAAGGTATTCACAACCCGCCCCCCCAAAACTGCCACTTATTCTAAAATTAATTGCTAGCTAGAAAAGAAGTACTCGTGAAAACAATTAAAATTCACAGCAGTCTTCACAACATTTACATTTTAAGTGATATAATCATGGTGTAATTAAATCAGATACAGAGTTGTTAACAAAGCTGAGTCATTTGCAGAAATTATTTCTAAAAACACAAAATAGATGTGATTTTGTAATTAAACCATTTTACCACAACAGTGCAATTAGAATTTATACACTAAGAGGTGCATTATTGAGCCACAGAGTCATCCATCTGGTGCAGTGCAATCTGTATTTCTGTCTGTACACAATGAATAAGAAAAGCCAATGAATAACAACATGTTGTTTACTGAAGAGATCAGATAAAGAAGCTAGTAGATTTTAATCAAGATAAATCGTCATCACATTGTGCAGTGGGTGGGACAGGAAAGACAGGGAAGGTGACAGTTGCAGACACAGAGGCAGTGTGGAAAAGAGGAGCAAAAGAGATCTGTCACACTCCCAAGGTCTCTCCCTTAGGTGCTTTTGAGACTGCCAGAACTACTAACATAAGTAGCAGTAGCTGGAACTGTAATAGCAGCAATAGCGGTGGTTGTAATAGTAGTGTTGGTAGAAGTTGGAGCAGTATTTGTAGTAGGTACATTAATAAAATAGCAGTAAAGGTCAGAATATAGCGGCATTATATTTGGAGTATGTGGAACTGGGATCAAGTGCATCTCCTCAATGACTCAGTACCATATGCTGCTTGTATATGCCAGAAAAGAGTAGTGGGACAAATGCAATTAAGGTCTGATGAAGACACAGATGAATGTGACTGGAAAACAGCTGATCCTGGTATCCATCTGTGCACCTCTAAGCTATGCATTCTTTACACCAGCTAATTCATATGTCTAACCTTGAATGGAGTTAACCATCTAAATTAATACAAAAAACTAATAATGTTTACCCTTACTCCAAATCATAACAGTTTCTAACCCAACACCTTGGTAAAATGATTTGAAGCAGAAATATGATCTGACAGGTACACATGAATTATATGATGCATCTGATTTACAACAACCACAACACACACACAATATGAATCGAAAAACATGCACCAAAAAAACAAACAACAGAAGTGACAGAAAACCAGAAAAAAAAATCAAAACAACACAACCAGCCTCACATCAACAAATCTGGCTCATATATAAACATTCTTTTTGAATAATTAGAGGTGAGTAAAAAAAAGGAAAAGAAAAAGGGTTTGGATTATCCCATTATATTTCCATGTCCAAATGAAAGATAACAACTTTTACCACTACAACAAACTTCTGTAATCTTTCAAGATGCTTTTAGTTCTGTTCTCTCTGTTTGCAATCTAGCCTTTCAAAATAAAATGTTTAAAGATATACTAAACAGGACTTTCCTAAAACATAATGCATAGAGTTATACAGAAGCAGTACCCCACAAACATCACTTTTGACCTGCTACAAGTGTTTAGTCGTGTATTGTTTTGCAGAGATCCTGCTCTCTGCCTGTATTTTCTTATATTCTTCTTATTTTTCTGTATTCGGGACATTTATAGGTGTGTATCCAAACAGGTGAGGTTGGGAATTTATAAAAAGGTAGCAACCAGGTATGCAGCACACATCTAAGAGACAAGGCACTGGAAAAAAAAAATTGAAAAAAAAAAAAAAAAAAAAGCGAATCTAATCTAAGGTTTGTTTTTCCTTTCACTTTTTCTGGCACGTGTGTTAAGGAAAGTAATCCTGCACAGTACACCTTAAATAATCATACTAAATGTATTAATATCAAAGAAATACATTCCATAATTAAGTAATAACGGGAGCAATATTTTTTTTCAACATCAAGCGTTACAAAAACATCACAGCGTTTTTGTAAAGCAATGACAGTACCAGAAAAGTTGAGCTGTTGACTCTGATTCAATAGATCAAAAACAGCATTTATACGACCCAGTAATGCAGCAAATCCTTAACATTTATCCAGCGGTGAAGGAATTCTCTCTGGGACTTTGGTGGACACAGACTTGAATCGATTTTTGCCTCAGTCCCCTATCTTGTTAGCGAAGCCTTTAGTATCTTTGCTTCCATTAATGTCCCTGTACATGGTGCTGAAACTGAACTGTGAGGCCAGAGAGCAGCGCAGACAAATGAGTTGGTGTCTCCCTCAGGTGGATTTGACTATTTTGGTGCTGGATGTGAATGACAATGCTCCAGTTTTCCAGAGGAGGGACTACACCGTTACTGTCCCTGAGGATGTAGCCGTGGGAACCGAGGTGCTGCGAGTGTTGGCGACAAGCGTTGACATTGGCCCTAACGCAGAGATCACCTACAACATCCGGTCAGGGAACGAGTTAAAAAAGTTCACCATCGACAGAAATTTGGGTGAGCAGAGGTCGTTTTAAGTGCTTGTTGGTTTCAGGCCTGAATGCAAAACTCAATTAAATCTTATAAAAGCTGTACTATGTTTTTATTTCAGGTTCTATTTCTGTGGCTGATGATTTGGACTTTGAGGTGTGTAAGGACTTCTACCTCACCGTTGAGGCCTGGGACAGTGGGAACCCTCCTCTCAGCACAGCTACCATGGTAACCATTGAACTTATGGATGTCAATGACAACGCTCCAGCCTTCAGTCAGGACATCTACAATGTTCTGGTCAGCGAGGACGCATCCGTTGGGCAGACAATTACAAGGGTAACATTTGGTCTTAATTTGTTCTCCACTCTAATATTGGTTTAACCTGATGCACCAGATGGTTCTGTGTTAACAAACCATCTGAGAAGCTGTCATTAGAAACTGTTGGGAGAAGGGCAGGCACTTAAAAAAAATACTTGGCATATGGTTGGATGAACCATCTGCCACCTTTGCTGAAGAGGCAAAACATCTTTTCCATTTAGAAAAGCCTTTAATGCCGCTCTTTGCTTTTCTTTCAGTGAAAAAATTAGTTCAGATATGACAGGTGCAAATGCAACATCAGTGTTAATCTCTTTAATAATTATATTGTGATTATCCATTTTATTAAAAGTGCCTTTAAAGTCAATCAAGGACACTTTACAAAACCAATTAAGACAGTCAGCGAAAAATAAAAGAATAGAAAAACAATAATGATAATGACAATGAATAACAACAGCAATGAAATATAGATACAGGAAAAGAATGTATTTATTATGAACACATTAAAAAGATACAGGAAAGGCAAATCTAAAAAGATGAGTTTTTAGTTGAAACTTAAAACAAGCAATAGATGTGCCATCCACACCGAAGGCCCCATTTACCAAAGTGCAGGGGGAGTGGCAAGAGGGAGTGGCAGTCACTTCAACATGTCGTCACATGCACTTAAATTACTCCCAAAACTGCCAGTAGCTCCTCACAGGATCGCTGATTTCTACATTTAACTGTCTTTTTCATTAACTTTGCTTTCACTCTGTGTATGTGTGTGTTCTTTAGGTATTGGCTGAAGACTTGGACAGCCAAGTGAACGGGCGAATCACTTACTCCATCCTAAAAGGTGACCGTAGCAACCACTTCTGGATTGACCCTGTAACAGGACTGCTCAAAGTCAATAAGCGCCTCGACAGAGAACTAGTAAGGATGCATCTTTAAGTGCAATATCTCATAAACAATCAATAGCAATTTTCTGGTTCATGAGCACAGAAAATACCTAGTCCGCTCAAGGTCATCACCTAATAAAGTCTCATATTATGCAAGCATAACAGTGCTTGTTGTATTGCCTGATACATACAGATGCTATGGCACTCTCATCCCCTCCTGCCATATAGGTGTCCAGGTACTCTTTGTCAGTGCAGGCGTTCGACAGTGGCTCTCCTGCCATGTCCTCCACTGTCACCCTTAACATCGACATATCTGACGTAAACGACAACCCACCTGAGTTCACTCCCCCCAACTCCACAGCTGTCATACAGGTACCAGTGTGTGTGCTTGTGTGTGTGTTTGCTTAAATTCATGTGTTTTGTGCTCAGGTCATCTCAAACTCCATTCTCTCTCCATACTTGTAGCTAAACCAAGCTGCTGGCACCACCCTGCTGAAGCTGTCAATCAGCGATAAAGACTCCCTGAGAAATGGCCCTCCCTTTGAGTTTCGCATCGTGTCAGGAAATGAAAGAGATTTCTTCTCCCTGGACCAGACTGGAACTCTTAGGTCAAACCGTGTGTTTGGCCCTGATGCTCCCCGAGAGTTCACACTTGAAATCCAGGTTAGCAATGGTTTGGATGCTTTGCTGATTTTCAACCATTTTTTTTTCACAACATTGTGGGTAGTGTGTGTATATGAGCTGCGGTGAACTTTCCTCCATCTTACCGGCGCCTAGTTCTCCCCACTCCTCTCCCAGCTGAAATCCGCTGACTGTTGCTTGAACTACCAATTGTACCTCTGCATTTTTGCATGCCCTTCACCTAGAACACAAAGAGTATAGAAGTGAATAGAGAGAAAGAGGGAGTGACCCGCTACCTTCTCTCTCTGTCTCCCAAACTCAAAAAGCAGACAGAATTTGGATACAATAGTAAAACTAGGCAGCGCTGATCAAGGAGAAACCAAGATTCTGTTACTGATTGCCGATGTCTGGTCTAAAATATCTTAAGAAACATATTTTCGTGCACTGTTTGGTTGTAATATGAGAATTTGTAAACCAGAAGCAAAAGAACTGTTTCTTGAGTTGTAAAAAAAAAAAGGCTGAAAATACTAAGATTAAACAACAAAACTAAGCAGTGTCAATCAAATATAAATCAAAATTTTGTTACTGCGTTGTCTTTCTCTCCCCTAAACTTTTTTCAGAAGCATTTTTTAGTATGCTGTTTAACTGTATTTTGAGATTGTTTGTTACCAGCTGGCCGCCATAAAACTGGCAAAACTTTCATTACGTCACCAACCAGTGGGAGTGTGTATTGATCTGGTGTGGTGCAGTATATTGTGGTAGTTGTAGCTTTTCAACATCTTAAGCAAAAGCGAATATCACAGATGTTTTCTCTCTCTTTCCAGCAGTGAAACACTTTTTTAACCACAATTTATACAGGAAAAGTTGACCAATAAATAAACTGTGTTTGCATGTAATCTGCATTATAGCTGCACGTTACTATCACAGTCTCTCACTGTTAGCTGCTATGTCAGGCTATCAGAGTCTTGGGTTTGAAAAGTAGTCTTATAAAAACTAATTTCCTTGATGGAGAAGCTATTAATAAATAATAAATAATAATAAATAATAAACTTCGATGGTGACATAGAAGGGCAGGCTGTGCCTGCAACTTTTTCCAGTTCCACCTATGGCAACCTATATTTTTGTTTTTTTAATTGTTTGGTTATACGGATGCCAGGAGAGTGAGTGAGTGTAAACACAATCTCAACATTTGACCTTTTAAATCATCTTGACACATCTTTCCCAGTAAGACATTGTTCATTATTGTTGTTTAATATTTCAGCAGAAATGTACCTCTTTTGAACTGAATTACTGAATATGTGTTGCTTTGTTTTGGTCTTTTAGGCAAGTGACTCTGGTAAGCCCAGTCTTACCTCCTCCTCCTGGATATTTATGAGAGTCATTGGGAACAGTCAGTATAAACCTGCTGTCTCCCCCCTGGAAATCTTCATTGTCATGGCAACGGATACCTTCCCGGGAGGCCCGATTGGTCAGATCTATGCAACCGACCGCGACCCCAATGACGTGCTGTCATTTACCCAGAAGCCTCAGCCCAAGAGCATGTTTAGAATAAACAGACAGGATGGCAGCGTTGTGGCTCTGCCAGGCCTGGAACCTGGCAGGTACACACCACACAAACACACAACAAGCACATACACAGGCTCAAACCTGGCTGATTTGGAAAAAAAAGTGTCTAAACATGACTTATTGCCCTGTTCTCTCTCCAGATACCAGATGAATGCCACAGTGAGTGACGGACGTTTTGCCGTGATAGCTGATGTGTCAGTCCAGGTGGAGCAGGTGACAGATGTGCTGCTGCGCAGTGCTTTGACATTACGATTTAGCTCCCTGTCCCCAGAGGACTTGCTTGGTCGCTATCTGAGCCAGATTAAACTGATGGTACGGGGACTAGCCGGCTGGAAATGGTCACCAGGACAACAGGATCCTCTTCACATACTCAGCGTACAGCCAGTGATGGGGACATCTGACGTGGACTTGCTTCTGGCCATGGAGATGCCAGAGACCTCAGGCAGCGGACGGATGGGTGGGATTTACTCCCGGCAAGAGTTGTCCACAAAGCTGGAGGAAGCTGCAGCACGGGGGCTGATTCGGGGTGTCCTAGCCGGTGCGGTGGTGGTAAGCAGCGCTTGCTCCGGGGAGCTGGAGTGTGGGGACAGGGTGTGTGAACAGGCGCTGGTTATGGAGGGAGTCTTGCCTGTCATCTACAACACAGAGAGGGTCAGCTTGGTGGCACCAAGGTTCACCCGTACAGAGACTTGCACCTGCCCTGGTTAGTACCGCACTCGTGCTTGCAATTGTAATTTGTCCAGCTTAACATTTTCAGTGTGCTTATTGTCTTTCATGGCTGCTTGTCAAAGTACATTACCAGAGTCCTGCACGGATGACCAATTAGTTCTGTTATTTATCCAACATAATGACACAAGATCCACAGCCTTACCCTTAACCACAAATCATGTGATAGGTTTGCACTGTTAAAATAATTATGTAAGGCAGCACATTTAAAGTGATCATTTTGAGACGTTTCGTAAATGCAAAATAAGATATATACTAAAACAAAAGTGTTTTAGGAAATACATTTCAAAAGAACTTTTTTTGTTAATTTTCATAACATTGAGCAGTAAATCTCCACAGTTAATGTCCCTGTTAGTAACACACCTGATTGAAGCGACTCTCATATTCCAGCTGGCACAGAATACAGAGCTGATACACAAATCCACATGAAGTATATAATGTGCAATAAAATCACTTTAAAGCAAATAGAAAGATACCATTAAATGTTAATGTAAAGAGTGTAAAAAAGTCATTGTGTAGACTGTCATAAAATCTTCATAAAAATGCCATAGTAAGCATTGTATAGTATGCCATTGAAAAAAAACATTATATAGTCTGTAAAAAAGGTAATAATATAGAATGCCAAGAAAGAATCCTTAAAAACTACATACAGAACATCAGAAAATATATTTCATGGTATAATATGAGATTAAAAAAATCATATTATTTTACGTCAAAAAAGTCATCATATGTTATGTCAAAAACATCAAAGTGTAGTATGACAAAATATGATTGTCAAATTATATTATATCAAAAAATGTGGTATCTTAAAAAATGTCAGTATAGTATGACAAAAGAATTCATAGTTTATTTTGAAATGAGCTAAAATGTCAAACTATACTCAAACATAAAAACATTTCATACTATAATTGTTTAAATGTCATAGTATCTAAACAAAGATATAAAATATACTATGTCAAAAATAGCACGGTATAGTATGCCATAAAAATGTCATTTAGCCATGGAAATAGAATTGAAAGAGTACTTGTATAGTATGACATAAAAATAGAGCAAAATGAAATTGCATATAATGTTTTTTTTTGTTTGTTTGTTTTTTCAGTTGTCATACTATAGTATGTCAAAAATGTCACAGAATAGTATCTCAAAATTTTCATACTACAATATGTCACAAAAATGTCAAAGACATAGACCGCCATAAAATTGTCATGAAAATATCATAGTATGTACGTATACTATAGTATGCCACTGAAAAACATCATAATGCAATATGCACAAAAGATTATAATATAGAATACCAGGAGAGAGTCCTTAAAAATTACAGTATAGAGTGTAAAAATAATCATATTATAGTATGCCCAAAAAGGTAAATCATATTCCAAAATGTCATAGTATAGAAAGACTCTGAAATGTCACTGTAAAGTACATCAAAGATGTAGTTGTAGTGGTATGATAAACATGTCAGTATTGTTTGCCAAAAAGAATTCATAACATATTATGTCAGAAAAATGTCATACTATACTATGACATAAAAAAATGTCATACTATAGGATGTCAAACATGTCATAGTGTAGTCTGGCATGAAAAATGTGAAACTATATCATGTCTAAAATGTTAAACTATGAGACTGATGTATTGCACAAATAGTGTATAACTTTTGCAAATTTTCTACTCTTCTCCCTAGTTTAGCGTTTACATGTAAAAAAATGATGTTATAAAAAAAATGAGTTTCAAACATCATAAAACAACTAGAAAATGCAATTTCTGAAGAAATTGCGGGTGTGAATGCATAGTTTACGCTTACGTTACACTGAAATGCTTGCTTGAATGACTTGAACGTGAAGTAGTATGAATACCGAAAAAAAGTTAAATTAGGATGAATGTCATTAAAATTTTGAATGACACTAATCATGTAGAATATGTTTAAGCTTGCTGAAAAGCTGACGATACACTACGATGCTTGCTTGAATTTGTTAGAAGATGGTGAAGTAGCATCAATGCCTCAGAAGCGTATGAATGAGTTTCATTAGCATGAATGTCATTTAATGTTGAATACTACTCATCATGTGGAACGTCTGAAAGCCTGGTAAAAAAGCTGACATTTGTTAGAGGATGGTGAAGAAATAGGAGCTGAAGTTTGTAAAGGAGTCTTATCAGTTTGAATGTGGTTGAAATATTGAATAATATCCAGAAAATAGACAGAACAGTGTCTTAAATATGTTAGTTGAGGTTCAAAACTGCTTGCAGAGCAGCAGGTTGTTTGATTTTGTCAGTAGAATGTGCCGAATCCTGTGTGTGCGTGCCTGTTTGTGTGTCAGAATGTTTGTGTGTCTA
Organism: Plectropomus leopardus; assembly: GCF_008729295.1. Classification (NCBI taxonomy): domain Eukaryota; kingdom Metazoa; phylum Chordata; class Actinopteri; order Perciformes; family Serranidae; genus Plectropomus; species Plectropomus leopardus. Next base: position 20,174,231 of record NC_056475.1, read on the forward strand.
GCAGCCCTGACAAGTTGCCGTAGTAACAGTCACTGCTGGCTAAGGTCCTGGATCTGCCTGTTAATGTCAGAGATTTGAGGTGAACAGCCACTCTCAAACAACTGGCCCTCAGTCAATGACAATACCTCCAGGACACTTCAGACATATACTGTTAAAGAGACGACAGCCTGGGGAACATTTCAGTGTAAATTTTGTGTCTGAAAAGTTTGATATGTGAGATTGAGCAGAAGTTACAGAGAGGCATGAACTGCTGCTCTGCAGAGATTTCTATACTCATTTTACATTGAGGTATATGTGGCTGTTGGTGGATTTTTTTTCCTCTTTCTTTCTTTCTTTTATATCACTGCTCTCTGGCCTTTATATTTAAGCCATAATTGCTGATTAGTGACCCTAGGTTCTTTACTGAGTGCTTATTCTTTTCTGGAGCACAAGTTTCTTGTGTTTTAGTAGAACTGCCTTCCAAACCAGCATAACAAAGTCATAGTATTGTATGTCCTCAGAAATATCATAAAAACGTCATAGTATAGTATGTTGTCCAAATTAGCACAAAAAAGTCATTGCTTTGTATGTTGTCCAAAATATCCTGAAAGCATCATAGTATATTATCCATCAAAACTAGCATAAAAAAGTCATTGTTAAAAGTCACATTGCAGTATGTTTTCCATTATAGCCTAAAAATGTCATAGTAAAATATGTAATCAAAAATAACATAACAAAGTCATAGTATAGTATGTCGTCAAAAATATCATAAAAACATCCCAGTAAACTATGTCATCCAAAATAACACAAAAAAGTCATAGTTTTATGTCCCCCCAAAATTGCATAAAAAGGTCATATTGCAGTATGTCGTTTTCTAAAACAGCCTTGAACTGTCATAGAATATAATATGTCAGCCAAAACAGCTAAAATATCATATTGCAGTATCTTCAAAATATAATAAAAATATCATTGTAAAGTTTGTCATCCAAAATAGCAAAAGAAGTCATAGTATAGTATGCAATCCAAAATATCATCAAGACATAATAGAATAGTATGTCATCTAACTCACTGTATACCATATCTTCCAAAATAGCATGAAGACGTCATAGAATTACATGTGGTCCAAAAAAAGCGAACACCATATTATAGTTTGTTGTCCAAAATTATGAAAAAAAATTTGCACTATAGTATGTATTCCAAAATCATGAAAAAAATGTCACAGTATAGTATGTCGTCCAAAATCATCAAAAACGCCGTAGTATAGTATGTCGTCTAAAATCATGAAAAATGTCATAGTATAGTATGTCATCCAAAAATCATCAAAAATGCCGTAGTATAGTATGTTGTCCAAAATCATGAATAAGACATCATATTATAGTATGTCATCCAAAATCATGAAAAAAATGTTGTACAGTATAATATAGTACAGTGGTTCTCAAACTTTTTTATGTAATGCACCCCCTTTGAAATATGTTTTTCAGCCACGTAACCCCTGACCAGCATGAAACATTTTTGGTAGAAAAAACAAAACAACAAAGGTATACAACACAGCACTCTGCCATCAGTGTCTGATTTATTAAACAACATTGTAACTGAAAAACACAAAACACAAAAACAACAAATTTCAAACATTTGAAAAAAAACTGATTTTAAACATTTCAAATGTTCAGAATCCATGACTAAAATCATGGCAAATAATTTCTTTTGCCATCAAACAATTCTTAATGCATCACTGACATCACTTAACTGAAATTGACTATTGAGTATGAAATTCAGTTTTTGAACTACTTACTACCTACTTAACTTTTTATAATAAAATTATTTTGTAGAAGTTATACGCTTTGTTATAAGCTATGTTGGCTTTTTTTTTTGCTATTTTTAATACCTTTTCTTAAAATCTCATGTACCCCCTGGAGTACCTCCACGTACCCCCATTTGAGAAATAGTGTAATACAGCATGTTAAAAAAATGACCGAAAACGTCATAGTACAGTATGTCGAAAAATGTCAAAATATGATGTCCAAAAAACAAGTGAAAACCACACAAAATAGTGTCGAGACGCATCATAGTATCGAATGTCAAAAAAACATCCAAAAACATTATAAAATATCATGTCGTAAAAATGAATGAAAATGCCATGTGGTGGAAATTACAGTATCTTCATTCAGAGAAGTGAACAAATAAATGATGAAACAGAAGCAGGTGTCTTTTTATATTTTAATGAAATAATAAAAGAGAATAAAAAAAGAAAAGGGTTTAACAGAAGTCAGTCTATTTCAGCTGAAAGGACAGAACTCAGGCACCTAGAGTGTACTGAGTGAGTCTGACAAAGACGATCGCATTCAGTCACATATTTATAATTGTAAACACAGTTTTACGAAAATCAGGGAGGTTACCTCCACTGAGATAAGGTGAACCGGAACGAGGAACATTTGTCTCCTCTTCCCAGCAACAGCAAGTTTTCTCACACACAAACTTCCAAGGACAGATGATTAGCACAAGTTCATATGAGTTAAATTCACGTCAGATCAAAAGTTAAATCAAATCAAAAGTGAATGAATAAGGTAAATGTAAGGTGATTAATATGAATATTGAAGGTAAAGTACAATTTTTATCTGTTCTATTCCCCCTGGGGCCATACTATGGCCATTACTTATCTACAAAACCTGTCACAGTATCAGTAAGTGCACGCATTTACATGTTTAAGCAAACACTTCATGAAATGACCACTAGAAATTAGTATTAGCTTTGTTTTTAGAACATAGTAATTCTGATGTGGATGAGCAAGCATGGGGAAATTACTATTTACACTCAAGAGCAAACACTACCATAGAGACATTTTTCAAACATTAAGTCAAACAGTCCATGATATATGTTGTATCTTATACAACATTCATTTTCAGTTCTGTGGTGAGCGTTTCTGGTTTGGTCAGTGTCTTTGTGAATGTACCATTTGGTGTATTCTATGTTGAGGTGGTGTCATTATGTGAATCGGATGTGTAACTGTCATGGGTAAAAATGAGAAGGAAACACTATAATAACTGCAAGAGGGAGAAGAAGGATAAAGAGCACCTGAGACGACACCCAGGTTGTGGAATGGATGCCAGGGTCTAGAGGATCTGGGTTCCATCGCTGATCCCTCGCTGGTGACACAGTTGTCTACTGCCGTCACCTGCCGCAGGTGGTAGCTTGGCAACCTACATGTAGGAGCAGGGCGCTGTTTTCACCCCTCAATCATTGCGTTGTTTAATTGGTGTCCTCAGACAATATGACAATATTGTCATTCTAGATATGACTCCTCAACATGTTGTAGTGACTTTAATTTGTTCTGGGCATTAGGCAATGTTTTTGGAAGGTGAATGGAGGGCCCTGTGTGGTTGTATGATTCTGGGACAAGTTTGAAATGGCTGGCGTGGACCCAAGAAGCCTTTCCTGAGACCTTTACAGCTGTTTTCAGTGGGGAGCACCTGGAATGGATGGTGATGTTGTCTCTGCTTTCGGTGACGCCTCGTGTGGTGTTTAATGAGCACCCAATCTCCTGGCTTCAGGTTCTGAAACTTTGCTGTGGCTGCTGAAGCAGGACACTTTTCACCTGAGAATGCAATGTTAACAGAGTAGCAAACAAGTTGGCACAATATCACTGCATTTTTATCACATGAGGTTGTAGTTGGAATAGAATGCTTAATTTGACCTATTTCAAAAAAAAAGGCGGCGTGAATGAGTTAAGCGAATCAGATGCTTAGAGGCGAATCAGCTGGCCATCAGCTGATGATGCTTGCATGATATCTGCTGATATAAACAGTAGCAGCGCTTGACACTGTGGCCTGTCTGAACTAACGCTATCCTCAATTTCTTACACCAGCGCACATTTGAAAAAGAACCAGTGGAAGTGCTTTAACTCATGACAGTCCAATTTCTGGCAACTTTTCGCCAGTTTGCCTTAATTGTACAGTTTTTACATTCCACAGTACCGGTGCACTGTGGATGATAAGAACAGGGACGACGTTTCACAAGTGGTGATATATATATTGAAGCCTAAAAAGTGCAACACTTTGGACAGCACATTGCTGGTCAGTCATCAACTGCGCTAGCATCTTGATTAGCTTTGGGAAAAGCTTTAAAACCCAAAACATACTAAGCCAGCGCTGTGCCATCAGTGTCTGATTTATTAAACAACATTTGAACTGAAAAACACAAATTTCAAACATTTGAAAAAAACTAATTTTAAACATTCCAAATGTTAAGCATCCATGTCTAAATTAATGTCAAATCATTTATTTTGCCATTGTACAATAATTAAAGAATAAGAGTTTTTAATAAGCATCACTTAACTGAAATTAAATATTGAGTATGAAATTCAGTTTATGAACTTAGCATGCTAAAAAAAATGACCGAAAATGTCATAGTATAGTATGTCGAAAAACATCAAAATATGACATGTCCAAAAAACAGTTGAAAACCACAAAAAATAGCAACTCGAGACACATCATAGTATAGAATGTTGAATGAAATGACAAAATATGACATGTCCCAAACACTGTTAAAAGTCTTTAAACACAGTCTTTAAGGCCATTTGATGGGGTCAACAAAAAAAAAAAAAAACACCAAAAGGCAGGGCTGTATTAAGGCAAAAATGTCAAAACATGACATGTCCCAAAAAAAAGCTGACAAAACCTGAACACTGTTTAAAATACTGTGTCGAGACACGTGATCGCATAGAATTGTGCAAAAACGGACAACAACAATATAATATGGCATATTAAAAAAATGACCTGAAAAGACATTTCCCAAAAACAGCTGAAAATTCCTGAAAATTGCATAAAATAGTGTGCAGAGACACACCATAACATCGAATGGTACAAAAACGGACAAAAACACCATAATTTGACATGTTGAAAAAATGACCCAAAAAGCAAGTCTACAGTATGGTGATGTATGGTGAAATGTCAAAAAGTGGCATGTCCCAAAAACAGCTGAAAACTGCATAATATAATGTGCAGAGACACAACTTTTCTAGAATGGTGCAAAGACTGACAAAACACCACATTATGACATATTGAAAAAATGGCCAAAAGACAGGCTATAGTATGGTTAACATTTCAAAGAATGACTTGTCCCAAATAAAGCAGAAAACAACTAAAGACAGCATAAAATAGCATGCCAAGACATGCCATAGCAGAAAAAAATGCAGAAAAAGTTGCAAAAAATGTCCAAAAACCCCATAATAATGCATGTTGATAAATTTACCCAAAAAGCAAGGCTATACTGAGGCAAAATTGTCAAAATATGACATCTCTCAAAAACAGCTGAAAACACCTCAGAACAGCATAAAATAGTGTGCCAAGACATGCCATAGCAAAGATTGTTGCAAAAAAGGCCAAAAAACCCATAAAAATACATGTTGAAAAAATGACCCGAAAAGCAAGGCTATAGTAAGGCAAAATTTTCAAAATATGACATGTACCAAAACCAGCAGAAAACACCCCAAAACTGCCTAAAACAGCCTGCCAAGCAATGCCATA